>NC_086445.1:539016753-539616753 GCF_028390025.1 Pseudophryne corroboree
GTGTTTATAATGAAATACTACACTTGCTCTAGTTTTAAATAGTATATGATTTATTATAAATAATACTGTTTTAATTTTGTAACAGACTGATATATAAAAGCTATAGATCAAATAGTAAACATGATTTGAATATGTATAATTATATATGGTGATCTGATTACAGACCAGTAGGAAATCCAGATCTAATATGATTGGTGCCTATTTGGTTTAAATAACAGTCCTTGACAATGGGGTAGCCACTTTTGAGAAAATAAGATTTTACCAACATATTTTAAATCCGTATTTTTTTCTCCATATATGGTTTACCAAAATGATTAAACCTCCATGGCCCTAGAGTGTTGGACAGTATACAGAAAATCCCTGTTTAAACCATGTGCCAAGTTTGAAAGTCCAAAAGGCTTCTTTTATTCCATTCTCTCTCCTACATTTATATCAGGTGGGGTGACGGGCCGTTAAATAGTTGGAAGATGTGTTGTATGTGTAAACTGCAGATTGTGTAATACAGACTCCTTTATACACAGCGTCAGAGCTGTCACGTGTCCGCTATTGTGTAAGGCAGAGCTACAGGCCTAAGCCAGTGATCAGGCCAATGTGTCAGCTTCTGTTATGTATCATTGGTGCGGGTGGTGGGGAGTCAGGTGCACATCGTGCACTGCAGCTACAGTAGAGAGGAAACTGCTGCTGTGGAGGGTCCAGCAGTCTCTCTCCCTCCCTGCATGAGGTGCCCCTGTGTTACTTCTACAGCAGCCAGCAGTAATGGGCAGGTAAGTGACACAGCGCAAGGGGAAGTTTGATCACACTGTTTGAGCCTCATTCCCTCTATCTGCCCCTGGCTGTGTTAGAGAAATGTGTGTTTCCATCTAAAACATTGGTCTTCAACCTGTGTCCTTCCAGCTGCTGTGGAACTACACATCCCAGCATGCTGTGCCACAGTTATAGCATGCCTTAATACAGAGGTTCCTAAACGCTGTCCTCAAGGCACACCAACAGTCCAGGTTTTAGGTATATCCATGGCTCAGCACAGATGGTTAAATCAAATTGACTAAGGTGCTAATTAAGTCACCTGTGGCCAAGCATGGATACATTTAAAACCAGGACTGTTGGGGTGCCTTGAGGACCGCGTTTGGGAACCTCTGTATTAATAACAAAACTGACAGGTTGAAGACCCGTGATCTAAAATATAATTCAGTTGTTTAACAGTCTCCTATATGTTGGTGTTTCTGCTTTTCTTCAGTAATAAAACTGGTATCACACTAGTGGTTTACCAGATACGAAACTGCAGAATTCTGAAATGAAAAATGGAAAGATAGTTTTCACCAGAAGTTGCTTTTCATAAAAATGGAAAGATAGTTTTCACCAGATGTTGCGCTTTATAAAACTTATCAAGGTGAAGCACATTGAGGGTTAACTCCATGTATTTAGTAACATAGATACTGCTAGTAACACACAAAATGTGCCTTTATTACATATGTAGACCATTTGGCTAAGCTTGAAGCACACATGTAAGAGAATTCTTATTTTCTATTTTTTCAGCCGAGCACCTGTAATGAGGCCAGCTCCTCCTCGTGCAGCACCTCCCCCTGCTCCTGTAGCTGCTGCTCCTTCAGCACTCGGACCAGCAGCAGCCCCTAGACAGCCAGGTCTGATGGCACAAATGGCTACCACAGCCGCTGGTGTAGCGGTTGGCTCAGCAGTGGGGCACACCTTAGGACATGCCATGACTGGTGGTTTCGGTGGCGGAAGCAGTTCTGAACCTGCAAGGTCAGACAACACTTACCAGGTAATGTTTAGCCTTGTCTACATTCAGGGGTTGTGGAGTTTATCTTCTGTATTTGATATGGTTTGAATAATATAATACAAAAAAAAATTGTGAGCGCTCGTAGTTTATTGTACTGTATGTGTACATCAGTAATAAGTGGGTTAAGGTATTGCTTATCTTCTCCAGGCCAGGTCATATACTTACCTTCTTCAATACATTGGGGGGATATCCAATTAGGGGTTAAAAAACATTAGGCATTTTTTGCGTGTTTATTTTTTTTTCCTCAAGTTTCACCAATTATTTTTTCACAGCTATCCAATTATGTCGCCTGTAAAAAAAAAAAAAAAAAAAATCTATTTTTCTTGTGAAAACACACGGGTTCAGTGAAACCTGTGTTTTTGCGTTCGGGTCTCCAAAAAGCCTGCGCTTTTCATGGATTTTATTTTGTCTGCCTAAGGCAGGTGAAACAAAATACAGTAAGCAGGGGCTTACGCAGGCTTTTCGGGGACAATAGGGTAGTCCCCTTCGATACAATTACATGTGTTAAATGGTCATGGTAATTGGATACCCCCATTATCTTCGTATTTCAAGACTGCGAGTAGAAATCCGACAAAAGTGCCGGCGCGATGCTGATTTCTGCCCTTAGTGCTGCAGAAACAGCATTGCGCTGGGCACTTAAGTCAGAGAATGACGGTTCTCCAGACAAAACACCCTGTTTAGTCCAGGAGAACGGGCACTCTCCGACTTACCGTTGTGCTATATTGAATAGCAACGGGAGCTAATTCCCGGCACTATTCAACTCTTAGAATTGAATCGAGGCCATCGAGT
Organism: Pseudophryne corroboree; assembly: GCF_028390025.1. Taxonomy (NCBI): domain Eukaryota; kingdom Metazoa; phylum Chordata; class Amphibia; order Anura; family Myobatrachidae; genus Pseudophryne; species Pseudophryne corroboree. The sequence continues at coordinate 539,019,341 of NC_086445.1, forward strand.
CATGATGAAAAATAAAAATATTATTAGTCGCTTCTACATTTAAGTCAATTATGGGGTTTTTTTTTCTCTGGCATCCAATTTAGAAGAGCTTAGCATCCTTTCTGATGGGATAAGAACTCAACATTCTTCTTGGTAAAAAAGTACATTTATAATAAACCTGTACAGAAGGCCTGAGAATAATCCTGTAGATACAAAAAGCTTTGATACTTTTAAGCTCCGTCCAGTCCACTAGAAGCAGCAGCAGTGTTACAGGAGGTTGAGTCAGCCACAGCTATTATTGAAAGACCGCTCTTCCCAGCTTTCAGTTAGAGCTTCATCTACCCGCCCCTTGGTATGTGCCTTGTGGGAATTTGAGCCCTGCCTGTATATTACATTATTTGTAGTGTGTGTAACTAGGGGCATAAGTAGGTGGTGTGAACAATATAATTAGTTTTAAAACTGAGCTTAGAATACATGCAAACCAAATTAAAGTCACTGCATTTCTGGTAAAGAGTCCAAATGATGGGACTAAACAGCAAATGAACAAGATTTTAAGATTGTAAGTCAGCTGTCTTCTGTAAGTCCTTTGCCTTAAGAGTGTTGGTCACTGTGGAAAGATAAACAGCATGCATCCGCTAGAAAAACCAGTGCACATACTAGTGGCTGCACTTCATCAACACTGGAAATTCTAAGATTTTCTCTGACGTCCTAGTGGATGCTGGGAACTCCGTAAGGACCATGGGGAATAGCGGCTCCGCAGGAGTCTGGGCACATCTAAAGAAAGCTTTAGGATCACCTGGTGTGCACTGGCTCCTCCCCCTATGACCCTCCTCGAAGCCTCAGTTAGATTTCTGTGCCCGACGAGAAGGGTGCACACTAGGGGCTCTCCTGAGCTCTTTGTGAAAGTTTTAGTTTAGGTTTATTATTTTCAGAGAGACCTGCTGGCAACAGGCTCACTGCATCGAGGGACTAAGGGGAGAAGAAGCGAACTCACCTGCGTGCAGAGTGGATTGGGCTTTTTGGCTACTGGACATTAGCTCCAGAGGGACGATCACAGGTTCAGCCTGGATGGGTCCCGGAGCCGCGCCGCCGGCCCCCTTACAGAGCCAGAAGAGCGAAGAGGTCCGGAAAATCGGCGGCAGAAGACGATCCTGTCTTCAGATAAGGTAGCGCACAGCACCGCAGCTGTGCGCCATTGCTCTCAGCACACTTCACACTCCGGTCACTGAGGGTGCAGGGCGCTGGGGGGGCAGCGCCCTGAGACGCAATAAATCGATAAAAACCTTATATGGCTAAAATAAATGCATCACATATAACTCCTGGGCTATATGGATGCATTTAACCCCTGCCAAAACATACAGAAAAACGGATGATAAGGACGCCGAGAAATGGGCGGAGCCTATCTCCTCAGCACACTGGCGCCATTTTCCCTCACAGCTCAGTTGGAGGGAAGCTCCCTGGCTCTCCCCTGCAGTCACTACACTACAGAAAGGGGTTAAAAAAGAGAGGGGGGCACAAATTAGGCGCAGTATAAACAATACAGCAGCTATAAAGGGAAAAACACTTATATAAGGTTATCCCTGTGTATATATATAGCGCTCTGGTGTGTGCTGGCAAACTCTCCCTCTGTCTCCCCAAAGGGCTAGTGGGTCCTGTCCTCTATCAGAGCATTCCCTGTGTGTGTGCTGTGTGTCGGTACGTTTGTGTCGACATGTATGAGGAGAAAAATTATGTGGAGACGGAGTAGAGTGTCTGTAATAGTGTTGTCACCCCCTAGGGGGTCGACACCTGAGTGGATGTACTGTTGAAATTGCGTGACAGTGTCAGCTTTGTATAAAAGACAGTGGTTGACATGAGACAGCCGGCTACCCAGCTTGTGCATGTCCAGACGTCTCATACAGGGGCTCTAAAGCGCCCGTTACCTCAGATACAGACGCCGACACGGATACTGACTCCTGTGTCGACGGTGAAGAGACAACCGTGATTTCCAATAGGGCCACACATTGCATGATTGAGGCAATGGAAAATGTTTACACTTTTCTGATAATATGAATACCACCAAAAAAGGGGTATTATGTTTGGTGAGGAAAAACTTCCTGTAGTTTTCCTGAATCTGAAAAATAAAATGAGGTGTGTGATGATGCGTGGGTTTCCCCCCGATAACAATTGATAATTTCTAAAAAGTTATTGGCAGTATACCTTTTCCCGCCAGAGGTTAGGGTGCGTTGGGAAACACCCCCTACGGGGGATAAGGCGCTCACACGCTTGTAAGAACAAGGGCTCTACCCTCTCTTGAGATGGCCGCCCTTAAGGATCCTGCTAATAAAAAGCAGGAGGGTATCCTAAAATGTATTTACACACATACTGGTGTTATACTGCGACCAGCAATCGCCTCAGCCTGGATGTGCAGTGCTGGGTTGGCGTGGTCGGATTCCCTGACTGGAAATATTGATATCCTAGATAAGGACAGTATATTATTGCCTATAGAGCAATTAAAAGATGCATTTCTATATATGCATGATGCACAGCGGAATATTTGCCGACTGGCATCAAGTATAAGTGCGTTGTATTCTACCAGTAAAGTGGTCAGGGATTCCAAACGGCATTTGGAAGTATTGCCTTAAAAAAGGGGATGTACCCTAGGTCGCCTCTCAAAATAAGACGCCGTATTATCAGGCGCAGTCCTGGTTGGCAAGCGGACAAAAGGGTTCCTCTTTTCTGCTCGTGACAGAGGGAGAGGAAAATGGCTGCAGAGATCAGCCAGTTCCCAGGAACAGAAACCCTTTTCCGCCTCTGCCAAGCCCTCAGTATGACGCTAGGGCTTTACAAGTTCAGGCACGGTGGGGGCCCGTTCTCAATGAATTTCAGTGCGCAGTGGGCTCACTCGCAAGTAGACCCCTGGATCCTTCAGGTAATATTTCAGGGGTACAAATTGGAATTCGAGACGTATTCCCCTCGCCGTTTCCAAAAGTCTGTTTTACCGACGTCTCCCGCTGACAGGGAGGCAGTTTTGGAAGCCAGTCACAAGCTGTATTCCCAGCAGGTGATAATTAAGGTACCCCTCCTGCAACAGGGAACGGGGTATTATTCCACACTATTGTGGTACCGAAGCCAGACGGCTCGGTGAGACCGATTTTAAAATCTAAAATCTTTGAACACTTACATACAGAGGTTCAAATTCAAAATTGAGTCACTCAGAGCAGTGATTGCAAACCTGGAAGAAGGGGACTACATGATGTCTCGGGACATCGAGGATGCTTACCTTCATGTCAAAATTTACCCTTCTCACCAAGGGTATCTCAGGTTATGGTACAGAACTGTCACTATCAGTTCAGACGCTGCCGTAGGGATGGTCCACGGCACCCCGGGTCTTTACTGAAGTAATGACCGAAATGATGATATTCCTTCGAAGGAAGGGAATTTTAGTTATCCTTTACTTGGACGATTCCCTGATAAGGGTAAGATCCAGGGAACAGTTGGAGATCGGTGTAGCACTATCTCAGGTAGTGTTGCGGCAGCACGATTGGATTCTCAATATTCCAAATTCGCAGCTGGTTCCGACGACTTGTCTTCTGTTCCTAGGGATGATCCTGGACACAGTCCAGAAAGAAGGTGTTTCTCCCGGAGGAAAAAGCCAGGGAGTTATCCGAGCTAGTCAGGAACCTCCTAAAACCGAACCAAGTCTTGGGTAAAAATGGTGGCTTCCTACGAAGCAATCCCATTCGGCAGATTCCACGCAAGACTTTCCAGTGGAACCTACTGGACAAATGGTCCGGGTCGCATCTTCAGATGCATCAGCGGATAACCCTGTCACCAGGGACAAGGGTATCCCTCCTGTGGTGGTTGCAGAGTGCTCATCTTCTAGAGGGCCGCAGATTCGGCATTCAGGACTGGGTCCTGGTGACCACGGATGCCAGCCTGCGAGGCTGGGGAGCAGTCACACAGGGAAGGAATATCCAGGGCTTATGGTCAAGCCTGGAGACATCACTTCACATAAATATCCTGAAGCTAAGGGCCATTTACAATGCTCTAAGCTTAGCAAGACCTCTGCTTCAAGGTCAGCCGGTGTTGATCCAGTCGGACAACATTACGGCAGTCACCCACGTAAACAGACAGGGTGCCACAAGAAGCAGGAGGGCAATGGCAGAAGCTGCAAGGATTCTTCGCTGGGCGAAAAACCATGTGATAGCACTGTCAGCAGTTTTCATTCCGGGAGTGGACAACTGGGAAGCAGATTTCCTCAGCACGACCTCCACCCGGGAGAGTAGGGACTTCGCCCAGAAGTCTTCCACATGATTATAAACCGTTGGGAAAAACTCGACAGGTATTGCGCCAGGTCAAGGGACCCTCAGGCAATAGCTGTAGATGCTCTGGTAACACCGTGGGTGTACCAATCAGTGTATGGGTTCCCTCCTCTGCCTCTCATACCCAAGGTACTGAGATTGATAAGATGGAGAGGAGTAAGCACTATATTAGTGGCTCCGGATTGGCCAAGAAGGACTTGGTAACCGGAACTTCAAGAGATGCTCACGGAGGATCCGTGGCCTCTACCTCTAAGAAGGGACCTGCTTCAGCGGGGACCTTGTCTGTTCCAAGACTTGCCGCGGCTGCGTTGACGGCATGGCGGTTGAACGCCGGATCCTGAAGGAAAAAGGCATTCCGGATGAAGTCATCCCTATCCTGATCAAGGCCGGGAAGGATGTAACCGCAAAACATTATCACCGCATTTGGCGAAAATATGTTGCGTGGTGCGAGGCCAGTAAGGCTCGACGGAGGAAATTCAACTGGGTCGATTCCTACATTTCCTGCAAACAGGAGTATCTATGGGCCTGAAATTGGGGTCCATTAAGGTTCAAATTTCGGCTCTGTCGATTTTCTTCCAAAAAAGAACTAGCTTCAGTCCCTGAAGTTCAGACGTTTGTTAAAGGGGTACTGCATATACAGACTCCTTTTGTGCCTTCAGTGGCACTTTGGGATCTCAAGGTGGTTTTTGGGTTCCAAAAGTCACATTGGTTTGACCCACTTAAATCTGTGGAGTTAAAATATCTCACAGAAAAAGTGGTCATGCTGTTGGCTCTGGCCTGGGCCAGGCGCGTGTCAGAATTGGTGGCTTTATCCTGTAAAAGCCCTTATCTGATTTTCCATTCGGACAGGGCGGAATTGAGGACTCGTCCTCAGTTTCTCCCTAAGGTGGTTTCAGCGTTCACCTGAACCAAACCTATTGTGGTGCCTGCGGCTACTAGGGACTTGGAGGACTCCAAGTTGCTAGACGTTGTCAGGACCCGGAAAATATGTTTCCAGGACGGCTGGAGTCAGGAAATCTGACTCGCTGTTTATCCTGTATGCACCCAACTAGCTGGGTGCTCCTGCTTCTAAGCAGACTATTGCTCGTTGGATTTGTAGTACAATTCAGCTTGCACATTCTGTGGCAGGCCTGCCACAGCCAAAAAAAAATAAAAAAATCTGTAAATGCCCACTCCACAAGGAAGGTGGGCTCATCTTGGGCAGCTGCCCGAGGGGTCTCGGCTTTGCAACTTTGCCGAGCAGTTACTTGGTCAGGAGCAAATACGTTTGTAAAATTCTACAAATTTGATACCCTGGCTGAGGAGGACCGGGAGTTCTCTCATTGGGTGCTGCAGAGTCATCCGCACTCTCCCGCCCGTTTTGGGAGCTTTGGTATAATCCCCATGGTCCTTACGGAGTTCCCAGCATCCACTAGGACATCAGAGAAAATAAGAATTTACTTACCGATAATTCTATTTCTCGTAGTCCGTAGTGGATGCTGGGCGCCCATCCCAAGTGCGGATTGTCTGCAATACTGGTACATAATTATTGTTACCAAAAAATTTGGGTTATTGCTGTAGTGAGCCATCTTTTCTAGAGGCTCCTCTATTATCATGCTGTTAACTGGGTTCAGATCACAAGTTGTACAGTGTGATTGGTGTGGCTGGTATGAGTCTTACCCGGGATTCAAAATCCTTCCTTATTGTGTACGCTCGTCCGGGCACAGTATCCTAACTGAGGCTTGGAGGAGGGTCATAGGGGGAGAAGCCAGTGCACACCAGGTGATCCTAAAGCTTTCTTTAGATGTGCCCAGACTCCTGCGGAGCCGCTATTCCCCATGGTCCTTACGGAGTTCCCAGCATCCACTACGGACTACGAGAAATAGAATTATCGGTAAGTAAATTCTTATTTTTTTTTCAGATTTAAAGATTCCCCAATCCACTTATCTGTGCCCATACATTACGGATACTTTTCAGTAATTTGCAGATCATTTTCAGCAAATATAGATCTGCCACTCTTGAAAGGCTCATTGGTTTATTAGAAACGGTCTGCAAATCTGATTGCTACCATACACTAGCAATCTACTGCCCCAATTGATCTGTGAAATACAATATGTTGGACAACATGATTTAAAAATCCCAATTGATTTGTGGTCTGAATCCGTGATCTGTGAATCTGCAAATCGCCTCAAACGATTGCTGATGTATGGAGGCCTTTTATAAGGGTGGTCTTCAGTATGCCGACTGTCGGGATCCCGGCGCACAGTATACCGGCGCCGGGATCCCGACAGTCGGCATACCGACAGATATTCTCCCTCGTGGGGGTCCACGACCCCCCTGGAGGGAGAATAAAATAGTGTGGCGCGCCACCGTGGCCGTAGCGTGGCGAGCGCAGCGAGCCCGCAAGGGGCTCGTTTGCGCTCGCCACACTGTCGGTAAGCCGGCGGTCGGGCTCCCGGCGCTGGTCGCCGGGAGCCCGACCGCCGGCATATCGTAGTGAACCCCTTTTATAACTCTGCTTCAACAAGCAGCTATGGGGAAAAAAAACAAATCAGTGTGTCTAGATTTAAACACCTAATCTGGAAATCACTGGAATAGTATCTAAAATCAGTTTGTTTTTGGAAATGTCCAAAACATACACAATGTCAAACGGCTCATCTGAATTAATAATATAGGTGGTATGCTGCTATCCCCAGTATTTCGAGAGCTGAGTCTTTGCTAAAGAAAATGTAAACCATATACTTACACTGAGAGATTGTAGCAGCACTATTTCCCTATGCTAATCATCAGGGATGTCAGACACATGATTGTGTACTTTATTTCAACCTTATAATAACATTTTGTTTTAATATACTACACTTATACCGTTTATGCTTAAGGCCTTTCTAAGTTACCAAATACAATGCTTTACATTTCTCTAACGTCCTAAGGGATACTGGGATGTCTAGTGTCATGGGGTATAGATGGGGTCCATTGGAGCCTGGCACTTTAAATTTCTTCAGTGTGCTGGCTCCTCCCCTCTATGCCCTTCCTCCAGACCCAGTTTAGAAAAATGTGCCCAAGGAGCCGGGTGCATTCTCTGGAGCTCCAGAGAGTTTTTCTTCAAATTTATTTTAGTTTGATGTTTTCAGGCAAAGTTACCTGTCCCATGAAGTATGTGTCAGAATTCATAGGTGATGATTCCATGGCTGGGAATTCCTAAAGTTGTTTTAGCATTGGTACATGGATAGGCTTCAGGGCCATAAATACGTATAAACAATGATTAGTCAATTTGCAGATTTACACATTAGCTTCATTCTTAATCTTTGGATTTGATGATGCTTGGTAACCTCCGCTCCCATAACGGTTTATAGAGATAAATAACCTCAGTCTCAGAATAGAGCATGCCAGTATGATTATGAGCTCAGGCAGTTCTTGGAGTGTGCTCGGAATCAGAGTGACACACACATATATACATATATACATACATACATACATACATACATACATACATACATACATACATACATACACATATATATGTAGAGAGAGAGAGATCTCGCACGATTTTCAGATTTTTCAGGCAAATTACTATTTCCAGATGGGGAAAGTAGATGTTTTCAGCCTTATAATCCAGATGCATAGTATGGAATTTTGTGCACTTTTGTATTCATTCTGGATCTAAGCAGGGTCTTACTTGGTGTGCCATACCTTGGTTTGGTTTTGACCGGGGGGACAGTTCTGCTTCTGCATCCCACCGTTGTCACCAATCAAGTTAAGTTTCATTTTTAACAACATAGATCCATCAGTGTTGGAGGCTTTCAAGCTATAAAGTAATGACAGAAAAGTTGCTACTTGTCATCAAATAAAGCCTTTTTCTCTAACGTCCTAGTGGATGCTGGGGACTCCGTAAGGACCATGGGGAATAGACGGGCTCCGCAGGAGACATGGGCACTTTAAGAAAGAATTTGGATTCTGGTGTGCTCTGGCTCCTCCCTCTATGTCCCTCCTCCAGACCTCAGTTTGAATCTGTGCCTGGACGAGCTGGGTGCTGTTTAGTCTGAGCTTGCTATAAGAAAGTATTTTGTTAGGTTTTTTATTTTCAGGGAGCTCTGCTGGCAACAGACTCCCTGCATCGTGGGACTGAGGGGAGAGAAGCAGCCCTACTCTCTGCAGATAGGTCCTGCTTCTTAGGCTACTGGACACCATTAGCTCCAGAGGGATCGTACACAGGATCTCACCCTTTGTCGTCCGATCCCGGAGCCGCGCCACCGTCCCCCTCGCAGAGCCGGAAGACAGAAGCCGGGTGAAAGAAGCAAGAAGACTTCAAAATCGGCGGCAGAAGACTCCAGTCTTCACTGAGGTAGCGCACAGCACTGCAGCTGTGCGCCATTGCTCCCACACTACACCCACATACTCCGGTCACTGTAGGGTGCAGGGCGCAGGGGGGGCGCCCTGGGCAGCAATTAGGACCTCTTGGCAAAAGTTGGACATATATACAGTTGGGCACTGTATATATGTATGAGCCCTCGCCATAATATTGTACAGAAACGCGGGACAGAAGCCCGCCGCTGAGGGGGCGGGGCTTCTTCCTCAGCACTCACCAGCGCCATTTTTTCTCCACAGCTCCGCTGAGAGGAAGCTCCCCAGGCTCTCCCCTGCAGATTCACGGTAGAAGAGGGTAAAAAGAGAGGGGGGGCACATAAATTAGACGCAAAAACATAATATACAGCAGCTACTGGGTTAACACTAAGTTACTCTGTGATTCCTGGGACATATAGTGCTGTGGTGTGTGCTGGCATACTCTCTCTCTGTCTTCCCCAAAGGGCTTTGTGGGGGAACTGTCTTCAAAAGAGCATCCCCTGTGTGTCGGTACGCTTGTGTCGACATGTTTGACGAGGAAGGCTATGTGGAAGCAGAGCGGGAGCAAATGAATGTGGTGTCGGCGCCGACACCTGATTGGATGGATATGTGGAAGGTTTTAAATGATAATGTTAATTCCTTGCATAAAAGGTTGGATAAAGCTGAAACCTTAGGACAGTCGGGGTCTCAGCCCATGCCTGATCCTGTGTCGCAGAGGCCGTCAGGGTCTCAGAAGCGCCCACTATCCCAAATTGTTGACACAGATACCGACATGGATTCTGACTCCAGTGTCGATTACGATGATGCAAAGTTACAGCCAAAATTGGCTAAAACCATCCGTTATATGATTATAGCAATGAAGGATGTGTTGCACATCACAGAGGAAACCCCAGTCCCTGACAAGAGGGTTCATATGTATGGGGAAAAAAGGCAGGTGGTGACCTTTCCCCCTTCACATGAGCTAAATGAGTTATGTGAAAAGGCTTGGGAATCTCCAGATAAAAAACTGCAGATTTCCAAACGGATGCTTATGGCGTATCCTTTCCCGCCAACGGACAGGTTACGCTGGGAATCCTCCCCTAGGGTGGACAAAGCTTTAACACGCTTATCCAAGAGGGTAGCCCTGCCGTCACAGGATACGGCCACCCTAAAAGATGCTGCGGATAGAAAGCAAGAGGGGGAGGGTACCCTGAAGTCCATTTATACACATTCAGGTACCTTACTAAGGCCGGCAATTGCGTCGGCCTGGGTGTGTAGTGCTGTAGCAGCATGGACGGATACCTTATCTGAGGAACTTGACACCTTAGACAAGGATACTATATTAATGACCCTGGGGCATATAAAAGACGCTGTCCTATATATATGAGATGCTCAAAGAGACATTAGCCTACTGGGCTCTAGAATAAATGCAATGTCAATTTCTGCCAGAAGGGTCCTGTGGACTCGGCAATGGACAGGTGATGCCGACTCAAAAAGGCACATGGAGGTTTTACCTTACAAGGGTGAGGAATTGTTTGGGGAGGGTCTCTCGGACCTGGTCTCCACAGCTACTGCTGGAAAGTCAAATTTTTTGCCATATGTTCCCTCACAACCTAAGAGAGCACCATATTACCAAATGCAGTCCTTTCGATCACAAAAAGGCAAGAAAGTCCGAGGTGCGTCCTTTCTTGCCAGAGGCAGGGGCAGAGGAAGGAAGCTGCACAACACAGCTAGTTCCCAGGAACAGAAGTCCTCCCCGGCTTCTACTAAATCCACCGCATGACGCTGGGGCTCCACAGGCGGAGCTAGGCACGGTGGGGGCGCGTCTCCGAAATTTCAGCCACAAGTGGGTTCACTCCCAGGTGGATCCCTGGGCAATAGAGATTGTGTCTCAGGGATACAAGCTGGAATTCGAAGATATGCCCCCTCACCGATACCTCAAATCGGCCCTGCCAGCTTCCCCCTTAGAGAGGGAAATAGTGTTAGCTGCAATTCACAAATTGTATCTTCAGCAGGTGGTGGTCAAGGTTCCCCTCCTTCAACAAGGAAAGGATTATTATTCGACCATGTTTGTGGTACCGAAACCGGACGGTTCGGTCAGACACATATTGAATTTAAAATCTCTGAACATATACCTGAAAAGGTTCAAGTTCAAGATGGAATCGCTCAGAGCAGTCATCGCAAGCCTGGAATGGGGGGATTTTATGGTGTCTCTGGACATAAAGGATGCATACCTTCATGTCCCCATTTATCCACCTCATCAGGCGTACCTCAGATTTGTGGTAGAGGATTGCCATTACCAATTCCAGACGTTGCCGTTTGGTCTCTCCACGGCACCGAGAATATTTACCAAAGTAATGGTGGAAATGATGGTGCTCCTGCGAAAGCAAGGGGTCACAATTATCCCATACTTGGACGATCTCCTCATAAAGGCGAGGTCCAGAGAGCAGTTGCTGATCAGCGTAGCACACTCTCTGAAAGTGTTACAACAGCACGGCTGGATTCTAAATATTCCAAAGTCACAGTTGATTCCTACGACTCGTCTGCCTTTCCTGGGCATGATTCTGGACACAGACCAGAAGAGGGTTTATCTCCCGATGGAGAAGGTTTAGGAGCTCATGACACTGGTCAGAGACCTATTAAAACCAAAACAGGTGTCGGTGCATCACTGCACGCGAGTCCTGGGAAAGATGGTGGCATCATACGAGGCCATTCCCTTCGGCAGGTTCCATGCGAGGACCTTTCAATGGGATCTGTTGGACAAGTGGTCCGGATCACATCTTCAGATGCATCGGCTGATCACCCTATCCCCCAGGGCCAGGGTGTCTCTCCTGTGGTGGCTGCAGAGTGCTCACCTTCTCGAAGGTCGCAGATTCGGCATTCAGGATTGGGTCCTGGTGACCACAGATGCAAGCCTCTGAGGGTGGGGGGCAGTCACACAGGGAAGAAATTTCCAAGGGCTGTGGTCAAGTCAGGAGACTTGCCTTCACATCAACATCCTGGAACTAAGGGCCATATACAACGCCCTACGTCAAGCGGAGTCCCTGCTTCGCGACCAACCGGTTCTGATTCAGTCAGACAACATCACCGCAGTGGCTCATGTAAACCGCTAAGGCGGCACACGGAGCAGGGTGGCGATGGCGGAAGCCACCAGAATTCTTCGCTGGGCGGAGAATCACGTAAGCGCACTGTCAGCAGTGTTCATTCCGGGAGTGGACAACTGGGAAGCAGACTTCCTCAGCAGGCACGACCTCCACCCGGGAGAGTGGGGACTTCATCAAGAAGTCTTCACGCAGATTGCAAGTCGGTGGGAACTGCCACAGGTGGACATGATGGCATCCCGCCTCAACAAAAAGCTACAGAGATATTGCGCCAGGTCAAGGGACCCTCAGGCGATAGCTGTGGACGCACTGGTGACACTGTGGGTGTTCCAGTCAGTCTATGTATTTCCTCCTCTTCCTCTCATACCCAAGGTGCTGAGAATCATAAGAAAAAGAGGAATGAGAACAATACTCATTGTTCCGGATTGGCCAAGAAGGACTTGGTATCCAGATCTGCAAGAAATGCTCACCGAGGACCCGTGGCCTCTGCCTCTAAGACAGGACTTGTTGCAACAGGGGCCCTGTCTGTTCCAAGACTTACCGCGGCTGCGTTTGACGGCATGGCGGTTGAACGCCGGATCCTAGCAGAAAAAAGCATTCCGGATGAAGTTATTCCTACGCTGATAAAGGCTAGGAAGGATGTGACAGCTCAACATTATCACCGTATATGGCGAAAATATGTGGCTTGGTGTGAGGCCAGGAATGCCCCTACGGAGGAATTCCAGCTGGACCGTTTCCTTCACTTCCTACAGGCGGGAGTGACTTTGGGCCTTAAATTGGGTTCCATTAAGGTTCAGATTTCGGCCTTATCCATTTTCTTTCAAAAAGAACTGGCTTCTCTGCCTGAAGTTCAGACGTTTGTAAAGGGAGTGCTGCATATTCAGCCCCCTTTTGTGCCTCCAGTGGCACCTTGGGATCTTAACGTGGTGTTGAGTTTCCTGAAATCACACTGGTTTGAACCACTCAAAACGGTGGAATTGAAATATCTCACGTGGAAGGTGGTCATGCTATTAGCCTTGGCTTCGGCTAGGCGTGTGTCAGAATTGGCGGCTTTGTCACATAAAAGCCCTTATCTGGTTTTCCATGCAGATAGAGCAGAATTGCGGACCCGCCCACAATTTCTGCCGAAAGTGGTTTTTATCCTTTCATATAAACCAACCTATCGTGGTGCCTGTGGCTACTACTGACTTGGAGGATTCCGAGTCACTGGATGTGGTCAGGGCTTTGAAGGTTTATGTAGCCAGAACGGCTAAGGTCAGGAAAACAGAATCTTTGTTTATCCTGTATGCTTCCAACAAGCTTGGGGCGCCTGCTTCAAAGCAAACTATTGCTCGCTGGATCTGTAACACGATCCAGCAGGCTCATTCTGCGGCAGGGTTGCCGCTGCCTAAATCAGTTAAGGCCCATTCCACAAGGAAGGTGGGCTCTTCTTGGGCGGCTGCCCGAGGGGTCTCGGCATTACAGCTTTGCCGAACGGCTACTTGGTCAGGTTCAAACACCTTTGCAAAGTTCTACAAGTTTGATACCCTGGCTGAGGAGGACCTTGTGTTTGCTCATTCGGTGCTGCAGAGTCATCCGCACTCCCCCGCCCGTTTGGGAGCTTTGGTATAATCCCCATGGTCCTTACGGAGTCCCCAGCATCCACTAGGACGTTAGAGAAAATAAGATTTTACTTACCGGTAAATCTATTTCTCGTAGTCCGTAGTGGATGCTGGGCGCCCGTCCCAAGTGCGGACTTCTTTTGCAGTGCTTGTATATAGTTATTGCTTAAATAAGGGTTATGTATAGTTGCATCAGGGTTGATCTGATGCTCTGTTGTTGTTCATACTGTTAACTGGGTAAAGTTATCACAAGTTATACGGTGTGATTGGTGTGGCTGGTATGAGTCTTACCCTGGATTCCCAAAATCCTTTCCTTGTACTGTCAGCTCTTCCGGGCACACTTTCTCTAACTGAGGTCTGGAGGAGGGACATAGAGGGAGGAGCCAGAGCACACCAGAATCTAAATTCTTTCTTAAAGTGCCCATGTCTCCTGCGGAGCCCGTTTATTCCCCATGGTCCTTACGGAGTCCCCAGCATCCACTACGGACTACGAGAAATAGATTTACCGGTAAGTAAAATCTTATTTTAAACAATATCCATTCAGAAGTGATAGATTCATATATGGTTGTACATATGTTATTCAAGTCCCAGGTTCTATAGTTTTAAAAGCTATTCAATATTTCAAGAAATTAACAGTCCTCAGCTCTATATACAGGGTGGTCCATAAGTGGGGAAACACCCTTCTAAAAAGGAAATAAGTAAGGAAATATTAATCCAGTGTACACATGATATGGGGGTGGATGAAAACTGTTTAGGGTATGTCATAATTATGGGGGCCATCTTGGATGCAACTTTTTTTCTCTAACGTCCTTGAGGATGCTGGGACTCCGTAAGGACCATGGGGAATAGACAAGCTCCGCAGGAGATGGGGCACTTTAAGAAAGCTTTGGATTCTGGGTGTGCACTGGCTCCTCCCTCTATGCCCCTCCTCCAGACCTCAGTTTTACACTTTGCCCAGAGCAAGATGGGTGCACTGCAGAGAGCTCTCCAGAGTTCTCTGCCTGAAAGCATTTTTGTTTTAATTTTTCTTTCTACTTTTTACTACTTTTTCACAGGGAGCACTGCTGGCAACAGGCTCCCTGCATCGAGGGACTGAGGAGAGAGGAGCAGACCTTCTTGTCAAAGATAGGCTCTGCTTCCTCGGCTACTGGACACCATTAGCTCCAGAGGGGGTGAATGCAGGTTCTTACTGGGCGTCCACCCCCGGAGCTGCGCCGCCGTTCTCCTCACAGCCAGAAGTGCAGAAGTCAGAAGACGTCTCAGGCGGCAGAAGCCATCAGCTTCACTGAGGTAACGCACAGCACTGCAGCTGTGCGTCATTGCTCCCATACACCTCACACATTCCGGTCACTGTAAGGGTGCAGGGCGCAGGGGGGGGCGCCCTGCACCCTTACAGCAATATAGCAGCAATATAAACCTCTGCATGGCAAAAAGACTATATACATGTACAGGTGGGCTCTGTACATGTATATAAAAGAGCCCCCGCCATATTTTACTAAGTTTGAGCGGGACAGAAGCCTGCCGCCGAGGGGGCGGGGCTTCTCCCTCAGCACTCACCAGCGCCATTTTCTCTCCACAGCACTGCTGAGAGGAAGCTCCCCGGACTCTCCCCTGCTTACACACGGTGAAAGGGTGCTTAAAAGAGAGGGGGGGGGGGCACATAATTGGCGATTTACATACTACACAGCGCTGATGGGGAAAAACATTTTGTGTTGGTCTCCAGGGTTATTGCGCTGGGGTGTGTGCTGGCATACTCTGTCTCTCCAAAGGGCCTTGACAGGGATACTGTCTTCAGAAAAGGGGTTCCCTGTGTGTGTGAAGTGTCGGTACGCGTGTGTCGACATGTTTGACGAGGAAGGCTCGCTTACTGTGGAGGGGGAGTGTTTGAATGTCAGGTCGCCGTCGGCAACGGCGACACCGGAGTGGGTGGATATGCTGAATGTCTTGAATGCAAATGTCAATCTATTGCATAAAAGGTTAGACGAGGCAGAAGCTAGGGATCAGTCAGGTACCCAGTCCATGCTTGTCCCTGTGGCGCCAGGCCCGTCGGGGTCTCAGAAGCGCACAATATCCCAGATCGATGACACAGATACAGACACAGATTTTGACTCTAGTGTCGACTATGAAGATGCAAAATTACAGCCGAAGGTGGCAAAAGGTATTCGGTACATGATTATGGCCATTAAAGAGGTTTTGCATATTACTGAGGAACCCCCTGTCCCTGACACGAGGGTACACATGTATAAAGAGAAAAAGCCTGAAGTCACTTTTCCATCATCATTTGAATTAAGTGAATTGTGCGAAAAGGCTTGGGACTCTCCAAATAGGAGACCACAAGTTCCCAAAAGGATTCTTATGGCGTATCCTTTTCCACAAACTGATAGGATACGCTGGGAATCTTCACCAAAAGTGGACAAGGCGCTGACACGCTTGTCCAAAAAGGTGGCACTGCCTTCTCAGGATACGGCTTCCCTCAAGGAACCGGCTGATCGCAGGCAGGAAATTACCTTGAAGCACATTTACACTCACTCCGGTACTATTGCTAGACCGGCTATGGCGTCGGCCTGGGTTTGTAGTGCGGTTGTGGCATGGGCAGATTCCTTATCTGCGGAGATTGACACCTTAGATAGGGATGCCATTCAAATGACCATAGAGCATATCAGAGATGCTGCCTTGTATATGAGAGATGCTCAGAGAGACATTTGTTTATTAAGCTCCAGATTAAATGCTATGTCTATTTCTGCTAGGCGACTCCTGTGGACCCGGCAGTGGACGGGAGATGCCGATTCTAAGCGGCACATGGAGTCCTTGCCGTACAAGGGGGAGGAGTTGTTTGGAGACGGCCTCTCGGACCTTGTCACTACGGCGGGTAAGTCGAATTTCTTACCTTATGTCCCCCCGCAGCATACTAAGAAGGCACCTCATTATCAAATGCAGTCCTTTTGTTCCAATATAAACAAGAAGGTGCGGGGATCGTCCTTTGTTACCAGAGGAAATGGCAGGGGAAAGAAGCTGCACACAGCTAGTTCCCAAGAGCAGAAGTCCTCCCCTGCGTCTGCAAAGTCCACCGCATGACGCTGGGGCTTCCCGGGGGGAGGCAGATCTGGTGGGGGCTCGTCTTCGGTTTTTCAGCCACGTCTGGGTTCAATCGCAGGTGGATCCCTGGGCAGTAGAGATTGTTGCTCAGGGATACAGGCTAGAATTCGAAGACTTGCCTCCTCGCCCGTTTTTCAAATCAGCTCTGCCGACTTCACCGTCAGAGAGGGAGTCAGTGTTGACAGCAATCCAAAAATTGTATGTTCAACAGGTGATTGTCACAGTTCCTCATCTCCAGCAGGGAGAGGGATATTATTCAACCCTGTTTGTGGTCCCGAAACCGGACGGTTCGGTCAGGCCCATTTTAAACCTGAAATCTCTGAACTTGTACTTGAAAAGGTTCAAGTTCAAAATGGAATCACTCCGGGCGGTCATCGCCAGCCTGGAGGAGGGGGATTGGATGGTGTCCCTGGACATAAAGGATGCATAACTTCATGTTCCAATATTCCCGCCCCCCCCCCCCCCCCCCCCTCCCTCATCAGGCGTTCCTGAGATTTGCAGTGCAGGACTGTCACTACCAATTTCAGACGTTGCCGTTTGGGCTTTCCACGGCCCCGAGGGTTTTCACCAAGGTAATGGCGGAAATGATGGTGCTCCTGCGCAGGCAGGGGGTCACAATTATCCCATACTTGGACGATCTCCTAATAAAGGCGAGATCTAGGGAGAAGTTGCTGGACAGCGTGTCTCTGTCCATGAAGACGTTGCAGCTACACGGCTGGATTCTCAATATACCGAAGTCCCAGCTAGTTCCTACAACGCGTCTGACCTTTCTGGGCCTGATCCTAGATACAGACCAGAAAAAAGGTTTTTCTTCCGATCGAAAAGGTTCAGGAACTCATGACCATGGTCAGGAACCTATTGAAACCAAAGAAGGTTTCAGTGCATCAGTGCACGCGGGTCCTGGGGAAGATGGTGGCTTCATACGAGGCCATCCCTTTCTGCAGATTCCATGCGAGGACTTTCAATGGGACCTCTTGGACAAGTGGTCCGGGTCCCATTTACAAGTGCATCAAAGGATCACCCTGTCTCCCAGGACCAGGGTATCTCTCCTGTGGTGGCTGAACAGTGCTCACCTTCTAGAGGGTCGCAGGTTCGGCATTCAGGACTGGGTCCTGGTGACCACGGACGCAAGCCTCCGAGGCTGGGGAGCAGTGGCACTGGGAAGAAATTTCCAAGGTCTCTGGTCAAGCCTGGAGACTTGTCTCCACATCAACGTCCTGGAGTTGAGGGCCATATACAACGCCCTGCGTCAAGCGGAGAACTTCGGAGAAGACTGGTTCTGATTCAGTCAGACAATGTCACGGCAGTGGCTCATATAAACCGCCAAGGCGGAACAAGGAGCAGAGTGGCCATGGCAGAAGCGACCAGGATTCTACGCTGGGCGGAAGGCCATGTAAGCCCGCTGTCAGCGGTGTTCATCCCGGGGGTGGACAACTGGGAGGCGGACTTCCTCAGCAGGCACGACCTGCATCCCGGGGAGTGGGGACTTCATCAAGAAGTCTTTGCACAGATCGCGGATCGGTGGGGCCTGCCTCAAATAGACATGATGGCGTCCCGTCTCAACAAAAAGCTAAAGCGGTATTGCGCCAGGTCAAGGGACCCTCAGGCGGTAGCGGTAGACGCTCTGGTGACACCTTGGGTGTTCAGATCGGTCTATGTGTTTCCTCCTCTTCCTCTCATACCCAAGGTGTTGAGAATTGTAAGAATAAGCAGGGTCAGAACAATCCTCATTGTTCCAGATTGGCCACGGAGGACTTGGTATCCGGAACTGCAAGAGTTGCCCACAGAAGATCCGTGGCCTCTTCCTCTAAGGCAGGACCTGCTACAGCAGGGGCCCTGTCTGTTCCAAGACTTACCGCGGCTGCGTTTGACGGCATGGCGGTTGAACGCCGGATCCTAGCGGAAAAAGGAATTCCGGAGGAAGTCATTCCTACCCTGATCAAGGCTAGGAAAGACGTGACGTTGAAACATTATCACCGTATATGGCGGAAATATGTTTCTTGGTGTGAGGCCAGGGCTGCTCCTACGGAGGAGTTCCATTTGGGCCGTCTACTTCACTTCCTTCAAACAGGAGTGACCTTGGGCCTAAAATTAGGGTCCATAAAGGTCCAGATTTCGGCCTTATCCATTTTCTTTCAAAGAGAATTAGCCTCTCTTCCTGAGGTACAGACTTTTGTGAAGGGGGTGCTGCATATTCAGCCTCCCTTTGTGCCTCCGGTGGCGCCTTCGGATCTTAACGTGGTGTTACGTTTCCTCAAGTCACCTTGGTTTGAACCACTTAAAACTGTGGAGTTGAAATACCTCACGTGGAAAGTGGTCATGTTGTTGGCGTTAGCTTCGGCGAGACGTGTTTCAGAATTGGCGGCTTTATCGCATAAAAGCCCATACTTGGTTTTTCACGTGGATAGGGTAGAGTAGAGGACTCGTCCTCACTTTCTGCCAAAAAGTGGTCTCATCTTTTCATGTGAACCAACCTATTGTCGTGCCTGTGGCTACAAGGGACTTGGAGGATTCCGAGTCCCTGGATGTAGTCAGGGCTTTGAAGTTTTATGTGACCAGAACGGCTCGGATCAGGAAGACTAAAGCTTTGTTTGTTCTGTATGCGGCCAACAAGGTTGGCGCCCCTGCTTCAAAGCAGACTATTGCTCGCTGGATCTGTAACATGATTCAGCAGGCGCATTCTACGGCAGGATTGCCGTTACCGAAATCGGTTAAGGTCCACTCCACTAGGAAAGTGGGCTCTTCTTGGGCGGCTGCCCGAGGCGTCTCGGCATTACAGTTGTGCCGAGCAGCTACTTGGTCGGGGACAAACACCTTTGCAAAGTTCTATAAGTTTGATACCCTGGCTGAGGAGGACCTCCTGGTGCTGCAGAGTCGTCCGCACTCTCCCGCCCGTTTGGGAGCTTTGGTATAATCCCCATGGTCCTTACGGAGTCCCAGCATCCTCAAGGACGTTAGAGAAAATAAGATTTTACTTACCGGTAAATCTATTTCTCGTAGTCCGTAGAGGATGCTGGGTGCCCGTCCCAAGTGCGGACTTCTTCTGCATGACTTGTATATAGTTATTGCTAACATAAGGGTTATGTTATAGTTTTCGGTGATACCGTGGCTATGTTGTTGTTCATACTGTTAACTGGGTAAGTTTATCTAAAGTTATACGGTGTGATTGGTGTGGCTGGTATGAATCTCGCCCTTAGATTTACAAAAATCCTTCCTCGTACTGTCCATCTCCTCTGGGCACAGTTTCCCTAACTGAGGTCTGGAGGAGGGGCATAGAGGGAGGAGCCAGTGCACACCCAGAATCCAAAGAAATCTTAAAGTGCCCTATCTCCTGCGGAGCCCGTCTATTCCCCATGGTCCTTACGGAGTCCCAGCATCCTCTACGGACTACGAGAAATAGATTTACCGGTAAGTAAAATCTTATTTTATTTTTTTTCTGTGTTGGGAAGGTTGCATTGTGACATATCAAACAGATGCAGAATTTTGTAAGAGAAGCAGTGGTATTGTTCGTTTTAGCTGTTTCCACACTTATGGACCACCCTGTATAATAACATCAATTTGTAAAGCCTACCTTTGTCATATACAAGGTCAATTTCCCAAAGTTTACTTTCATTATAAAGGCTTTAGTCAAAAACACCATGTTCAGCAAAAGTTGCAGAAGAGAATTACAGTAAATTAAATTTGTCTGGAGAATGATTTGAAAGTGATGCATATTATACATGCTCTCTGTTATTATAAGGTCCATCACCAAGCACCAGTTACACAAATATAGGTAGTGTGTATATAAAGTTACCAATGTAACTTCTGGAGGTCCATTTTATAAGTTGCTTTTAGTAGTATTTATTTGTGCTCATAATTGTGGGGGGAAAAAACTTATTACCTACTTGATTTATTTGTAGGAACCTGCTGCTTCCCAACCAATGTATCAACAGCCACAGTCTCAGAGCACAGTATGCCAGTATGAGCTCAGGCAGTTCATGGAGTGTGCTCAGAATCAGAGTGACCTGAAGCTGTGTGAGGGGTTCAGCGAGGTGCTCAAACAGTGCCGCTTTGCAAATGGTAAGTTCTTAAATACTGATGCAGCTACCCAGGAAAAAATGCATATAATATCTATATATATATATATATATCTATATATATATATATATATATCTATATATATATATATATATATATATATATATATATATATATATGGTTTCTTTTAGTGCTGACCATGCTATGCTGATAAGGGTTTTGATTTCCCACACATTTAATTATTATTTTTTTATTTCTCTAACGTCCTAGTGGATGCTGGGACTCCGTCAGGACCATGGGGAATAGCGGGCTCCGCAGGAGACAGGGCACATCTAAAAAAGCTTTTAGGTCACATGGTGCGTACTGGCTCCTCCCCCTATGACCCTCCTCCAAGCCTCAGTTAGGTTTTTGTGCCCGTCCGAGAGGGTGCAATCTAGGTGGCTCTCCTAAAGAGCTGTTTAGAAAAGTTTTTTTTTAGGTTTCAATCTCAGTGATTCCTGCTGGCAACAGGATCACTGCATCGAGGGACTTAGGGGAGAGATTTCCAACTCACCTGCGTGCAGGATGGATTGGAGTCTTAGGCTACTGGACACTTAGCTCCAGAGGGAGTCGGAACACAGGTCAGCCTGGGGTTCGTCCCGGAGCCGCGCCGCCGATCCCCCTTACAGACGCTGAAGAGACGGCAGAACGGAGGTCCGGAAAGCAGGCGGCAGAAGACTCCTCAGTCTTCTTGAAGGTAGCGCACAGCACGGCAGCTGTGCGCCATTGTTGTCACACGGCTCACTGACTCAGTCACGGAGGGTGCAGGGCGCTGCTGGGGGCGCCCTGGGCAGCAATATAATTACCTTTAGTGGCAAAATAAATACATCACATATAGCCATTAAGGCTATATGTATGTATTTTAACCCAGGCCAGTTTCTTAAAAACCGGGGAAAAGCCCGCCGAAAAAGGGGCGGAGCTTATTCTCCTCAGCACTCAGCGCCATTTTCCTGCTCAGCTCCGCTGGTGAGGAAGGCTCCCAGGTCTCTCCCCTGCACTGCACTACAGAAACAGGGTAACAAAGAGAAGGGGGGCATAAATTGGCGATATTTATATATTAAGAGCGCATATATAGTAAACAACACCTTCTAGGGTTGTTTATATACATTTATAGCGCTTTTGGTGTGTGCTGGCAAACTCTCCCTCTGTCTCCCCAAAGGGCTAGGGGGTCCTGTCTTCGATTAGAGCATTCCCTGTGTGGCTGCTGTGTGTCGGTACGTGTGTGTCGACATGTATGAGGACGATGTTGGTGTGGAGGCAGAGCAATTGCCGATGATGGTAATGTCACCCCCTAGGGAGTCGACACCGGAATGGATGGCTTTAGTTATGGAATTATGTGATAATGTCAGCACATTACAAAAGTCAGTTGACGAAATAAGACGCCCGGCAAACCAGTTAGTACCGGTTCAGGCGTCTCAGACACCGTCAGGGGCTGTAAAACGTCCTTTACCTCAGTCAGTCGACACGGGTACCGACACAGATGAATCTAGTGTCGACGGTGAAGAAACAAACGTATTTTCCAATAGGGCCACACGTTATATGATCACGGCAATGAAGGAGGCTTTGCAGATCTCTGATACTGCTGGTACCTCAAAAAGGGGTATTATGTGGGGGGTGAAAAAACTACCTGTATTTTTTCCAGAATCAGAGGAATTGAATGACGTGTGTGATGAAGCGTGGGTTAACCCCGATAGAAAACTGCTAATTTCCAAGAAGTTATTGGCATTATACCCTTTCCCACCAGAGGTTAGGGCGCGCTGGGAAACACCCCCTAGGGTGGATAAGGCGCTCACACGTTTATCAAAGCAAGTGGCGTTGCCGTCTCCTGATACGGCCGCCCTCAAGGATCCAGCAGATAGGAGGCTGGAAACTACACTGAAGAGTATATACACACATACTGGTGTTATACTGCGACCGGCAATAGCCTCAGCCTGGATGTGCAGTGCTGGGGTAGTGTGGTTGGATTCTCTGACTGAAAATATTGATACCCTGGATAGGGACAGTATTTTATTGACTCTAGAGCAATTAAAGGATGCTTTCCTTTATATGCGAGATGCTCAGAGGGATGTTTGTACTCTAGCATCAAGAGTAAGCGCGATGTCCATATCTGCCAGAAGAAGTTTATGGACGCGACAGTGGTCAGGTGATGCGGATTCCAAGAGGCATATGGAAGTATTGCCATATAAAGGAGAGGAATTGTTTGGGGTCGGTCTTTCGGACCTGGTGGCCACGGCAACTGCCGGCAAATCCACTTTTTTACCTCAGACCCCCTCCCAACAGAAAAAGACACCGTCTTTTCAGCCGCAGTCCTTTCGCTCCTATAAAAAGCGACCAAAAGGACGGTCTTATCTGCCGCGAGGCAGAGGAAAGGGTAAGAAAGGGCAGCAAGCAGCCCCTGCCCAGGAACAGAAGCCCGCCCCGGCTTCTACAAAGCCATCAGCATGACGCTGGGGCTTTACAAGCGGACTCAGG
The DNA here is from genome assembly GCF_028390025.1 of Pseudophryne corroboree. Classification (NCBI taxonomy): domain Eukaryota; kingdom Metazoa; phylum Chordata; class Amphibia; order Anura; family Myobatrachidae; genus Pseudophryne; species Pseudophryne corroboree. The sequence goes on from NC_086445.1 coordinate 539,042,249, forward strand.
AACGGTGGGGGGTCGACTCAAGATTTTCAGCAATCAATGGGTTCACTCACAAGTGGACCCGTGGGTCCTGCAGATAGTATCTCAGGGTTACATGCTGGAGTTCGAAAGGTCTCCCCCTCGCCGGTTCCTAAAGTCTGCTTTACCAACGTCTCCCTCAGAAAGGACGTCGGTTTTGGAAGCCATTCACAAGCTGTATTCTCAGCAGGTGATAGTCAAGGTACCCCTCCTACAACAGGGAAAGGGGTATTATTCCACACTATTTGTGGTACCGAAACCGGACGGTTCGGTAAGGCCTATTCTAAATCTGAAATCCTTGAACCTGTACATAAAGAAATTCAAGTTCAAGATGGAGTCACTCAGAGCAGTGATAGCGAATCTGGAAGAAGGAGACTTCATGGTGTCCTTGGACATAAAAGATGCTTATCTACATGTCCCGATTTACCCCTCACACCAAGGGTATCTCAGGTTCGTGATACAAGACTGTCATTATCAGTTTCAAACGCTGCCGTTTGGGTTGTCCACGGCCCCTCGGGTCTTTACCAAGGTAATGACCGAAATGATGGTTCTTCTACGAAGAAAAGGCGTATTAATTATCCCTTACTTGGACGATCTCCTGATAAGGGCAAAGTCCAGAGAACAGCTGGAAGTCGGTGTAGCGCTAACACAAGTAGTGCTTCAGCAACACGGGTGGATTCTAAATCTTCCAAAATCTCAATTGACCCCGACAACACATCTGCTGTTCCTGGGCATGATTCTGGACACGGTTCAGAAAAAGGTATTTCTCCCGGAAGAGAAAGCAAGGGAGTTATCCGAACTTGTCAAGAACCTCCTAAAACCAGGAACTGTGTCAGTACATCAATGCACAAGAGTCCTGGGAAAGATGGTGGCTTCGTACGAAGCGATTCCATTCGGCAGATTCCATGCACGAACATTTCAGTGGGATCTGCTGGACAAATGGTCCGGATCGCATCTGCACATGCATCAGCGGATAACACTGTCACCGAGAACAAGGTTGTCTCTCCTGTGGTGGTTGCAGACTGCCCATCTGTTAGTGGGCCGCAGATTCGGCATACAGGACTGGGTCCTGGTGACTACGGATGCCAGCCTACGAGGTTGGGGAGCAGTCACAAAGGGAAGAAACTTCCAGGGCGTGTGGTCAAACCTGGAGACGTCTCTTCACATAAATATACTGGAGCTAAGAGCGATCTACAATGCTCTAAGCCTGGCAAAATCGCTGCTTCAGGGTCAGCCGGTGTTGATCCAGTCCGACAACATCACGGCAGTCGCCCACGTAAACCGACAAGGCGGCACGAGAAGCAGGAGTGCAATGGCAGAAGCTGCAAGGATTCTGCGCTGGGCGGAGAATCATGTCGTAGCACTGTCAGCAGTGTTCATCCCGGGAGTGGACAACTGGGAAGCAGATTTCCTCAGCAGACACGACCTTCACCCGGGAGAGTGGGGACTTCATCCAGAAGTTTTCCACATGATTGTGAACTGTTGGGAAAAACCAAAGGTGGACATGATGGCGTCTCGCCTCAACAAAAAATTGGACAGGTATTGCGCCAGGTCAAGAGACCCTCAGGCAATAGCTGTGGACGCTCTGGTAACACCGTGGGTGTACCAGTCAGTGTATGTGTTCCCTCCTCTGCCTCTCATACCAAAGGTACTGAGAATTATACGGAAAAGAGGAGTAAGAACAATACTGGTAGCTCCGGACTGGCCAAGAGGAACTTGGTATCCGGAACTTCAAGAGATGCTCACGGAGGATCCGTGGCCTCTACCTCTAAGAAGGGATCTGCTTCAGCAGGGACCTTGTATGTTCCAAGACTTACCGCGGCTGCGTTTGACGGCATGGCGGTTGAACGCCGGATTCTAAAAGAGAAGGGCATTCCTGAGGAAGTTATTCCTACTTTAATTAAAGCCAGGAAAGAAGTGACCGCACAACATTATCACCGCATTTGGAGAAAATATGTTGCGTGGTGTGAGGCCAAGAAGGCTCCAACGGAAGAATTTCAATTGGGTCGATTCTTACATTTCCTGCAAGCAGGATTGTCTATGGGCCTCAAATTGGGGTCCATTAAAGTTCAAATTTCAGCCTTATCAATTTTCTTCCAGAAGGAATTGGCGTCAGTGCCTGAAGTACAAACTTTTGTCAAAGGTGTACTACATATACAACCCCCAATAGTGCCTCCAGTGGCACCGTGGGATTTGAACGTGGTTCTAAATTTTCTCAAATCTCATTGGTTTGAACCTTTAAAATCGGTAGATTTAAAATACCTTACATGGAAGGTAACCATGCTGTTGGCCCTGGCTTCAGCCAGGAGAGTTTCGGAGTTGGCAGCTTTGTCATACAAAAGCCCATATCTGATATTCCATTCGGACAGGGCAGAATTGAGGACACGTCCTCAATTTCTCCCTAAGGTGGTTTCGGCGTTTCACTTGAACCAGCCTATTGTGGTGCCTGCGGCTACTAGCGACTTGGAGGACTCCAAGTTACTGGACGTTGTCAGAGCATTAAAAATATATATTTCAAGGACAGCTGGAGTCAGAAAATCTGACTCGTTGTTTACATTGTATGCACCCAACAAGTTGGGTGCTCCTGCGTCTAAACAGACGATTGCACGTTGGATATGTAGTACAATCCAACTTGCACATTCTGTGGCAGGCCTGCCACAGCCTAAATCTGTAAAGGCCCATTCCACAAGGAAAGTGGGCTCATCCTGGGCGGCTGCCCGAGGAGTCTCGGCATTACAACTTTGCCGAGCAGCTACGTGGTCAGGGGAGAACACGTTTGTAAAATTTTACAAATTTGATACTCTGGCTAAAGAGGACCTGGAGTTCTCTCATTCGGTGCTGCAGAGTCATCCGCACTCTCCCGCCCGTTTGGGAGCTTTGGTATAATCCCCATGGTCCTGACGGAGTCCCAGCATCCACTAGGACGTTAGAGAAAATAAGAATTTACTTACCGATAATTCTATTTCTCATAGTCCGTAGTGGATGCTGGGCGCCCATCCCAAGTGCGGATTGTCTGCAATGCTTGTACATAGTTATTGTTACAAAAATCGGGTTATTACTGTTGTTGTGAGCCATCTGTTCAGAGGCTACTTCGTTTGTGTTATCATACTGTTAACTGGGTTCAGATCACAAGTTGTACGGTGTGATTGGTGTGGCTGGTATGAGTCTTACCCGGGATTCAAGATCCTTCCTTATTGTGTACGCTCGTCCGGGCACAGTACCTAACTGAGGCTTGGAGGAGGGTCATAGGGGGAGGAGCCAGTACGCACCATGTGACCTAAAAGCTTTTTTAGATGTGCCCTGTCTCCTGCGGAGCCCGCTATTCCCCATGGTCCTGACGGAGTCCCAGCATCCACTACGGACTATGAGAAATAGAATTATCGGTAAGTAAATTCTTATTTTTTTTTTATAGGATATTAAAGAACTTATGAGTCAACATAGAAATGTGCATGTTGCCGGATAGGATGTACTGGACCTGAAGGCCTGCCATGATCCAGTGACTGCTCAGTGGGCTCTTATCCGGTGTTCGCAACCCCTGTCTCTGCGATTTTTCGCTAGATATGCTATATCAGGAGATTTTATTTCTTCAGAACAGCTAAATACAACTTGAAAGATTAGTGGATTTGGAGAAGGAGTTCTGTACCATGAGAGTATATTTTTGTTTGTCATTTGTTAGTTGGCTTTATTTTCTATTTAAATAAATTCTTTCCAATTCCGGTTTCTTGTGTTATTGTTAATGCATGGTAGTATTACTAAATGGTGAACAAATAAATATTGAATACATTGGAACCTAATCACACTTTAGCAGGTGTATGTAAGTTACAGTCTTGTTGGTTTAAAGGTATTACAGGTTGAGTATCCCATATCCAAAATGCTTGGGACCAGAGGTATTTTGGATATTGGATTTTCCCGTATTTTGGAATAATTGCATACCATAATGAGATATCATGGCGATGGGGCCCAAGTCTAAGCACAGAATGCATTTATGTTTCATATACACCTTATGGTGGGTACACACTGATAGATATTTCTGGCGATCAATTGATCAGCAGGTATATATATGGACGGATCGGGCAGTATGCTGTGCATACACACTGCCCGATCCGTCAGGGACTGACGTCATGAACTGGGCGGGCGTGTACACACGCCTGCCCAGTTCAGCTGTCAATTACCGCCGGCTGCCACAGCATGTGTACGTACACACACAGCGATACGCCAATATATCGGTAGATATATTGGCCGTCGGCTGTGCTGTGGGGCCGACGTGATATGTCTGTGAACAATGGCATTCACAGACATATCGCCCATACACACTGGCCGACGGACCCGCGATATATCGGCCATTCAATTGAACGGCCGATATATCGGCCAGTGTGTACGGGCCTTTATACACACAGCCTGAAGGTAATTTTAGCCAATATTTTTAATAACTTTGTGTATTTCTCTGACGTCCTAGTGGATGCTGGGGACTCTGTCAGGACCATGGGGAATAGCGGCTCCGCAGGAGACAGGGCACAAAATTTAAAAGTTTGACCACTAGGTGGTGTGTACTGGCTCCTCCCCCTATGACCCTCCTCCAAGCCTCAGTTAGGTTTTTGTGCCCGTCCGAGCAGGGTGCAATCTAGGTGGCTCTCATAAAGAGCTGCTTAGAGTAAAAGTTTTGATAGTTTTATTATTTCAGTGAGTCCTGCTGGCAACAGGCTCACTGCAACGAGGGACCTAGGGGAGAAGAAGTGAACTCACCTGCGTGCAGGATGGATTTGCTTCTTAGGCTACTGGACACTAGCTCCAGAGGGACGATCACAGGTACAGCCTGGATGGGTCACCGGAGCTGCGCCGCCGACCCCCTTGCAGATGCCGAAGTAAGAAGAGGTCCAGAAACCGGCGGCTGAAGGCTTTTCAGTCTTCATGAGGTAGCGCACAGCACTGCAGCTGTGCGCCATTGCGCTCAGGCACACTTCACACCGGCGGTCACTGAGGGTGCAGGGCGCTGGGGGGGGCGCCCTGGGCAGCAATGTTAATACCTTTCTGGCTAAAAAGAATACATCACATATAGTCCATGAGGCTATATGGATGTATTTCACCCCTGCCAGGTCTCAGAAAAACCGGGAGAAGAGCCCGCCGGAATAGGGGGCGGGGCCTATCTCCTCAGCACACAGCGCCATTTTCCTACACAGCTCCGCTGCTAGGAAGGCTCCCAGGCTCTCCCCTGCACTGCACTACAGAAACAGGGTAAAAAACAGAGAGGGGGGGCATTTTTTGGCGATATTATATATATTTAAGCAGCTATAAGGAAACAACACTTATATAAGGTTGTTCCTATATAATTATAGCGCTTTGGTGTGTGCTGGCAAACTCTCCCTCTGTCTTCCCAAAGGGCTAGTGGGGTCCTGTCCTCTATCAGAGCATTCCCTGTGTGTCTGCTGTGTGTCGGTACGTGTGTGTCGACATGTATGAGGACGATGTTGGTGTGGAGGCGGAGCAATTGCCGGTAATGGTGATGTCACCCCCTAGGGAGTCGACACCGGAATGGATGGCTTTGTTTATGGAATTACGTGATAATGTCAGCACGCTGCAAAAGTCGGTTGACGACATGAGACGACCGGCAAACCAGTTAGTACCTGTACAGGCGTCTCAAACACCGTCAGGGGCTGTAAAACGCCCTTTGCCTCAGTCGGTCGACACAGACCCAGACACGGACACCGAATCTAGTGTCGACGGTGAAGAAACTAACGTATTTTCCAGTAGGGCCACACGTTATATGATCACGGCAATGAAGGAGGCTTTGCATATCTCTGATACTGCAAGTACCACAAAAAGGGGTATTATGTGGGGTCTGAAAAAACTACCTGTAGTTTTTCCTGAATCAGAGGAATTGAATGACGTGTGTGATGAAGCGTGGGTTACCCCTGATAAACTGCTAATTTCAAAGAAGTTATTGGCGTTATACCCTTTCCCGCCAGAGGTTAGGGCGCGCTGGGAAACACCCCCTAGGTTTATCCAAACAAGTGGCGTTACCGTCTCCTGATACGGCCGCCCTCAAGGATCCAGCTGATAGGAGGCTGGAAAATACTCTAAAAAGTATATACACACATACTGGTGTTATACTGCGACCAGCAGTCGCCTCAGCCTGGATGTGCAGTGCTGGGGTCGCTTGGTCGGATTCCCTGACTGAAAATATTGATACCCTGGATAGGGACAGTATTTTATTGACTATAGAGCAATTAAAGGATGCATTCCTTTATATGCGAGATGCACAGAGGGATATCTGCACTCTTGCATCAAGAGTAAGTGCGATGTCCATATCTGCCAGAAGAAGTCTATGGACACGACAGTGGTCAGGCGATGCGGATTCCAAACGGCATATGGAAGTATTGCCGTATAAAGGGGAGGAATTATTTGGGGTCGGTCTATCGGATTTGGTAGCCACGGCAACAGTCGGGAAGTCCACCTTTTTACCTCAAGTCCCCTCCCAGCAGAAAAAGACGCAGTCTTTTCAGCCGCAGTCCTTTCGTTCCTATAAGAACAAGCGAGCAAAAGGACATTCATATTTGCCCCGAGGCAAAGGAAAGGGTAAGAGACTGCAGCAAGCAGCCCCTTCCCAGGAGCAGAAGTCCTCCCCGGCTTCTGCAAAGGCCTCAGCATGACGCTGGGACCTTACAAGCGGACTCAGGGGCAGTGGGGGGTCGCCTCAAGAATTTCAGCGCACAGTGGGCTCACTCGCAGGTGGACCCCTGGATCCTGCAGGTAGTATCTCAGGGTTACAGGTTGGAATTTGAGAAGTCTCCCCCTCGCCGGTTCCTAAAATCTGCTTTGCCAACGTCTCCCTCAGACAGGGCGACGGTATTGGAAGCCATTCACAAGCTGTATTCTCAGCAGGTGATAATCAAGGTACCCCTTCTACAACAGGGAAAGGGGTATTACTCCACGCTATTTGTGGTACCGAAGCCGGACGGCTCGGTAAGACCTATTCTAAATCTGAAATCTCTGAACCTGTACATACAAAGATTCAAGTTCAAGATGGAGTCACTCAGAGCAGTGATAGCGAATCTGGAAGAAGGGGATTTTATGGTGTCCTTGGACATCAAGGATGCTTACCTTCATGTCCCAATTTGCCCTTCACACCAAGGGTACCTCAGGTTCGTGGTACAAAACTGTCATTATCAGTTTCAGACGCTGCCGTTTGGATTGTCCACGGCACCCAGGGTCTTTACCAAGGTAATGGCCGAAATGATGATCCTTCTTCGAAGAGAAGGCGTATTAATTATCCCTTACTTGGACGATCTCCTGATAAGGGCAAGATCCAGAGAACAGCTGGAGGTCGGAGTAGCACTAACTCAAGTAGTGCTCCAACAGCACGGGTGGATTCTGAATTTTCCAAAATCCCAACTGATCCCGACGACACGTCTGCTGTTCCTAGGGATGATTCTGGACACTGTTCAGAAAAAGGTATTTCTTCCGGAGGAGAAAGCCAGGGAGTTATCCAAACTCGTCAGGAACCTCCTAAAACCAGGGACAGTGTCTGTGCATCAATGCACAAGAGTCCTGGGAAAAATGGTGGCTTCTTACGAAGCGATTCCATTCGGCAGATTCCATGCACGAATTGTTCAGTGGGATCTGCTAGACAAATGCTCCGGATCGCATCTGCAGATGCATCAGCGGATAAAATTGTCGACAAGGACAAGGGTCTCTCTGCTATGGTGGTTGCAGAGTGCTCATCTGTTAGAGGGCCGCAGATTCGGCATACAGAACTGGGTCCTAGTGACCACGGATGCCAGCCTGAGAGGCTGGGGAGCGGTCACACAAGGAAGAAACTTCCAGGGCGTGTGGTCAAGCCTGGAAACGTCTCTTCACATAAATATACTGGAACTAAGAGCAATCTACAATGCTCTAAGCCTGGCAAAACCTCTGCTTCAGGGTCAGCCGGTGTTGATCCAGTCGGACAACATCACGGCAGTCGCCCACGTAAACAGACAGGGCGGCACAAGAAGCAGGAGGGCAATGGCAGAAGCTGCAAGGATTCTTCGCTGGGCGGAAAATCATGTGATAGCACTGTCAGCAGTGTTCACCACATGATTGTAGTCCATTGGGAAAGACCAATGGTGGACATGATGGCGTCCCGCCTCAACAAAAAACTGGACAGGTATTGCGCCAGGTCAAGAGACCCTCAGGCAATAGCTGTGGACGCTCTGGTAACACCATGGGTGTACCAGTCAGTGTATGTGTTCCCTCCTCTGCCTCTCATACCCAAGGTACTGAGAATTATACGGCAAAGGGGAGTAAGAACGATACTAGTGGCTCCGGACTGGCCAAGAAGGACTTGGTACCCGGAACTTCAGGAGATGCTCACGGAAGATCCGTGGCCTCTACCTCTAAGAAGGGATCTGCTTCAGCAGAGACCGTGTCTATTCCAAGACTTACCGCGGCTGCGTTTGACGGCATGGCGGTTGAACGCCGGATCCTAAGGGAAAAAGGCATTCCGGAAGAGGTCATCCCTACCCTGGTCAAAGCCAGGAAGGAGGTGACTGCACAACATTATCACCGCATTTGGAGAAAATATGTTGCATGGTGTGAGGCCAGGAAGGCCCCGACCAGAGGAATTTCAACTGGGTCGATTCCTACATTTCCTGCAAACAGGATTATCTATGGGCCTCAAATTAGGGTCCATTAAGGTTCAAATTTTGGCCCTGTCGATTTTCTTCCAGAAAGAATTGGCTTCAGTTCCTGAAGTCCAGACTTTTGTAAAAGGAGTACTACATATACAGCCCCCAGTTGTGCCCCCAGTGGCACCGTGGGATCTCAATGTAGTTTTGGATTTTCTCAAATCCCATTGGTTTGAGCCACTCAAATCGGTAGATTTGAAATATCTTACATGGAAAGTAACCATGCTACTGGCCCTGGCTTCAGCCAGGAGAGTGTCGGAATTGGCGGCTTTATCGTATAAAAGCCCATATCTGATTTTCCATTCGGACAGGGCAGAATTGAGGACGCGTCCTCATTTTCTGCCTAAGGTGGTATCAATGTTTCACCTGAACCAGCCTATTGTGGTGCCTGCGGCTACTAGCGATTTGGAGGATTCCAAGTTGCTGGACGTTGTCAGAGCATTGAAAATATATATTTCAAGGACGGCTGGAGTCAGAAAATCTGACTCGCTGTTTATACTGTATGCACCCAACAAGCTGGGTGCTCCTGCTTCTAAGCAGACGATTGCTTGTTGGATTTGTAGCACAATTCAACTGGCACATTCTGTGGCAGGCCTGCCACAGCCTAAATCTGTCAATGCCCACTCCACAAGGAAGGTGGGCTCATCTTGGGCGGCTGCCCGAGGGGTCTCGGCATTACAACTCTGCCGAGCAGCTACGTGGTCAGGGGAGAACACGTTTGTAAAATTCTACAAATTTGATACCCTGGCTAAGGAGGACCTGGAGTTCTCTCATTCGGTGCTGCAGAGTCATCCGCACTCTCCTGCCCGTTTGGGAGCTTTGGTATAATCCCCATGGTCCTGACGGAGTCCCCAGCATCCACTAGGACGTCAGAGAAAATAAGAATTTACTCACCGGTAATTCTATTTCTCGTAGTCCGTAGTGGATGCTGGGCGCCCATCCCAAGTGCGGATTGTCTGCAATACTTGTACATAGTTATTGTTACAAAAAAATCGGGTTGTTTATTGTTGTGAGCCATCTTTTCGGAGGCTCCTACGTTATCATACTGTTAACTGGGTTCAGATCACAAGTTGTACGGTGTGATTGGTGTGGCTGGTATGAGTCTTACCCGGGATTCAAATTCCTTCCTTATTGTGTACGCTCGTCCGGGCACAGTATCCTAACTGAGGCTTGGAGGAGGGTCATAGGGGGAGGAGCCAGTACACACCACCTAGTGGTCAAACTTTTAAATTTTGTGCCCTGTCTCCTGCGGAGCCGCTATTCCCCATGGTCCTGACGGAGTCCCCAGCATCCACTACGGACTACGAGAAATAGAATTACCGGTGAGTAAATTCTTATTTAAACAAAGTTTGTGTACATTGAGCCATCGGAAAACTAAGGTTTCACTATCTCACTCAAAAAATTCCGTATTTCAGAATATTTGGATATGGGATACTCAGCTTGTATATATCCTTTGCATAGAATTTAATTGTGTAACTTAAAACTTCTGGAATGACAAAGTCCCTTTTCTTTTTGAACCTAGTAGTGTTATAGCATGTATGATCTAAAACTTCTCAAACCTGGCAACAGTAAAGAAGAAGAAAGAAACTCTCTTGTTTGGGGCACTTGGTCTATGAGAAAATGAAAACGTAACTTTTATTTAGATATGAGCAGGTTCGGATTTACTTGGTTCTTAACGCCAGAATTATCGCAAAATCTTGTTTTCCGGGTTTTTCTTATTGGCTAACCAAAATGTGACATGCAAGAGCCAATAAGGAGATTCGAGTAAATCCGAGTAAAACCGAACCCGCTCATCTCTACTTTTATTAAGTACAATTAGAATAAATACGTGGTTGCCCCAGAGATAAATTATCACGTAAGGCATACCAGTAGAATCAAACTCTAATATTGGCGAAAGTATCAGAGATAGTAGTCAAAAATTAGAGTTCACTGACTGAATTCACACATTTAGGCAGTCCCATGAAAGTGCCCGGAACCTGATGGTGAATAACAAAATGCAGTACGCTTCCATATGAGGAGACTGACACTGGATAATGGTCATAGGATCGTTCAAAACAAAGCAGATTCACAAAGAGAGAAAATTACATTTACAGTCAACTACAAAAAAAAGCGATATTATATTGCTGTGGTGGCTGATAGTGTGTCAGGATGTAAGAACAATGTGAAACAACACTGCAGTACAGAAGTGGTGATAATGATATTCAAACCAAAATAATCATAGCGCAGATTATAAATATGCCACAATAATAGACAATATTTTCATATATTGGCTTGTATATACAGTCATTAAATTCATACAATATCAGAATGATAAACCATGCATGGGTACACTTGGGAGTGAGTGTGAATAAAAAGAAGTCTCATGGTGTATAAATGACAGTGATGACTGGGCGTGTCTGCAAAATTCGCACCTTGGATAAAGTGTTGAGTATAGAGTGTCTGCTGTTGGGAAATAAGGTCAGATTGTCCTTGATAAAATAAGAATTTACTCACCGGTAATTCTATTTCTCGTAGTCCGTAGTGGATGCTGGGAACTCCGTAAGGACCATGGGGAATAGACGGGCTCCGCAGGAGACTGGGCACTCTAAAAGAAAGATTAGGTACTATCTGGTGTGCACTGGCTCCTCCCTCTATGCCCCTCCTCCAGACCTCAGTTAAAGAAACTGTGCCCGGAAAAGCTGACACAACAAGGAAAGGATTTGGAATCCAGGGTATGACTCATACCAGCCACACCAATCACACTGTACAACTTGTGATAACCATACCCAGTTAACAGTATGAACAACAACTGAGCCTCAGAAACAGATGGCTCATAACAATAACCCTTTAGTTAAGCAATAACTATATACATGTATTGCAGAGAGTCTGCACTTGGGACGGGCACCCAGCATCCACTACGGACTACGAGAAATAGAATTACCGGTGAGTAAATTCTTATTTTCTCTGATGTCCTAGTGGATGCTGGGAACTCCGTAAGGACCATGGGGATTATACCAAAGCTCCCAAACGGGCGGGAGAGTGCGGATGACTCTGCAGCACCGAATGAGCAAAGGCAAGGTCCTCCTCAGCCAGGGTATCAAACTTGTAGAACTTAGCAAATGTGTTTGAAACCGACCAAGTAGCAGCTCGGCAAAGCTGTAAAGCCGAGACCCCTCGGCAGCCACCCAAGAAGAGCCCACCTTCCTTGTGGAATGGGCTTTTACTGATTTAGGATGCGGTAACCCTGCCGCAGAATGAGCTTGCTGAATCGTGTTACAGATCCAGCGCGCAATAGTTTGCTTTGAAGCCGGAGCACCCAGTTTGTTGGGTGCATGCAGGATAAACAGCGAGTCAGTTTTCCTGACTCCAGCCGTCCTGGCTACATAGATTTTCAAAGCCCTGACTACATCAAGTAACCTGGAGTCCTCCAAGTCCCGAGTAGCCGCAGGCACCACAATAGGCTGGTTCAAATGAAACGCTGATACCACCTTAGGAAGAAATTGGGGACGAGTCCTCAACTCTGCCCTGTCCATATGAAAGATCAGATATGGGCTTTTACATGACAAAGCCGCCAATTCTGACACGCCTAGCTGAAGCTGAGGCCAACAGCATGACCACCTTCCATGTGAGATACTATAGCTCCACGGTCTTAAGTGGCTCAAACCAGTGTGATTTCAGGAAATCCAACACAACGTTAAGATCCCAAGGTGCCACTGGAGGCACAAAAGGGGGCTGAATATGCAGCACTCCCTTAACAAACGTCTGAACTTCAGGCAGTGAAGCTAGTTCTTTTTTAAAGAAAATAGGGCCGAAATCTGGACCTTTATGGACCCCAATTTTAGGCCCATAGTCACCCCTGACTGTAGGAAGTGCAGAAATCGACACAGCTGGAATTCCTCTGTTGGGGCCTTCCTGGCCTCACACCAAGCAACATATTTCCGCCATATGCGGTGATAATGCTTTGCTGTCACATCCTTCCTAGCTTTTATCAGCGTAGGAATCACTTCATCCGGAATGCCCTTCTCCGTTAGGATCCGACGTTCAACCGCCATGCCGTCAAACGCAGCCGCGGTAAGTCTTGGAACAGACAGGGCCCCTGCTGTAACAGGTCCTGTCTGAGAGGCAGAGGCCATGAGTCCTCTGAGATCATTTCTTGTAGTTCTGGGTACCAAGTTCTTCTTGGCCAATCCGGAACGATGAGTATAGTTCTTACTCCTCTCTTTCTTACTATCCTCAGTACCTTGGGTATGAGAGGAAGAGGAGGGAACACATAAACCGACTGGTACACCCACGGTGTCACCAGTGCGTCCACAGCTATCGCCTGAGGGGCCCGTGACCTGGCGCAATATTTATTTAGCTTTTTGTTGAGGCGGGACGCCATCATGACCACCTGTGGCAGTTCCCAACGATTTACAATCTGTGTGAAGACTTCTTGATGAAGTTCCCACTCTCCCGGGTGGAGGTCGTGCCTGCTGAGGAAGTCTGCTTCCTAGTTGTCCACTCCCGGAATGAACACTGCTGACAGTGCTAGCACGTGATTCTCCGCCCATCGAAGAATCCTTGTGGCTTCTGCCATTGCCATCCTGCTTCTTGTGCCGCCCTGGCGGTTTACATGGGCGACCGCCGTGATGTTGTCTGACTGAATCAGTACTGATTGGTTTTGAAGCAGGGCCCTGCTTGACTCAGGGCGTTGTAGATTGCCCTTAGTTCCAATATATTTATGTGTAGAGTAGTCTCCAGACTTGACGACTGTCCTTGGAAGTTTCTTCCCTGAGTGACTGCCCCCCATCCTCGGAGGCTTGCATCCGTGGTCACCAGGACCCAGTCCTGTATGCCGAACCTGCGTCCCTCGAGAAGATGAGCACTCTGCAGCCACCACAGCAGAGACACCCTGGCCCTTGGGGACAGGGTGATCAACCGATGCATCTGAAGATGCGATCCGGACCATTTGTCCAACAGATCCCACTGAAAGATCCTTGCATGGAACCTGCCGAAGGGAATTGCTTCGTAAGAAGCCACCATCTTTCCCAGGACTCGCGTGCAGTGATGCACCGACACCTGTTTTGGTTTCAGGAGGTCCCTGACCAGAGATGACAATTCCTGGGCCTTCTCCACCGGGAGAAACACCTTCTTCTGTTCTGTGTCCAGTATCATGCCCAGGAAAAGCAGACGCGTCGCAGGAACAGCTGCGACTTTGGGATATTCAGAATCCAGCCGTGCTGTTGCAACACTTCCCGAGAGAGTGCTACGCTGACCAACAACTGCTCTCTGGACCTCGCCTTTATGAGGAGATCGTCCAAGTACGGGATAATTATAACTCCCTTCTTTCGAAGGAGTATCATCATGTCGGCCATTACCTTGGTAAATATTCTCGGTGCCGTGGAGAGACCAAACGGCAACGTCTGGAATTGGTAATGACAGTCTTGTACCACAAACCTGAGGTATTCCTGGTGAGGTGGGTAAATGGGGACATGCAAGTAAGCATCCTTGATGTCCAGCGACACCATAAAATCCCCCTCTTCCAGGCTTGCAATAACCGCCCTGAGCGATTCCATTTTGAACTTGAACTTCTTTATATAAGTGTTCAAGGATTTTAAATTCAGGATGGGTCTCACCGAACCGTCCGGTTTCGGTACCACAAACATTGTGGAATAGTAACCCCTGCCCTGTTGAAGGAGGGGGACCTTGATTATCACCTGCTGGAGGTACAGCTTGTGAATTGCCGCCAGTACTACCTCCCTTTCCCTGGGAGCAGCTGGCAAGGCTGATTTGAGGTAACGGCGAGGGGGAGTTGCCTCGAACTCCAGCTTGTATCCCTGAGATACAATTTGTACAGCCCAGAGATCCACTTGTGAGCGAACCCACTGGTTGCTGAAGTTTAGGAGACGCGCCCCCACCGCACCTGGCTCCGCCTGTGGAGCCCCAACGTCATGCGGTGGACTTAGTGGAAGCAGGGGAGGATTTTTGTTCCTGGGAACTGGCTGCCTGGTGCAGCTTCTTTCCTCTACCCTTGCCTCTGGCTAGAAAGGATGCTCCTCTGACCCGCTTGCCTTTCTGAGGCCGAAAGGACTGCATTTGATAATACGGTGCTTTCTTAGGCTGTGAGGGAACCTGAGGTAAAAAAGTCGACTTCCCAGCAGTTGCTGTGGATACGAGGTCCGAGAGACCGTCCCCAAACAATTCCTCACCCTTATAAGGCAAAACCTCCATGTGTTTTTTAGAATCAGCATCACCTGTCCACTGCCGAGTCCATAATACTCTCCAGGCAGAAATGGACATTGCATTAATTCTAGATGCCAGCAGGCAAATGTCCCTCTGTGCATCCCGCATATATAAGACGACGTCTTTTATGTGTTCGATGGTTAGCAAAATAGTATCCCTGTCGAGGGAATCAATGTTGTCTGACAGGGTATCAGTCCATGCTGCTGCAGCACTACACATCCAGGCTGAAGCAATAGCAGGTCTCAGTAGAGTACCAGAGTGTGTATACACAGACTTCAGGATAGCTTCCTGCTTTCTATCCGCAGGATCCTTTAGGGCGGCCGTATCCTGAGACGGCAGTGCCACCCTTTTAGATAAGCGTGTTAGCGCCTTGTCCACCCTAGGGGATGTTTCCCAACGTAACCTATCCGTTGGCGGGAAAGGGTACGCCATTAGTAACCTCTTAGAAATCACTAGTTTCTTATCAGGGGAACTCCACGCTTCTTCACACAAATCATTTAATTCATCAGATGGGGGAAAAGTCACTGGCTGCTTTTTCTCCCCAAACATTATACCCCTTTTGGTGGTAACCGGGTTAATATCAGAAATGTGCAATACATCTTTCATTGCAGTAATCATGCATCGGATGGCTTTTGTAGACTGTACATTTGTCTCATCCTCATCTACACTGGAGTCAGACTCCGTGTCGACATCTGTGTCTACCATCAGAGCTAGCGGGCGTTTATGAGCCCCTGACGGCTTCTGAGTCGCCTGGGCAGGCGCGGGCTGAGACCCCGGCTGTCCCAAGGCTGCTGCGTCATCGAACCTTTTATGTAAGGAGTTGACACTGTCGGTTAAGACCTTCCACATATCCATCCAATCAGGTGTCGGCCCCGTCGGGGGCGACACCACATGTATCTGCCCCTGCTCCGCCTCCACGTAACCCTCCTCATCAAACATGTCGACACAGCCGTACCGACACACCGCACACACACAGGGAATGCTCAGACTGAGGACAGGACCCCACAAAGTCCTTTGGGGAGACAGAGAGAGAGTATGCCAGCACACCCCGCAGCGCTATATAAAACAGGGATTTACACTGCTAATAAGTGATTTTCCCAATAGCTGCTTGTTTGTATCGATTTGCGCCTAAATTTATGTGCCCCCCCTCTCTTTTTAACCCGTCTTGTACCTGGATACTGCAGGGGAGAGCCTGGGGAGCGTGCTTTCAGCGGAGCTGTGAAGGGAAAATGGCGCTGGTGTGCTGAGGAAGAAGGCCCCGCCCCCTCAGCGGCGGGCTTCTGTCCCGCGTTTCCTGTAACTTAATGGCGGGGGTTTTTACACATATACAGTTAACTGACTGTATTATGTGTATTTTATGCCAAAAGGTAATATAATTGCTGCCCAGGGCGCCCCCCCCCCCCCCCCCCCCCCCCCAGCGCCCTGCACCCTACAGTGACCGGAGTGTGTGGTGTGCTGTGGGAGCAATGGCGCACAGCTGCAGAACTGTGCGCTACCTTAATGAAGACAGGAGTCTTCTGCCGCCGATTTCATCGTTCTTCTTCTGTCTTCTGGCTCTGCAAGGGGGACGGCGGCGCGGCTCCGGGAACGGACGATCGAGGTCAGGCCCTGTGTTCGAACCCTCTGGAGCTAATGGTGTCCAGTAGCCTAAGAAGCACAAGCTAGCTGCAAGCAGGTAGGTTTGCTTCTCTCCCCTCAGTCCCACATAGCAGTGAGTCTGTTGCCAGCAGATCTCACTGAAAATAAAAAACCTAACAAATACTTTCTTTCTAGCAAGCTCAGGAGAGCCCACTAGGAGCACCCAGCTCTGGCCGGGCACAGATTCTAACTGAGGTCTGGAGGAGGGGCATAGAGGGAGGAGCCAGTGCACACCAGATAGTACCTAATCTTTATTTTAGAGTGCCCAGTCTCCTGCGGAGCCCGTCTATTCCCCATGGTCCTTACAGAGTTCCCAGCATCCACTAGGACGTCAGAGAAATTTAGATTGAAATCCAGTGCATGGACAATGCTGACATAAAGGCCAGTGAGAGCACTCTGGAATAGGAAATGAGGAGATACTAGAGAAAGGGAAAAAGGTAGGATGGGGTTGTATGTGAAGCAAGGCAGGTAGTGAGCTGACTAAAATGACGGGAAAGAAGAGTGGGTGAGACCAGGAGGAGAGAGAGATGAGGTTGCAGAGAAATGCTGCTGCCAGTTGTGTGCGGCTGATAGTCACAGTGAACAGCGGTGAGCGGGTACTACTGCAGACATGCCCGGATTGAAGAAAGATATAGTGGGTTGCTTTGCAGCATAGTCGGGTCAGTAGTGTGCCCTGTTGTTAAGCATTGCAGGGGCACACTGGAACTGACCAGAGCACTCACAGCGCAACCCAATGTAAGTGTACCTGGGTCGAGGAGAGGTCCATCTTCGGGGACTGCCTAGATGAGGAGTGTGGGGACTTTCTTGTGCACAAACGAGTGCCCCGGGATCCAAAGCGTATGCTTCGCCTTGGCTTCTTCAGTCGGTCCCCAGGAGACACAGTACATATTTTCCTTATTTCCTTGCTGGAGAATCAGTGTATTACTGACTATCTTAAAAGATCCACAGGTGGTTCTAATTATTTCACTTGTGATTCTGTGAGAAGACCTGGAAAACATGCACTGTTATAGGCCCTACACACTTGGCGATATTCTGAAAGATATGAACGATCTCGTTCATAAATGAACGAGAACTCGTTCATATCTTTCAGTGTGGAGACTTAAGCGATGAACGATGCGCGTCCCCGCGCTCGTTCATCGCTGGTCTCCCGTCGGCTGTGCATGCAGGCCAATATGGACGATCTCGTCCATATTTGCCTGCACTTCAATGCAGCCGGGTGACGTGGGGAGTGAAGAAACTTCACTCCCCCCGTCACTGCCCCCCGCCGCCGGGTTGCTCGTCGGCCGTATCGGCCGTCGGGCACCTCGGCGGCACATCGCCAAGTGAGTAGGGCCCTTTAGTGTGTCCCAAAGATTGGATTTGAGAAACACTGCTACAGAATGCAAATGAGCATTGCATTTTCCTGGCAGCAGAACCTCTACTGCAGTAGCATATTGTAATCAATTGATATGCACTGATTCACTTCACCAGACACATTAAACAATAAGGAGAGGATTTGCACAAACTGTAAAAATAGTTGGAGGATTAGAGGTTCTCTTCCAAAGATTCTTTTTTTTTTTTTTGTTCAGAACGAAACCTCAGGATCTCCATAATTATTTCAGGGGTATGCAACCTGTGACACTCCAGCTGCTGTGGAACTACACATTCCAGCATTTTTCACCGTATTAGCAGGATCTACTGTAAGTGAAGAACTAGCATGGCATGTTGGGATATGTAGTTCTACAGTAGTTGGAATGCCACACCCCTGAGCTATCTCACACCCAAAGTTCTCAAATCGCCTTCACTTACTGGACACCATATTATTTTGGGTCCTTTAAGTAGAATAATCATAAGGGTCACAGGGCACATTCTGATCAAATTGTGGATGCCCATCTACCATGATAAGGTGACCTCTTCAGATAAGAACCTACTTTATTATTGTAATGCTTTAAATACCATACTTTGTGCCACTGAAAGGTATATTGCTTAGAATGGGCCCTACACAGAAAAAAAGAAAATGCAGGTGCACACTAAATAGTAAGCACTGTTTGAAATGGGATCTGTAAGCTTTGTTGACAGTACCAATGACACAATCACTTTATCGGCAACCATAGGTGTCCGCAGAAGTCAATACAGGGGTGCCGCTCTGTGACTTGCATGGCCGCCGGCCAGTTACTGTCCACAAAAACACATGTCACGGATGGATCAGTCTATGCCAGATGTTCCCAAACTCAGTCCTCAAGGCACCCCAATGGTCCTGGTTTTAATGTGATATTTGGGAGAAAGCGCTAAGTGAACTATATATATGTATATAAAAAAGTGGTACCTGTGGAAAAAGATGTAATAGTAAATATACAATGTTTACACTAGAGATGAGCGGGTTCGGTTTCTCTGAATCCGAACCCGCCAGAACTTCATGTTTTTTTTCACGGGTCCGAGCGACTCGGATCTTCCCGCCTTGCTCGGTTAACCCGAGCGCGCCCGAACGTCATCATGACGCTGTCGGATTCTCGCGAGGCTCGGATTCTATCGCGAGACTCGGATTCTATATAAGGAGCCGCGCGTCGCCGCCATTTTCACACGTGCATTGAGATTGATAGGGAGAGGACGTGGCTGGCGTCCTCTCCGTTTAGAATAGATTAGAGAGACACTTGATTTACTAATTTTGGGGAGCATTAGGAGTACTCAGTACAGTGCAGAGTTTTGCTGATAGTGACCACCAGTTTTATTTATAATCCGTTCTCTGCCTGAAAAAAGCGACACAGCACACAGTGACTCAGTCACATACCATATCTGTGTGCACTGCTCAGGCTCAGGCCAGTGTGCTGCATCATCTATTATCTATATATAATATTATATATATCTGTCTGACTGCTCAGCTCACACAGCTTATAATTGTGGGGGAGACTGGGGAGCACTACTGCAGTGCCAGTTATAGGTTATAGCAGGAGCCAGGAGTACATAATATATTATATAGTGAGTGACCACCAGACACACAGTGCAGTTTATTTAATATATCCGTTCTCTGCCTGAAAAAAGCGATACACACAGTGACTCAGTCAGTCACATACCATATCTGTGTGCACTGCTCAGGCTCAGGCCAGTGTGCTGCATCATCTATATATATTATATATCTGTCTGACTGCTCAGCTCACACAGCTTATAATTGTGGGGGAGACTGGGGAGCACTACTGCAGTGCCAGTTATAGGTTATAGCAGGAGCCAGGAGTACATAATATTATATTAAAATTAAACAGTGCACACTTTTGCTGCAGGAGTGCCACTGCCAGTGTGACTAGTGACCAGTGACCTGACCACCAGTATATATAATATTAGTAGTATACTATCTCTTTATCAACCAGTCTATATTAGCAGCAGACACAGTACAGTGCGGTAGTTCACGGCTGTGGCTACCTCTGTGTCGGCACTCGGCAGCCCGTCCATAATTGTATATACCACCTAACCGTGGTTTTTTTTTCTTTCTTTATACATACATACTAGTTACGAGTATACTATCTCTTTATCAACCAGTCTATATTAGCAGCAGACACAGTACAGTGCGGTAGTTCACGGCTGTGGCTACCTCTGTGTCGGCACTCGGCAGCCCGTCCATAATTGTATATACCACCTAACCGTGTTTTTTTTTTCTTTCTTTATACATACATACTAGTTACGAGTATACTATCTCTTTATCAACCAGTCTATATATTAGCAGCAGACACAGTACAGTGCGGTAGTTCACGGCTGTGGCTACCTCTGTGTCGGCACTCGGCAGCCCGTCCATAATTGTATATACCACCTAACCGTGGTTTTTTTTTCTTTCTTTATACATACATACTAGTTACGAGTATACTATCTCTTTATCAACCAGTCTATATATTAGCAGCAGACACAGTACAGTGCGGTAGTTCACGGCTGTGGCTACCTCTGTGTCGGCACTCGGCAGCCCGTCCATAATTGTATATACCACCTAACCGTGGTTTTTTTTTTCTTTCTTTATACATACATACTAGTTACGAGTATACTATCTCTTTATCAACCAGTCTATATATTAGCAGCAGACACAGTACAGTGCGGTAGTTCACGGCTGTGGCTACCTCTGTGTCGGCACTCGGCAGCCCGTCCATAATTGTATATACCACCTAACCGTGGTTTTTTTTTCTTTCTTTATACATACATACTAGTTACGAGTATACTATCTCTTTATCAACCAGTCTATATATTAGCAGCAGACACAGTACAGTGCGGTAGTTCACGGCTGTGGCTACCTCTGTGTCGGCACTCGGCAGCCCGTCCATAATTGTATATACCACCTAACCGTGGTTTTTTTTTCTTTCTTTATACATACATACTAGTTACGAGTATACTATCTCTTTATCAACCAGTCTATATATTAGCAGCAGACACAGTACAGTGCGGTAGTTCACGGCTGTGGCTACCTCTGTGTCGGCACTCGGCAGCCCGTCCATAATTGTATATACCACCTAACCGTGGTTTTTTTTTCTTTCTTTATACATACATACTAGTTACGAGTATACTATCTCTTTATCAACCAGTCTATATTAGCAGCAGACACAGTACAGTGCGGTAGTTCACGGCTGTGGCTACCTCTGTGTCGGCACTCGGCAGCCCGTCCATAATTGTATATACCACCTAACCGTGGTTTTTTTTTCTTTCTTTATACATACATACTAGTTACGAGTATACTATCTCTTTATCAACCAGTCTATATATTAGCAGCAGACACAGTACAGTGCGGTAGTTCACGGCTGTGGCTACCTCTGTGTCGGCACTCGGCAGCCCGTCCATAATTGTATATACCACCTAACCGTGGTTTTTTTTTCTTTCTTTATACATACATACTAGTTACGAGTATACTATCTCTTTATCAACCAGTCTATATATTAGCAGCAGACACAGTACAGTGCGGTAGTTCACGGCTGTGGCTACCTCTGTGTCGGCACTCGGCAGCCCGTCCATAATTGTATACTAGTATCCAATCCATCCATCTCCATTGTTTACCTGAGGTGCCTTTTAGTTGTGCCTATTAAAATATGGAGAACAAAAATGTTGAGGTTCCAAAATTAGGGAAAGATCAAGATCCACTTCCACCTCGTGCTGAAGCTGCTGCCACTAGTCATGGCCGAGACGATGAAATGCCAGCAACGTCGTCTGCCAAGGCCGATGCCCAATGTCATAGTACAGAGCATGTCAAATCCAAAACACCAAATATCAGTAAAAAAAGGACTCCAAAACCTAAAATAAAATTGTCGGAGGAGAAGCGTAAACTTGCCAATATGCCATTTACCACACGGAGTGGCAAGGAACGGCTGAGGCCCTGGCCTATGTTCATGGCTAGTGGTTCAGCTTCACATGAGGATGGAAGCACTCAGCCTCTCGCTAGAAAAATGAAAAGACTCAAGCTGGCAAAAGCAGCACAGCAAAGAACTGTGCATTCTTCGAAATCCCAAATCCACAAGGAGAGTCCAATTGTGTCGATTGCGATGCCTGACCTTCCCAACACTGGACGTGAAGAGCATGCGCCTTCCACCATTTGCACGCCCCCTGCAAGTGCTGGAAGGAGCACCCGCAGTCCAGTTCCTGATAGTCAGATTGAAGATGTCAGTGTTGAAGTACACCAGGATGAGGAGGATATGGGTGTTGCTGGCGCTGGGGAGGAAATTGACCAGGAGGATTCTGATGGTGAGGTGGTTTGTTTAAGTCAGGCACCCGGGGAGACACCTGTTGTCCGTGGGAGGAATATGGCCGTTGACATGCCAGGTGAAAATACCAAAAAAATCAGCTCTTCGGTGTGGAGGTATTTCACCAGAAATGCGGACAACAGGTGTCAAGCCGTGTGTTCCCTTTGTCAAGCTGTAATAAGTAGGGGTAAGGACGTTAACCACCTCGGAACATCCTCCCTTATACGTCACCTGCAGCGCATTCATAATAAGTCAGTGACAAGTTCAAAAACTTTGGGTGACAGCGGAAGCAGTCCACTGACCAGTAAATCCCTTCCTCTTGTAACCAAGCTCACGCAAACCACCCCACCAACTCCCTCAGTGTCAATTTCCTTCCCCAGGAATGCCAATAGTCCTGCAGGCCATGTCACTGGCAATTCTGACGAGTCCTCTCCTGCCTGGGATTCCTCCGATGCATCCTTGCGTGTAACGCCTACTGCTGCTGGCGCTGCTGTTGTTGCCGCTGGGAGTCGATGGTCATCCCAGAGGGGAAGTCGTAAGCCCACTTGTACTACTTCCAGTAAGCAATTGACTGTTCAACAGTCCTTTGCGAGGAAGATGAAATATCACAGCAGTCATCCTACTGCAAAGCGGATAACTGAGTCCTTGACAACTATGTTGGTGTTAGACGTGCGTCCGGTATCCGCCGTTAGTTCACAGGGAACTAGACAATTTATTGAGGCAGTGTGCCCCCGTTACCAAATACCATCTAGGTTCCACTTCTCTAGGCAGGCGATACCGAGAATGTACACGGACGTCAGAAAAAGACTCACCAGTGTCCTAAAAAATGCAGTTGTACCCAATGTCCACTTAACCACGGACATGTGGACAAGTGGAGCAGGGCAGGGTCAGGACTATATGACTGTGACAGCCCACTGGGTAGATGTATGGACTCCCGCCGCAAGAACAGCAGCGGCGGCACCAGTAGCAGCATCTCGCAAACGCCAACTCTTTCCTAGGCAGGCTACGCTTTGTATCACCGCTTTCCAGAATACGCACACAGCTGAAAACCTCTTACGGCAACTGAGGAAGATCATCGCGGAATGGCTTACCCCAATTGGACTCTCCTGTGGATTTGTGGCATCGGACAACGCCAGCAATATTGTGTGTGCATTAAATATGGGCAAATTCCAGCACGTCCCATGTTTTGCACATACCTTGAATTTGGTGGTGCAGAATTTTTTAAAAAACGACAGGGGCGTGCAAGAGATGCTGTCGGTGGCCAGAAAAATTGCGGGACACTTTCGGCGTACAGGCACCACGTACAGAAGACTGGAGCACCACCAAAAACTACTGAACCTGCCCTGCCATCATCTGAAGCAAGAAGTGGTAACGAGGTGGAATTCAACCCTCTATATGCTTCAGAGGTTGGAGGAGCAGCAAAAGGCCATTCAAGCCTATACAATTGAGCACGATATAGTAGGTGGAATGCACCTGTCTCAAGTGCAGTGGAGAATGATTTCAACGTTGTGCAAGGTTCTGATGCCCTTTGAACTTGCCACACGTGAAGTCAGTTCAGACACTGCCAGCCTGAGTCAGGTCATTCCCCTCATCAGGCTTTTGCAGAAGAAGCTGGAGGCATTGAAGAAGGAGCTAAAAGGGAGCGATTCCGCTAGGCATGTGACACTTGTGGATGCAGCCCTTAATTCGCTTAACAAGGATTCACGGGTGGTCAATCTGTTGAAATCAGAGCACTACATTTTGGCCACCGTGCTCGATCCTAGATTTAAAGCCTACCTTGGATCTCTCTTTCCGGCAGACACAGGTCTGCTGGGGTTGAAAGACCTGCTGGTGACAAAATTGTCAAGTCAAGCGGAACGCGACCTGTCAACATCTCCTCCTTCACATTCTCCCGCAACTGGGGGTGCGAGGAAAAGGCTCAGAATTCCGAGCCCACCCGCTGGCGGTGATGCAGGGCAGTCTGGAGCGACTGCTGATGCTGACATCTGGTCCGGACTGAAGGACCTGACAACGATTACGGACATGTCGTCTACTGTCACTGCATATGATTCTCTCAACATTGATAGAATGGTGGAGGATTATATGAGTGACCGCATCCAAGTAGGCACGTCACACAGTCCGTACTTATACTGGCAGGAAAAAGAGGCAATTTGGAGGCCCTTGCACAAACTGGCTTTATTCTACCTAAGTTGCCCTCCCACAAGTGTGTACTCCGAAAGAGTGTTTAGTGCCGCCGCTCACCTTGTCAGCAATCGGCGTACGAGGTTACATCCAGAAAATGTGGAGAAGATGATGTTCATTAAAATGAATTATAATCAATTCCTCCGCGGAGACATTGACCAGCAGCAATTGCCTCCACAAAGTACACAGGGAGCTGAGATGGTGGATTCCAGTGGGGACGAATTGATAATCTGTGAGGAGGGGGATGTACACGGTGATATATCGGAGGGTGAAGATGAGGTGGACATCTTGCCTCTGTAGAGCCAGTTTGTGCAAGGAGAGATTAATTGCTTCTTTTTGGGGGGGGGTCCAAACCAACCCGTCATATCAGTCACAGTCGTGTGGCAGACCCTGTCACTGAAATGATGGGTTGGTTAAAGTGTGCATGTCCTGTTTTGTTTATACAACATAAGGGTGGGTGGGAGGGCCCAAGGACAATTCCATCTTGCACCTCTTTTTTCTTTTCTTTTTCTTTGCATCATGTGCTGATTGGGGAGGGTTTTTTGGAAGGGACATCCTGCGTGACACTGCAGTGCCACTCCTAGATGGGCCCGGTGTTTGTGTCGGCCACTAGGGTCGCTAATCTTACTCACACAGTCAGCTACCTCATTGCGCCTCTTTTTTTCTTTGCGTCATGTGCTGTTTGGGGAGGGTTTTTTGGAAGGGACATCCTGCGTGACACTGCAGTGCCACTCCTAGATGGGCCCGGTGTTTGTGTCGGCCACTAGGGTCGCTAATCTTACTCACACAGCTACCTCATTGCGCCTCTTTTTTTCTTTGCGTCATGTGCTGTTTGGGGAGGGTTTTTTGGAAGGGACATCCTGCGGGACACTGCAGTGCCACTCCTAGATGGGCCCGGTGTTTGTGTCGGCCACTAGGGTCGCTTATCTTACTCACACAGCGACCTCGGTGCAAATTTTAGGACTAAAAATAATATTGTGAGGTGTGAGGTATTCAGAATAGACTGAAAATGAGTGTAAATTATGGTTTTTGAGGTTAATAATACTTTGGGATCAAAATGACCCCCAAATTCTATGATTTAAGCTGTTTTTTAGTGATTTTTGAAAAAAACACCCGAATCCAAAACACACCCGAATCCGACAAAAAAAATTCGGTGAGGTTTTGCCAAAACGCGTTCGAACCCAAAACACGGCCGCGGAACCGAACCCAAAACCAAAACACAAAACCCGAAAAATTTCAGGCGCTCATCTCTAGTTTACACTCTTTTGAGTGAATGTATAGAGGAGTAACCAGCAACACTTGTTTTTATTTATCCTGGATTGCCAGTATTTATCCTACCTTTCCCTGCACTTTGTTGTTCCGGAGCCGCTAAGAGCACTGCGGCTCAGATCTTCCTTCCTTTGCGGCGCTCACGAGTCCCGCTGCGTCCAGCGGGCTGAGAGCTGATGTGATGTTTATCCCGGCTCCAGGCGCAGCTAGTGTTAACTGCTCGTGTTGCGGCCGATGTTGTGGCCGTGCAGTGGGCTTCCTCCTTTGTAGCTTAGATTCTTAGAAGGAGAATCTAAGCTACAAAGGAGGAAGCCCACTGCACGGCCACAACATCGGCCGCAACACGAGCAGTTAACACTAGCTGCGCCTGGAGCCGGGATAAACATCACATCAGCTCACAGCCCGCTGGACGCAGCGGGACTCGTGAGCGCCGCTAGCCGCTGCAAAGGAAGGAAGATCTGAGCCGCAGTGCTCTCGGCTTCGGAACAACAAAGTGCAGGGAAAGGTAGGATAAATAAAAATAAGTGTTGCTGGCTACTCCTCTATACATTCACTCAAAAGAGTGTAAACATTGTATATTTACTATTAAATCTTTTTCCACAGGTACCACTTTTTTATATACATATTTATAGTTCACTTAGCGCTTTCTCCCAATTATCACAATTACCATTCCTTAAGAAAGCAGCTTTTTCATCCATTAAGCGCAGTGAATTAATTTTATTTGGTCCTGGTTTTAAATGTATCCATGCTTGGCCACAGGTGACTTAATTAGCACCCTAGTCAATTTGATTTAACCATCTGTGCTGAGCCATGGATATAGTTAAAATCTGGACTGTTGGGGTGCCTTGAGGACTGCGTTTGGGAACCTCTGGTCTATACGCTAGTGAACTCTGTCCATGTGCTTAAGTCTTATCTGGCACATGTGCGGTAAGCTGAAATCCGTTCAACTCTTATGGTGTGTACACACGGTTCGATATTTTCTTACGATTTTGACTTTATAGTCAAAATCGTAAGAAAAGTTAGTGCAGATCACAAAGTGAAAGTCACCTTGCGATCCCGATTCGATGCCGATGTGCGGTCCCACGCGGTCGGCATCGCAAGCCTACATAGACTGTGCAGGCAAGTCAATTTTGGCTATCTCTATAGAAGAGATAGTCAAAATTGTCAGTTATCCAAAATCGCACATTGTCAGTATCGCAAGCACAGTCATTATGTTTGCGATGACAACCTAGTCCCTGTCGCATAGTGAGAATCGGGCATAGCCCGAATCTCACCGTGTGTATGAGCCTTTACTGTGATTTAAGACTGACTCAGAATCTGCCCCTGGCCTTTAATCAATCCATTCTAAAGACGTGGAAGAGCTATAAAAAAAATGAAAACGGGGCATCCACCACAGCCAATACAGCTATTACCAATCCCCCTCCACTCACACAAACACATGCTCAAGGACAGAATCCCCAAAACTTCCATTTAGGGCAAAGCGGCAGAAATTATCCAAGTGGCCATTAACATAATGCCATACCTGGGCCCAAAATCATCATATATTGGAACAAAGACAGTGTTCCAAGTCTATATGGAAACGGGGCCTGGACTGCACACCCTGTTTCAAGTCTGCCATGAGGCTTCCACACTTAGAACCTTATGTTCTGATTTTGGAATAAAGTAAGAAAGAGCAAGTAACTGCACCTTGGAAAAACCATGTTGCACTGCAGGTGGGTCAGATTTAAAATTAGCAGATTTATATGTGAGAGGGATGTGTCATATGATAACTCAGATATAAATTGCAGTGTACAAATGTAGCTGCCCAGTATTCGTGGGCTACATGCACAGGCAGCCAGTATTTATCTTGCATGCAAAAGAGTTTGCACCCCTTGCAGTGCAACATGGTTTGTCCAGGTACATAGGGGGTGATTTAGACCTGATCGCACGCAGGCGTTTTTTTGCAGTGCTGCAATCAAGTAGTTACCGCCTACAGGGGGAGGGTTAATCACTGTGCAGTGGTGCTATCGCTTGTGTAGAGAGCTGCACAAACACAAGTTTGCAGTCTCTGCACAGCTCAGGACTTACTCAGCCACCGCGATGATCCAGCCAGGAGCTGACGTCAGGAATCCTCCCTCCAAACGGCTGGGCACGACTGCGTTTTTCCTGACACTCCCTATAAACGGTCAGTTGACACCCACAGACGGCCTCTTCCTGTCAATCTTCTTGCGATCGCTTTCTTCGTTAAATCCGTCGATGTCCGGCGATCCTCGTCACTGGCGGCCTACGCGCCTGTGTATTACGGAGCATACGCATGTGCAGTTCAGACCCGATCGCACTGCTGCAAAAAAAAAAAGCTAGCCTGCGATCGGGTCTGAATGACCCCCCATAGTTACTTGCTCTTTCTTACTTTATTCCCAAATCAGGCCCTACACATTTGTCGATCTGCCGCCGAGCTGCCCTGATGGCGTATACGGCAGGCGGCGGGGGAGTTGTGACGAGGGGAGTGAAGTTTCTTTTCTTCCCCCGTCACCCAGCTCCATAGCAGTGCAGGCAAATATGGACGAGATCGTCCAGATTGGCCTGCATGCACAAGCAACGGGGCACCAGCGATGAACGAGCTCTGGGCCGCGCATCGTTCATCGCTGGTGCCTCCACACTGAAAGAAATGAATGGTATAATGAACGAGATCGTTCATATCTTTCAGTATTCTCGCCCAGTGTGTAGCGCCCATTAGACAGGAGTGATCCTCTACCAACCCAATCATGTATCTGCGACAAGGGGAGAGAGATGCCCATTTGATGCAGCTGCTATCACCATAACAGAGTGTCCACAGTAGGGTGGTAGCAAAGTAAACCCTCCATTATGCCAGTCCTGTTTCCATGATGTCCTATAGTAATGGTTTATTCAGGAACAAATAACGCCAGAAATTGTTTTGTGTGAAGGGTTTTTATTAGATAATAGACAATCTCTAGGATTATTATTACAATCAGTCAGACAACACCCTTGAGACTGTTACTACATAATGTTGAGCCTGTTTGTAGGCCAGATTTTTTTCTTTTTTGAAATGTACTCCTCAGGTGCCTGTGAGAATGTCAAGGGCTTTCCTGTCAGTTTACCTATGAACTGTTCTTAAAGCTAAGTCCCTCTGCAAGGAATGGATAGCCAGCCTTTCCATGTTGGACATTTGGATTATGGGCCTGATTCTAGCAACTGGGCAAAACCATGCTGCACTGCAGGTGTGGCAGATGTGACATGTGCAGAGAGAGTTAGATTTGGGTGGGGTGTGTTCAAACTGAAATCTAAATTGAAGTGTAAAAATAAAGCTGTCTAACATTGTGGGCTACATACAAAAGCAGCCAGTATTTACCCTGCACAGAAAAAAATTGTGAATGTATTTGCTCCCCTGGTTTGTTCCAGATGTAAAGTTATGTGTTGTTTTTTTTTTTTTTTCTTTACTTACAAACATGAATCAGGCCCTATGTACTTAGGAAAGAATACAAGAAATGGAGGGGTTCAGTTTATGTTTATCTTAGGAAGTGCCACATGGAGTTTCTGGAATTTCCCTAAGCCTAAAGGTCTGTACAAACTAAGGCCTGTAGACCTTCCCTGCCGCTGCTAACACTGTTTATCTGACTGGTCGCATCCTGTGCGACCAGGTCAGATAAAGCACTGCCTGGTGTGGTCGCATCTGATGTACGCCTCCATCCTGGTCATCAGAACCCATTCCAGATCCTTTCTCGACCTCCATGGTACTCTCACCGAAACAGACTGCTCTGGTCAACATCATGGTCAACAGGAAAATCCGGATCACAGTCTCTTGGGGCAAGTCCATCTTATAGGAGGAAAAGGAGAAAAATAAGAAGGGGGAAGGAGAATAGGAGGGAGATGGGAACAGGAGAAAATAACAAAAGGGAAAAAGAAATCTGGCTCGACAACGCCTCTGGTCTTCTTATTCTCAGCGCTCAGGTGTCGTCTCAACCTTCCTGGAACAGACACTCAAGTGATACAACCTCTACCGTCTGTTCTTTATCACGGGACCTCTCTGGGTCAGCAACCTTTTTGCAATGAGACGAATGGACCCAAGTCTCTCTCTCTGCAACTTTCAATGCCGTCGTGCTGGTCAATAAGACTTGATATGGTCCTTCCCATCTGTCAATAAGGCAACCTGATCGTAGAAAATTCCGTATCATTACATAATCCCCAGGTTAAATGTCATGACAATTACTGTCTGGCAAATCAGGAATCACCAACTTTAGATTATCATTCTGATTCCTCAATTGCTTGCTCATTTTAACCAAATACTTTACAGTGACTTCATTGTTACATTTCAAATCATCCTGGGGGTTAATCATAACATGGGGTTGTCGACCAAACAGAATTTCAAAAGGAGACAGATTAAGAGGGGACCTGGGAGTGGTTCTGATGCTGTATAATACGATTGGCAAAGCTTCGGGCCATAACAATCCTGTTTCAGCCATTACCTTGCTTAATTTGTTTTTAATAGTGCTGTTTACTCTTTCCACTTTCGCACTCGCCTGGGGGCGGTACGGAGTGTGCAGCTTACTATTAATTCCCATCAACTTACACATTGCTTGAAAAACTTCACCTGTAAAATGGGTACCCCTATCACTCTCAATGATTCTAGGGATACCGTACCTACACACAAATTCCTGCACAATTTTCTTTGCAGTAAACACAGCGGTATTCGTGGCCGCGGGAAATGCTTCAACCCAATTTGAGAACACGTCAATTCAAACCAATACATATTTTAAATTTCTACAAGGTGGCAATTGTATGAAATCAATTTGTATTACCTGGAAAGGACCATCTGTAGGAGGGATATGGGATGGCTCTGTTGGTATTGCCTTTCCGATATTCTTCCTCAAGCAGGTGAGACATGTCATCGCTCTTTTACCTGCATGGGAAGAAAATCCTGGGGCGCACCAATAAGCTCTTACCAACCTACACATTCCTTCTTTGCCTAGATGAGTCAGTCCATGTGCCGCTTCCGCTAGACTTGGAAGGTATGCTCTGGGTGCCACTGGCTTACCCTGTCCATCTGTCCAGAGTCCTGAGGACTCCTGGCCATATCCTTTTGACCTCCAAACTGCCTTTTCTTGTGGTGAACACAAATCTTGCATTTCATATAATTTCTGTGTGTTTACAGTATTAAATACCATCAGTTGTGTTCTGTCTGTCTGTATGGGGTTAATGGCTGCTGATTTAGCAGCTTCGTCTGCTCGGCTGTTACCAAGTGATACCGGGTCTTGGCTATACGTGTGAGCTTTACACTTGATAACAGCCACTCTGTCGGGTTCCTGTATCGCTGTTAGAAGTCTTTTGATGTGGGCTGCGTGTGCTACGGGTGTGCCAGCTGCCGTCATGAAATTTCTGAGGCGCCATAGGGCCCCGAAATCATGGACTACTCCGAAGGCGTACCTAGAATCTGTGTAGATATTGGCTGACTTACCTTTAGCCAGTTCGCATGCTCTGGTTAGGGCAACCAGTTCAGCAACTTGTGCTGAGTGTGGTGGGCCTAGGGGTTCCGCTTCTATGGTACCTTGGTCATCTACGACTGCATATCCAGTACACAAGTCTCCCGAGTCCGTCTGTCTGTGACAACTGCCGTCAGTGTAGAAAGTAAAATCTACATCTTCCAGTGGGTTGTCACTGATGTCAGGCCTTGCCGTGAAATTTTGGGCCAAATATTCCATACAATCATGTGTGTCATTTTCCTTACTAAATCCTCCTTCACCATCACTCTCATCCTCCACCCTTTGTGCCTGTCCAGGCACACCTGGGAGATATGTTGCAGGATTTAGTGCGCTGCATCTCCTTATGGTGATGTTTACGGGGGCCATCAACGCCAATTCCCATCTTGTAAACCGTGCTGATGAGACGTGTCTGGTTTGGGCCGAATTCAGTAAAGCTGACACTGCATGTGGTGTATGAATTGTGAGGTTGTGTCCTAGCACTACATCTTCACTTTTACTTACTAGCAATGCTATTGCTGCAACGCTTCGCAAGCATGTGGGGAGGGATCGCGCTACCGTGTCTAGCTGAGCGCTATAGTAGGCTACCGGCCTGCTGGCATCACCATGCTTCTGGGTTAAGACACCTGCCGCGCACCCAGCTCTCTCTGTTCCGTACAGCTCAAAGGGTTTTCCATAATCTGGCATGCCTAATGCTGGTGCCTGCGTTAGGCACTATTTAAGTCTCTCAAATGCCATCTCGGACTCGTCTGTGTGCGAAATCCGATCAGGTTTGTTTGAGGAGACCATCTCCTGTAAAGGCAAGGCCAGTATGGAAAAACCTGGGATCCAGTTACGGCAATACCCACACATTCCTAAAAACGTTCTAATCTGTTGCTGGGTTTGTGGCAGGGTCATGTCACGAATTGCTTGAATTCTATCAGCGGTGAGGTGTCTCAGTCCTTGTGTCAGACAGTGTCCCAAGTATTTTACCCTGGTCTGGCATAATTGTAACTTGTCTTTGGAAACTTTGTGTCCGGTGTTAGAAAGATGAAACAGGAGTTGTTTCGTATCTCTCAGAGATGATTCCAGTGAATCTGAACACAGCAGTAGGTCATCCACGTACTGTATTAATATTGATCCACTCTCAGGTTGGAAAGACTGTAAACAATCATGCAAGGCCTGTGAGAAAATACTTGGACTGTCAATGAAACCTTGTGGTAATCGAGTCCAGGTGTACTGAACTCCTCTGTATGTAAATGCGAATAAGTATTGACTGTCAGGGTGCAGAGGTACCGAGAAGAAGGCGGAGCAGAGGTCAATCACAGTGAAAAATTTGGCAGTGGGAGGGATTTGCATAAGGATGACAGCTGGATTTGGCACTACGGGGAATTGACTCTCAACTATTTTGTTGATCCCTCTTACATCCTGCACTAATCTGTAACCCCTCCCCCCACTCTTTTTAACAGGGAAGATGGGACTATTGGCAGTGCTGGACGTTCTTACCAGAATGCCCTGTTGTAGCAAGCGCTCTATTACAGGGAAAACTCCTAACTCCACCTCTGGCTTCAGAGGGTATTGTGGGATTTTTGGAGCTATCCTACCATCTTTTACTTGTACAACTACTGGGGCTACGTTTGCCATTAATCCAGTGTCTTGTCCATCCTTGGTCCAAAGTGATTCCAGTATCTGTGAAATCATTTCCTCTACCTTGGACGGACACCTATTTACAATAACAGTGTGTGACATTAATCTTGTTGGGGAGTCTAGCATATCCTGCACTTCCTGAGCGTGGTTTTCGGGTATGTCCAAGAACACACCTTCAGGAGTACAATATAGGACACATCCCATTTTGCACAGTAAATCTCTCCCTAGGAGATTAGTCGGAGCCGATGCAGCCAGCAGAAAAGAATGCTTGGTATGCAAAGGCCCTATCGTAATCTCTGCAGGTTTGCTTAAAGGGTAGTGTTGTACTACTCCTGTTACTCCCATGGCTGGAATTGTTTTACCAGTGGTTCTCATGCCCACGGTCGAATTTATCACTGACTTGGCCGTCCCCGTATCTACAAGGAAATTTAGAGATTTACCAGCTACATCAATTGTGACCTCGGGTTCACTTCCAAGGCTCGCAATTAATTTCACTGGCTGCAGACTACAGGTGTGGCCCCACCCCTATTGTATGTGGTGACCTCCCTGCATTGCGCTGGCAGCTATTACCTGTGAAGGGGGTAAATGGGAACTATCAGAGACTTGCCAGTCTCTTCTTGGGGGATACCTTTTTGTTTCCCCTGCGTGTGGCTCATAACTCCGTCTCTGCGGTCCTTGATCCTAATTTCGTGTGTCATGTCGTTGTCTAGGGGGTTGATGTGAGTTTTGTGCACTTTTAAATCTACAGTCTCGTGCAAAATGTCCCTCTTTATGACAGTAATAACAAGTTACCACATTTGACTTACCCACAGGGGTCTGAGACTTATGCTGAGTTGGCCTTGTGGTAAGGGCCTGTATACTTACAGCCATCAGCTTATCACTCTGCGACTCCCTGTGTCTGGTGATGTTCCGATCATGATCAATAGCGGCCTCTCTCAAAGTAGCCACCGACAAACCTCGCCAACATGGTTGGGTGGTCTGTACCCTCGTCCTCAATACTTCCTTTAAACCATCCATTAACACAGATACTGCTACTTCTCTATGATTCACATTTGTCTTAATGTCTTCTATCCCTGTATACTTAGCCATTTCCTGTAGTGCCCGATGAAAATAATCAGCAGCTGTTTCTCCCTCCTTTTGCTTGATGGAGAAAATTTTGTTCCATTTAGCAACAGCTGGGAAATATACTCCCAGCTGCAAGTTAATTCTTTTCACATTATCTTGATTGTACTCCTCAGTAAGGGGTACTTCTTCATCTAGTCTACAGTCAGTTATAAAACTCGCTGAGTCGACATTGGAGGGTAAACATGCCCTCAGCAATGTCCGCCAATCTTTGTTATTGGGCTCCACAGTATGTCCTAGCTCTCTAATGTACTTCTGGCTTGCAACTAGATCTTTCCTAGGATCAGGGAATTCAGACACCATTGATCTTAATTCCGTTCGGGAAAAGGGGCAGTGCATGGCAATGTTTCTGACAGGAGTGACTCCTGAAGTGTCAGTCTTCCCATTTGGTACTGCAATTACCCTAACGGGATTAAGTTCAATAACATCATTCTGAGTAGATTCAACAACATGTGGTGTAATGGTTTCAGCATAGTGTACAGTGCCGTACTTACCAGTTGATACGACCTCACCTGTCCCTCCACTAGGGGCCTTTGATACTGCTCTTACTGGTTGGGACGTGCCCACTGTTGTTTCTGCTATGGTGGCTGCTAGAGAGAGTGCCGATATTGTTGTGGGTTCATCCTCTTGGTCACAATCCTGGGGAAAGTTTAAAACAGGGTACAGCTTGCACGAGTTAGTATTAGCATCAACAATCTTAGTTACATTATTCTTAACATCTATACAGTTACTAAGTGCATGTTTATCATACACCAGTGTGCCATTCTCTGTAACCACTTTCTCTCCTGTTATGTATGGTGGTGGTGGTGCGGTGGCTATCAGTTTTCTGATAGGGTTAGATCCAGCCGCTTGAGCCAATCCTCTCTGTATTTCACCTTCCTGTTGCCATAATTGTAATCAATCATAATGTTTGATCCGTCTCTTTGCAGATTTAATGAGACATATCCTTCTCCTTAGATTTTGTAACACCTCGGGGCTAAAACTGCCTACCCGTGGGAACTTTTCCCCGTCATGCACAGTCATTCTTTCCCATTCATCGCACAAAACCTCTGTGTGTGAACCGTATTTCTCACACATGATATACCTTGCCGACCCGATTTGGTCGGTTTACTGAATCAACTTGGACCAGGGTTGATCGCCCCCTACCTGAACAACTGGCCCCCATCTTTGCAGGTGTTGCTTTCGCTACCTCTGACCTTCAAATCAGGGTCTTCAGCGAACCCTTACAAAAACCAAGATGTCCGGGGTAGACTGACGGTGAAAGTTTACCGAGTACCTCCACTCACTCTTCGCCCACGTTGGCCAGTACTTCAATCACTGACTCAGAGCTGCTGTACCCAACCTAGGGCCCCTATAAACCTTTATTTACTGGGGCGTGTGGGAGTAGGTTACCCGTCCCCAGCAAGTATCGGTTGTTAGAGAATTCCTGAGTGACCAGCGAACCTCCCTTAAAATAAAAAAAATTTACACAAATCACGTTAGAATGTACAAATAGCGTTTATGACCCCTCTAGCGTGCGCAAATGGTACTGGGTCAAGTTACTAACTAATGCACACAATTACATGCGGTACAATCGTTCTGCACATAAGCAACTAATCTTATGTGCGGAACGACCAGTGGAATCGAAAATTTTGGCTGCGAATTCCTTCAGCCAGAGCTTAATGGCCTATATGGGTATTGCACCAACCCTCCTGGTGTTGTGCTTCTTGACTCTATCTGTAGCGGACTTCCTAGTCCGCTGTACCTAGACCTCCTGGTCTTTCTCTGGACCTCCTGGTCCGTTATCTCTAATGCTCTTATTTTAATATGTTAACAAGGGATGCCTCCCAAGCCACCGTGCTGTCACTTTCACGTATGTACCTCACGAGAACTCGATTTCCTGTGATTCCACCCAAAAATGAGAAACTTATATATATGTATACACTCTTTCACCTCATATACTCTTTACT
Organism: Pseudophryne corroboree; assembly: GCF_028390025.1. Taxonomy (NCBI): domain Eukaryota; kingdom Metazoa; phylum Chordata; class Amphibia; order Anura; family Myobatrachidae; genus Pseudophryne; species Pseudophryne corroboree. Next base: position 539,078,068 of record NC_086445.1, read on the forward strand.
TTCGTTTCTGCGCAGAAATCCCTTTCATTCAGTATCACAGTCTAGTCCCGAAAGGAGTTACAACTAGAGAAGGATTATTTACGCTAAAATTTAGGACACTGAGATTGACTTGCACTATTATCGCGTTGCCTCCGTATCCCCTACTAAAACAATACTATCGTGTGATTTGTATTACATGGGCGTACCCATACGCTCCGTTGCGTAATATACGCTACGTGCGTCAGCCCTTGCGTCGCGTACGCTTGTCCCGCCCTTTGTTAGGGACACGTGTACACAGGCCAGACACGTCCACAGTAACACAAGTAACACGTTTATATCAATGTAAATGATCTTTAACTGTAATCATTTACTGAACACCACACAGAACTTCCCTTGTATCTTAGGCAAAGCCATGTGCGTGTTTTACAAATTACTCCCTTACGTATTAATTTTACTTTTAACTACCAATAGCAACAAATCTTTCTCAGCACGTTATCAATGATAAATGGCAAAACAGGAAAGTGAGATGTGAAAATTGCACAAATGACAAATGCAGGTGTGTGCGTGTGTTGGTGTTGCGTACGCAATGCGTATCAAACAGAAATAAAACAGTTTTAAAAGACAATAGTGTACTGTTCTTACCTTCCGGTTCCGGATTCCACCAGCACTCCTACAGCGTAGCGATGCAGATGCTTATCTAGTCAGCACTACCGTATCCCTCACCACCAACACGGATACAAAGGGATACGCCTTCCCGCCCTTTGCTGACAGATAAAGTCTGCTTGTGTTCGCTAGAGCGGATATGTGGAGGACGGACGAGCCGCCAATTGATAAAGCTAAATATTTATCTTATAACATTCACTATATATTGGTAAGAGACTCAGTACGTAATGGGCGTACGGGGTACCGTAAGGGTACGCACTTAGCGTAGCAGACGCTAGGCCGCGGTCGAGACGCACGAGCGACACGTTCGCTCACGGCTTACGCTGGGTATCGAGCACGCTATAGGCGGTCCGAGTACCGTAATGCTACGCTACTAGCGTAGCGGACGCTGTGCCCACAAGAAGAACACGAGCGGCGCAGACGCTCACAGGATGACACACAGTAAACCTTGTATGCAACACAATGAAAGGCTGAGCCTATACTGTAAACCTTGGTTTTGTAATGTGAACACAATGCAATGCTAATTAACCTCTATTATATAAAAGCCTCTTGAGCGATTGAGACGCTCTGAATACTCTCAGCAATGTAATAAACATACAATACCTTGCTAAGGTTCCAAAACCTTTACTAACGAGATTTAGTTATGTAAAAAGGGAAAATACAGTTAACATTTTATACACTACAGACTAACATCAATATCTAAACATAATAACTACACATATACAATATACAACAGTGTAACAATAACAGAGAGAGAGAGAGAGTATGGCAAATACAAACAGAACAAGTTGGTTACAGAGAAACACTTACACACTGGGGAATGATCGCTGCGCAGTCCTGGTACCAGCTCTCAAGTTAGTCAGTGATGAAAACCTTTTGTGGAGAGTAGACTGAGCTGGCCCAATCTGGCTGCCTTATATACACTGCATACAGTACACTACAAAGGGGCCTACAATCTCATTGTTCATTGGACACAGGAATCTGTCCTCACATTGTAACAAAAGGTCATAGGTTGATTCAAACAGGTGGGCTGTGACTATTTCATACTGCTCAGGTGGGAGGGAATCTCAGGATTCCCGCCGCATGGATAATGAACTGCAAATATAGTAAATGTCCATAAACTTCTTATAAACATAACTATTCACAGGAGCGATTAATTTCTCTCAAACCAATACCGGAATGTTTCTAATAATATACTCTACCGTTGCATACTAAACACCACTGCTCAAAACCTGTCTGACCCTTCGTATCATGCAAAGAGGGATTTCTCTGTCCATAAACCAGTTACACTAAACAAACTTACTGATATTATTAAGGAGACCATAACCTACAAAATGCACTATTTGGATTAAATATGTTGCGATCGAGTCGCTCGCTAGACGCTTGCAAACTCCGCCATAAATACACATCTCCATGCGCAGGAGACGTCGGAGCGTCCCTTACGCAACCTGAGGGGATGCGTACGCACGGGGGAGTGGGTGCACGAGCAGCAGGCAAGCGCATGGGGTTAGTACAAGGCATGAGAATAACAATATTTTTCGACTTTGACAGTGGTGAGTGGGCAGTCCGGAACGCCCAGCACCACTTTTTTATTTTTCACACCTGTGGTCATTTTTTGTGTTTGTGCTGAGTACACACCCTTGATGTATGTATATGCTTTTTAAGCTTTTGTGAATTTTTTTTTTTTTTATAAATTGTAACCTCCTTTTTTATGGACATGAACTCCTTTTTGTTCTTTTCTTCACAATTTGGAATGTCTCAAGTATAAAGAAACCTTGATGTGAAGGTAGCAGTCCATGTCACTGTGAGTGGGGTACGCTTATCCTATTTACTAGATGTTAGCATTGTGTGGGGAATTAAAGATACCTTTATACACATGAATCTGCACTGAAAGTGTGAGTCTGGGTACGCACTTCCATATACTCATATCAACATTATCTGGAGACATTTAACCAATAACAAAGGAATACTAATCCAAGGGTGGGATCCGTATAAAGATTCCTTTATATGTTTATCTTTCATCTCCACTGAGTGAGTAAGGTACGCTGTTCAAGACTCTCTGATTTACATCTTTGAACAACATTATTCAACATAATTACTGACCTTGGACATATTTCAAGAGACATCTATGGGACTGATGGTAATCACTTTGTGTTGTTGACATACTACACTATGATGTGTTTTATCTGTTTTATGTTTCTACTGAGCTTTGGTGAATCTATTCAATGACAGGATTCAACGCAAAGAAAAAACTTTCATATTTGATATACATCACTGCCACCCTTATAAGAGGGAAGTAACATTTCTTATAGTGCTTGTGACTTATTTGTACTTACTCTTTTTTTTTGTATTTGTTGTTGGTTGTGAAGTAAGGTGAAACTTCTCTGAGTGGTATTTAGTCCAGCAGCTTTAGCACCTGAGTGTGATCTACTCTACTGTTTCCATTTCTCTGACGCTGAATTAGGCCCTTTGTGCCATATTGCACGTATAAATATTGTTGCGATTTTTGGGCAACTGGATACCTAAGTATGTTATTGCTCTGGATCCATTTGAAGAACAGGACACTGATGTGGTAGCAGTATACACACTTAACGCGTTTCCCTAGGCTCGGTCACCTAGCTTCATCAGAAGTTCTTTTGTGGACACTCACTAGCAGCCATTATTGAATATTTTTTTGAGCTCCATCAATGCCCTTAACTGCATGTGTTTATTGGAATTCATTCCTGCTTTTAGCATGTGATGTCTAGTTCATTAATAAATTGTATGTTATTTTATTGAAATTCATCAACAGTTTTTATTATTGGGGAAACACCTAGCGCCAGTTCCTACTCTTTCTTCATAGGTAGAAGTGAATGGATTTTTCAAAACTAACCAAAAAAAAAATGGAAATCAATCCAAATTTCCAGATTCACTCCATCGGGTCCAAGAATCTCCCTCAGACTTGATGGGTATAGAAGGACGTCGTTCACAAGAGCTAATCATTTAACCACTCCAAGTTTGATCTGAATAACCCTCAAGTGTGACCAATTCTGAAGAACGCTGAGCATAGGGTCTATGTCTAAATTGACAAGCAAAGGTGATAAGGGGCAACTCTATCTGTACCCAAAGACACTGTTTATTGTCATTGGTACATTTAATTAACAAGACAGTGGAGTGAAACTTGGTAAGCTGTAAGTAACATTCTTGAAATGTTAGGGTCTATGTCAGAGATTTTTGTATGAAGAGCATCAGTATGTGAGTCTCAAATGATTCCGATATGTTGATGCTTTTTAACTATTTAAAACTGATTGTTCCTTTCCCTGTCTGATAACTATGTGACTATTCTGGATATTTGGGTCAGGTGGCTAGAATTTAAAGGCTCGGCTTCCTATAAAACCTTTCATATGACCCCTTCCTAACTTCCTCCTCTCTAGCTTTAACTTTGAGGCCTTGTTTCTAGACGAGCACCTGCTGAAACCAAGATGTTTCGAGCCCTGTGTCCTTCACTGTACCCTGCAGTTTCTGGCTTTATTACTTCACTTCCTTAGATCAACTGACCATTGTCCTCTTCACCTTCTCCCTTCCCTGCTTAACCTGTTCTCCTCTCTCCCATGCCACTTACTTTTTTCTTTATTTCTATTTCTTTCTTTCTACTTCTGTACTTACTGTACTGTTTGTATTTTTTCACTAGGTGATTTGCTCATTTGTCTACGTTTAGACCTGTTTAGAGTCTGACTATGTTCCACACCATTAGTTCTGGTCCAGGGCCTATTCTTCTGATCACTGACATATTTGTTTTACCTGTTATCACTGCTTGCTATTGTAGATAGGTCATACAGATGTGTTTAATCCTGTGTTTTATCATACTTTGAGAATATTAATAAAAAACAATTTGCACTTTTTTTTTTAACTGCCCCCCAAAACAAGGTACTGGGGATGGAGATGGGGTAGAGTGTGATGGTGACCCCCTATTAGGGCTTTAGCTAAAAAAAAAATGTGTTTGAGCAGGATTAAGTTCATTAAATATGTATGCTTAACCCATTAATAGTGACCTTTAGGTTTGTTGTCTGCTAGGAGCTTGTATATAGATAGGGAGCTCTTTATGTTTCTGGGCTACACTGACAAATAAATCTTAGAAGAGAAGTAGTTTGCAGCAGTGCTTAAAGTGGTCCTAGAGAGGGGGTGGAACTCCCCCCCCCCCCCCCCCCACGTCCATTAAATAAAGGGATTGCGCACGCCAGAAAAAAGGGGCGTGATCTCAAAAAGAAAGGGGCATGGTCACCCAATAGTATCCCCAATTCAAATTATACTGCACGGTAGCACAATCTTATTAACATTACACCACACATTAGTGCCCCTTATACACAAAGCCCACAGTAGTAGCACCCCAAATACACATAATCCCACAGCAATAGTGCCCCTTATACAATGCCACCTATGCAATGCCCTCATTAGTAGTTCACCCAGTAGTAATGACTCCAGTGGTAATGCCCCATGTAGTGTTGCCGCCAGTTGTAATGCCCCCAGTAGTTATGCCCCCAGTCATTAGTTATGCCCCCAGTTAGTAGTTATGCCACCGGTAGATATGCCCCCTGTAGTTGTGCCCCAGTAGATTTTCCCCCAGTAATGTCCCCCGTAGTTATGCCCCCAGTCAGTAGTTATGCCCCAAGTCAGTCGATATGTCCCTAGTAGTTATGCACCCAGTAGATATGCCCCCAGTCAGACATTATGCCCCCAGTAGTTATGCCCCCTGTAGTTGTGACCCAGTAGTTGTGCTCCCAGTAGATGTTCCCCCAGCAGATGTGCCCTCAGCCATTGTGCCCCCTAGTAGCGCCACTTACACACATACAAAAAAAAAACACAATACTCACCAGCCCCGCTCCTGCTTCCGGGCCGCTGCTGCCCTCTGCCTGGCTGCCTGCTCTTCGGATCTATGGGAGAGACGTCATGACATCTCTCCCATAGCACCGCATGCGCACACTACCTGAGCCGGAAACCGGAGCTCAGGAGTGAGCTCCGGCTTCCGGCGGCCACTGAGAGGAAAGAGCCGGGGGCCCGCTGGTAACAAAATCTCAGCGGGCTCCAGACTTCACCCTGGGTTAGGTGAGCCGGAGGAGGTGGAAGTGCGCTCCGGCTCCAAATGGAACTGGCCGTTCCGGCTCACTTTAACCTCTGGTTTGGAGTTATTTATAACCAATTGTTTCATATGTTTATATGTGGTCAATATTTGTTCTTTGACCTGGTCATCTAAAAACTGAGGTGCAACAGTGATCCAAATATTGGTATACATAGCGTAGACCCTGAGGGTATTCTTTGTGGAGTGCACACGCGCACGCCGGGAGCCCAGTGAGATGCTAAAGGCATCTCAGGGCTGTGATCACCTCTGCCTGATTGACAGGGCATTGGCGGGGCATGGTCTGGACAATGCAGACGTATCCGGACCGTTGCGAGGGCGGGGCATGGCATGCATGATGTCACACGCATCCGTTGCAACCCGAGACGTGGCGGGTAGCTCCCTGCCAGCAGGCAGGAGCTGCGCAGGCAGGGAGCTACTCCCGGGTGCAAAAGCATCGCCGCCAGAGCAGAGACAGACATGCAGGACGGACTAGTCCTGTGCTGGGAGTCCCCCCGCATGTCTGAGAACCTGATCGTAGATGTGCTACATTTAGCACATCTACGATCAGATGTGAATTAGGCCCTAAATGTCTGTTCCATAGACAAATTAGCAAAGGTGTCCCATATGCCTATCCAGTCCAGTGAGTACCTGTAATTGGCAGCCATCATATAGTCCTTGAAACAAGGGAGATTAGCCTTTCTGCATTGGAGCTGACCACTATATTCCCTCTATTACTCTTCATGTGTGTCTGAATCATAGGTGCTATTAAAAGCAGAATATTGGGGGTAATTCCAAGTTGATCGCAGCAGGAAATTTTTTAGCAGTTGGGCAAAACCATGTGCACTGCAGGGGAGGCAGATATAACATGTGCAGATAGAGTTAGATTTGGGTGTGGTGTGTTCAATCTGCAATCTAAATTGCAGTGTAAAAATAAAGCAGCCAGTATTTACCCTGCACAGAAACAAAATAACCCACCCAAATCTAACTCTCTCTGCACATGTTATATCTGCCTCCCCTGCAGTGCACATGGTTTTGCCCAACTGCTAAAAAATGTCCTGCTGCGATCAACTTGGAATTACCCCCTTTGTGCACTGAGGTGCTTCCCAGGACAGAACATGTTTGGGAAGGGTACAAGAGTAATGGTAAAAGCTTTTGTAGGTGCATGGCCACAAGTCTGATGAACAGCTTGAAATCTTGAATCAATAAGGAAATTGAACATATGATTGTACTAAAGAATAGTCTTTCCCAGGATTTGGTAACAATTAACCTGACCGCATTAAAATAAGGTGGGGGATCTTTGTGGTCAATCACGTCTTTAAAAAGGGAGGGTAAATGAGGAATGAGGTGGGGAGCAAGCATGTAATAATCAGCCATGAAACCTTCAGGGCCAAGTGACTTACTCTTACCTAGGGATTTAATTAGAGCCAGAAGTTCTGTCTCCATAACCAGATTGACTACATAGGCTCTGTCATCATCTGCAAGAGTTGGCAATGCCACTTCTCTCACAAACATCATAGTATCAGGTTATATGGGGTTTTATAATAATGAAGAAACTCCCAGTATCTGTGCTCTGAATCATTGATGTACTTAGAAGGAGCCATTTTCAATTTAAGTATGCAAAAGGAAAGGGGAATCTAACTAAACTGGCTAATAAGTTACCAGACTGAGATCCAGTTAGGATCCCAGTGGTCGGGATCCCGGCAGACGAAATACTGACACTGGAATCCCGACACTACTTGGAATGTCAGCACCAGGACCCTGACATTGATCATTATCCCGACACTGGGATCCCGAACAAGGATTTGCTGGGGCTACAGAGAGGTAAGCCACAAGGGGGATGGGGGAAGGGGGGGGGGGGGGGGATGGTTTTGGCTGTGGAAGGAGGGTAAGGGTTAGGCTGCAGCGGGGGAGGAAAACTTAGGGTTAAGTACCCCTGGGGATGGTTTAGGCTACGAGGGAGGGAGGGTTAATTTAGCCAGTGGAAGGGGTGATTAGGGTTAGCCACCCCCGGGGAGGGTTAGGGTTAGGCTACAGGGGGGCAGGGGGGTTAGGGTCAGGCTGCGGAAAAGGAGGGTTAAAGGGTTTTGGGATTAGGGATAGAATACTTACCTACTAGGTGTCGGGATCCTGAGCGTCGGGATGCCGCTGTTGGTATTATGACTACCGCCATCCCAAGTGTCGGGATCCCGATATCATTTCACCAGACTTGTTGCCCAGCTAGAAATAACTGTTATATTGATGATCTAAATTAAGTTGGGTTCACTCAGTGCTCAATGCACCAAACATTTTCTTAGCATTTGCAAGTATGTCTGACTGCAGGGGTGTTCCTCAGTACTACCAGCTCATAAGCAGCTAAAATGGCCTAATATCAAAGGACTTACATTTCCTGGCCACATATTCCAATATATGGCCCCAACTACAGGCTTTGAAGCAGCCTAGAACAAGCTGATATTAGTGATGTGATCTAAGTTATCATCAACATATTTTATAAAGGCCCTTTCCCGAAAATCAGCAGCCTTTTCCAGATAAGCTTAAACGCCCAATAATATGAGGAGGAACATAAGGCTTTAAAAGGCAAGAGAAACCACACAGGGGCATGAACAGAAATGGCTATTGGTTCTATACCTGAACTGAAAAATTTGTGCAATAAGGAAGATAATATCAGGAATTAAAGATATATTTTCTCAGTGTGGAGTGTTGGCTCATCCAAGGGCCATGCAATTATAATGATTTTGCCATAAAAGCCAATGAGGTTGAATCTCCCTGTCTCTTATCAAGTCCTGTCCTTTTATCAAATCCTGGGGATTGTACCAGATTAAAGTCACCGCCCAGGATGATGATGCTCTCAGCCCAATTTTGCAGACCAAATCTAAATCTGGAAAAAAAACAAAAAAAACAGTATTAGGTTTCTGGGGTGTATGCACAGTAACCACAAAAATACATTTCACAATATAATAACAATTTTATGGACAAAAACCTTCCAGCAGGGTATACAAAGCTATCCTGTATCTGGTACTGAGGGTATTTGTTGAAAATCACCACTACTTCTATCCGTTTGGTAGTATATTAATGTTGGTTTATAGTTACTCATAGCACAAACAGAGAAAAAAAAAAAAAGAGAACTCTCTTTGTTGGGGCGCTCTTAAAAAATATTTATAAAACTTAACTTTTAATGATACAGGAAAAACTGGTCTCACAAAACACAAACAGATTGAAAGCTAGAATACATAAAGTGGGTTAAATTAACTCTCACAAATAGCAGATATTTCACAGCACCTAATATTTGAGTTAAATAATTGCAATAAGGACCCATAGTTGTTGAATTTCTTAAAAAAATATTAAATAAATTCACACTGAATCAAATGCCTAATCCTTATTGGTAAATAGTCTCAAAGCTACTCTTAAGGCCCATATAGACGGGCCGATGCAGGAGAGATCTGTGCTGAGCGTGCGGGGGGAGACGGGGGGCCGCTCACTTCACCCAGCGGGTGAAGTGGGCGACCCGCTAGATTGGCCTGCATGCAGGTCAATCTAGCAGCAGCGATAGCGATGTGCGGGGCTGCGCATCGCTATCGCTGAGGGGGCTACACACGGAGCGATCATGCTGATATTTTAAGCAATCTAGTCAGATTGCTTAGAATATCGCTCCGTGAGTACCCCCCTTTAAAGCCATATACTCCCATAAAATGCACAAAAGGAGGAGAAATTAAAAATACCTGTCAGATGGTATATGGTTATCATACCTACCAAGTATCTCGATTTTCGCAGGAGAGTCCCTTTTTTCTGGTACTGTTTTGCTGTCCCACCCGCAGGCCACACAATAAACAAGCATAATTGCAGTATACATCACACACAATATAATAATCACATGAGCAGAAAACATGGCATGCAAAACATCACATGAAACACAAATCACATATACTGCTGCCTTTTTCCTGTGAATTACAGTCCTGGGTCACAGATGATCATAAATGCTCATACATCTTCTGGCAATTGTGCCAAACACTTAGAACCTGCCCGTGCCAGCCCTCGTCTCCCCCAGTTCGATGGGTCAAGAGGTAGGTGGCTTTCATGGGCCCCTCCCAATAAAGTTTTCCCCAAATTGTAAAATAAATCTGCGGTACCGATCCTATTCGCGGACTTCAAGTTGTGATAGCCGGGCAGCGCCAGGTCAATCCATCATTTTAAAGCATTGTACGCCAGGCCGTCTCATCACATAAGCAAGCAGTTTATTCACAGTTCAGACAGGGTTATCATGACAATAACATTTAATTTCTTATTCTCCTCTCCAGCACAATATTCATACAGGTTACCTCAGGTTACATTTCCTTTAATTCGCTTCAATGGCAACAGCAATGGCAGCTCAAACAATGATGGGACAGTATTATAGTACATACCAGTGCAGTCTCTGGGAATCAGTAGTGCGGCATCCGATTCATTTCAGTGTGCTGTCCCCTATTCGTGGGGGCTCTATCTAAACGGGATCTCTCATGGACACGTCACTGGGGGCCTTCCGCCACATGTGGTTTCCTACCACTCACCCAGATAGTCCTCTCCCGAAGACTCACACCTCCCGTCCTGCTTCTTGGGTACCCCTGAAGGTGGAGATCCCCTTTGTTTCTGGTTCCTTCCACTGTACTCTGCATACTGAGGCTCTCACACTGCACTCTCCATCTCTCACTGAAGCTGCTGGCTCTCCTGTTACACTGCAGATATGGGCTCTCCCTCTCTTCATAGCAACACCCACATGCTGCTCTTCTCTCCATAATGCCAGGGACTGTGGAGTACCATGCTTGTTCCACAGTCCCCAGACTGCGTTTCTCCTGGTCACTTAGCCTGTGCCTTCCATCTCAGTCCTCAGCTCACACTGCACTCCAGCCTGTGCTTTGTTCCTTCTACTCAAAACCCCATACACTTCCTGTCCTAACCCCCTACATGTGGCAGGGACTGCAAGTAACTGGTTTAACTGGTTTTGGGGCCATAAACTCCCCCACTCACTGATAAGAATCAAATGGTTTTTGGAACTTTGCAATATCTGTTAACATTCCAGTATGCCACAAATGGCTTCGTGGGATGTAGGCAAGTATATGTAAGTGTGTGTATGTTTTATTAAAGTTTTGCTGTGTAAGGTGTGCGTGTCTTGTCTTTATTGTAATATTTATTTTACAGTAGAACTACAGGTACCAGCGGGCCCTTTAATGCCCCACATACTGGTACTTGTGGTTCGCCACGTACCAGTATGCAGGGGAGGCTCTTGCTGGGACATATATTTCACTGTAAAAGACAATATTTTCTCAGAATTTAACTTAATGGCTATCAGTCTGACACCCACTGGCAACGGGTACTTGGGACAGCCCAGGCTCCAGTCCTGGCCCTTGGGTGCCTGGAGGGTGGTACCCCTTTATTGAGAAGTCCCCATTCCTCCAGGAAACCCTGGTCAGGGCTAACTAGTTGGGGATAATGCCACGGCCGCAGGGACCTGTGTAAATGTGTCCCCTGGCTGTGGCATTATCTTCTTGAATAGTGGAGCTTGGTGCTGGTTTAAAAAATATGGGAGAACCCTATGTCCTTTTTCTCTCGTATTTTTGGAACAAGGACCAGTCCAAGAGCCCAATGCTGGTTTTTAAAATACTGGGTGACCCCTACGTATTTCCCCTCCAGTACTTTAAGCACCAGGACCGGCTGAAAGATCCCTGGGCTGGTTATGCTTAGGAGGGGGAACACCACACAATTTTTTTCCTGATTTTTAACTCTTTCAGAAACTTTACACAATGAAGCAATGATCTGTGCGTGATTCTCCAAACATGCTAGCCAAAAGCAGAACTATTTGAAAGTTATATTTCTGTACAAATTCCATCCTTTTCTGGCAGTGTTTGGCTATTTTCGGCAGTGATTGAGAATACAAATCCTTAGTAAATTCCCATGTTTTATGAGGTGTATGTGGAAACCAACCATGTTTGGCCGATGGTCTGTTTGTTCGTACATGTGTGGTCAGCCGTGTATCTCAATACGAATTGGTTATACTCTGATTTGTGTTTAGTAAATTGCCATAACATCAGGAGCTTACTAAATTTCCCTATATGAATGGTAAATCCTGAATAAACATATATAATTTGTCAGTGTAATGCCTTGAGGCGGTTGGCTTGTGCTGGCCCTGGGGGTCCCATGCTCTGGAGTTGAACCTTAGGTATGTCAGAGACCCACCAGATGAGGTCACCTGGTCGCGGTTGGTGGGCAGTGTGCACCTACATTTTCTCTTTTTTTTTAAACATATTTTTATTTGTTTTTTTTAGCAAAAGTATAACAGTGTAGAAAGTGTATTAATAAAAAACAATAAAGCATAACGATTTAAATGTCAAAGTGACGTATAAATGCATGTGATATTACAAAGCCATTAAGTAGTCGATATCCAACATTACAACCAATCCAGAGTAAAAATGTAACATAATGTCCATGTTGAAAAAAGATGTTGTTGAATAAAGATTTTCCTGCAATATGTCTACATAAAATTTCTGTTGCCACTACAAGTGCCTTGTATAAACAAAGTTCACATTGGTTTTGTTGGTAAACAAAAGAAAAAAGAGAACCATCATACATTACACAAAAATATGCCTATAATATTCCAGAAACTATAGGAGATATAAGGAAAAGAGAAGAGGAAAAAAGGGGGTTAAAAGAAAGGAGGGGGGGGGGGGAATTTTGGACAACAAGGCCTCAACTAACCAGTATCAACACCTAGATAAAAGTTAGTTCAGCCACCCTTCCGTAGCAATGAACCAACAGTATACAACAGTGTATTCAAAGCCATTTGGCAATTCCAAACCAGTATCAAAGAGAATAAAAGAGCTATATGACACTTTGAGCAAAGATCAACGTTATTTGGGCATATTCCTCTGGAGATCTAGTGAGAATATATGGTCTCCATTTTTCAAGGAATTTGGTAGTCCCCACTTGAATATTTGGTAACAATGAATATCGTTCAAAATACAATAGTTTTCGTAACAAATTGTGAACTTCCGTAACTGAAGAAGCAACTTTGGAAATCCAAGAATTTAGGATTATCTTTTTAGCCACAGTGACCAGCACTGTTAGAAAGGGTAGAAGATATTTGTCACGGGATCCGGTCTGAAGATCGACAGTATCTAGGTCGACAATGTTTAGGTCGACCACTATAGGTCGACAGTCACTAGGTCGACATGGATGGAAGGTCGACAGGGTTTCTAGGTCGACATGTGCTAGGTCGACAGGTCTAAAGGTCGACATGAGTTTTTTTTTAAAAAAGTCTTTTTTTGAATTTTTTTATACTTAACGATCCACGTGGACTACGATTGGAACGGTAAAGTGTGCCGAGCGAAGTGATAGTGGAGCGAAGGCACCATGCCCGAAGCATGGCGAGCGAAGCGAGCCATGCGAGGGGACGCGGTGCACTAATTTGGGATCCCGGTCACTCTACGAAGAAAACAACACCAAAAAAAAAAAACCCCTCATGTCGACCTTTAGACCTGTCGACCTAGCACATGTCGACCTAGAAACCCTGTCGACCTTCCATCCATGTCGACCTAGTGACTGTCGACCTATAGTGGTCGACCTAAACATTGTCCACCTAGATACTGTCGATTTGATGAACCACACCCATTTGTCACAAGCAGTCAGAGACCATGTATCAAAATTGGCAAATAGCATTGAAATTGGATCTAAGGGAACATTTAGAGAGAAACATGAGTTAATAAATTTTCTTATTTTATGCCAAAAGCGTTTAACTTGGCCAAAGGACCAAAAAATATGGAAAAATGTGGCCGAGGAATGATGGCACTTAGGACACAAGCCATCCTCCTCTTGAACAAAAGAGCTCCTTTGTTTCTGTGATATGTACGCTCTATATAGTCTTTTGATATGTGTTTCTTGGAGGGAAGATGTGTGCACCAATTTCAGCATTTTATGGTAATATTTAAATAGCATGTCTCCAGTTATGGGGGACAAAATATCTTTCCTCCACAGTTCAGCCGTGGATTCCCACACAGAGTGTTTACCATGAGATATAAGATTCTGATATATATGTTTCATTTTGTATGTAGCATTTAAATGTTTTCTGCTACTTGAGCTATAGGATCTGGGGAACCCGGCTGTAACATTATGGGGGAAAGAGATTTGATATAATGTGCAATTATAAGGGAACCTGTAATGGTCTGAGACCCCATATGTCTCCTGCAATTGTGAGAAGAAAATAAAGTTACCCCCCGGGACGAAAACTTGTGAGGTACTGCATAGTCCTTTCAATTTGAGTCTATGAAAGTAGGTATCGTGTAACCCAGGGATAAATATGGGATTGACCCACAGAGGGATCCGTTTAGAGTTTAGTGGATTTTTACCTAACTTCTTGTTGACGCCCACCAGGTATTATACGTGTCTTTAAAAAATAGGTTAATGTATACCCCTGAGGGTAGGTTCGCTCTGACCATGTGCAGAAGTGCTCCAGGGGCATAAGGAGAAAGATAAGCACAATCTAATGCATAAGTAGTACGCATATTTGTTTCCAATAGCCAATCCAAAATTTACCTAAACATTAAAGCACGGGAGTATTGAAGTAGATCTGGGAGATCCCACCCTCTGCTTTTTGTAATTGTAATTTCTGCCAGGAAATCCGTGATTTTTTCGATTTCTATATAAATCTCAGAAAAATGCAATATAGCGCCCCAATATCAGCCATCGTAAGTCGAAATGGCAACATTTGCATACAATATGTGAGTTTCGGTAGAAGCATAGTCTTGATAACTTCTATCCTGCCCAGAAAAGATAAGGGAAGATTGTTCCAATTCTCCAGAGACTTGGAAAAATGGGTAATCATCAGGGAGTAATTTAGTATGTATAACATGGACAAGGTGTTCAGGATCATAATACCCAGATACTTAAGATGAGAATGCATAATTTTGATGGAATTTAAAGTGGCATTGCCTGGAAAGGTGGTGGCCCTCTGAGCATGAGGAGTTCCAATTTATCAACATTTATTTTATATCTCGAGAAGGAACTGAAATGCTGAATAGTATTAAAAACTAAGGGAATAGAGTGGACAGGGTCAGAAAGGAAGAGCAACATATCGTCGGCAAAGAGGTATAAACGAAGATCTATGGTACCTATCAATATACCAGAAAATAAGGGAGATTGTCTTAAAGCAATTGCCAACGTTTCCAAAGCTAATACGAATAATAACGGAGTGAGAGGGCAACCCTGTCGGGTCCCTCTCAATATAGGGAAACTATCTGATAAAGTGCCATTGCAAATGATTTGGGACGAGGAATTAAGATAGGAGGTCCGGAGGAGATTTACAAACTGACGTGGGAATCCAAAATGGTGTAATGTATCATAGAGGTGGTCCCAATGCACCATGTCAAATGCTTTCTCCGCATCAAGAGATAAAATAGCTGTTGGCACCTCAGACATGGTGCATTGGGACCCAACCACCACCACCAGAACCTTCCTAATATTAACCACCGGGTTTCTACTCTTCACAAATCCCGTCTGATTGGGATGTATGCTATCAGCAGAATCACTTTAAGGGGGATATCCAATTAGCCCTGGTAATTTACCAGGGCTAATTGTCCCACCGGGGGCTATCTAATTAGCCCCGATAAGCCGGTGCGTGCCGCGGATTATCAGAGATTTTGTTTCACCTGCCTCTGGCAGGCGAAGCAGAATCCCCGGAAACAGACCCATTTTTATCCGAAAACGGGGCTGTTTTCAGTTCACACGAAAACACACAGGTTTCACTTTTCGGGAGAAAGGGTTTTTATTTACAAACGATCAATCTGGATAGCCTGTAAAAAAAAAATAATCAGTGAAACATCGGAAAAAAGTCAGAAAAACATCAGTTACTCGGACCCTATGTTTTACAGGGGATAATTGGATATCCCCCTTAGTCTGTCGGACAATATTTTTGTCAATAACTTATAATCGATATTTAGAAGAGATATTGGTGTATGTGAACCTGGGTCAGAATGTTCACGACCAGGCTTTGGAACAACCTCAGAACTGTTGAATTGAAGTAAGGGGGCATTAAACCAGAAGCAATAATTTAATTAAAGACTGAGGTCAAGGTGGGAATTATAGTGGAACTAAGCAACTTGTAATAATCTTGAGTAAAGCCGTCTGGGCCCGGGGATGAAGAGAACAACATGTCTCTATTATCCAATAATGGATGAAACTAAGCGGTAAGTTATACCTAATAGGCCCGAAATTTTATCTCTGCATCTCGAAGGAACAGTGAAACACATTTATATAACACAAATATTACCAGTGCGATATCAAATGGAGGAAGAAATATAACAAATAAGAAATTAGGTAAAATAACAGTATACATGTCACAATAAGGCGATTGCTATAATAATGTTAGTAGGTAACATTAGCAAATAGAGAACCCTTTAGCGGGGTTAGCTAAGGGGAACAACCAGCCCAGATATATAACTGTATGAGACCGCAGGGGGAGAATATATCAAAATACTGGAATAAGGCATTAAGATCATTTTTGAAGGTCCGAATCCTCCGTGTGTATACGAAGAAAGGCTTCACGTTACGCACGGAGAGGAAGTCTTTAAAGGAGTTATCCTTATATATGCGTAGTCTCGCTGGGTATGGGATCAGTACGAAATCCCGCTGGACGGGATCCCGGCAGTCAAAATACCAACACCGGAATCCTGACCAGCACAATACCGACAGGGGTGGCGAGCGGAACGCAGCCCCTTACGAGCTCGCTACGCTCGCCACGCTGCAGGCACGGTGCCTCGCTAAGCTCGGCACACAATTTTATTATCCATCTATGGGTGTCATGGACACCCACGGAGGGAGAATATGTCGGGATTATGCTGGTTGAGATTCCGGTGTCGGTATTTCGACCGCCGGGATTCCGTCCGGCGGGATCTTGACCGCATCCCCTGGGTGTAGCAACGCATATTTTTGACGCTCCTATATAAGCCTTGAACAAAGGGGGGAGGATTCCTTCCTGGCTTCTGTCAGTTCTGCCGAATAATCCTGAAAATCAAAAGAGTATGACCCTCCCAGGAAATATTGCGTTGTTTGCGAGAAGCATGCCAGAGAATCTCTTTGTGAAGGTAGTTCAGAACTTTGAAAATTACAGCACGTGGTCTGCTGCCCTCTTGTGACCGAAATGGGCCAAGACGATGAGCTCTCTCAATGTCAATGTCAGCACATTCATGCTGAACATTTAATAGGGCTGGGAGAGTGTCACGAAGAAAGATCAGCAATTCTGAGCCTTTCACAGCCTCAGGCAAGCCTATAACCTGGAGGTTATGTCTTCTGGCTCTGTTTTCCAGTTCATCTGTCTTGTTGTGTAGATGATAGCAAGCTTTAGTATTCATACTCAGCCTTTTTTAGGTTTGCAATATCAGCAAAGCATTCCCCTCATTCTGTGCTCCATGGTGGAGAGACTCTGGGAGAAATGTGCCAGCTGTTTGTTTATGTCTGCAGTCTGTTCTTTTAAAAGCGGACCCATTGTCTCCTTTATAACACTAACCATGGCTGTATATGTAATAGCCACCTCTGGTAGCTGGGAAGCAGTGTCAGGCCACGAGAAATTACTGTCTACAGACAGAGTACAAGAGAGTGGGGGGGACGCAGACCTGTACTGGGGAGTCAATGGAGGAGAAGAAGGGGAAGAGGTAGCCAGGGGGGAGGCTTGCAGAGCAGATAGGGATGTACCTGTGGCTGCGTCCGCCGCCATTTTGGCTTCAGTGCGGTGCTGCTCTTTATCGTTTTGGCTCCTGTTGAGCGGCATGAGGGGAGTGAGGAAGCACTCCATATACTGGGGGCGCTCACCGGCATTGTGGGGACCCAGCGGGTCGATCACGGGAGGCTGAGAGCCGTAATAAAGGATGATAGCACCTCTCATTATGTTTAGAATTAGGGTGTGCCCTCAAAGCCCCCCCCCCCCATCCCCCCATATTTATTGATACATCTGGTTTCAAACGTTTAAGATATGTAGCACATCTTTGCATTTTAAGCCGATATGAAAACCTTCTATATATTGTTTGGTTCTGGTCTGGGCCATAGTTACCTTGGCCGGTCCTGGGTATTGTAGGGGGCATGGCCTAATAAAAAATAAATTGTATTCTCTAGATCACAGGTTCTCAAACTCGGTCCTCAGGACCCCACACAGTGCATGTTTTGCAGGTCTCCTCACAGATCACAAGTGAAATAATTAGCTCCACCTGCGGACCTTTAAAATGTGTCAGTGAGTAATTAATACACCTGTGCACTTGCTGGGTTACCTGCAAAACATGCACTGTGTGGGGTCCTGAGGACCGAGTTTGAGAACCACTGCTCTATATCACAGGTTCTCAAACTCGGTCCTCAGGACCCCACAGAGTGCATGTTTTGCAGGTCTCCTTACAGAATCACAGGTGAAATAATTAGCTCCACCTGTGGACCTTTTAAAATGTGTCAGTGAGTAATTAATTCACCTGTGCACCTGCTGGGTTACCTGCAAAACATGCACTGTGTGGGGTCCTGAGGACCGAGTTTGAGAACCTATGCTCTAGATCAGAGGTTCTCAAACTCGGTCCTCGGGGGCACACACAGTGCATGTTTTGCAGGTAACCCAGCAGGTGCACAGGTGTATTAATTACTCACTGACACATTTTAAAAGGTCCACAGGTGGAGCTAATTATTTCACTTGCGATTCTGTGAGGAGACCTGCAAAACATGCACTGTGTGTGCCCCCGAGGACCGAGTTTGAGAACCTCTGCTCTAGATACATAAAACTCCCTTAGAGACTCTTAATTTGACGGGTAAAACATCTGTTCTGTGAAAGTTACACACTTCAGAACATGCTTTACATTTATTTTGCCACAATACTGGAAAAATCCTGAAAGATAAGAATTTTACAATAATTTACTATAACCTGAGAGAAACACACAATGTAAGTAGAAGCCATTTCTTGGATCTGTAATCCAGAAAATTGGCTATTGCTGGGAGTAGTTTGGGGCTCTCCGGACCAAGCTTATGTAATCATTCTGACTACTCTGACCAATCCTCACTTAAAACCTTTATTAGTTGAGGCCCCTTAATTGCTCAGGAATTTCCACAATAAGTAACTTATTTTTGCGATTTCCAGGTCATCAATAATGTCTTCCAAACCCTGGATTATTTTGGTGTTGTCTGCCATCTCAGTTTGGACCTGATCTTCAACATCACTGACCCTTATCTACAGGGATGTTATCCTACTGGAATGAGTCTCAATGTTAGCCAGCGCTACAGCTAGATGCGCTTGGGTATCTTCAAAACATTTATCAATAAGTGGCATTAAAAATGGAAATCGCTTTGGTAAATTGGTGATTAGCATTGGTCTCAGGTGTAGGAGGACCAGAAGCAGAGCATGCATCAAGGATGACTACTTGGTCCTTTGGAATATATGTTAGTAATAAATGAGGAAACAATGGTTATTGGGGGTCATTCTGACACGATCGCTTGCTGCAGTTTGTCGCAGCACAGCGATCAGGTTGGAACTGCGCATGCGCCGGCGCCGCAGTGTGCCGGGGCATGGCAGTCGTCGCTGCCTAGCGATCGTCTCTGAGACAGAGGCGGTCGTTGGGCGGGAGGGGGCTGAACGGCGGCGACACACAACTCCCGGCTAGCCGCAGGAGCTGCACTGACCGGGAGTTACTCCACAAATACAAGAGCATCGCCGCTGTGCGATGCTTTTGTATTTGTGAGTGTGTGAGTATGTGTGTGTGTGTGTGTGTGTGGGGGGGGGGGGGGTGCGGCACTGACATGCGTCCAGTCAGTGCCCCCGCCCGCAGCAGCAGCAGCCGGGGACGACAGGGAGGGCGAACCGGTAGCGGAGCCAGATGGGTCAGATCTCTGCATTTAAGGTCATCCAACTACGAGGATAAGAACTTTCCACCTCGGAGAAGGTAAAGAAGAACCAAGCGACTTAAGACACCTCTGCATGCGGGACATACCACGACTCCTTGTGAGTACGGTATGCATTGAGTCTCCCTACATCCAGCACTTCCGCTTTGTATAAGAACTAAAAGAGACTATAATTTAGTCATAGACTTATCCATTGGGAACCTATCATTTATTGCATTACTGTTTATTGTTGTTGGATGAGCGCAGAAGGGATCCCTTATTTTCTTGTGCATTGTGTTCCAGGGTGATTGAGTGATCATCTGTTGGTATCCCTACTGCAGCTCTCTGAGGCGCAGCAGTCCTCTACCTCCCCTTTTTTAGATTCACCTTAGGTAAGTATCCGGGACGAGTCCTAAGAACCACCCGGTCACGGTGAAATATCAGATATGGGGAACTACAGGACAAGGCACCCAAATCCGACAATCTTCTAGCTGAGGCAATAGCCAGCAGAAACACCACCTTAAGGGAAAGCCACTTAAGATCAGCTGAACCAAGAGGTTCAAACAGAGACTCTTGTAACGCCTCCAAAACCACCGACAAGTCCCAAGGAGCCACAGGCGGGACATATGGGGGTTGGATACGCAACACACCCTGAGTAAAGGTATGCACATCAGGTAAGGTCGCAATTTTTCTCTGAAACCCCACCGACAAGGCAGATATTTGAACCTTGAGGGAGGCCAGACGCAGGCCTAAGTCCAGGCCCTGCTGAAGAAAAGCCAACAACTTGGCTATACTAAACTTGGAAGCGTCATAATCGTTAGATGCGCACCAAACAAAGTAAGATTGCCAGACCCTATAGTAAATCCGAGCCGAAGCCGGTTTCCGGGCCCGCAACAAAGTTTGAATGACCGCCTCAGAAAACCCTTAGCCCTTAAGACGGAAGCTTCAAGAGCCACGCTGTCAAAGACAGCCGTGCTAGGTCCTGGTAGACACAGGGGCCCTGAACGAGGAGGTCTGGGCGTTGTGAAAGTAGAACTGGACGCTCTGACGATAGGCCTTGCAGGTCTGAGAACCAGTGCCGTCTAGGCCACGCTGGAGCTATGAGAAGCAGATTTCCTTTTTCTTGCTTGAACTTCCGAATTACCCTGGGCACCGAGGGAACACGTACGGCTGCCAAAACCTCCACGGCACCGCCAGCGCATCCACGAATGCTGCTTGAGGATCCCTTGTCCTTGCTACGAAGACCGGAACCTTGTGATTGTGTCGAGACGCCATCAGACCTACGTCTGGAAGGCCCCACTTTTCCACTAGGAGTTGAAACACTTCTGGATGGAGGCCCCACTCGCCTGCATGTACTTCCTGACGACTGAGAAAGTACGCTTCCCAATTCAGGACTCCCGGAATGAATATTGCCGATATGGCCGGTAGATGGCGTTCCGCCCAATGTAGAATCCGTGAGACTTCCTTCATTGCCAAATGGCTTCGAGTGCCGCCTTGATGATTTATGTAAGCCACTCTGGTGGCGTTGTCCGACTGTACTTGAACAGGACGGTTCTGAATTAAATGCTGGGCCAGGTTCAACGCATTGAAGACCGCCCGCAATTCCAGAATGTTGATCGAGAGGAGGGATTCCTCCTTGGTCCACCGACCCTGAAGGGAGTGTTGCTCCAGCACCGCGCCCCAACCTCTTAGACTGGCATCTGTCGTCAACAGGACTCAGTTGGATATCCAGAATGGACGGTCCCTGCACAATTGTCGGTCCTGGAGCCACAAGAGCAGCGACAGATGGATCTCCGGAGTCAATGAGATCATGTGAGACCTGATCCGGTGAAGCAGGCCGTCCCACTTGGCTAGGATCAGTTTCTGGAGGGGGCGAGAATGGAATTGAACATACTCCACCATGTCGAATGCTGATACCATGAGGCCCAGAACCTGCATCGCCGAATGTATCGACACTTGCGGACGAGAAAGGAAGCAACGAATCCTGTCCTAAAGCTTCAGGACTTTCTCCTGAGACAAGAACAACCGCTGGTTGTGAGTGTCCAATAGCGCTCCCAGGTGCATCATGCTCTGAGCAGGGACCAGGGAGGATTTCTTCCATTTGATGAGCCACCCGTTATCACTGACCTGGTTTGGGAGTGTTGTGGACTCGGGGCTTCTTCCGATGACCGGGAAGAGGAACCGCCACTGGGTCGTAGTAGAGATGGCCGGATGTAGGTCTTCCTCATGCAGGACTAAGACGGCAGGCGGGAGGCCCAGAGGAATTCTTGAAGGTCTCCTGTAAGACAAGACTTGTAGAAATACTGAAGGCTGGGGTACTGAGATATTGGAGACACTGTGGTATTGGAGGCACTGAGGTGCTGGGAGTACAGGGAGTGCTGGGAGGCCCTTGGAGGCACGGAGGTGCTTGGAGGCACGGAGGTGTTTGGAGACACCGAGGTGTTTGGAGGAATGAGGTGCTTGGAAGCACGAGGTGCTTGGAGACACGGAGGTAACTGGAGGCACGGAGGTGCTTGGAGGCACGGAGGTGCTTGGAGGCACGGAGGTGTTTGAAGACACCGAGGTGTTTGGAGGGATGAGGTGCTTGGAGGCACGAGGTGCTTGGAGACACGGAGGCAACTGGAGGCACGGAGGTGCTTGGAGGCACGGAGGTGCTTAGAGGCACAGAGGTGCTTGGAGGCACAGAGGTGCTTGGAGGCACAGAGGTGCTTGGAGGCACGAGGTGCATGGAGGCACGAGGTGCTTGTAGGCACGGAGATAATTGGAGGCACGGAGATAATTGGAGGCACGGAGATAATTGGAGGCACGGAGGTGCTTGGAGGCACAGAGGTGCTTGGAGGCACGAGGTGCTTGGAGGCTCAGGATGCTTGGAGGCTCAGGATGCTTGGAGGCACAGGATGCTTGGAGGCACAGGATGCTTGGAAGCACAGGATGCTTGCAGGGACGAGGGAGCTCTGGAATCACAGCTTCCGCAGGAGAAACGAAGATACTCAGGCACCGGATCTCTGCCTGGTATCTGATTTTAAATTCCCCGCCCTAGCCTGATTGGCGGAGCAGGCAGGTGACGTCAGACCTGCTCCGCCTCCTTGCCCTCGCTTGTGATGGCGGCGTCCTTGCTTCCGGGAAGCCGCCGGAGAGCAGCGCCGACCCGCCGCTGAAGCCGGAGACCGTCAGGGGAAGAGAGGCGCCGGGCAGACCAGGCCACCCGCAGGGACAAGCGCGGTCGCCGCTGCCCGAGGTTCGTGACAGTACCCCCTCCTCCAGGAGTGGCCCCTGGACACTTCCCGGGCTTAGTCGGATGTCTGGAGTGGAAGATCCGAATCAGACGAGGAGCCGTTACTTCAGTAGCCCCAATCCAACTTCTCTCCTCAGGACCATAACCCTTCCAGTCCACCAAGTACTGTAATTTTTTATGAAGATAACGAGAGTCAAGAATAGCTTTGATTTCAAACTTCTCTCCAGCTTCTGCCACTACGGACGTTGGCCTAGGGAGTGCTGAGTGGAACCGATTCAGAATGAGGGGACGGAGTAGAGAAACATGAAAGGCGTTAGGTATTCGAAGATGGGCAGGCAAACCCAGTTTACAGACCACAGGATTTAAGACTTGTAGCACAGGGTAAGGACCGATGAACCTTGGAGCAAATTTCATGGTGGGCACCTTCAACCGGAGATTCCGTGTGGACAGCCATACCCTGTCCCCAACTTTATATTGAGGTGCGGCTTGCCGTTTCTTATCTGCGAAGAACTTGTACCGAACAGAAACCTGCTTAAGATTAGCATGAACCTTTCTCCAAATTTGTCCAAAGTGTCGTAGAGTGGACGCTACAGCAGGAACCTCTATTATCGGAAGGCTTGGAAATTCCGGAACACGGGGATGGAACCCGTAGTTGACGAAAAATGGTGATTCCCCAGTGGAAGAATGAAACAAATGGTTATGGGCAAACTCTGCCCAAGGCAACAACTCCACCCAGTTGTCCTGTGAAGGAGAGAGATACAAACGAAGAAAAGTCTCTAGATCTTGATTGACTCGTTCTGTTTGCCCATTTGTTTGGGGATGATAAGCAGACGAAAACTTAAGTTTAATGTGTAGAGTTGTACAAAGGGCTTTCCAAAACCTGGCGGTGAACTGTACTCCACGGTCAGAAACAATCTCTTGTGGCAACCCATGCAAACGAAAATGTTCTCGGATAAACAATAGAGCCAGTTTCGATGCTGTCGGGAGACCAGTCAAGGGCACAAAGTGTGCCATCTTCGAAGAACGGTCAACGATAACCCAAACGGTGTTGCAACCCTTGGAACAAGGCAAGTCAGTGATGAAGTCCATGGAAATGTGAGTCCAGGGTCTCACAGGGATAGGCAGAGGACGAAGTAACCCTGCAGGAGGCAGACGAGGAGATTTATGTTGTGCACATTGGGGACACGAATTAACGCAATCTTGTACATCCTTCCTCATGGTGTTCCACCAGTAAGACCTTTGCAGAAACTTGTACATCTTCTGAGCGCCGGGATGACCGGAAAACTTGGAGTTATGGGCCCACAGTAGTATTCCTGGGCGGAATCTAGCTGGCACGGACATTCTTCCAGGAGGAGGAGCTGGAGTAGTTAAAGCAGCAGAGACAGAAACTGGATTCAGAATTAAACCCCGCTCCGGAGGTTCATCCTCGTCTGTGGGAACTTGTGAACGAGAAAGCGCATCTGCTTTAATATTGAGAGTCCCGGCCCGGTACTTGATAATGAACGAGAATCGGGAAAAGAAAAGTGCCCATCTCGCCTGGCGAGGATTCAAGCATTGTGCGGATTTGATGTACAGCAAATTCTTGTGATCCGTGTAGATGGTAAACACATGTTTAGCCCCTTCTAGAAGATATCTCCATTCTTCCAAGGCAGATTTGATTGCCAAGAGTTCCTGGTCTCCAATAGTGTAATTTCGTTCGGCTGGAGAGAATTTACGAGAATGGAAGCCACACAGATGTAATTTTTTATCAGAGGAATACTGGGAGAGAACAGCCCCAACCCCGACTGAAGATGCATCAACTTCTAAGAAGAAGGGTTCCTCGAAATTTGGTTGTTGGAGAACTGGAGCCGTCATGAAAGCTAACTTTAGGCGAGAAAAAGCTACAATGGCTTCCGGAGGCCACAAACTAGGATTAGAACCCTTCCTCGTCAGGGCAGTAATGGGCGCAACAATGGTGGAGAAACCCTTAATGAATTTCCTGTAGTAGTTCGCAAAGCCCAGGAACCTTTGTATTGCTTTCAGGGAAAGAGGCTGAGTCCAGTCACGAATGGCCGACAACTTTTCCGGATCCATGCGAAGCTCCGTCCCCGAGATGACATAACCGAGGAACGGAATAGATGTTACTTCAAAGGTACATTTGGAAAGCTTGGCGTAGAGATGATTCTCTCGTAAACGGTGTAGCACCTCTTTGACTTGAGTCCTGTGTTCGACAAGATTCTTGGAAAAAATCAGTATGTCGTCCAGATATACCACAACGCTCTGATACAGCATATCACGAAAGATTTCGTTGACGAATCCCTGGAAAACCGCGGGAGCATTACTAAGACCAAACGGCATCACCAAGTATTCATAATGCCCATCTCGGGTATTAAAGGCAGTCTTCCATTCATCCCCCTCTCGGATGCGTATAAGATTATAAGCTCCTCTCAAGTCGAGTTTTGAAAAAATGCGGGCACCACGAACCCTATCAAATAACTCTGTGATTAGTGGCAAGGGGTATTTATTCTTAATAGTAATGTCGTTTAGGCCGCGGTAGTCGATGCATGGTCTCAACCCCCCGTCCTTTTTCTTCACGAAAAAGAAGCCTGCACCAGCAGGGGAGGAAGAGGGGCGAATGAATCCCTTGAGCATATTGGACTTAATATACTCCGACATGGCTTGAGTCTCGGGAAGAGACAGAGGATATGTGCGACCACGAGGTGGCGTCTTCCCTGGGACAAGGTCAATAGGGCAGTCCCAAGGCCTGTGAGGTGGTAACAGGTCAGCAGCTTGTTCCGAAAATACGTCCTTGTACCCTTGATATGCCTCCGGAATGTGCTCTTCATCCGTTTTGGAGGTAACACGGAGCGGACAAACAGGAGTAAGACAGTTAGTGTGACAAAAGGGACTCCAGGACAGAATTTGTGACGACTTCCAGTCGATGTGGGGATTATGACTTTTCAGCCAAGGCATTCCAAGAACCAGATCATGGGGCATTTCTGGGATTACCAAGAGTTCCAAATCTTCCTGATGTAGAGCCCCGACCTGCAGCTTAACTGGCCCCGTGCGCCACATTATAAGACCTTTGGAAATTCTAGTCCCGTTGATAGCCGTCAGTGAAATTGGCCGCTCGATAGGCCGTAACTTTAAACCCAAACTTTGGGCACAGTAGGAAGAAACGAAGTTCCCTGCAGCTCCGGAATCCAATAGGGCTTCACAGGACCTGGAGACTGAATTGGAGACTAGAGTTACTGGAAGCAAGCAGTCCGAAGTTGGAGAAGCTTTTGTCGTAACTCCCAGCTTGACTCCTCCGGAACAAGCTAGGCCTGCCCGTTTCCCGGACGGGCTTTACAAGATTTAAGAAAATGATCTGCGGCTCCACAGTAAAGGCAGAGTTTACCCTCACAACGACGCTGTCGTTCTTCCGGAGACAGTCGGGAGCGGTTAATTTGCATGGGCTCTTCTGAGCTAGGTGAGGCCACCGGCCTAGGAGTAGGATTCCGGAACCTGGAACGATCCGAACGGCTACGTTCTCTTCCACGCTCCTGCATCCGAAGATCCACCTTGACGCAAAGGGAAATCAAATCTTCTAATGGATCCGGCAGATCTCTAGTAACCAGCTCATCTTTTAGCCGGTCGGAAAGACCGTTCCAGAAGGCAGCTCTCAGGGCGTCATTATTCCAGCGTAGTTCGGAAGCAATGGTCTGGAAATGAACCACGTACTGGCCCACGGAACGGGCGCCCTGCCGAACACGGAGCAAATCGGAAGAAGCAGTGGTCATTCTGCCGGGCTCGTCGAAAATCCTTCGAAAGGACGAGATGAAGTTGGTGTAGTTGGAAACCATGGGATCAGATCGTTCCCATAATGGAGACACCCAATCCAAAGCAGAACCTTCCAACAGAGAAATAATATATGCTACCTTGGACCGGTCTGTAGGAAAGTTGTGTGCAAGTAGCTCGAAATGTACCTCGCATTGGTTCAAGAAACCACGACAATTTTTGGGATTCCCATTATAGCGGGACGGAGTAGGCAACTGAAGGCGTGAAGTGACACCGGCCGATGGTTGAACATTGCTGGCAACGGCAACTGGTGCGACTACTGGAACAGGTGCCGGAATTACTGAGGCCAGAGACGCCTGAATCTGATCCAGACGCCCGGACAACTGCTGGAGGTACTGCATCACCTGGCCTTGCGCTGCTTCCTGACTTTGCACTCGAGAAGCCAGGTTCTGGATGGCACTCGAGTCCGTGTTCCGATTCCCCGAGTCCATGGGGCCTGAGTATACTATCACTGACCTGGTTTGGGAGTGTTGTGGACTCGGGGCTTCTTCCGATGACCGGGAAGAGGAACCGCCACTGGGTCGTAGTAGAGATGGCCGGATGTAGGTCTTCCTCATGCAGGACTAAGACGGCAGGCGGGAGGCCCAGAGGAATTCTTGAAGGTCTCCTGTAAGACAAGACTTGTAGAAATACTGAAGGCTGGGGTACTGAGATATTGGAGACACTGTGGTATTGGAGGCACTGAGGTGCTGGGAGTACAGGGAGTGCTGGGAGGCCCTTGGAGGCACGGAGGTGCTTGGAGGCACGGAGGTGTTTGGAGACACCGAGGTGTTTGGAGGAATGAGGTGCTTGGAAGCACGAGGTGCTTGGAGACACGGAGGTAACTGGAGGCACGGAGGTGCTTGGAGGCACGGAGGTGCTTGGAGGCACGGAGGTGTTTGAAGACACCGAGGTGTTTGGAGGGATGAGGTGCTTGGAGACACGGAGGTAACTGGAGGCACGAAGGTGCTTGGAGGCACGGAGGTGCTTAGAGGCACAGAGGTGCTTGGAGGCACGAGGTGCTTGGAGGCACAGAGGTGCTTGGAGGCACGAGGTGCTTGTAGGCACGGAGATAATTGGAGGCACGGAGATAATTGGAGGCACGGAGGTGCTTGGAGGCACAGAGGTGCTTGGAGGCTCAGGATGCTTGGAGGCACAGGATGCTTGGAGGCACAGGATGCTTGGAAGCACAGGATGCTTGCAGGGACGAGGGAGCTCTGGAATCACAGCTTCCGCAGGAGAAACGAAGATACTCAGGCACCGGATCTCTGCCTGGTATCTGATTTTAAATTCCCCGCCCTAGCCTGATTGGCGGAGCAGGCAGGTGACGTCAGACCTGCTCCGCCTCCTTGCCCTCGCTTGTGATGGCGGCGTCCTTGCTTCCGGGAAGCCGCCGGAGAGCAGCGCCGACCCGCCGCTGAAGCCGGAGACCGTCAGGGGAAGAGAGGCGCCGGGCAGACCAGGCCACCCGCAGGGACAAGCGCGGTCGCCGCTGCCCGAGGTTCGTGACACCCGTGGGCTTGTAGAAACTGGACAGTCATATCCAGATGACGCAGGAGAATTTCTGGGGAATTTGCCCAGATTAACAAGTCGTCCAGATACGTCAGTATCCTGACCCCTTGACGGCGGAGTACCACCGTCATCACCGCCATGACTTTGGTGAAGACCCGCGGAGCCGTAGTTAAACCAAAAGGTAACGCCCGAAACTGGTAATGGAGGTTGCCAATCGCAAACCTGAGGTATTGCTGATGCGACTCTGCTATAGGAATATGCAGGTAAGCATCCTGTATGTCCAGGGAGACCATGTAGTCTTCACAAACCTGTTCAATGCCTTGAGGTTGAGAATGGGCCGGGAGGACCCATTCGGTTTCAGGACTAGAAACAGCGGAGAATAGTACCCCCGGCCCCTCTGCGCAAGAGGCACCTGTACTACAACTCCTGTATCCAGGAGGGTCTGTACCACCGAATGTAGAGTGTTTGCCTTTGTCTGGTACAACGGGACATCTGTTCGGCAAAATCGATGAGGGGGGCGGTTTTTGAAGGCTATGGCGTAACCTCGAGTGACGACTTCCCGTACCCAGGCATCTGAAGTGGTATTCAACCTTTCCTGGGTATACCCTAGAAGCCGCCCCCCCACCCTGGGATCCCCCAGGGGGAGGCCCAGCCCGTCATGCGGCAGGCTTATCGGTCTTGGAAGCTGGCTGACGGGCTGCCCAGGCTCTTTTGGGCTTTGGCTTACCAGGTTTGGAAGTGCGGGCCTGCTCGTTGTACGCCTGACCTTTTGCTTTACCTGAAAAACAAAAGGGGCGAAAGGAAGTACCTTTAGCCTTCGACACAGAAGGAGCGGTACTTGGCAGACAGGCAGTTTTGGCAGTAGCCAAGTCAGCCACAATCTTATTTAAGTCCTCCCCAAACAGAAAATCTCCCTTGAAAGGGAGTACCTCCAGGGTTTTTCTAGAGTCCAGATCCACAGACCAGGATCTCAGCCACAATATCTGGCGATCCAGGACTGACGTAGTAGAGGCCTTGGCTGCTAGGATACCGGCATCAGAAGCCGCCCCTTTAATATAGCGAGAAGCTGTGACGATATATGACAAGCATTGTCTAGCATGGTCAGAAGAGATTTCAGCTTCTAACTCCAAGGCCCATGCTTCAATAGCCTCTGCAGCCCATGTTGCTGCAATAGTGGGCTTTTGTGCAGCACGTGTGAGGGTGTAAATCGCTTTCAGACAACCCTCCACACGTTTATCCGTATGCTCTTTTAGAGACGTGACGGTAGTGACAGGTAGAGCTGAGGAAACCACTATCGTAGCCACATGTGAGTCTACTGGAGGAGGCGTTTCCCAATTCTTAGACAGCTCTGTCTGGTGCGAGGGGATAGCGAGCCAGCATCTTCTTTTGAGGCACAAACTTCGTACCCGGATTTTCCCAGGGTTCCTGGCGTATATCCACTAGGTGGTCAGAGTGAGGTAAAACTTGTTTAACCACCTTCTGACGCTTGAACCTATCTGGTTTCTTAGGAGGGACGGATGGCTCGGGATCATCCGTAATCTGCAGAATCAACTTAATAGCCTCCAAAAGATCAGGAACATCCACATGTGAACTACCCTCCCCATCAGCCGTATCTGAGTCAGAACCTGTGGGGTCAGTGTAAGTGCCGTCTTCATCAGACGAGGTGTCAGTGACAGCAGTGGATTGTGAGGAGACCCCTTGGGCTTAGGCGAGCGATGGTCAGACTTTTTAGTAGTCAGGGACTGGTTCAACTTCCTCAATTGAGCAGGTAAATTGTCCGCCCACGGCGGGTTAGCTGCAGGGACCACATACGGCTGTACCGGCATAGGGGGTCCCATACGGGGTGTTAGTTTATTAACTAGCGTATGTAGAAGCGTGGAAAAAGCGGCCCATGGTGGGTCATTATGTACCCCCATTGCCACAGTCCCACTGGGGGGCAAGGAGCCCCAAGAACCAGAGCCCCCAGCTGCTATATTTTCCTCATAGGGGTCTGTGGCTTCAGCTACAGCTGTAGTGTGTTCAGCCCCAGAACCGTTACTGCAAGTTATATCATGTCTGCTTCTGAGGGTATCAGGTAACACAGTACAATTATCAGCAGCACAATACCTCTTACCCAAACCCCTGCGCAGTGTAGTCAGCACTAGCAGAGATAAAGGAGAGATATGGTGACTAAATCACAGAGAAAAATACGTATTAAAGTATATCTTTGTGAAAATCCTATATCAATATAAAACCTGACTCACCAAGCCCCCTCAGGTTATAGAATATAGGGATAGCAAGTTGAGTGAAAGACACAAAATGGACACCACTCAGCTAGCTAATGCACACACAGATAGTCACAGTTTGTACAATGCAGAGGTTATTACTAACAATAATACTGCACTGGACTAGCTTATATATATAGCTATGTAGTCAATAGATATAACACTGCACAGTAAGAACTGGATGTATATCACAGGGTAATTGTACTAGAAAACCCTGACTAAATGCACTCTTTCTTAACTAGCACTGTCTAAAAAGGCAGGTAGAATACTTAAGTGTCATGTGAAGTCACAGCACTGACAACCAGGTGGCTTTACACAGGAGGATTTGCCCAAGCAGTCCCAGGAACAGTGAAGCTGAGAGATAATGGCGCCCAGACACTGACAGGGAGTGAGGGAGAGACAGATATGCAGCTCCAGGGCGGGAACATATGCAGGAAATGGCGCCCTGGGGCTGGGGGAGGGGCTTCAGGTCTAAGCTTTATCCCCCTGCTGGCAAAACCACCTGGTACTGTGGGCTACTGAAAATGGTTTACAGAGAAAACCTGACCTGCACCCATGCTCTGGTGATCTAGTTGGATCGCCTGTACTGCCACAGTGTCCACCGCCAGAGCGCGCGGCCCGCCTCCCACTGACCGTGCCGGATCGCGATAAAGACCGGGTCCCGCAAGCGGGACCCACTTACCACCTCCCGAAGCGCGCCCACGCAATCCCGGAGAGCCCCTCGTCGTGTGTGCCTGACTGTGAAGAAAACCGGAGCCTCCTGCTGTAGTTACCTGGCAACCAGGGCTCGGGAGTGTACAGCGCTGCTAGGGAGAGCTGGAGCTGCAGCAGTGAATGTCTTCTGACATTTACCATCGCTGCTGCCATTGTAGTCTTCACTTTTTTCCTCAAAAAAAGCTCTTCCTAGGGCTGCCTGGAGCAGCCCCTCTGTTATGTGCCTGCTTACTGCAGCACCAACTACAAAACTGAGCTCCTGTGTAGGAAGGCGGGGTTATAGAGGAGGCGACGCTGTGCATTCTGGGAACAGTCAAAGCTTTGAGCCTGTTGGTGCCTCGGATCAAGATCCTACTCTACACCCAAATGTCTATCCTTGTGGAGCCCAGTGTACCCCGCAGCAGAAAAAATATTTTTTCACAGTGTTGGTGTGTTTGTTTTTTAGCTGTTTTTTGTTGTTGTTGGAGGATTGCAGGTGCCAGTTAGGTTGGATGCCAAGGCATGCTGGCACTTGTGGTTCTCTAGGTGCCAGCATACCCTAGCATCCTGCAAATATGTGTCACGATCGCCATTTTCTACCAGTTAGGTGTCTCCTGAGATTGGCTCAGCGTGTCATAACTATGGTCCTCATTCCGAGTTGATCGGTCGCAAGGCGAATTTAGCAGAGTTACACACGCTTAGTCTACGCCTACTGGGAGTGTATCTTAGCATCTTAAAAGTGCGAACGAAGTTTACGCAATATTGCGAACAAAAAAAACTTAGCAGTTTTAGAGTAGCTCCAGACTTACTCTGCCTGTGCGATCAGTTCAGTGCTTGTCGTTCCTGGTTTGACGTCACAAACACTCCCAGCGTTCGCCCAGACACTCCCCCGTTTCTCCGGCCACTCCTGCGTTTTTTCCGGAAACGGTAGCGTTTTCAGCCACACGCCCATAAAACGCCGTGTTTCCGCCCAGTAACACCCATTTCCTGTCAATCACACTACGTTCGCCGGTGCGAACAAAAAGCCGTGAGTAAAAATCCTTTCTTCATAGCAGAATTACTTAGCGCAGTCGCAGTGCGAACATTGCGCATGCGCTCTAAGCTGATTTTCACTGAGATGCGAAAAAAAAGAACGAGCGAACGACTCGGAATGAGGGCCTATGTTTTGTTTTACATTTAATTTTTATGTTACCTGCAGTGCCGGCTCAGCGGCCTTCTTAGTGTTTTCACTTAGCTGGGTATGGCGCTCTTAGCCCCGTCGTGGCCGTCACCGCCGCACCCGCGATCTTGCCACATGGAGACTAAGTGTGGCGTCCTCTGTGAGCCGCGGCCGCTGCTGTCATCTCTGTGGCCGCTGTGCGTGTGTAGGAGAGCGTGGAGTCCTCTGCTGCCGCGGCCTTCACCGCTATTGTTGTTTGGCACATGGGCCCTCATTCTGAGTTGTTCGCTCGCTAGCTGCTTTTAGCAGCATTGCACACGCTAAGCCGCCGCCCTCTGGGAGTGTATCTTAGCTTAGCAGAATTGTGAACGAAAGATTAGCAGAATTGCGAATAGAAATTTCTTAGCAGTTTCTGAGTAGCTCCAGACTTACTCAGCCATTGCGATCAGTTCAGTCAGTTTCGTTCCTGGTTTGACGTCACAAACACACCCAGCGTTCGCCCAGACACTCCCCTGTTTCTTCAGGCACTCCCGAGTTTTTTCCAGAAACGCCAGCGTTTTTTCGCACACGCCCAGAAAATGGCAAGTTTCCGCCCAGAAACACCCACTTCCTGTCAATCACAGTACGATCACCAGAACGATGAAAAATCCTCGTTATGCCGTGAGTAAAATACCTAACTTTTGTGTAAAATAACTAAGCGCATGCGCTCTGCGAACCTTGCGCATGCGCAGTAAGCGACTAATCGCAGTATAGCGAAAATCGGCAACGAGCGAACAACTCGGAATGACCCCCATGGTTCTTTCCCCTTCAAACTCGGTCATGGGCGTAGCCATGTTGGATAAAGTCACGTCATTCTTCTTACCAATCCACAGCGCTGCTGGTGCCTGTGTCAAGCTGTCAGCCAATGCTTGTTCACCAGTGAGTATAAATATCCTGTCTCAACGCTCAGGAAGTTGTTAGTGCTTCAATTGTCTGTCCAGTCTTCAGCTTCACTAGAGACTCCCCTGTGTCTACACTCTGCAGTACAGCCTGACTCTCCTATGATAACTCTCTGCGGTGCAGCCTGCTTCTCCTGTGATAACTCTCTGCGGTGCAACCTGCTTCTCCTGTGATAACTCTCTGCGGTGCAGTCTGCCTCTCCTGTAATAACCCTCAGTGGTGCAACCTGACTTTCCTGCTATTTGCACCCTGTGTTAGCAGAATATATGCTTTGGCTATCAGCTTCTCCAGAGGAACTCTATTCACATTAACCTCAGTATTCCACAGTACAGCTAAGTGCTGTTCCTGTGATCTCTAGCATCATTCTACTATTTCACCAACGATCTCTAGCATCATTCTATTATTTCACCAACGATCTCAAGTATCATTAAATACCCTAAATTAATTCCCAAGATACTGGTCTCAAACCAGTAGGAGTACAGAGACTCTCCTAATAGTTCTTGTTTTGTTGCACTTTTTCATGACTTTTATTATTTAATAAAAAACCTCAAAGATACCTCTAGTTGTCGTAGTCACGCCTTCGGGCATTGGTGCTGCAGCTTCTGCGCATGTCTAGGAGTCCCATCTCACCTCCTAAGTTTAAGTACCCATCAGCCCCTACAACTGAGGCTTCCCGCTACCAACACCAGCCCTCAGTTGTGACAATATGGGCTTTATAGGGCTTTTACTAATATTACATATCTTTACCCCACACCTACCTTTAAGGGGAATTGGGCCAACGTTGGGTTATCCATCGATGGTCGATAGTACCATTTATGGAAACTTTCGATGGTTATCTCTACAGACTCTCTACAGTGTTGCGCCCAGCAGACAGGAGGGGGGACCCAGACGGAGGAGGCTGCACATGGTCCTCCTACTCAGTAGCGGCTCTTGCCACGGGCAAGCCGGATTTTTGCCCAGGGTGCCACCGCCGTGGCAAGAGACGCTACTAACTGGGGTGGTGGCGGCGGTAGTTAGGAAAAGGTCCTCTCCGCGAAGAGAAACCA
Source organism: Pseudophryne corroboree (assembly GCF_028390025.1). Classification (NCBI taxonomy): domain Eukaryota; kingdom Metazoa; phylum Chordata; class Amphibia; order Anura; family Myobatrachidae; genus Pseudophryne; species Pseudophryne corroboree. The sequence continues at coordinate 539,112,311 of NC_086445.1, forward strand.
GACACGCAGTGAGGTAGCGTCTAGTTTTCCTTTGCAGAGAGGACCTTTCCCCGCTACTGGTGCCTGCCGTGCGGTGCGCCTGAAGTCATTGCAGGAGCGGTCGGAGATGGAGGGCAGCAGCGATCGGGAAGAAGGAGCAGGGCTGGTGAGTATTTTTTATTTTTGATAAGCAGCGCTACTAGGGGCACAGCTACTGATGGACACAGTAATGGGGACAAAACTAATGGGGGCACAGTATTGGGGGCACAACTGCTGGGGGCAAAACTAATGGGAGCACAACTACTGAGGGCGCAGTACTTGGGGCAAAACTACTGGAGGCACAACTACTGGGGGCACAGCTGCAGGGGGCACAACAGCTACTGGGGGCACAACTCTATAGGGGCAAACTACAGGGGGCAAAACTGACCACGCCCCTTCCCTATGAAGCCACACCCCTATTTTTGTGGCGCACCTCAGGCGCGCACTAACCCTGTTTGCCCCATGGGGGGGGGGGGGGGGAGGAGGTCACGCCAAAGGAAACTTTTGCCCTGGGCGCCACAAGGTCTAGAACCGGCCCTGCTCCTACTCTCTTAAAACGCCCCTGACCCGGGGATAAGTAAAAGTATAGTGTGTTTCTACTGTTGTGGCCACACAATTATGCCACAATGAGAGTGCCCAGGTAAGGTATGGAGAGATGGTAAAAGAAAGGGAGAGACAAAGTCACGCTATCTTAAGACAATTGTGTACGCTACTGCTCTCCATGTACCCAAGGTATTGGTAGAGAGTAAGCGGTACAGCTCTGTCAGTGGTGCTATGAAGGAAAGTACAGGTGAACATGGGTGAGTGCAAACACTCTGCTGGGACCCTGGTGCCTAAAGGTAATGCAGAGTATCTGCTCCAGCGATGTGCATAGACCTCTGCTCACAAAAAAAATAAAAAATATCTGTAGATAGTTCTGGACAGTAGAGAAGGTTTTCAGGTGGGTGCTGAACTTTGTATTGCACTGGAGCTGCCCTGCTATGTGTGCAGCCTGCTTGCGCACAATGGGTGGAACAGGGAGAGCAATTATATATTTTGCACAGGAAAGCCCCTCATTCAACTCCTGCATTTGCACCTGTCTCCCCCATTCGATGGTCGCTGGCCATCCCTAGTGCTATCAGCACAGGGTTGGTTCACCTAGGAAATACAGTGTTGACTGGCATAGAGCTGGCCAGGCACCATACAATTATACACTTACCAGCTACTTCCTACAACTAGTAGTACTGCTGTATTTGCTTCTTAGCTTTATATATTGATTTTCATTATTTATATTGTAATAACAGTATTTATTTGGTAGATTTACATTATTTACAAGTTACTGGGCCGGCTACTGAGGGGAGGCAATTGCCCTGCTCTCCGGTGACATGGCAGGGCAATCGTGACTTAAGGAGCGTGACAGTGCCGGCTAGTGAGGGGAGGCGGTTGGCCTGCCGTCCAACGAGATGGCTGTGCATTCATGCCTTAAGGAGCGTGAGGGGAACCGATTGCCCTGCTGTCCAGCAAGATGGCAGAGCAATCGTGCCTTAAGGAGCGTAACTGGGCTAGATAGTGTGGGGAGGTGATTTCCCTGCCGTCCAACAAGATGGCAGGGCAATCATGCCTTAAAGAGCATGACTGGGCCAGCTAGTGAGGGGTGGCTATTGCCCTGCGTCCGGCAAGATGGCAGGGCAAACGTGCCTCAAGGAGCGTGACAGGGACGGCTAATGAGGGGAGGCTGAAGATCATTGCCACACCATCTGGCAAGATGGCAGGCAATCGTGCCTTACGGAGTGTGACTGGGCTCGCTAGTGAGGTGAGGCCAGAGGCGACTGCCCTGTCGTCCAGCAAGATGGCAGGGCAATCGTACCTTAAGGAGCGTGACTGGACCGGCTGTGAGGGTAGGCGATTGCCCTGCCGTCTGGCAAGATGGCAGAGCAATCGTGCCTTAAGGAGCATGACTGGGCCGGCTAGTGAGGGGAGGCTGGAGGCCAGAGGCGATTGCCCTGGCATCCGTGAAGATGGCAGGGCAAACATGCCTTAAGGAATGTGACTGGGCTGGCTAGTGAGGGGAGACCAGAAGTAACTGCCCTGCCATACAGCAAGATGGCAGGCAGGGCCGGTTCCGGGGCTTCTGGAGCCCCGGGCAGCATTAGGGAGCGTGGCTTTGTACAGGGGGCATGGTCATTTACGCCCCCTGTACAGACTGAAATGATGTGCGGTGCACCGCACAGTAAAGGACCTCTCCACGAAGGGAAACTAGACGCGTACGCGTCTAGTTTCCCTTCCCAGCGGCAGCGGGGGGGCAGCGGCCAGCGGCAGCAGGGGGGCACACAGCAGCAGCGGATCTTGCCCTGGTGCGGCGCCCTCCGGATGGCGCCCTGCGCCCTCCGGAAGGCAGCGCCCCGGGCAACAGTCCTGCTCGCCCGTGGCAAGATCCGCTACTGATGGCAGGGCAATCCTGACTTAAGGAGCGTGACAGGGCCGCCTGTGAGGGGAGGCAATTGCCCTGTCATCCAGCAAGATGGCAGGGCAATCGTGCATTAAGGAGCGTGACTGGGCCGGTTAGTGACGGGAGGTGAGAGGCCGGAGGTGATTGCCTTGCCATCCAGCAAAATGGCAGGGCAGTCACGCCTTAAGCAGCGTGACTGGGCCGGCTATTGATGGGAGGCTGGAGGCGATTCCTCTGCCGTCTGGCAAGATGGCAAGTCAATCTTGCCTTAAGGAGCGTGACTGGGCTGGCTAGTGAGGGGAGGCTGAAGGCGATTGCTCTGCCATCCAGCAAGATGGCAGGGCAATCATACCTTAAGGAGCATGACTGGGCCGGCTAGTGAGGGGAGGCTGGAGGCCGGAGGCGTTTGCCCTGCCGTCCGGCAAGATGGCAGGGCAATCGTGCATTAAGGAGCGTGACTGGGCCGACTAGTGAAGTGTGGTGAGAGGCCGGAGGTGATTGCCTTGCCATCCGGCAAAATGCAGTGCAGTCACGCCTTAATCAGCGTGACTGGGCCGGCTAGTGATGGGAGGCCGGAGGCGATTCTTCTGCCGTCTGGCAAGATGGCAAGGCAACTTGCCTTAAGGAGCGTGACTGGGCTGGCTAGTGAGGGGAGGCTGAAGGCGATTGCTCTGCCATCCGCAAGATGGCAGGGCAATCATACCTTAAGGAGCATTTCCTCTCCTCCAACCTTAGAGGGTGACGGCGTATCCAGGAGTGGATCTAGACTTCTCTTATAGGGGGTGAGGGAGGTGGTTTTATAATGAATCCCAACACCTCCACCTTCCAGTCCAGTCCGCTAGGCCCTAGTTATACATCATACATATACTAGTAACACACACAGGCCCCAGTGATACACAATACATACACTAGTAACACACACAGGCCCTAGTGATACACCACTGACACACACAGACACTAGTCATATGCCATAAATACATTACTATTTTTTGTAGCTCTTCTCTGAACCTTTTCAAGTTCTACGATGTCTTTTTTTTTATAGTGAGGCGCCCAGAACTGTACACAGTATTCTAGATGTGGCCTTACCAATGATTTATACAGTGGCCGGATTACACACTTTCATCCCTTGTCTCTATTCCCCGTTTTATGCATGCTAATACCTTATTGGCCTTTACTGTTGCATCCTGACATTGGGCACTACTGCTAAGTCTAATGTGAATGAGCACCCGCAAATCCTTCTCCATTACTGAATTCCCAAGAATTATCCCATTTAATTTCTAGATTGCATGTTTGTTTTTGGTTCCAAAATGTATAACTTTACATTTCTCTGTATTAAACCTCATACTCCACTTAGCTGCCCAAACCTCCAGTTTAGTTAAATTGTTCTGAAGTGAGTCAACAACCTGATCTGAATTATTTTACAGTTTAGTGTTGTCTGCAAAAATGGACACTTTACTCTCAAGACCCTCTCCTATGTAATTTATAAATATGTTAAACAGAAAAGACCCAGTACAGACCCTTGAAGTACACCACTTAATACTTTAGCACAGCTCAAAAATTAATTTAATCATCATCCTCATATGAGGTACTGTGTCGAAGGCTTTCACAAAATCTAAAAAGACCACATCCCACTATTAATGCTATATGGACCACATACAAATTGGAACGCATTACCGCTGCCCTTCATGACACATCAGTTACTTTTATACGTACTTGGACGCCATGGACAATGTACTTTAATGCTGAACCCCCATTGACAACCATCTGATCCATTAACTATATAGAGGATAAAACACAATACTGTGACCAACCTTGACTGGCTGACACTCTCGCCTTCCCCCCCCCATTTCCCTTTTTCTCTTGTTCTGGCTTCTTCTTCTTTCTCACCTCGACTTGTTATTCCTATAACTGTATTGTCGTTACATTTCTTTTTTATTGTTATCTTATGACTCAGATCACTAGGAACCAGGCTGTTATTATAACTTGCTGATGTCTCAGTGTTATTTGCCTTCTGTACCGATCCATATGTTTTGTTTACTGTTTACGCAATTGTTTTTCTCATTATAAAAACCAATAAAACTTATTTAAAAAAAAAAAAAAAAAAAAGAAAAGACCACATCCACAGCATTTCCCAGGTCTAAATTTGCACTGACTTCTTCATAGAAGCTAATTAAGTTAGTTTGACATGACCTATCCCTCACAAACCCATGCTGGTTCCTAATAATGATCCTGAAGCACCACAAGTACTCATAAATGCTATCCCTTGGAGATTGCTCTGCCATCCAGCAAGATGGCAGAGGAATCGTGACTAAGGAGCGTGAATGAGCCAGCTAGTGAAGGGAGCCTATAGGACAGAGATGATTGCTCTGCCATCTGGCAAGATGGCAGTGGAATCGTGACTAAGGAGCATGACTGGGCCAGCTTGTGAGTGGAGGCTGAAGGCTGGAGTTGCTCTGCCATCCGGCATCCCTGAGGCTGGAAATTTCTCTATCAGTCAGTGATTATAGGGTGCCGGTGAGGTTAGGGAAGTACACTGTCAAAGTCAGAAAAATATCATGCTACACGTTGCCATATATTCACCTCATGCGCGTGCCTGCTGCACATGCACGTTCTCTCCCGTGCGTGCGGATATACGCAGCCGCGTGATGGCGCCTCGGCCATGCGCTCGAGCGCGTGGTATGTGCATTTACGGTAGAGTTTGTGTGCGTCTAGCGGGCGACTCAATCGTTTAATAATAAAACCAAATAGTATGTTTTATAGATAATGTTCCCCTTAATAATGACTGTAAGTTTGGTTAATGTAAATGGTCGCTGGACAGAGGAATTCCTCTTTGTATGATACGAAGGGTCAGACAGGGTTTGAACAGCTGTGTCTGGTACTTAACTAAAGAACATTTTAATAGCAACAATCCGGTGTTGGTTAGGTAAAGATTAATCGCTCCTGCGTATAGTTATGGCCATTAGTATATTCTGGACATTTCATATATTTGCGATTCATTACCCATGCGGCGGGAATCTTCAGATTCCCTCCCACCTGAGCAGTTTGATATAGTCACAGCCCACCTGTTCAAACTAACCTATGACCTTTTGTTATGATGCGAGGAGACATTCCTGTGTCCAATGAACAATGAGATTATAGGTCCCTTTGTAGTATACTGTACTCAGTGTATATAAGATCAGCCAGCCTGGGCAGCTCTCTCTCACTCCACAAACGGTTTTCATATTGACTAACTCGGAGCTGGTACCAGGCTGCGCAGCGATCATTCCCAGTGTGTGTAAGTAATTCTCTGCAAACCAACTTACTCTTTGTTTGTACTGGCCACATTCTCTCTCTCTCTGTTTAGTATAAGATTGTAACGTTATTGTATATTTCTGTCTAGATAATCTGTTAGAATTATATGTTAGTCTGTAGTGTATGACTTGTAACTGTTTACCTTTTTCGATATAACTAAAAGCTTGTTAGTAAAGGCGTTGGAACCTTAGCACGGTATCGTGTGTTCATTACATTGCAGTGGGTAATATGAGCGTCTCGATCGCTCAAACAGCTTTAGTGTTAATCAGGTTAAGCAGCGTTATATCGCTACAGTGTTTTAGTACGAGGTTTACAGTATAAGAGTATCCTTTCTGTGTGTTACATTCAAGGTTTACTGATTGTCATCTTGTGAGCGTCTGCGCCGCTCGTGATCTCCTCGTGGTCCCGAGCGTCCGCTACGCTGGTAGCGTAGCATTACGGTAGTCGCTCGCCTATAGCGTGCTCGACACCACGCATTAAGCTGTGAGCGAGCGTGCCGCATGGGCATCTCGATCACGGCCGAGCGTATGCTACGCTAAGTGCGTACCCTTACGGTACCCCATACACCAATTGCGTACTGTGTCTCTTACCCATTATTGTGAAGGTTATAAGGTAATCAAAGATACATTATCAATTGGCGGCTCGTCCGTCCTCCACATATCCGCACTAGCGAAAACAAACGTTATCTGTCAGCAAGGGCGGGAAGGCAGTATCCCTTCGTATCGGGATACAGTAGTGCTGGCTAGATAAGCGTCTGTTTCGCTACGTTGAAGGAGTGCTGGTGGAATCCGGAACCGGAGGTAAGAACAATGCGCTAGTGTCTTTTAAAACTGTTTATTTCTGTTTTGCGTACACACGCACGCACACACCTGTATTTCTTTTCACTTGTGTATTTTCACATATCACTTTCCTGGTTGCCATTTCACAATTGATAACGTGCTGAGAAAGATTTGTTGCTATTGGTAGTTAAAGAGTAAAAATAATACGTTAAGGAGTAATTTGTAATACACGCGCACGGCTTGCCTGAGATACAAGGAAGTTTGGTGTGGTGTTCAGTAGATGATTACAGTTAAAGATCATCTACATTGATATAAACGTGTTAAATTGTATTTCCGTGGATATACCTGGCTGGCGTACACGTGTCTCTAACAAAGGGCGGGACTAGGGTATGCGACACAAGGGCAGATGCACGGAGCGTATACTACGCAACGGAGTGTCTGGGTACGCCCATATAATACAAATCACACGATAGTAGTGTTTTAATTAGGCGATAAGGAGGCAACGCGAAAATAGCGCAAATCGATCTCAGTGTCCAAAATTTTAACCTAATAGATCCTTCTCTAGTTGTAACTCCTCGGGATTAGCCTGCGATACTGAATGAAAGGGATTTCTGCGCAGAAACGAAAGTAAAGAGTACATGAGGTGAAAGAGTGTGTATACATATATATAAGTTTCTAATTTTTGGGGTTTGAACCAAGGAAATCATCGAGTTCTCGTGAAGGTACATACGTGTAAGTGACTGCATGGTGGCTTGGGAGGCATCCCTTGTTAAACATTTAAAAAAGAGCATTAGAGTATAGCAGACCAGGAGGTCTACTGTAGCGCAGACCAGGAGGTCCAGACAGACCAGGAGGTCCAGGTACAGCAGACTAAGAAGTCCGCTATAGATAGCACAACACCAGAAAGGGTTGGTGCGGTACCCATCTAGGCCATTAAGCTCAGGCTGAAGGAATTCGCAGCCACAATTTTCGATTCCACTGGTCGCTCCGCACATAAGATTAGTTGCTTATGTGCAGAACGATTGTACCGCACGTAATTGTGTGCATTAGTTAGTAACTTGACCCAGTACCATTTGCGTACGCTAGAGGGGTCATAAACGCTATTTGTACATTCTAACGTGATTTGTGTAATTTTTTTTATTTTAAGGGAAGTTTGCTAGTCACTTGGGAACTATCCAACAACCAATAGTTACTGGAAAGGGTTAAGTGCTCTTCGGATCGCACCCACATGTTCCAGTAAATAGAGGTTCAGGTCGCAGGGGCCCTAGGTCGAGTACGCCAGCGCTAGTGCAGTGTGTGGGCGTATTGGTCGACGTGGGCGAGTGAGTGGAGGTACTTGGTAAACTGCCACCGCCGGCCTACCCCGGACATCTTGGTTTTTGTAAGGGTTCGCTGAAGACCCTGATTTGAAGGTCAGAGGTAGTGAAAGCAACACCTGCAAAGATGGGGGCCAGTTGTTCAGGTAGGGGGCGATCAACCTCGGTTCGGGTTGATTCAGTAAACCGACCAATCGGGTCGGCAAGGTATGTAATGTGTGAGAAATACGGTTCACACACAGAAGTTTTGTGCGATGAATGGGAAAGAATGACTGTGCACGATGGGGAAAAGTTCCCACGGGTAGGCAGTTTTAGTCCCGAGGTGTTACAGAATCTAAGGAGAAGGATATGTCTCATTAAATCTGCAAAGAGACGGATCAAAAATTATGATTATTTACAGTTATGGCAACAGGAAGGTGAAATACAAAGAGGATTGGCTCAAGCGGGTGGATCTAACCCTATCAGAAAACTGATAGCCACCGCGCCACCACCACCATACATAACGGGAGAGAAGGTGGTTGCAGAGAATGGCACACTGGTGAATGATAAACATGCACTTAGTAACTGTATAAATGTTAAGCCTAATGTAACCAAGATTGTTGAAGCTAATGTTAACCCGTACAAGCTGTACCCTGTATTAAACTTTCCCCAGGATTGTGACCAAGAGGATGAACCAACAACAATATCGGCACTCTCTCTAGCAGCCACCATAGCAGAAACAACAGTGGGCACGGCCCAACCCGTAAGATTAGTATCAAAGGCCCCTAGTGGAGGGACAGGTGAGATCGTATCAGCTGGTAAGTACGGCACCATACAATATACTGAAACCATTTCCCCACATGCTGTAGAATCTACTCAGAATGATGTTATTGGACTTAATCCCGTTAGGGTAATTGCAGTGCCAAATGGGAAAACTGACACTTCAGGAGTCACTCCTCTCAGACACATTGCCATGCACTGCCCCTTTACCCGAATGGAATTAAGAACAATGGTGTCTGAATTCCCTGATCCTAGGAAAGATCTAGTTGCAAGCCAGGAATACATTAGAGAGCTAGGAAATACTGTAGAGCCCAATAACAAAGACTGGCAGATATTGCTGAGGGCATGTTTACCCTCCAATGTCGACTCAGCGAAATTTTTAGCTGACTGTAAATTAGATGAGGATGTACCCCTTACGGATGTGTACAACCAAGATAATGTAAAGAGAATAAATTTACAGTTAAAAGAGTATTTTCCAGCTGTTGTCAGATGGAACAAAATTTTCTCCATCAAACAGAAAGAGGGAGAAACAGCAGCTGATTATTTTCATCGGGCACTACAGGATATGGCTAAGTATACAGGCATAGAAGACATTAAGACAAATGTGAATCATAGAGAAGAAGCAGTATCTGTGTTAATGGATGGTTTAAAGGAAGTATTGAGGACGAGGGTACAGACCACCCAACCATGTTGGCGAGGTCTGTCGGTGGCTACTTTGAGAGAGGCCGCTGTTGATCATGATCGGAATATCACCAGACACAGGGAGTCGCAGAGCGATAAGTTAATGGCCGTAAGTATACAGGCCCTGACTACCAGGCAACCTCTGTATAAGTCTCCGACCCCTGTGGGTAAGTCAAATGTGGTAACTTGTTATTACTGTCATAAAGAGGGACACTATGCATGAGACTGTAGATCAAAGAATGCACAAAAATCATATCAACCCCCTAGACAACGACATGACACACGAAATTGGGATCAAGGACCGCAGAGACGGAGTTATGAGCCACACGCAGGGGAAACAAAAAGGTATCCCCCAAAAAGAGACTGGCAAGTCACTGATAGATCCCATTTACCCCCTTCACAGGTAATAGCTGCCAGCGCAACGCAGGGAGGCCACCACGCACCATAGGGGCGAGGCCACACCTGTAATCTGCAGCCAGTGAAATTAATTGCGAACCTTGGAAGTGAACCCGAGGTCACAATTGATGTAGCTGGTAAATCTCTAAATTTCCTTGTAGATACGGGGGCGGCCAAGTCAGTGATAAATTCGACCGTGGGCATGAGAACCACTGGTAAAACAATTCCAGCCATGGGAGTAACAGGAGTAGTACAGCACTACCCTTTAAGCAAACCTGCATTGATTACGATAGGGCCTTTGCATACCAAGCATTCTTTCCTGCTGGCTGCATCGGCTCCGACTAATCTCCTAGGGAGAGATTTACTGTGCAAAATGGGATGCGTCATATACTGTACTCCTGAAGGTGTGTTCTTGGATATACCCAAAAACCATGCTCAGGAAGCGCAGGATATGCTAGACTCCCCAACAAGATTAATGTCACACACTGTTGTTGTAAATAGGTGTCCGTCCAAGGTAGAGGAAATGATTTCCCAGATACCGGAATCACTTTGGACCAAGGATGGACAAGACACTGGATTGATGGCAAACGTAGCCCCAGTAGTTGTGCAAGTAAAAGATGGTAGGATAGCTCCAAAAATCCCACAATATCCTCTGAAGCCAGAGGTGGAGTTAGGAGTTTTCCCTGTAATAGAGCGCTTGCTACAACAGGGCATTCTGGTAAGGACGTCCAGCACTGCAAATAGTCCCATCTTCCCTGTTAAAAAGAGTGGGGGGAGGGGTTACCGATTAGTGCAGGATCTAAGAGGGATCAACAAAATAGTTGAGAGTCAATTCCCCGTAGTGCCAAATCCAGCTGTCATTCTTATGCAAATCCCTCCCACTGCCAAATTTTTCACTGTGATTGACCTCTGCTCCGCTTTCTTCTCGGTACCTCTGCACCCTGACAGTCAATACTTATTTGCATTCACATACAGAGGAGTTCAATATACATGGACTCGCTTACCACAAGGTTTCATAGACAGTCCAAGTATTTTCTCACAAGCTCTGCATGATTGTTTACAGTCTTTCCAACCAGAGAGTGGATCAGTATTGATCCAGTACGTGGACAATTTACTACTGTGTTCAGATTCACTGGAAGCGTCCCTGAGAGATACGAAACAGCTCCTGTTTCATCTTTCAGACACAGGACACAAGGTTTCCAAAGACAAGTTACAATTATGCCAGACCCGTGTGAAGTATTTGGGACACTGTCTAACACAAGGACTGAGACACCTTACCGCTGATAGAATTCAAGCAATTCGTGACATGACCCTGCCACAAACCCAGCAACAGATTAGAACGTTCTTAGGAATGTGTGGGTATTGCCGTAACTGGATCCCAGGTTTTTCCATACTGGCCTTACCTTTGCAGGAAATGGTCTCATCAAGCAAACCTGATCGGATTTCGCACACAGACGAATCTGAGATGGCATTTGAGAGACTTAAACAGTGCCTAACGCAGGCACCAGCATTAGGTATGCCAGACTATGGGAAACCCTTTGAGCTGTACGGAACAGAGAGTGCTGGGTGCGCAGCAGGTGTCTTGACCCAGAAGCATGGTGATGCCAGCAGGCCGGTAGCTTACTACAGCGCTCAGCTAGATACGGTAGCGCGATCCCTCCCCACATGCTTGCGAAGTGTTGCAGCAATAGCATTGCTAGTCACAAAAAGCGAAGATGTAGTGCTAGGACACAACCTCACAATTCATACACCACATGCAGTGTCAGCCTTACTGAATTCTGCCCAAACCAGACACGTCTCATCAGCGCGGTTTACAAGATGGGAGTTGGCATTGATGGCCCCCGTAAACATCACCATAAGGAGATGCAGTGCATTAAATCCTGCAACGTATCTCCCAGGTGTGCCTGGACAGGCACAAAGGGTGGAGGATGAGAGTGATGGTGAAGGAGGATTTAATACAGGGGATGACACGCATGATTGTATGGAATATTTGACCCAAAATTTCACGGCAAGGCCTGACATCAGTGACAACCCACTGGAAGATGTAGATTTTACTTTCTACACTGACGGTAGTTGTCACAGACAGACGGACTCGGGAGACTTGTGTACTGGATACGCAGTCGTAGATGACCAAGGTACCATAGAAGCAGAACCGCTAGGCCCACCTCACTCAGCACAAGTTGCTGAACTGGTTGCCCTAACCAGAGCATATGAATTGGCTAAGGGCAAGTCAGCCAATATTTACACAGATTCTAGGTACGCATTCGGAGTAGTCCATGATTTCGGAGCCCTATGGCGCCTCAGAAATTTCATGACGGCAGCTGGCACACCCGTAGCGCATGCAGCCCACATCAAAAGACTTCTAACAGCGATACAGGAACCCGACAGAGTGGCTGTTATCAAGTGTAAAGCTCACACGTATAGCCAAGACCCGGTATCACTTGGTAACAGCCGAGCAGATGAAGCTGCTAAATCAGCAGCTGGTAACCCCATACAAACAGATAGTACACGACTGATGATATTTAATACTGTAAACACACAGAAATTGTGTGAAATGCAAAATTTGTGTTCCCCACAGGAAAAGGCAGTCTGGAGGTCAAAAGGTTATGGCCAGGAGTCCTCAGGACTCTGGACAGATGGACATGGTAAACCAGTGGCACCCAGAGCATACCTTCCAAGTCTAGCGGAAGCAGCACACGGGCTGACTCATTTAGGCAAAGAAGGGATGTGTAAGCTAGTAAGAGCTTACTGGTGCGCCCCAGGATTTTCTTCCCACGCGGGTAAAAGAGCGATGACATGTCTCACCTGCTTGAGGAAGAATATCGGAAAGGCAATACCGACAGAGCCATCCCATATCCCTCCGACAGATGGTCCTTTCCAGGTAATACAGATTGATTTCATACAATTGCCACCTTGTAGAAATTTAAAGTATGTTTTGGTCTTTATTGATGTGTTCTCAAATTGGGTTGAAGCATTTCCCGCGGCCACAAATACCGCTGTATTTACTGCAAAGAAAATTGTGCAGGAATTTGTGTGTAGGTACGGTATCCCTAGAATAATTGAAAGTGATAGGGGTACCCATTTCACAGGTGAAGTCTTTCAAACAATGTGTAAGTTGAAGGGAATTAATAGTAAGCTGCATACTCCGTACCGCCCCCAGGCGAGCGCGAAGGTGGAAAGAGTAAACAGCACTATTAAAAATAAATTGAGCAAGGTAATGACTGAAACAGGACTGTTATGGCCGGAAGCTTTGCCAATTGTACTATACAGCATCAGAACCACCCCCAGGTCCCCTCTTAATCTGTCTCCCTTTGAAATTCTGTTTGGTCGACAACCCCATGTTATGATTAACCCCCAGGATGATTTGAAATGTAACAATGAAGTAACCGTAAAGTACTTGGTTAAGATGAGTAAGCAATTGAGGAATCAGAATGATAATCTCAAGTTGGTGATTCCTGATTTGCCAGACAGTAATTGTCATGACATTGAACCTGGGGATTATGTAATGATACGGAATTTTCTACGCTCAGGTTGCCTTATTGACAGATGGGAATGACCATATCAAGTCTTATTGACCAGCACAACTGCTTTGAAGGTTGCCGAGAGAGAGACTTGGGTCCATTCGTCTCATTGTAAAAAGGTCACTGACCCAGAGAGGTCCCGTGATAAAGAACAGACGGTAGAGGTTGTATCACTAGAGTGTCTGTTCAGGGAGGATTGAGACGACACCTGAGAATAACAAGACCGGAAGCTTGTCGAGACAGATTTCTTTTTCCCATTTGTTATTTTGTCCAGCCCCCACCTCCCTCCTATTTCCTTTCCCCCTTCTTAGTTTTCTCCTTTTACTCCTCTAAGATGGACTTGCCCCAAGAGACTGTGATCCGGATTTTCCTGTTGACCATGATGTTGACCAGAGCAGTCTGTTTCGGTGAGAGTACCATGGAGGTCGAGAAAGGATCGGGAATGGGTTCTGATGACCAGGATGCAGGCGTAGATTTCCAAGAACAACATAATCTCAGAGTAAAGGCGAGTATCAGAAAACAATCTGGTAGCAATAGAAGGAATTGTGAAGGATTGTTAGCTGAAGAGAACTGCATCTGTAGGCATTGTGACAATATAGTTGAGGATGGGTGCATAAAGAAATGTCAGTCCAGTTTTAATGTCCACATGGACCGGCATCCATTGAGTGACTATCACTCCTTAGTGGGTAAAGTGTTAAATCAGACAGACTGTTGGGTATGCTCTCAAGTACCTCAAGGCCATAGCAAATCAGGACTAGTACCATTCCCTTTAACGGTAGGAGAGGTACTTGAGCTAAGTGGTGGGAGGCCGGTGGACAAGAGGTATAATATCTCTAGTCCTCCTAGTTTGAAGCTCCACCAATATCATGTGGATAGGTCTTTAGTATGCTTTAACATTTCCAATCCCCGAAAGCCGGGAAATTGGGAAGTGTCATGGAGTAATCAAACCATGACATTCTCACATAGAGCCGACAGATTGCCCATAGACACAGAACTTATACGCCAGATAGCCGACCATAGGAAATTCTTTCGGTATAGGTACACCCTAGGAAGTAGGATCATGCGAGTTGGAGAAGTATCACCAGGGTACTGTGCACATGTCGTACAAACAGATACGTGTACTAAACAGATGGAAAAATTAGGGTTAGGAGATTTCATATGGAAAATTTGTAATAAGGTTATGTCACACTCCGTACCATATGTTCTCCCCGATGATGCATATTTCATATGCGGGAGGAAGGCGTATAAGTGGCTTGCCCCAAACTCAGAAGGGTTATGTTATATTGGAAAAGTACTGCCTGAGATAATGACTGTATCCCACACTAAAATGAAAGATATTCACCGCAGTGCCCAAGCTCCTTATACTCACACTCATTACGAGCACATCGTTAAACGGCACCTGATAGAGAAAACAGAGCATCCGGCCTCTGACCTGATCCATGAATCCACCGGGATTCAATTCCTAATCGCGTTAGATATCACTCGCACCGCCAGAGGAGTGATAAATTACAATTATATATCTGCGCTTGCAAATTTATTAGACAATATCACCGAAATGTATGACGACACATTCAGGTACACTGGGAAAGAGTTACAAGCCTACAAAACGGAACTGGTTCAGCATAGGATGATTCTCAATTACCTCACAGCTGTGACAGGCGGGTATTGTGTTACCCTGGCAACTCAATATGGAATCAAGTGCTGCACGTACATTACAAACAGCACGGAGGACCCAGCCGAGGTCATAGACCAAAAGATGGATGACATCTTACAATTAAAGTGGGACTTTCGAAGGAAACACAATCTCACACTCGCTGCTGTGGGTAATGAGCTGACCAGTTGGGTGTCATGGTTGAACCCACGAAATTGGTTCTCTGGTTTAGGAGAATGGGCCCAAGGTATTATCATGGATGTAGGGAAATTTCTTTTGTGTATTCTGGGTGTCATCATATTGGTCGGTCTGATATTTAGATGCGTTCGGGTTTTAGCGAAGCGTAAAAGTAATACCAGGGTGATGAGTCTAAGGAGCGAGGACACTGTACTAACAACAACAAATTTGATGTATGACCCAACGATAGAGACAATGTTGTGATGAAAATGTGATTCCACGGTCCGTTTCTTTCACCCGTTTCTCCTTTGTTTTTCTCCAAGGTACAAAGACTCGCTTGGAAGAAGGATTTGAAGACCACATTTATACAGAGATTTTTTTTATGGACTATGTTGCCGGCCCCCAATATCCCTAGTGACTTTAATGAAAACGCTAGCCCAGAACTTTAGTGATTTAAAATTTTATGGACATTGAAACGGCTTTGCTCGCATTATAGCAAAAGCCCATAGAGACTACAGTCAACATGTACATCGAGACAAGACACAAGACAAGACCTCAATCAACAAATGTATATTAAACTCACATAGTTTATGACTGCATTTACCATAATTGCTTCTTATTTTCATTTCTACAACCTTCAGGTAATGACACACATAGTCGATAAGGAACATAGGCGCAGATATCAGCACTCGCATATTCCCCCCATTCATGTATCATCAACTAAAATGTGCTCCCCAATTTTGTTGCAACCAAAAGCCGAAAAGAGCTCGGTAAAGTTTGACAGCCCATCCACAGGCCCGTAATACGGGATAAGAAGGAATTCAAATGTATACTTCGCAATACCTCGAAGCTTGATTTAAAACACGTACGG
The DNA here is from genome assembly GCF_028390025.1 of Pseudophryne corroboree. Classification (NCBI taxonomy): domain Eukaryota; kingdom Metazoa; phylum Chordata; class Amphibia; order Anura; family Myobatrachidae; genus Pseudophryne; species Pseudophryne corroboree. Next base: position 539,128,199 of record NC_086445.1, read on the forward strand.
CACGATGATACATGACCCCTCAAACATGGACTCATACACACATGCTTCTACTATCTCACTAGGTCATACCTTTTTCCCACCTTCCTCTCTTCTCCCTTACCCAATCATAGAAATGTATTTATACCTGACATATATTTTTCTCTTTTTGAACTGTTTTAGGAAGTGGCAGTTATTGATGACTGCCAAAGGGTGGACTGTCAAAGTCAGAAAAATATCATGCTACACGTTGCCATATATTCACCTCATGCGCGTGCCTGCTGCACGTGCACGTTCTCTCCCGTGCGTGCGGATATACGCAGCCGCGTGATGGCGCCTCGGCCATGCGCTCGAGCGCGTGGTATGTGCATTTACAGTAGAGTTTGTGTGCGTCTAGCGGGCGACTCAATCATTTAATAATAAAACCAAATAGTATGTTTTATAGATAATGTTCCCCTTAATAATGACTGTAAGTTTGGTTAATGTAAATGGTCGCTGGACAGAGGAATTCCTCTTTGTATGATACGAAGGGTCAGACAGGGTTTGAACAGCTGTGTCTGGTACTTAACTAAAGAACATTTTAATAGCAACAATCCGGTGTTGGTTAGGTAAAGATTAATCGCTCCTGCGTATAGTTATGGCCATTAGTAGATTCTGGACATTTCATATATTTGCGATTCATTACCCATGCGGCGGGAATCTTCAGATTCCCTCCCACCTGAGCAGTTTGATATAGTCACAGCCCACCTGTTCAAACTAACCTATGACCTTTTGTTATGATGCGAGGAGACATTCCTGTGTCCAATGAACAATGAGATTATAGGTCCCTTTGTAGTATACTGTACTCAGTGTATATAAGATCAGCCAGCCTGGGCAGCTCTCTCTCACTCCACAAACGGTTTTCATATTGACTAACTCGGAGCTGGTACCAGGCTGCGCAGCGATCATTCCCAGTGTGTGTAAGTAATTCTCTGCAAACCAACTTACTCTTTGTTTGTATTGGCCACATTCTCTCTCTCTCTGTTTAGTATAAGATTGTAACGTTATTGTATATTTCTGTCTAGATAATCTGTTAGAATTATATGTTAGTCTGTAGTGTATGACTTGTAACTGTTTACCTTTTTCGATATAACTAAAAGCTTGTTAGTAAAGGCGTTGGAACCTTAGCACGGTATCGTGTGTTCATTACATTGCAGTGGGTAATAGGAGCGTCTCGATCGCTCAAACAGCTTTAGTGTTAATCAGGTTAAGCAGCGTTATATCGCTACAGTGTTTTAGTACGAGGTTTACAGTATAAGAGTATCCTTTCTGTGTGTTACATTCAAGGTTTACTGATTGTCATCTTGTGAGCATCTGCGCCGCTCGTGATCTCCTCGTGGTCCCGAGCGTCCGCTACGCTGGTAGCGTAGCATTACGGTAGTCGCTCGCCTATAGCGTGCACGACACCACGCATTAAGCTGTGAGCAAGCGTGCCGCATGTGCGTCTCGATCACGGCCGAGCGTATGCTACGCTAAGTGCGTACCCTTACGGTACCCCATACGCCAATTGCGTACTGTGTCTCTTACCCATTATTGTGAAGGTTATAAGGTAATCAAATCAGCATTATCAACACATTGGTCAGCGATTATAGGGTGCAGGTGAGGGTAGGGAGGTAGATGTTATAGGGTGCAGGTGAGGGCAGGGAGGTACATGTAGGTCAGCGATTATAGTGTACAGGTGAGGTAGGGAGATACACGTAGGTCAGCAATTATAGTGATGTACGGGGTACACACAGGGCGCCGTTGGTGATGTGGGGGGGGGCAGAACAATAAGCGCAGAGCAAAAGTAGGGAAGAACAGGGAGAGAAGAGCAGAGGAGGGACAGAACAAGGAGAGCAGAGCGGGGAAGGGGAGGAGGGGCAGGACAGGAAGAGCAGAGCAGGGAGAGGATGCTGCAGAACATATGGATTTGTGGTGCTGCTACTGCTCCAGGGTTACTCCCTGTATTCCTGCCAGCTGTCCCTCAGGCACGCTGCATGGGCACAGTTTATGGGGAGAGGAGGGGGCTGACCAAGACTGCTGCAGTGGAGTGATTGTGGTTGCTGTAAGGAGATCAGCTATGGGGAACCAGTCAATAAGGGCTTGATATTGGAGAACTGCTGGGGATGGGGAGGTTGGCTGGCTGACTAACAGGAGCACCAGAGCAGAGCCGGATTAAGGGGGAAGGGGGGTCCCGGGGATACGTACCCCGGGCCCCCCTTTCTAAAAGGGGCCCCCTTCCACAGAACGGATCGCTTTTACCGATCCGCTCTGTGGTGCTGCTGCGCTCCCGGCTCCCCGCAGCGGCGCTGCATAGCAGAGAGTAGAGGACAGCTGAGCGACGGCTCAGCTGTCCAATAGCGGTTTAAGCAGCAGCCTGCGGCTCAGTCATTGGCTGGGCGTGCAGGCTGCAGAGGGGAGGAAGGAAGAAGAACCCGAACCCTGGCAACATGTGGAGCCAGCCCAGCACAGGAAGCCTGGAGCCCTTAACGGAGACTAGAGGCAGAGAGGATCGAGCTCTCGAACTCCTCTGTCTCAGCAGACACTGACAGCAGCCTGAGCAAGTATGGCTGACTATCTTTCATTGTTTTTTCTCTGCTGCTGAAAATGAAAAAAATGTAGGCTCTGGGTTATATATATATATATATATATATATATATATATATATAGATAGAATATATATATATATATATCTCTATCTCTATCTATCTATCCATCTATATATATATGTATATATATATAGATAGATAGATAGAATATATCTATCTATCTATCTATCTATCTATATATATATATATATATATTTAATCTACTTCCTCTTTAGTAAGGGCCCACAATCTGAAGTGCCCCGGGCCCCCCATAGCCTTAATCCGGCTCTGCACCAGAGTGACGGGGAACAGGAGAAGACAAGGCAGCTATGGTAGGTGGACTGAAGGCTGCTGCTGGGTGAATCATCTCGGGGGTGTGATCAAGACACTGGCATGGGGTTGGCTGGCTAACAGGTGTCACAACTGAGGGCCTGAGCTGACGGGAGGCAGCCTCAGTTGTAGGGACTGTCACAACTGAGGGCCTGAGCTGACGGGAGGCAGCCTCAGTTGTAGGGGCTGAGGTGTAATGGAACCTGGCAGGTTGTATCAGACCCCTAGACATGTAGAAGAATTGCCCGAAGGCGTGACCACGACAACCAGGAATAAAAGTCAATGATGTTTATTTATGACAACTCCGCAACACAGCAGCAGTAAAAGAAAACGTAAAAGTCAGCAAAAAATAAATACAGTTCCTGGGTACTACAGGATGGCAGGAGCCACAGGGCACTGGTAGTGTGAGACAGTTCTTATAATCTTCTAGATGGAAAGTCCTTACCAGGCCCGACTGTAGCAATGGAGATAACCCAGGATTGTACCAGCTGGTGTTCCAGGAAAAGCTGGGTTGCTGAAGATAAAACGGCTGCTGTGGATACTGGCTGGAACCAGACTGTTGTTAGCACGGAGTGGATACTGGCTGGAACCAGTTAAATAATAAATGAACTTGGGAGCGATGAAATATGAGCTGAAATGTAGAACTTGAGAGCGGAGAAATAATAATACCGGTGGAGAGTGGTAAAGTGTAGAAAGGACACCGGCCTTTAAGAGAAGCTGTACTCTGCTGGAAGCTGGGCTGGAAGCAGGTAATGTTGTAGCTGGAAACGGATGAATCCACAATGGATTGGAGAGTCAGGCTACACCGCAGGTGGAATGCTGGTGCGGGTCTCTATGGTGGAAGTCTTGAGACAGGAGCTGGAACCTGGAAGACAATCACAGGAGAGAGACAAACAGGAACTAGGTTTGACAACCAAAGCACTGACGCCTTCCTTGCTCAGGCACAGTGTATTTATACCTGCAGCAAGGAAGGGATTGGCTAGGCAATTATGCAGATTGACAATACTGACAACAGATTGGAGGAAATGATCAGCTGACAGAATCCAAGATGGCTGCGCCCATGCAGACACTTGGAGGGAAGTTTGGTTTGTAATCCATGTGGTAATGAAAACAGTAATGGCGGCACCGGCCACTGGAGACAGGAGACGCCAGGCTGACAAGTGCACATCCAACCACGCGGACACAGCGGAGGCCGCGGCTGACGTAATCGCCACTCTGACACTCTGCATGCAGAAGCTCAGGGACGGCGGCGGAGGCCGCGGGAGACGCCATGCCAGATGTAATAAGGCGTTACTGTGACAGCGTCTCAGAGAGACAGGAGAGGATGCAGGAATGTGAACATTAGGATAACAGATGGGATCCGGTCCTGGAGCGCTGAGCCAGCCTTAGGAGGCATCTGATGGGTAAGAAATGGCGTCCAGATACCCGGATCGTGACAGCACCCCCCCCTTTAGGAGTGGCCCCAGGACACTTCTTTGGCTTTTGAGGAAACTTGGAATGGAATCTCCGGACCAAGGCAGGAGCATGGACATCAGAAGCATTGGTCCATGAACGTTCCTCAGGGCCGTAACCCTTCCAGTCAATAAGATACTGTAGTTGACCGTAACGGTGACGTGAGTCCAGGATCTTGGCCACTTCATACTCAACGCCTCGTTGAGTTTGGACTTTCGGAGTTGGAGGAAGTGAGGAATGAAACCGATTCAAGATCAGCGGTTTCAACAGGGAAACATGGAATGTCCTGGGTATTTTTAAGAAGGGAGGCAACTGAAGTCTGTAAGCAACAGGATTGATGACTTGTTCAATCTTGAAAGGACCGATATAGCGAGGTGCAAACTTCATACTGGGAACTCTTAACCTCAAATTCTTCGTGGATAACCATACCCGATCACCCACCTTGAGAGCAGGAACTGCTCGACGCTTCTTATCCGCAAACTTCTTGTACCTGAACGATGCCTTGAGCAGAGCTGATCGTACGCTCTTCCAGATATTGGCAAACTGATGCAAGGTGATATCCACTGCGGGAACAGAAGTTGCTGGAAGCGGTTGGAACTCAGGGACTTTAGGGTGGAATCCAAAGTTAGTGAAGAATGGTGTTGAAGCAGATGAAGAAGGATACTGGTTGTTATGACAGAACTCGGCCCAGGGAAGTAATTGAACCCAGTCATCTTGAGAGGAGGACACATAGATGCGGAGGAAGGCCTCCAAGTCCTGATTCACCCTCTCGGTTTGACCATTGGTCTGAGGATGGTAAGCCGTAGAAAACTTTAGCTTGACTTGGAGGACTTGACATAAACTTCGCCAGAATTTGGCTGTGAATTGAACTCCTCGATCTGAGATAATTTCTTCAGGAAGACCGTGGAGTCGGAAGATCTCTTGTATGAATACTTGAGCCAACTTGGAAGCTGACGGAAGACCGGTGAGAGGAATGAAGTGTGCCATCTTGGTGAACCGGTCAACTACCACCCAGATGGTATTGAACTTGTTGCACATGGGTAAATCTGTAATAAAATCCATCGACAAATGAGTCCAAGGTCGACGGGGAACAGATAGTGGAACCAGTTGCCCCGCAGGCGACTGGCGGGATACCTTATGTTGAGCACACTTTGGGCAAGATGCAATAAACTCCAAGACGTCCTTTTTCAGAGTTGGCCACCAATAGGACCTAGAGATAAACTCCAGGGTTTTTTGGATACCTGTATGTCCGGCAAAACGGGAAGCATGGGCCCAATGCATGAGCTTCTTCCTTAGAATCGGTTTCACTAAACTTTTCCCTGATGGGGGCGTAGAGTCCATCCCTACCGTGGAGAATGCCAACGGATTTATAATAGGATGCTTGTCTGAAGACTCTGACTCATTTTCTTGCTCCCATGAGCGGGAAAGGGCATCGGCCTTGCGATTCTGAGAGCCCGGACAGAACTGGAGTTTAAAGTCGAACCTGGAAAAGAAAAGTGCCCATCTGGCCTGACGAGGGTTGAGACATTGTGCGCCTTTCAGATATAAAAGGTTCTTGTGGTCTGTAAGTATGGTGATTGAATGAGAAGCTCCCTCCAACAGATACCTCCACTCTTCTAGAGCGAGCTTGATGGCTAGCAACTCCTGGTCGCCAATGGCATAGTTGCGCTCAGCTGGGGAGAACTTCCGGGAGAAGAAACTGCAAGGGTGTAAATGGCCATCTTTAGCCCTCTGAGATAACACCGCTCCTACTCCAACGGAGGAGGCATCCACCTCTAAGATGAAAGGAGAGTCGATGTCAGGCTGTTTCAGAACAGGCGCAGAGATGAACCTTTGTTTTAAAAGATGAAATGCTTGCATGGCTTCTTCAGACCACTTGGACGGGTTAGCACCCTTCTTAGTGAAAGCAGTAATAGGCGCCACAATGGTGGAAAAGTCTCGTATAAACTTTCGGTAATAGTTGGCGAATCCTAAGAACCTCTGGACCCCTTTGAGGGTTAAGGGTACCGGCCAATTTTGGATTGCTTGTAGTTTCTCAGGATCCATCTCTAGTCCGGAACCGGACACAATGTACCCTAGAAACGGAATGGACTTGACTTCAAAGACGCATTTCTCTAATTTGCAATAGAGATGATTGACACGGAGACGGGACAGAACCTCTTTAACCCCAAAACGATGTTCCTCTAAATCGTTGGCAAAAATGAGGATATCGTCTAGATAGACCACGACATGACGGTATAGAATGTCTCTGAAGATCTCATTGACAAAATGCTGGAAGACAGCTGGAGCATTGCTCAATCCGAAGGGCATGACGAGGTACTCATAATGTCCGTCACGGGTGTTAAAGGCGGTCTTCCACTCGTCACCCTCACGGATCCGGATGAGATTGTATGCACCTCTCAAGTCCAGCTTTGTAAAGATGGTAGCTCCACTAACTCTGTCAAAGAGCTCAGTAATCAAGGGTAAAGGATAGCGGTTCTTGATGGTAATGTCGTTCAAACCTCTGTAGTCGATGCACGGCCGCAGACCACCATCTTTCTTCTTTACAAAAAAGAAGCCTGCGCCGGCTGGAGAAGGAGAAGGTCGAATGAACCCCTTTGCTAGGTTCTCTTTAATGTATTCCTCCATAGAATGCGTCTCAGGCAGAGACAACGGATAAGTTCGGCCTCGAGGTGGAACCTTCCCTGGAACGAGATCAATCGGGCAGTCCCATTCTCTATGAGGAGGAAGGATATCAGCAGAAGCTTTACTGAACACATCCGTGAAATCTTGATATGGAGGAGGTGGAACATCAGACGACCTGGGGGAGGAAGAACAGACAGGCAATACTTTGAACAAACATGTCTCAGCACAGGAGGAACCCCATGCCAGGATTTGCGTAGTCGTCCAATCAATTGTAGGATTGTGAAGACGGAGCCATGGAAGGCCCAGGACCACAGGATGTGTGGCTCTTGGAATCACTAAAAAAGAAATAAGTTCGGAATGAAGAACTCCCACTCTCAGACGAACTGGTAGAGTCCTTAAAGAAATAACTGCCTCAAAGATCTTGCTGCCATCCACGGCAGTTAAGGAGATGGACGCAGGAAGTCTCTCGGTGGGTAGGGACCACCGTTTAACATAGGCTTCGGTAATAAAGTTCCCAGCTGCTCCGGAATCAAGGAGGGCAATGACGTTCCGATAACGTTGAGCAACTTGAAGCGAGACTGGGAGATTACAATCTTGAGGAGATGGAGAGGAGATCATTACTCCTAGCCGGCCCTCTCCTTGGCGAGCTAGGGTCTGGAGTCCTGGACGTTTGGGACAGGCATTAATGGTGTGAGACGGAGCTGCACAATAAAGACAGAGAGACTTGGAGAGACGTCTTCGGCGCTCAGCAGGAGTTAAACGGGAACGGCCAATTTGCATGGGCTCATCTTTAGTTGGTGACAGTTGGCGAGGAGGAGGAGCAGAAGATTTTGGAGCAGATGATCTTCCACGCTCAGTTGCTCTCTCTCTGAAACGTAAATCAACTTTCGTGCAGAGTGAGATTAGCTCATCTAACTTAGAGGGTAAGTCTCTGGTAGCTAACTCATCTTTAATACGCTCAGATAAGCCATGCCAGAATGCAGCATACAGGGCCTCGTCGTTCCATGCCAGTTCGGATGCCAGGATCTGGAACTGTATCAGATATTGTCCTACAGTACGTGACCCCTGGCGTAAACGGAGAATCTCGGATGAAGCTGAGGTTACCCGGCCTGGCTCGTCGAAGATGCGCCTGAATGTTGACACGAAGGCAGTGTAGGAAGATAGCAGGGTGTCGGACCTCTCCCATAACGGTGATGCCCAATCAAGGGCTGAGCCACTGAGAAGAGAAATAATGTAGGCAATTTTTGTACGGTCACTGGGAAAATTGCCAGGTTGTAGCTCAAACTGAATCTCACACTGGTTGAGAAATCCCCTGCAGAATCTTGGAGATCCGTCAAATTTTGCTGGCGTTGGAAGATGAAGACGTGGAGCAGAAATGGGTAAGGTGGGTGGGGTTATAGCTGGAGTCACTGTGGTTGACGCACCAGACGCGCCTGATCCACGGAGAGTTGTCTGAATCCCATCCAGCCGAGTAGAGAAATCCTGGAGAAAGCGGATGATGTGGCCCTGTGCAGCCTCCTGATGTTCTAGTCGGGCTGCCAGTTCTTGCATCGGCCTGGCCGCTTGATCCTGGTCTCCGGCTGGATTCATTAGGTCAGTGCTTACTGTCACAACTGAGGGCCTGAGCTGACGGGAGGCAGCCTCAGTTGTAGGGACTGTCACAACTGAGGGCCTGAGCTGACGGGAGGCAGCCTCAGTTGTAGGGGCTGAGGTGTAATGGAACCTGGCAGGTTGTATCAGACCCCTAGACATGTAGAAGAATTGCCCGAAGGCGTGACCACGACAACCAGGAATAAAAGTCAATGATGTTTATTTATGACAACTCCGCAACACAGCAGCAGTAAAAGAAAACGTAAAAGTCAGCAAAAAATAAATACAGTTCCTGGGTACTACAGGATGGCAGGAGCCACAGGGCACTGGTAGTGTGAGACAGTTCTTATAATCTTCTAGATGGAAAGTCCTTACCAGGCCCGACTGTAGCAATGGAGATAACCCAGGATTGTACCAGCTGGTGTTCCAGGAAAAGCTGGGTTGCTGAAGATAAAACGGCTGCTGTGGATACTGGCTGGAACCAGACTGTTGTTAGCACGGAGTGGATACTGGCTGGAACCAGTTAAATAATAAATGAACTTGGGAGCGATGAAATATGAGCTGAAATGTAGAACTTGAGAGCGGAGAAATAATAATACCGGTGGAGAGTGGTAAAGTGTAGAAAGGACACCGGCCCTTTAAGAGAAGCTGTACTCTGCTGGAAGCTGGGCTGGAAGCAGGTAATGTTGTAGCTGGAAACGGATGAATCCACAATGGATTGGAGAGTCAGGCTACACCGCAGGTGGAATGCTGGTGCGGGTCTCTATGGTGGAAGTCTTGAGACAGGAGCTGGAACCTGGAAGACAATCACTGGAGAGAGACAAACAGGAACTAGGTTTGACAACCAAAGCACTGACGCCTTCCTTGCTCAGGCACAGTGTATTTATACCTGCAGCAAGGAAGGGATTGGCTAGGCAATTATGCAGATTGACAATACTGACAACAGATTGGAGGAAATGATCAGCTGACAGAATCCAAGATGGCTGCGCCCATGCAGACACTTGGAGGGAAGTTTGGTTTGTAATCCATGTGGTAATGAAAACAGTAATGGCGGCGCCGGCCACTGGAGACAGGAGACGCCAGGCTGACAAGTGCACATCCAACCACGCGGACACAGCGGAGGCCGCGGCTGACGTAATCGCCACTCTGACACTCTGCATGCAGAAGCTCAGGGACGGCGGCGGAGGCCGCGGGAGACGCCATGCCAGATGTAATAAGGCGTTACTGTGACAGCGTCTCAGAGAGACAGGAGAGGATGCAGGAATGTGAACATTAGGATAACAGATGGGATCCGGTCCTGGAGCGCTGAGCCAGCCTTAGGAGGCATCTGATGGGTAAGAAATGGCGTCCAGATACCCGGATCGTGACAGCACCCCCCCCCCTTTAGGAGTGGCCCCAGGACACTTCTTTGGCTTTTGAGGAAACTTGGAATGGAATCTCCGGACCAAGGCAGGAGCATGGACATCAGAAGCATTGGTCCATGAACGTTCCTCAGGGCCGTAACCCTTCCAGTCAATAAGATACTGTAGTTGACCGTAACGGTGACGTGAGTCCAGGATCTTGGCCACTTCATACTCAACGCCTCGTTGAGTTTGGACTTTCGGAGTTGGAGGAAGTGAGGAATGAAACCGATTCAAGATCAGCGGTTTCAACAGGGAAACATGGAATGTCCTGGGTATTTTTAAGAAGGGAGGCAACTGAAGTCTGTAAGCAACAGGATTGATGACTTGTTCAATCTTGAAAGGACCGATATAGCGAGGTGCAAACTTCATACTGGGAACTCTTAACCTCAAATTCTTCGTGGATAACCATACCCGATCACCCACCTTGAGAGCAGGAACTGCTCGACGCTTCTTATCCGCAAACTTCTTGTACCTGAACGATGCCTTGAGCAGAGCTGATCGTACGCTCTTCCAGATATTGGCAAACTGATGCAAGGTGATATCCACTGCGGGAACAGAAGTTGCTGGAAGCGGTTGGAACTCAGGGACTTTAGGGTGGAATCCAAAGTTAGTGAAGAATGGTGTTGAAGCAGATGAAGAAGGATACTGGTTGTTATGACAGAACTCGGCCCAGGGAAGTAATTGAACCCAGTCATCTTGAGAGGAGGACACATAGATGCGGAGGAAGGCCTCCAAGTCCTGATTCACCCTCTCGGTTTGACCATTGGTCTGAGGATGGTAAGCCGTAGAAAACTTTAGCTTGACTTGGAGGACTTGACATAAACTTCGCCAGAATTTGGCTGTGAATTGAACTCCTCGATCTGAGATAATTTCTTCAGGAAGACCGTGGAGTCGGAAGATCTCTTGTATGAATACTTGAGCCAACTTGGAAGCTGACGGAAGACCGGTGAGAGGAATGAAGTGTGCCATCTTGGTGAACCGGTCAACTACCACCCAGATGGTATTGAACTTGTTGCACATGGGTAAATCTGTAATAAAATCCATCGACAAATGAGTCCAAGGTCGACGGGGAACAGATAGTGGAACCAGTTGCCCCGCAGGCGACTGGCGGGATACCTTATGTTGAGCACACTTTGGGCAAGATGCAATAAACTCCAAGACGTCCTTTTTCAGAGTTGGCCACCAATAGGACCTAGAGATAAACTCCAGGGTTTTTTGGATACCTGTATGTCCGGCAAAACGGGAAGCATGGGCCCAATGCATGAGCTTCTTCCTTAGAATCGGTTTCACTAAACTTTTCCCTGATGGGGGCGTAGAGTCCATCCCTACCGTGGAGAATGCCAACGGATTTATAATAGGATGCTTGTCTGAAGACTCTGACTCATTTTCTTGCACCCATGAGCGGGAAAGGGCATCGGCCTTGCGATTCTGAGAGCCCGGACAGAACTGGAGTTTAAAGTCGAACCTGGAAAAGAAAAGTGCCCATCTGGCCTGACGAGGGTTGAGACATTGTGCGCCTTTCAGATATAAAAGGTTCTTGTGGTCTGTAAGTATGGTGATTGAATGAGAAGCTCCCTCCAACAGATACCTCCACTCTTCTAGAGCGAGCTTGATGGCTAGCAACTCCTGGTCGCCAATGGCATAGTTGCGCTCAGCTGGGGAGAACTTCCGGGAGAAGAAACTGCAAGGGTGTAAATGGCCATCTTTAGCCCTCTGAGATAACACCGCTCCTACTCCAACGGAGGAGGCATCCACCTCTAAGATGAAAGGAGAGTCGATGTCAGGCTGTTTCAGAACAGGCGCAGAGATGAACCTTTGTTTTAAAAGATGAAATGCTTGCATGGCTTCTTCAGACCACTTGGACGGGTTAGCACCCTTCTTAGTGAAAGCAGTAATAGGCGCCACAATGGTGGAAAAGTCTCGTATAAACTTTCGGTAATAGTTGGCGAATCCTAAGAACCTCTGGACCCCTTTGAGGGTTAAGGGTACCGGCCAATTTTGGATTGCTTGTAGTTTCTCAGGATCCATCTCTAGTCCGGAACCGGACACAATGTACCCTAGAAACGGAATGGACTTGACTTCAAAGACGCATTTCTCTAATTTGCAATAGAGATGATTGACACGGAGACGGGACAGAACCTCTTTAACCCAAAAACGATGTTCCTCTAAATCGTTGGCAAAAATGAGGATATCGTCTAGATAGACCACGACATGACGGTATAGAATGTCTCTGAAGATCTCATTGACAAAATGCTGGAAGACAGCTGGAGCATTGCTCAATCCGAAGGGCATGACGAGGTACTCATAATGTCCGTCACGGGTGTTAAAGGCGGTCTTCCACTCGTCACCCTCACGGATCCGGATGAGATTGTATGCACCTCTCAAGTCCAGCTTTGTAAAAATGGTAGCTCCACTAACTCTGTCAAAGAGCTCAGTAATCAAGGGTAAAGGATAGCGGTTCTTGATGGTAATGTCGTTCAAACCTCTGTAGTCGATGCACGGCCGCAGACCACCATCTTTCTTCTTTACAAAAAAGAAGCCTGCGCCGGCTGGAGAAGAAGAAGGTCGAATGAACCCCTTTGCTAGGTTCTCTTTAATGTATTCCTCCATAGAATGCGTCTCAGGCAGAGACAACGGATAAGTTCGGCCTCGAGGTGGAACCTTCCCTGGAACGAGATCAATCGGGCAGTCCCATTCTCTATGAGGAGGAAGGATATCAGCAGAAGCTTTACTGAACACATCCGTGAAATCTTGATATGGAGGAGGTGGAACATCAGACGACCTGGGGGAGGAAGAACAGACAGGCAATACTTTGAACAAACATGTCTCAGCACAGGAGGAACCCCATGCCAGGATTTGCGTAGTCGTCCAATCAATTGTAGGATTGTGAAGACGGAGCCATGGAAGGCCCAGGACCACAGGATGTGTGGCTCTTGGAATCACTAAAAAAGAAATAAGTTCGGAATGAAGAACTCCCACTCTCAGACGAACTGGTAGAGTCCTTAAAGAAATAACTGCCTCAAAGATCTTGCTGCCATCCACGGCAGTTAAGGAGATGGACGCAGGAAGTCTCTCGGTGGGTAGGGACCACCGTTTAACATAGGCTTCGGTAATAAAGTTCCCAGCTGCTCCGGAATCAAGGAGGGCAATGACGTTCCGATAACGTTGAGCAACTTGAAGCGAGACTGGGAGATTACAATCTTGAGGAGATGGAGAGGAGATCATTACTCCTAGCCGGCCCTCTCCTTGGCGAGCTAGGGTCTGGAGTCCTGGACGTTTGGGACAGGCATTAATGGTGTGAGACGGAGCTGCACAATAAAGACAGAGAGACTTGGAGAGACGTCTTCGGCGCTCAGCAGGAGTTAAACGGGAACGGCCAATTTGCATGGGCTCATCTTTAGTTGGTGACAGTTGGCGAGGAGGAGGAGCAGAAGATTTTGGAGCAGATGATCTTCCACGCTCAGTTGCTCTCTCTCTGAAACGTAAATCAACTTTCGTGCAGAGTGAGATTAGCTCATCTAACTTAGAGGGTAAGTCTCTGGTAGCTAACTCATCTTTAATACGCTCAGATAAGCCATGCCAGAATGCAGCATACAGGGCCTCGTCGTTCCATGCCAGTTCGGATGCCAGGATCTGGAACTGTATCAGATATTGTCCTACAGTACGTGACCCCTGGCGTAAACGGAGAATCTCGGATGAAGCTGAGGTTACCCGGCCTGGCTCGTCGAAGATGCGCCTGAATGTTGACACGAAGGCAGTGTAGGAAGATAGCAGGGTGTCGGACCTCTCCCATAACGGTGATGCCCAATCAAGGGCTGAGCCACTGAGAAGAGAAATAATGTAGGCAATTTTTGTACGGTCACTGGGAAAATTGCCAGGTTGTAGCTCAAACTGAATCTCACACTGGTTGAGAAATCCCCTGCAGAATCTTGGAGATCCGTCAAATTTTGCTGGCGTTGGAAGATGAAGACGTGGAGCAGAAATGGGTAAGGTGGGTGGGGTTATAGCTGGAGTCACTGTGGTTGACGCACCAGACGCGCCTGATCCACGGAGAGTTGTCTGAATCCCATCCAGCCGAGTAGAGAAATCCTGGAGACAGCGGATGATGTGGCCCTGTGCAGCCTCCTGATGTTCTAGTCGGGCTGCCAGTTCTTGCATCGGCCTGGCCGCTTGATCCTGGTCTCCGGCTGGATTCATTAGGTCAGTGCTTACTGTCACAACTGAGGGCCTGAGCTGACGGGAGGCAGCCTCAGTTGTAGGGACTGTCACAACTGAGGGCCTGAGCTGACGGGAGGCAGCCTCAGTTGTAGGGGCTGAGGTGTAATGGAACCTGGCAGGTTGTATCAGACCCCTAGACATGTAGAAGAATTGCCCGAAGGCGTGACCACGACAACCAGGAATAAAAGTCAATGATGTTTATTTATGACAACTCCGCAACACAGCAGCAGTAAAAGAAAACGTAAAAGTCAGCAAAGAATAAATACAGTTCCTGGGTACTACAGGATGGCAGGAGCCACAGGGCACTGGTAGTGTGAGACAGTTCTTATAATCTTCTAGATGGAAAGTCCTTACCAGGCCCGACTGTAGCAATGGAGATAACCCAGGATTGTACCAGCTGGTGTTCCAGGAAAAGCTGGGTTGCTGAAGATAAAACGGCTGCTGTGGATACTGGCTGGAACCAGACTGTTGTTAGCACGGAGTGGATACTGGCTGGAACCAGTTAAATAATAAATGAACTTGGGAGCGATGAAATATGAGCTGAAATGTAGAACTTGAGAGCGGAGAAATAATAATACCGGTGGAGAGTGGTAAAGTGTAGAAAGGACACCGGCCCTTTAAGAGAAGCTGTACTCTGCTGGAAGCTGGGCTGGAAGCAGGTAATGTTGTAGCTGGAAACAGATGAATCCACAATGGATTGGAGAGTCAGGCTACACCGCAGGTGGAATGCTGGTGCGGGTCTCTATGGTGGAAGTCTTGAGACAGGAGCTGGAACCTGGAAGACAATCACAGGAGAGAGACAAACAGGAACTAGGTTTGACAACCAAAGCACTGACGCCTTCCTTGCTCAGGCACAGTGTATTTATACCTGCAGCAAGGAAGGGATTGGCTAGGCAATTATGCAGATTGACAATACTGACAACAGATTGGAGGAAATGATCAGCTGACAGAATCCAAGATGGCTGCGCCCATGCAGACACTTGGAGGGAAGTTTGGTTTGTAATCCATGTGGTAATGAAAACAGTAATGGCGGCGCCGGCCACTGGAGACAGGAGACGCCAGGCTGACAAGTGCACATCCAACCACGCGGACACAGCGGAGGCCGCGGCTGACGTAATCGCCACTCTGACACTCTGCATGCAGAAGCTCAGGGACGGCGGCGGAGGCCGCGGGAGACGCCATGCCAGATGTAATAAGGCGTTACTGTGACAGCGTCTCAGAGAGACAGGAGAGGATGCAGGAATGTGAACATTAGGATAACAGATGGGATCCGGTCCTGGAGCGCTGAGCCAGCCTTAGGAGGCATCTGATGGGTAAGAAATGGCGTCCAGATACCCGGATCGTGACAACAGGTGTACCAGGGTGAGGGGGAAGGAGAGCGGACAGGGAAGCTGCGGGAGGGGGTACCAATTTATCTGAATGACCATTTTTATTTATTTTCCAGTGTTTGGCAGCAAATGATCGATTGCCATTTGCCCCCATACATCACCAGATTTTAATTCCAACCAGCCAGATTGGACAAATAATTGTATAGTGTGTACCAAGCTTTAGACTCAACAGACTCCCGGACGGGGAGAAACTGTGGTCATTTTTCCTGTCCACACTTTCCATCTGGCAACATCACACTTACCAGCAGCACTATTACTGAGGTGACAGCTCCAGATCTCGACCATTTCTACCCTGGACCGTCAGATACAGAAATTCCTACTGTTCCCTGGTTACAGAGAAAGGCAGGAGAAGCTTGATTGGGGCAGGGGCAGCTGTAAATAGGCGGGATTCTCACACTATACAGTGGTGTAGCTACTCACCTGCATCTTTGTCCCACTCTCTAGGCCCTGCAGCACTGACTGCTCCAGGTGGGGCATCTGGGATTGTGAGGACAAATGGGGGGTGGAGGAGTAAGGACAGCTGCACAGAGAGACAGATACAGGGGATGAGGGGTACATTAGCAGATGGGGTGAGGTTGAGTATTAGTGGGGGGTTTACATACAGGCACTGGGGGAAGAAAGGGACACATGAGCACTGAGGGGATGGGGTGGGTGGGAGTATACACAGGGATGGGGCACATTAGCAACTGAGGGATGGAGTGGGGGTACATAAAAGCACAGGGGAATGGGGGCACATTAGCAGGTGGGGGAGAGGTCACACACCGAGCAGGCAAAAGGCAGGTGCAGTGCAGGCTGTGTAGGTGACGTTACACAGATACCTAGCCCTGTACTGATCCCGCACATGCCCACAAACACACACACAGTCATAACACGGGAGAGCAGGAAAGAGCAGCGCTTTAACATCGGAGACTCCCCAATGTGGCCCGGCTTACCTGTCACTCCTTCATGCCCGCCAGTACTATGTGTATCACACTCCGCCCGGCACCGCATTGACACAGGGGGTGGGGGAGAGCTCCCGTAGCTGATGACATAGTGGGGAGAGGTTCCTCAGGGCGGGGTGGGAGCTGCTTGGGGGTAACAGGAACAGTCTGTGGCCCTTACAGTGCCTCTCCCTCCTGCTAAGGTGAAGTCTCTCAGGCTGAGATGCTACATCAGCCAGGACTAGCCTAGGCAACACAGCGCCACACAGAGCACATTTGAAATTCCACGTCAATCACTTGTCACATGCTCTAACAGCCCTTTCTCTCTGGCACCACTCGAACCAAGTAATCTCGATTATTAGAGCGGTGTAAGGGCTAATTACATTGACAATGTGCCCCACCAACCCAAAAACACCCCCATGCTTCACTGTAACTGAACTATATATAATTCCCCTCCAGTGTACAACATAAAAATAGGGGGGTAATTCAGAGTTGATCGTAGCAGCAAATTTGTTAGCAGTTGGGCAAAACCATGTTGCACTGCAGGTGGGGCAGATATAACATGTGCAGAGAGAGATAGCTTTGGGTGGGTTATATTATTTCTGTGCAGGATAAATACTGGTTGCTTTATGTTTACACTGCAATTTAGATTTCAGTTTGAACACACCACACCCAAATCTAACTCTCTCTGCACGTTATATCTGCCCCCCCCCCCCTGCAGTGCACATGGGCCCTCATTCCGAGTTGATCACTCGCTAGCTGCTTTTAGCAGCAGTGCAAACGCTAAGCCGCCGCCCTCTGGGAGTGTATCTTAGCTTAGCAGAAGTGCGAACGAAAGGATCGCAGCGATGCTACATAAAAAGATTGTGCAGTTTCAGAGTAGCTCCAGACCTACTCCTACCTTGCGATCACTTCAGACTATTTAGTTCCTGTTTTGACGTCACAAACGCGCCCTTCGTTCGGCCAGCCACTCCCCCGTTTCTCAAGCCACTCCTGCGTTTTTATCTGCCACGCCTGCGTTTTTATACACACTCCCCGAAAACGGTCAGTTACCTCCCAGAAACACCCACTTCCTGTCACTCACTCAACGATCAGCAGTGCGACTGAAAAGCGTCGCTAGACCTTGTGTGAAACTGCATCGGCTTTTGTGAAAGTACGTCGCACCATACGCATGCGCAGAAGTGCTGATTTTTAGCCTGATCGCTGCGCTGCGAACAACGGCAGCTAGCGATCAACTCGGAATGACCCCCATGGTTTTGCCCAACTGCTTACCATTTTGCTGCTGCAATCAACTCTGAATTAGGCCCAAGATGTGGGGTTGTCGGCCATATTGGTACATCCAGGTCTCTAGATGACATGGGAATTGAAGTGCGTATGTACATGGCCTGCTGCGTACGCACGCACCCGCTGTTAAAATGTAACTAACCTGTGAGCTTGCAGGAAGCTGGACTAGGACACTCCAGCTGCCTGCGGGGGGGACACAGCGGTACTCCATCGGGTAGTTGGAGTTTATGCGTACGAGTATAAATCAGGTCCTTTGTGTTTGCTCCAGAATTTCCAGCTGTACAATCCAGATACCTGAAAGACCTTCCTTGTTTGAGCGGGCCAACCTCAACTTTATAGTACTTGCCATGCAGTTACATCAACACATTACCTAAGAATCAGCATCTGGTATGTGCCACATGACGTCAAGAAGCAATAAAGCAGGAGAGGTAGAATGTAGCTAGAGAGCAACACGGTAAGAATTAGGAGAGTGTCTTCTAAAGACCATGGGGCTAATTCCAAGTTGATCGCAGCAGGAATTTTGTTAGCAGTTAGGCAAAACCATGTGCACTGCAGGGGGGAGGGGGGGGGGGGGGGCAGATATAACATGTGCAGAAAGAGTTAGATTTGGGTGGGTTATTTTGTTTCTGTGCAGGGTAAATACTGGCTGCTTTATTTTTACACTGCAAATTAGATTGCAGATTGAACACACCACACCCAAATCTAACTCTCTATGTTATATCTGCCCCCCCTGCAGTGCACATGGCTTTGCCCAGCTGCTAACAAAATTCCTGCTGCGATCAACTTGGAATTACCCCCAATGTGTTTAGATCTTGAGACATGTGGGATGGTCTGAATGTTCTGAAGGGCATGCTGTGGACTTGTTGAGATGTGAAAGCATGGGTCTATTTCTAAATGCATTGGTATCAGGATCACGGCAGTTGGGATACTGACTGTCAAAATACAGACAGCAGCATCCCAATGAATAAAATATAGACACATGTTAATTTAGCTAGCTAACCCTGATCCCTAACCCCCCTAACCTAACTTTCCCACAGTGCTAACCCCACCACCTCCCCACAGCCTAAACCTAACCCTCCCTCTCCCGCAGCCTAACAGACTGATAGTATACCCACTATGCTAACAGCACAACACACAGCACTGACTCCATCCCGCCATGATACGGTCATTAGGTCGACACCACTTAGGTCGACAGTCATTAGGTCGACCACTATTTGTCGACATGCATTAGGTTGACAGGGTCATTAGGTCAACATGTGCTAGGTCAACAGTTCAAAAGGTTGACGTAATGACTGTTGACCCAACGACCCATCCCGTGCTAGTGTTTCTCAATAGTGTAAACTACTTAAGTGGTGCAGATGGATGGCAGTAGGTGCAAAAGAGCATGCTGGTCCCCCTTGTTTCCCACGGGCACACTTCCATCCGAATGGGGGTCAGAGGTTTGCTTATTTGTTTTGTAACCTAAAGTCTGTTCTTCACAGAAAATTGGTTCTGGCAATAGTAACTGTCTGTACTGCTTAAATTTGCCAAAAATTAGGATACATAAAATAATTGGCTATGATATCAGGCTTCACTAATATGGCAACAGAGAGTGAAAAATATATGCAGCAATATGTTCTATAAATATGTATACAAATCTGACAAGGTACATGCATGTCTTGGAATACATGAATACATTCTTATATACCTTAATGCTATACCATAGTATAGTACGTATAGAAAAAGGACTTTTGATTTGTTGTCCTGTCCACACACAGTTACTGCTGACATATTTATGCCACCATTTATCAAAGTGTTAATCTTAACTAAAAATCCTACTCAGTGGTATTTAAGGGCTTCTTGAATTTATCATTGATATAAGCATAGGCGTGCGCAGGGGGGGTGCCTGGTGCGATGTTTAGGGACATTAGGGATCCGGCACCCTGATCTCACATGCCTGATGTAGAGATCGCCGAGCATGCTGATCACTGTCCCCTCTGCGCTGCACCATGTCAGGACTGCATTACTGAATGGACACCTGGGTTAATCACTGCCACTGGGTTTTAAACTCCCGGCTTCACCTCCATGTACAAAAACAGCGTGATGTGATTACGTCATGCTTCCCGCATGCCCACCCGTCACACCTGTCACACGCCCACCTCTCTCCTTCTATGCTATGCCAACGCAAGCCATTGATGAGGAGCAGCATGCAGCCAGCATTCCTCTTAAGAAGACAAATTCAATACTGGCAGGCAGTCGGCAGCAGCATTGACACGTCACTCGTTTTTCCAGCAGCAGCAGTACTAGTCTGCGACTGTCAGTGTCAGTGAGTGACTGACTTGTAAGTATGCTGCTGCAGCTTGCAGGGGAAAGAGAGGGGGAGCCAGACCAGGCTGAGGAGGAGCAGTGTAATTGCAGTGAATGCCATCAGGGGTGTTTGTTTGGTGCACACCACAACATCTGATAATGTATCTGCTTTATTAAAATTGGTACAAGGGTGGATATTTTATATTGCGTTGGCCATCAATAGATGGTGCTAGACACGCCCAAAAGGCAGTGCTAGACACACCCCTCCGACGGTGCACCCCCTAATAAAATGTGCTGCGCACGCCTATGGATATAAGCCCTGGTTAAAGGCAGCGCTATTACAAGTTTGTTTTTTATATTTTTTGCCTAGTAACTACATTTACAATGAGCGGTAGTCTTCACTTACCGCTTATTGGGGGTTATACAGAGATGATTGCAGATGGCTGCATACACGGGATCAGTATAAAATGGTTCCGGTATGAATGGTCGACCATGTTATGGTCGACAGTCATTAGGTCGACCACTATTGGTCGACATTGACATGGTCGACATGGACACATGGTCGACACATGAAAATGGTCGACATGTGAAAGGTCGACATATGAAAAGGTCGACATGAGGGTTTTAACTTTTTTTGGTGTTGTTTTTTGCGTAAAGTGACTGGGAACCCCAATTAGTGCACCGCGTCCCCTCGCATGGCTCGCCATGCTTCGGGCATGGTGCCTTTGCTCCGCTGCCGCTTCGCTCGGCACACTTTACCGTTTCAATCGTAGTCCATGTGGATCGTAAAGTGTGGAAAAGTTCCCCAAAAGAAAAAAAAGTTAAAAAACGCATGTCGACCTTTTCATGTGTCGACCATTTTCATGTGTCGACCATTTTCATGTGTCGACCATGTGTTCATGTCGACCATGTCAATGTCGACCAATAGTGGTCGACCTAATGACTGTCGACCATAACATGGTCGACCATGTGAATATAACTGGTATAAAATACCTACAATCAAAATCCCTACAGTCAAAATCCCGACAACAATTGACAGACGCTCAAAATCCCGACAAGGTTAAAATACTGACATTTAAAATATCAACAAGGTCATAATACCGACATTTAAAATGTTGACAGGTCAAAAAGTCGACAAGAGTTTTTCATTGTTTTTTGTTGTGCATGTCTACACAGGTTGACATGGACACAGTATAAGTGTACCGTGTCCCCTCGCATGGCTCGCACTTCGGCACGGTGCGTCGTTGCACTCGACACGCTATTATATTCCCCCTCCAGGTCCACTGGAGGGGGAATGAACAAATCGGTTTCAATGAAAAAATCATGAAAAACTCATTTTGACTTAGACCTGTCGACATTTTAAATGTTGGTATTTTGACCTTGTCTGTATTTTAAATGTCGGTATTTTGACCATGTTGGGATTTTGACCTTGTCAGGATTTTGACCGTCGGTCAATGGTTGTCGTATTTTGACCGTCGGGATTTTGATTGTAGCTAAACTGACCGCTTCCTGCATATGCAGCCAGTTCAGCGTTCATCTCTGCACATGCTGAGGGCCGTCCAGCACAGGGCAAGGCCACCCAGCATGTGTGAGACCGCCTCCTGATGCATCCACAATTAGATTGAATCTTAGGTTGACCCCTGGCAGCGCAGGGGGAGGGGAGCGTCTGTGTGTGACGTCACACAGCCGCCCCGAAATCGATCCCAACTCCATTCGCCCACCCCCCCATGCCACATCACCGCCCCGAAAACTCCTGCCACTGTCAATCACAATGCGGTCGCATCCGCAGGCTTGTGAGACACCCACCCCTACTTCATTTGTTGGCCCTGCTTGAGTGAAATATTTACCAAGTGGCAGCGCAGTACTGAATGGCACCCCCAACTAATTGAAATGTTGAGAGAGAGCTTAAGTAACACAATTTTTTTTATTTTTTAAATTGAACTTCGACCGAAAGGAAACTAAATTTCATGCATCAGAGATGGCTAAACCATTAATATGTGAGGAAAATAATCATCGGCTATTAGGCTGCATCTCCCAGCTGTAATAGCTAGGGCAGGGGTATTAAACATGCGTACCTCTGACTGCTGTGAAACTGCATATAAAGGTTGAGTATCCCATATCCAAATATTGGGGGTCATTCCGAGTTGTTCGCTCACTACCGTTTTTCGCAGCATAGCGATCAGGCTAAAAATCGGCTATTCTGCGCATGCGTATGGGCCGCAGGGCGCACGCGCCAAGTAATTTCACACAAGACTAAGCAAATTTACACAGGGCGAGCAACGCTTTTCAGTCGCTCTGCTGATCGGTAAGTGATTGACAGGAAGTGGGTGTTTCTGGGCGGAAACTGACCGTTTTCCGGGAGTGTGCTAAAAAAACACAGCCGTGTCAGGCTAAAACGCAGGAGTGGCTGGAGAAACGAGGGAGTGGCTGGCCGAACGCAGGGCATGTTTGTGACGTCAAACCAGGAACTAAACAGTCTGCAGTGATCGCAAGCTAGGAGTAGGTCTGGAGCTACTCAGAAACTGCAGGAAAAGATTTTCTAGCAATTCTGCTACTCTTTCGTTCACACTTCTGCTAAGCTAAAATACACTCCCAGAGGGCGGCGGCTTAGCGTTTGCATTGCTGCTAAAAGCAGCTAGCGAGCGATCAACTCGGAATGAGGGCCATTGTGTGAATGTAGACAGACTTTGTTTAATGCACAAAGTTATTAAAATATTGGCTAAAATTACCTTCAGGCTGGGTGTATAAGGTGTATATGAAACATAAATGCATTCTGTGCTTAGACTTGGATCCCATCGCCATGATATCTCATTATGGTATGCGTTTATTCCAAAATACGGAATAATCCGATATCCAAAATACTTCTGGACCCAAGCATTTTGGATAAGGGATACTCAACCTGTACCAGCATGCCCTAGCAGCAAAATTGTGGCAGGGCTAGATCCACAACAGCTGGAGGGATGAATGTTGAATACTAGGATATCAGAGCATGACAGCAACTTCCACTCTAATGCAGGCCAAACATGGGCTTGGTATACTATCGCATTAAACTGGGACACTCATGAATTACACAGGTTCTGTGGCTGGCTGACCTCAAGCCTGCATTTCACCTGATTTTAATCAGCTAGATAAACTGTGTAATTCACGAGTTTCCCAGTTTAAAGGAATAGTATGGTAAGCCTAGCCATATATCTAACTGGCAATTCCCTGATGCCATTGGTGGATTCCAATGATCGCCAATTGCACAGGGGATCATTAAAATCCTACATGCTAGTAATCCCCAATTCAATGATGCTTATCATTTTTGGGTAAGAAACGTCAATAGAGGATTTCACACATGTTGAATTTTGCAGATAACCCAACCCAGTCATTGGCAAAATGAGAAACAGCACCAATTTATTGCAGATGTATGGGCCACATTAGGTCTGAGTTTTTCCATGATCACCAGCAAAATACACTAAATCCAATTTTACGCACACAACTGAGAACACTACAATTTGTGCAGAGAAAGTTTCATGAAAAAAGAGGGACTGAGAAAAGGAGAGAGGCAGAGAGGGTGTCAGGGACAAAGAGAGACAAAGGGGTGAAAGGGGAGAGAAAGAGGACATCAAGAAGACAGAGGGAGGGTGTCAGAGAAAGGGGGGAGGAACAAGAGAGAGAGAGAGAGAGAGAGAGAGGGTTGCGAGTGTCTCAACTACTGGACATCATTTTTTACTTTTCAGGTGTCTCCTGAGGCTGGCTCAGCATTCCAGGGCCGGGTCTCAATCATGTTGCTAAATGTCCTTACTTCATATCTCCTCTCTGCCAGTCTGCAGGTGCTGTCACAAGGAACTCTTAAATAGAATGGCGTTTCTAGCTCATCGCGGCCTCTGCCGTCATTACTGCATTCTCAGCACCTGGATGGCTCTGTATAGCGTCTCCTGTCAGTTGTGGCCTCTGCCGCCATTGCTGCGCCCTAGCACGTGGACGGATCTGTGTGGCGTCTCCTGTCAGCTGCGGCCTTTACCGCGATTACTACAGTAAAGCACTACAGGTCTGTGCGGCGCCTCTCACCCACTGTAGCTTACCCCGCAGGCTCTGGGAGGTTGCTGTGCAGTTTGACATTCACTGTGTCCTGCAGCCGCTGCCGCCATTACTGTGAAAGCTCCACATGGAATTACAAACCAGGTTTCCCTCCAAGAACTAGTATGGGCGCAGCCATGTTGGTTCTGATCACATGATGCCATTTCCATCAATCTACAGTTTCGCTGAGCTCTGTCTGCTGATCCAATCCCTGCACTGCTGGGGGTATAAAGGGACTGAGCCTAGACCAGGAAGTTGTCAGTGCTTTGGTTGTCATAACCTGTGTATCCTGTCTCTGCTCTCTGTGATTACTAACTGTGTTCCAGGTATTCCAGCTCCGGAATCTCCAGTTCTATAGAGACCAGCGCCAATCATCACCCTGCGGTGCCTGCCTGACTCCATAGTATCCTCATTGCCTTCTGCTATTTGCAGTGCTCCAAAAATATTGGGCTTCCAGTGGTGTTCAGCTATCTATTGTCATCGGTGCTCCTTCATCGGTGTTCCTGATATCTACAGTATTCAAATCACCTGTTTTCCTAATTCATCGATCTCTAGCATTACCAGTGTCATTCAACTCCGCTTCTAACACTGGTTCATCCGCACTTCATTCACAGTTCTTCATTATCCGTTCCATCCGGCAAAACCGGCAGTCTACGAGTATCATTCATTCTGCAGTACGTTCAGCCTCTGTACTACATCTGCTGACCAGTTCCAGCTTCTATTTACTCTACAGCACCTAGGTGTTGGTAAAAGAACTTTCCATCTCCTAATCTCCCAAGCTAGCCTTGTGCGGATACCACACCTAAGGGAATATTACAACTGCTATTTCTTGTGGAACTGTGTACTGTTTTTTAATCATTTCTCTTATCATAACTGTGCAACTGCCGGTGTACCACCAGAACTGTGCTTAATAAACAAACCTTCATTTTATCTTTGTTGTCGTGGTCACATCTTCGGGCATTGGTGGTAGAAGTCATCTATGTCTAGGAGTCCTATTCAGCCACCCAGATTCACCTTTACACCAGCCCCTACAACTGAGGCAGCCTCACACCAACACCAGCCCTCAGTTGTGACAGTGAGCGGGTGTGAAAGATAGTGTGTCAAAGGGAGGGGAGGGCGGAATTTACCAAGCAACATTCCGCTACACATCGTATTTATACTAATTGCATATGTACTGACATATGGGCAATTCCATTTGTGACAGACACAAAAAATGATTCACTGCAAGAATGATGATTATTTTTTTCATTAATAAAATATCAGAAGTTCTGAAAACTATGCTAGTTCTAAACTATAATCATTCAGTTAACTGTTAAAGTAACAGGGAAGTTTAATTCTGCAATTATCAGAATTATACAGGTACAAATATTATGTGACAGACACGACACTGAACGGGAACACAAATTCAGGATGCGTATAACTTCCTTCCAAATCTTCCAAAATATGAAACCTACAGTTCCATGACTTAACACTGAGAATGATAGAGTTGTTGGATTGGGTGGGTAAAGAAATTTCAAGTATTTGTAAATATTTTATTAAACATTATTCCTGTGACAGACACGACATAGGAATTTTGACAGACACGACATGTTCCAAAATACTTGCAAAAACCATGTAAAAAAAAAAAAAAAAGAAGTCATTTTGAATATAATTTAAGTTGTGCCCCGTACAAAAATATATATATTACCAGCATCTATAAGACTTATATTATTAGTTATCTCCAACATTATGTTAATATAAGGACAATTACATACCTGTAAACAGTTGTCAAATAAGGCACAAAATCACCACAGCTTTCCACAGACTGCCATCTTGAATAAACAATGCTGCCAACTTATGATTTATGAAAAACAGGTGTTTATCATCTTTGGTTTTACAAAATATTAACTTCAGAGAATATAAATTTTCACTACAAGATTAATTGTGGCCACTTTCAGGAAAAGATGTTCTGGTTGACATAATCATGGAATTACCCAAATGCGATTAGAACCACAAAGGACAATTCTCCCGATAAGAGCTGTCCTTTGCGATCAGCCGTCTGCACTGATGCCAGCAGCACCACAGGAGCTGACACCGGGGCTCAGCCAATGCAGCCTGGGGGATGGACGGGCCAGTGTGCATGTCTCCGGCGGCTTATAGGGAGGAGGATGCCAGGGCCCGTGACGCTGGGCGTAGGTAGGGGTCAAGGGATAGTACGCCACAGACGACCGCACAGCCAGATCCCTTCACCGAGTTACGGAGTAAGGCGCCCCCTGCAGCCACTTCTCCAGGGGTCTCTCCGGCAACTCTACCACTTACCAGGTAGCCTGAACAGTATCTCAAGAGACCCCAGTGTAATGCTGCTTCTGCCCTCCCCATCCCAGGGTCAAAAGGCTTCTACAGGGTAATGACAGCCTTCGCACTGAAGTCCTGGGATATGGGGCTTTAGTACATATCAAAATGCAGTAAAAACCCAGAAAACCGCATTTTTCCTTTAGTACATCCCACCCTGAGTGAGTTCCAGGGAGAGAAAGAGGGAGAGACAGGGTGTCAGTGCTGGTGGAGATGAGGGGGGGGGGGGGGGGGCACAGTGTCAGGGAAATAGAGAGAGAGAGACAGTGTCAGGGAGAAAGGGAGAGAGAGAGTGTCAGGGAGAAAGAGAGAGTGTCAGGGAGAGAAAGAGAGTCAGGGAGAGAAAAAGTCTTGGAGAGAGTCAGGGAGGAAGAGAGAGAGAGTCAGGGAGGAAGAGAGAGAGAGTCAGAGAGAGTGTCAGGGAGAGAGAGAAAATGTGTCTGTCACAAATCGGCGTGGACTTCACTGCAGATGGGTCACTTACCATACATGTCATGGAGGGTCACGGTTTTCCAGCATGAAGTCTACACTTGTGACCAACCGTATCCACTCCTTGGTGCCCAGGCAGCGCTCTCAGCCATGCTTTCTAGAGGATATGGGGCCGCAATCCATTCCAGCACCGAGGCCTGGGCACTGCCATATTGGTTCCGGTCAGCTGACCATAAATTAGCCAATCCATACCCAGTCAGGACAAGGCTCCATCACCTGATTCACTCCAGCCACTCACAGCCAACCCAGTTGTGTAAATCCCCAGCACTGGCTATGCAAAATCGCCAGTGCACTGTCTAGCTCAGTTATGGCTAACCTTGACACTCCAGCTGTTGTTGAACTACACATCTCAGCATGCCCTGCATCAGTTTTAGCATGGCCAAATAACAAAACTGTAGCAGGGAATGCTGGTATATGTAGTTCAACAACAGCTGGAGTGTCAAGGTTAGCCATCACTGGTCTAGCCTAGTCTCATCTAGATGTAGAGTTCCTGAGTTCCTGCTCATACTTACCGACAATCTGGCTGCCCCCTCCGGGAGGAGGCAGCCAGGTCGGAGCAGCGGGGGTGTGGAGATGCGTCTTGATGACGCTTAGGGGTGGGGTTGGGGGCGTGGCTGCACAATCACGTCATCATGGCCCCGCCCCCTGTCTAGCAATGCCGTTAATATTGACATTGCAAGGCAGGGGGCGGGGCCAGGATGACGCGAATCGCGTCATCTGACTCCTGGACCGCGCACTTTGAACTGCACCGCTGGGGGTTATGTAGGCGACGCGGGTGGGTTGCGGGTGGTGGGCACTCGTCCGGAAGACTTGCCTTTTCTTCCGGGGGGCCGGGAGCGCCACCCGATTTTCGGGAGCCTCCCGGCCATTCCGGGAGAGTAGGCAAGTATGCTCCTGCTATTCAAATAGCTTGCATTTCCTCTATGGTGCAGTTTTTTCTCACTAAGCTTCATTCACCTGACACCTGTTCCTGAGTCTGTGTCTGATCCTTCCTGGGCTGCACAGACGATTCCAGCCTGCTAATTAACTTCCTGATTCTCATCCTGGCCAAACTTCGGTAACATCCGATCCTATTCCAGTTTCTAGTCCAGTTCCGGTTCCTACCATCATACAAGAGTTCACTCCAATCCTGGAGCAGTAATAACCCATTCCAAGCCTGGTAAGTCTACTGAACACTCTTCTGCAATACCAATCGGATTCCAGCACAAGGGGAGTTTCTAATACCACCCTGATTACAGTAATAACATACCTCCCAACATGACCCTCTCCAGGAGGGACAGAATGCTCTGCTTCTGGACTTTTCTCTTAATGTATGACTGCCATCACTTGTGCCGAAACACCTTTCTTATCCATTAACTGTTAATGGATAAGAAAGGTGTTTCGGCACAAGTGATGGCAGTCATACATTAAGAGAAAAGTCCAGAAGCAGAGCACTGTGCCCCTCCCTGAGAGGGTCATGTTGGGAGGTATGTAATAACCCAGTTGCAAGCCTGGTTAATCTACTGTCTCCTCTCATCAGCCTGCATTCCAACAGCATCAACTCTGGGGCGAGATCTCAGCAGCCTATACAGACTTCAACCTGACTCCAGATTCACAAATGAATTCATACGTACTCTTTGGATCAGTGTGTACAGTAGCGGATCTTGCCACGGGCAAGCAGGACTTTTGCCCAGGGCGCCGCCTTCCGGAGGGCGCTGGCGCCATCCGGAGGGCGCCGCACCATGGCAAGATCCGCCACTGCTGTGCCCTCCGCTGCCCGCTGTGTCCCCCGTCTGTGCCTCCTGTGAAGGGAACTAGACGCGTAGCGTCTAGTTTCCCTTCGTGGAGAGTACCTTTGCTGAGCGGTGCGCGATGACGTCATCGCGCACCGCTCAGCATTTAAGCGGCGCTACTACTGTACAGGGGGCGTAACTGACCACGCCCCTTGTATTAAGCCATGCCCCATTCCCTGCCCGGTGCGCAGAGCGGGCTTGAACCGGCCCTGAGTGGGTAGCACCAATGTTTCAATTTATGTGATTTATGCACACGAGAAATTTAACATTAAACCCCTCATATCAATATTAATTACAATTAGTTCTGGTGCGGGATACTTTCTCTCAAATCCGGATTCACAAATACCAGATTCTTGACAGTGTGCACTGGCCACATGGATCCGGCCGAAGGTGGTAGTCTTTCTCCAGGTCTCCTGAACAGTTTAGTGGGACGCCTGGAGGGCTTAAGGGGGGTACACACGGAGCGATAATCTAAGCAATCTGACTAGATTGCTTAGATTTTCAGCAAGATCGCTCCGTGTGTAGCCCTAACAGCGATAGCGATGCGCAGCCCCACGCATCGCTATCGCTGCTGCTAGATTGGCCTGCATGCAGGCCAATCTAGCGGGTCGCTCACTTCACCCGCTGGGTGAAGTGAGCGGCCCCCCCCGTCTCCCCCCGCACGCTCAGCACAGATCGCGCTGTGCTGAGCGCCGGGAGAGATGTGTGCTGAGCGGTTCGCTCAGCACACATCTCTCCAACATCGGGCCGTGAGTACTGGCCTTTAGAGTCTACACAAAGACAGCTAGCACAGTATCTGCAAGAGTTATCTGCTCATATGAATAATCCTCCTGCTCCTGTAGGTATTCAAAACCCATCTGAATCCTCTCCAGTTTCACCCAGACTTCATTTGCCCACACCTAATAAATTTGATGGGAGTCCAAAATTGTGTCAAGGGTTTCTTAACTAGTATGACGTACACTCCACCTTACAGCCTGCCAATTTCCCGAATGACAAGACCAAAGTTGCATATATTGTCTTTTTTAACTGGTTCAGCCCTGGACTGGGTGTCCCCCCTGTAGGAGAGATCAGACCCACTATTGTCTCAATATACCGACTTCCTTTCCATGTTTCACAGAATATTTCATGAACCTGGAAGAACTACATCAGCTGCTATAGACGTTTTACACTTACGCCAGGGCAGTAAGTCTGTGGGACAATATGTGATACAATTTCAAACTCTGGCATCAGAGTTACAATGGAATGAGGAAGCGATAATAGCAATTTTTTGGAATGGTCTCTCTGGAAAAATTAAAGATGTACTGGTAACCCGTGATCTTCCTCCAAAACTGGTAGATCTTATTTCTCTTTGTAATAAAGTGGACTTACGTCTCAGAGAAAGATCTTACAAGGAAAATAAACTTGTCGAGAATGAACCAATGCAGATTGGAAGATCACGCATTACTCCTTAAGAGAGACGAGGATGTGTCTGTCTAAACTCTGTTTATATTGTGGTGAAGCTGGGCATAGGCTTGCTTCCTGTACCAAACAGCCGGGAAATGGTTGCTTCCTAGTCTCCCATGGAGAGAAGGGACTAGGAGAGAGAAAATCCTCTCCAAATTGGATTCCATCTTGCCAGTGACTTTTGTAATATTCAATAATAAATGAGCTACTGTTGAAGTGCAAAGGCATCGCCGCTGTGCGATGCCTTTGCACTTCTGCTGGGGAGGGGGGGCGGCACTGACATGCAGGGCGGGCTAGCCCTGTGCAGGGCATCCCCCCGCATATCAGGGAAGATGATCGTAGCTGTGCTAAATTTAGCACAGCTACGATCAACTCGGAATGACCCCCTTAGTGCCAACAAGATTAAGCAGGATTTTCCCTGGGTCTTCCCCATTATGCTGGAGAGAATGTGATCAAAATGGGGACCTTGAACATATTTGGTGATCCTGCCCCAAAATTCATTCTTTCTGGAAACAAACTGAAACCCTTATTGGGTCTATTCTTTCTTCACAGGTGACCTTGTGTCCTTGGACGGCCCCGCTGGGTCTCCCACTACTTGATCTTGATAGTAATGCTAACAAGCTGGCTCTCCAAATTCTTCATACTGCTAGATGTGTGTTAGCTAAATATTGGACTAAAATCACACCCCCACCCCTAAATATGATCCTGTCGAAAATGTCACAATCCGGGTAACTGGACGCCGTTTCCTGCCTGTTAGGTGTCTCCTGAGGTTGGCTCAGCGAGCCAGGGCCGGGCTATAACTATGTCTTGGGTTACATTTCGTGGTTATTGCCTGCAGTGCTGGTTCAGTGGCCTCCTTAGTGTATTCACTTACGGTGGTGTGGCGCTCTCAGCCCCGTCGCGGCCGTCACTGCTGCGCCTGTGGTCTTCCACTGGATGTGCGTCCTCTGTGTGCCGCGGCGGCCGTTGCCATTACCGCTTGACACATGGTTACTGCTTCTTTCCCCTTCAATCTCCGTCAATGGGTACAGCCATTTTGGATTGAATCACATGATACTCTCTTCACCTATCCGCAGTGCTGCCGGAGCCTGAGCATAATTGTCAGCCAATCCCTGCCATCCAGCAGGTATAAATATCCTGTCTCAGCACCCAGAAGGTTGTCAGTGCTTCCATTGTCTCTCCAACATTCCAGTATGCAGCTTCACTAAGGGCTCTCCTGTGAACACTCCCTGCAGTATAGCCTGACTCCCTTGTAGTTACTCTCTGCGGTGCAGCTCTAGTTCTCCTGTGCTGATGCTCTGTGGTGCAACCTGACTTTCTAGTTCCCGCACCTAGCGCTAGCAGAGTGTATGACTCTGGCTTCCAGCAGCCACTCTCTAGCAGGCCTCTGTCTCCACTACTCACCCTAATAGTGGAGTATTTACCTGCGATCCATAGCATCACTCAAACTTTACATGCGATCCCTAGCATCACTCAAGCTTTACCTGCGTTCCCTAGCATTACTCAAGCTTTACCTGCGATCCCCAGCATCACTCAAAGCTTCACTTGCGATTCCCAACATCACTTAAGCTTTACCTACGATCCCCAGCATCACTCTATGTTCCACCTGTGTTCCTAAGTGTCATAAAGCACTCCCATTTATACTCTTAACCAGTTGTGATTCAGAGACTCACTTGTGACATTTATTGTTTGGTTGCACATTCTTTGACTTTTATGATTTTATAAAAACCCTCAAAGGCACCTCCTGTTGTCGTGGTCACGCTTTCGGGCATCTGGTACTACTGTCTTAGCACATGTCTAGAGTCCTCTTCTACCTCCTAAATTTACGTACCCGTCAGCCCCTACAACTGAGGCTTCCAGCTACAGGCATCAGTTGTGACAATAAGCACTGACCTAATGGATCCGGTCGGAGACCAAGTCCAAGGGACCAGGCCAATACAAGAACTGGCAGCCCGTCTTGAACATCAGGAGGCTGCACAAGGCCATGTCATCCGATGTCTCCAGGACCTCTCCTCCCGACTGGATGAGATTCAGACAACCCTCCGTGGGTCAGGGGCGTCCAGTGTACCGACTGTAGTACCTCCGGTGGTATCCCCACCCACCATACCCACTTCTCCACGTCTTAATTTGCCGACACCTACTAAATATGATGGATACCCGAAAGCCTGCAGGGCTTTCCTAAACCAGTGCGAGATCCACTTTGAGTTGCAACCCGACAATTTTCCTACAGACCGCACCAAAGTTGCGTATATCATCTCCTTACTCAGTGGCGCCGCCCTCGACTGGGCATCACCCTTATGGGAAAGATCTGATACCCTGCTGTCATCCTACTCCGACTTCGTGGCAACATTCAGACGTATCTTTGATGAGCCAGGTCGAGTGTCGTCAGCTTCTTCTGAGATTCTTCGGCTGCGTCAGGGGACACGAACTGTCGGCCAGTATTTAGTACAATTCTAGACGTTGGCATCTGAGGTTACCTGGAATGAGGATGCGCTCTATGCAGCCTTTTGGCAAGGTGTCTCAGAACGTATTAAAGATGAGCTCGCCACCAGAGAATTGCCCTCGAAATGAAATTAGCTCATATCGGTCTGCACAAAAGTTGACCTACGGTTTCGTGAAAGGGCTATGGAGCGAGGCAGGTCAACAGTGCATAAGACTCCTTCTGCTCCTCCTCGTCAGCCATCCCCATCCAAAGATGAATCTACGCAGATAGGTCATTCACGACTGTCTCCAGCAGAGCGCAGAAGATGTTTATCTAATCGCCTTTGCCTGTATTGTTATGCACCTTCCCACCTCATTAACGCCTGCCCCGAGCGTCCAGGAAACTCCAAATCCTAGCCCGCCAAGGAGAGGGTCGGCTAGGAGTAATGAATTCCTCTCTGTCTTCAAGTGACTGTAACCTCTCAGTTTCTCTTCAGGTGGCCCAGCGTATCAAGAATCTTATTGCCTTGCTGGATTCTGGAGCAGCCGGAACTTTATAACTGAGAAGTTTGTTAAGCAGTGTCCCTACCCACTGAGAGACTGTTATCTCTTATATCTTTTTTTTATTTTATTTAAACTGTTTTTATTAAGGCAGCAGACAAATCATCACAACAGTACATTTCCGAAAGAAGGGGACAAGATCATCGCATATCATATATGTCAATATAAAATATTTAAAGCACCCAAAGCATGGAAAAAAGTTGTCTGCCTATTTTTCAACATCAAAATATGTAAAAGGGGAACATTCTAACAAAACAGCTTAGGAAAATAGAAAAGGAGAGAAAGAGAGGGAAGAGGAGGAAGAAAGAGAAAGGGAAAGTTATGAAATGTAGAGGCAGGTGAGAGTATCTGCACAGAGAGGACGAATCCTTTGGGAGATAAGGGGGGGGGGACTTTTTCAAGTAGAGATCTGAAACATGCTAGATAGACACATTATACGTAATGAGAGAAGAACTAAGCAGTCATATAAGACCGATACACAGGTGACTCCTTGAAATCATACCAGGGAAACCAGATGGCTGTAAAGTTAATGGTTTTCCCTGATGAGAAGGAGATAAGGTCTTCCATATCTAAAAAGTAATCAATCTTTTTAAACCATAATTTAATCGAGGGCGGTGAGGTGGATCTCCAAAGAGTTGGAATAACCGCTTTTGCAGCATTGCTAAGATGTCTGAATAGGGAGCATTTGTAGGAATGCGCGTCCGCGGAGGTGTGATTGAGGAGCCAAAATCCCGGGTCCTTTGGGACTACATCCCCCACTATCAGTTCGGAACATTTAGCTACCTCTGTCCAAAATGGAGTTATAAGAGGGCAGTCCCACCATATGTGCACGAAGCTCCCTGGGGCGTTTCTACATCTCCAGCAAAGATTCGAGAGAGAGGGAAACATTTTATTAAGAACAAGAGGAGTCCTATACCACCTATATATGAATTTATAGAGAATCTCTAGTCTTGATAAACATAAAGAGCTCGTCTGGGCGTTACTAAATACGGAATCCCAATTGATCTGTGTAGGTAGCCCTGACAGTTCCCTCTCCCAGGAAGCTATAAAGGTAGGAGGTTGCGGAAACAAGTCTTCCATGATAAGCGCGTAAATTTGAGAGATAGTATGTGTAGGTGAACTAGGAGAGACGCACATTTTTTCAAATACGGTGAGAGCTCTAGTTATATCAGAAAAGTTCTTGGAAGATGTTATGAAATGGTGAACCTGCAGGAACTTCCAAAAATCAGAACTATGTATATTCCAATGAGACTGAATATCTGAGAATGAATGCATCTTATCTGAGCTCACCAGCTGACCGAACCTGAAAATCCCGACTTCCGCCCATGGCGCAAAAGCTGTCCCATGGAGACCTGGAACAAATTCGGGATTATGGAGAAAAGAAGTTAAAGGGGCCCATTTGGAGGATATATGGCTCTTAGACCTCAACGTGGCCCATAATTTAAGCGTGGGGGAGACCGTGGGGTGGGTGATCTTCGGAAGGATAGGAAGCCAAGGTACAATTTCAATATAATGTGGGAGACAACCTTCCTCCAGAAGAACCCATTGTTTGCGATCTTTAGCCCGTGATCATTCCAGAACCCTATTCAAATGTACTGCATGATAGTAGCTATAAATATGTGGTAGTTGTTGCCCACCTTGATGCTTTCTCCTAAATAAAATGTTGTGTTTAAATCTAGGCATTTTGCATCCCCAAACAAATGCACGAATAAGAGTCTGGATGTCTTGGAACCAAAGTAGGGGGATGTGTATAGGGAGGGTTTGGAGAAAGAATAATATCCTAGGAAGGGCATTCATTTTGACAACATTGATCCTGCCAAACGATAATCGCAATTTCCTCCACCTCTGGAAGTCTAGGCGAAGCTTCGCCAACAGGTGGCTAAAATTCAGGGAGAATAATTTGGATAAGTCGTTGGACAGTAGCACCCTCAAATATTTTAATTTGTGGTTGTGCCAAGTAAAAGGGAAGGAGCGTTTCAAACCCTCTACTATATCAGGAGAGGTAGTTAAGTTCATGGCAATAGATTTGGTATAGTTTATCTTAAAATTAGAGAGGGCTCCAAACTTCTCAAATTCTACCATCAGGTTTGGTAATGAGGTGACCAGTTTTGAAATTAAAGCGAGTAAATCGTCGGCATATAAAGCTAATTTGTATTCAGGCCCCTTTATCAGCAAGCCAGAAATATTTGGATTGGCCCTAATGCTTCGAGCTAATGTTTCCATGCAAAGGACAAAAAGCAACGGGGATATTGGGCAACCTTGTCGTGTGCTGTTGGTAATAGAAAAGGAATCAGAAAGGGAGCCATTAATCCTGATTTTGGCGGATGGGGAAGCATAAAGAGATAGGATTCTAGGAAGACAAGTATTGCCAAGCCCTAGATGTTTCAGTATGCCAGACAAAAAGTCCCAGTCCACCCTGTCAAATGCTTTTTCAGCATCGGTCGACAGCATGATTGAGGGGGACGTAATCTGGCCAGCATAGTGAATCATATTGAGCACTTTAGAGGTGTTATCTCTGGCTTCACGGCCTAGAACAAATCCAGCCTGATCTCCATCAATCAAACCGGGCAATAATAGTTTAAGGCGATTTGCAATCAGTTTGGCAAAAAGTTTTATGTCTATGTTCAATAGCGAAATTAGACGATAGCTAGAGCAAAGACTGGGATCTTTGCCCTCCTTAGGTAAAACTGCAATGTGGGCTTCGAGAGATTGCGGGGAAAAGGGCGAGTGTTCTGATACAGTATTAAAGGCTCTTGTGAGAAGAGGGACCAATTTATCCTTGAAAGCTTTATAATATGCAATGGTATACCAATCAGGGCCTGGACTCTTGCCGTTGGGAGAAGAGTCAATGACTTTCATAACCTCCTCAGTAGAGAAAGGGGCGTCTAGATCTTCTACCTCTTTTGTGGACAGCGTAGGGAAGTCTAAGGCCTCCAAGTAGTCAGCTATGGCTGTTCGGTGGGACAGCTTATCAACTCTTCCAGTCGGACCGGAAAGGTTGTACAAGGTGGAATAGTATGCCTGAAAGGCCCTAGTAATATGAGGTGTTTCATGTTGGGGCTGACCTTGACTATCTTTAATTGTATGAATAAAAGTGAGTGCACGTTGTTCTCTGAGGGCTTTGGCCAGTAATTTCCCGGGTTTGTTACCCCATTGATAGTATCTGCTACGGCACTTCCGATATGAAAATTTGACTCTATCAGAGAGTAGTTTATTCAGATCGGCCCTGGCAGCCTCAAGATCTGCATAATGTTGTGGGGTTTTGGATTTCTTATGTAAAAGCTCGAGAGATTTTATCCTAGATAATTAGTCACCACTGAGTTTCTCCCTCTGCCTTTTACGGAAAGAGCCTATCTGGACACAAACCCCTCTAATGACACATTTATGCGCCTCCCATACCGAGACCTTAGATATGTCATCTAGGTCATTAATACAGATATAGGAGTCTAAGGCATTGTCAATTCGAGACCGACACTCCGCGTCCTGTAAAAAAAGTGCCGTTAAAATGCCAGGACCTTCCAGGAGGCCACTACTAAATATCCAACTTTGCTGGCCTATCCTGTGGCCTTTCTTTTGGCTTAACACTATGTTTCATCCATTATCGGATATTTTTCACCTGGGGATTGGGATAATCCGATGGATAGAATGCTGAAACAAACCCCTAAGGTTCGTAAGGCAATTTCAACTGCATATGGGTACTTTCGGAACGTCCTAGATTACTCGAGGGGACTGGGAGGTATTATGTCTTGGAAGGATTGTCTCCCAGACATTGAGACTACGGACTTACTCGTGGCACATGTTAAGGCCTGCAAATTATTTCCCTCTTCTAGGTATAAAGAAATGTCTCTTAATATTTTACATAGGACTTATTTATCGCCTCATAGACGATACATGATAGGACTTGCTGACACACATGCATGTTGGAAATGTGGCACTCTCCAGGCGGATCTCTTTCACTGCCTGTGGACATGCCCTATAATCAGACTGTTTTGGATACATATAAGAAACTACTTGACGGCCAATCTGGTGAACTATTGGAGGTTGTCTCCGGAGTGGGCGCTTTTCGGTATTTTACCACCGAATCAACGCCTCTCTTTGGGCAGTAAAAAGCTGCTGCTGGCAGTTAGTATAGCGGCTAGGAAGGCCATTCTGCAAGTGTGGATAGCTAGGGATCCACCTACTCTATCATTATTTAAAGCCAAACTATTCTATCTCTTTAGGATGGAGTGGATAAGCATCTTGCTGGAAAAAGATACTAAGGTACAATTTTTTTTTTGAAGTTTGGGAGAGCTATATAACGACCTTGTCGACAACGGTTAGGAAACAGCTCCATGACTCCTTGTCCAATACAGAATGGTTTCTAACTAGAATGGCTGCGGGAGATCCGCCGATTGTGCTTTAAAACTGATTGTCACTCGGGGCTTTGGGGGCGGATGGGTGGGGAAATAAGGTACGGACACCGGGTTTTTTTTTTTTCTTTTCTTTTTTTTTTTCTCTTATGTATAAGTCTGGGTCAATCGACTGAGCTGGATTTTGGATTAGTGGAGCCTGTGGTCTCCGGGGACATGCTTCATGCAGATGTGATACTGTTGCTTGCTTATAATGGATATGTCTCTTGATTAAGGACTCAACTGCATTCTCCTTTGTTTTGTTTTCATATGTTACCCTTCTACCGAAGGTTTGAATTACAGTGAATGTTTATGTATGTATTGCATATATTGCTTCAATAAAAAATGATGTTGAAAAAAAATGCCAGGACCATTGACAGCGTGTGCAGGGTGGAAAGCATAATGTGAGGTTAACACGGGCATGATCTGACCACACAATTTGTCCTATAGAGGCATCAGACAGAAGATGTAGGTGTCGGTGCCTCAAAAACAAATAATCAATTCTGGAGTATGTCTGATGTGGGTGTGAGAAAAAGGAATAATCTACCTCGGCAGGATGTGTCAGTCTCCATGTGTCAATCAGCTGGTGGTTGTGCAAGGTGCGTCTCAACCCCCTATGCTCCCTCTCTGGCCTGCAAGAAATCTTTTTAGAATTGTCATGAAGGGGATCAAGAGTCCAATTTAAGTCACCTCCCATTACTACCACCCCCTCTAGGAGAGACTCAGCAATTTCCAAAACCGAGGACAAAAAGGAAGGTTGTTTAGCATTGGGAGCATATATGTTCAAAAAAGAAAAGCGTTGGCCATATATATCGCATTTAACCAGCTACCCCCTACCTTCAGCTAGTCTATGGGAAGTAACATTAAGGATAGGCATGTGGCGAGCCAGTAAAACAGCCACACCTAATATCTTGCCGGAAGGATTATTAGACAGGAAAACATGAGGATAGTAGTGACATTTCAAAGACGGCACATGTTCCATCTTCAAATGCGTTTCCTGAATAAAAGCAACGTCAACTCTCTCATCTCTAAGCCATTTGAGGAGTTTAGACCTTTTCTTAGGAACATTCAACCCTTTAATATTAAGGGTAGTGACATGTAAATCATTCAATCCCATTGTTACAGCAGACCTAAGAGATTCACAACGGTCATCCCTACAACAGACACTTGAGGGGGGAAAGGAAGAACAGCAAGGAAAGGAAATAGAAAGAGAAGGAAATCAGAGAAAGGAGGAAAAGAAGATGCAGTGTGGAAAGCCACACCACAAAGTACTACGATATTTAACAAAGATAATAACAATATTAGAAAAAGGACAGCTGCAAAAAGGACAGGAGCGGAATCCTGTCGACTCCCAGCCCAAAGAGACAAGGGATACAGCATAATGGGGTCCTACGGGGGGCCAAGGACAGCGACTATCCACAATATAGAAGCTAATCTAATGTGGAGTATTACCAAGGAGTGCGCATAGGCACAGAGTGAAACGTATAGAAAAAAATATATATAATCTCTAAACCTTTTAGCAAAGTTTCATGAAAGCTGAACAATTATGTAAATGAGTATTGTCACGGAAATAAAGAATGCAGCTTAAACAAAATCAAAATAACATACCAACGATACCCCATCACTCATCTATGAAACCATTACAACATTGCAAAAACCGATCTCACGTGTGAGCAACATACAACAACATTTAAGGGAAAAAAAAATCAAGTGTACGACAAGAGTAACAGGAGAATTCACGTCAGCACGAGACGAAACCTCCGCTTCATGGAGGCTCAGAGGAACGGGAACCAGCAGGAGTAGACCCCCGCGACCATGGGGAGCGCACTTGTTGCCACGCGTCGTCTGGAGGAATCACAACAGGCAAATCCGGCAGGTGGCGAAAAGCTTCCCAATCAGGTAGCGGCACCGGAGGTATTCCCAATGTCATGAAGAAGGCCTGTAAGTCCGAAGGTCTGGAGAGACTCGCAACTTTGCCACTATGAGAAACCTGAAGGGAAAAAGGGAAGCACCATCTGTATTTCAGTTCAAGTTTCCTAAGGGAATCAGTGAGAGGCTTCAAGGCTCGACGCTGCTGCAAGGTCGACCAGGCGAGATCAGGAAATAACTGAATCTTGTCTCCTTGAAAGTCAATACTATCCAGCTGACGGGCCGACCTCATTATTTCCTCTTTTTGGACATAATAGTGGAGCCTGCAAATCACATCACGTGGTCTGTCAGACGACAAGCCGCGAGGGCGGAGGGCACGGTGTGCTCTATCAAATATAATGTGCTTGTTTGGATCCAGGTCAATAAGTTCTCCAAATATTGTAGTTAAAGCATTCGTCAGGTCAGCCTGTTGGACGCTCTCGGGCAGGCCCCAGACCCTGATATTATTTCGCCGGCCGCGATTATCCATTTCTTCGATACGTGATTTGAGAAAAGAGATATCACCCCTCTGATGAGAAAGCACCTCCCAAAATTTAGTAAGGGTATCCATGCTAGACGACTCATGGCGTTCCAGTATATCTACACGGGCCGCAATTTGAGACATGTCTTGTCGAAGCGCTGCCACTTCCTGAGTGATGGTGGAAAGCAAGCGGGTCTCCAAGGCCGAAAAATCTTATTTCGTGGGAAGTGATTTAATATGAGATAGGATCTCGCTAATCTCTGCAGACTAAGAGGAGGCTTGTGGAGGCTGCGGATTCCCGGGGGACGACATGTCTACCAGACCGTGTAGAAACGGGGAGGCTGGGACAGTAGAGGAAGCAGCAGGGCTTTGAGGTCGGAGTAGTTAAGAATTGACGTAGGTCCGACGAATGTCGGGTAACGGGGGATGGGATCGCGTCCGGTTTGGTCTTGGCCTTTTTTTTCTTTATCCCTCTCACCATGAGATCGGTCTTCAAATAAGGCAGTGCAGTATTACACTTTCACATAACCTCTGCATTATAAAAACACGTGGATCGTCGTCGTGCAAAAGCCCCCACGCGGCCTTAGGGCGACATCAGGCAGGCAGACACATAGCTAGGGAGCTATAAGGCTAATCACAGTGATATAACATCAGGGCTCGATCCAGTCTGGGTGTAGATACTGGACACTATGCAATAGAAAGTATGCGGCTGTAACACTGCTCTTCAGGCTCCGTGGCCCTCCCTGGCCAGAAGGGTCCAGCTGTATATGGATGGCAGCAGCGAGTGAAAATTCAGTTATAGCTCCGGTAGGAGCAGGGAGCTAGTTGGAGCAAGCAAAAAATGCACGAGGGCTGCTGGCCGTATGTGGGCTGCAGTGAGGTCACCACCTCTGACACAGTGCATAGCTCTATGGTCACACCCCCCTCCCCCCGCCGGAGCCCCACAGACCGCGAGTCTGAGGATCGTACTCACTTCTGGGGCCCAGCGGGAGAGAGACAGCAGGGAACAGGAGTGCTACAAAGATGGCCGCCGGGCCCCGTCTCGCGCGGCAAGTCTCGGGATCCCCGGGCAGTGGAGGTAAGCAGCGGGGAGTGTCTCTTAGCTGCGGCTGGCGGCGGTATGAAGAACGGAGGTCCTGGAGAGGTCCGCGGCCCGATTCGGAAGGCACTGGAGCTGCCGCCGGTCCGGGGAGGAAATAGAGGCCCCGGCTTGTGTGAGCCCTGTAGGCCGCAACCCGCAGGAGCAGTGAAAACCACTCCCTGATTCTGCGGCACGAACAGGGGCACTGCAGAGGGAACAGGAGGGACAGGGGGGCAGCTGAGGATACCAAAGGATCCCAGAGAGGGGGTATGTAGAGAGAAAGGAGCCCCGGGTCGCAGGAGGTATCTCCGTTCATGACTGCCACCTTCAGCAGCCAGGCCATGCCCCCCATCTCCTATATCTTTAACTGCCGTGGACGGCAGTAAGATTTCTGATGCGGTGATTACCTCCAAGACCCTACCTATCCATCTGAAGGTAGGGGTTCTGCATACAGAGCTAATTTCCTTCCTGGTTATCCCAAGGGCCACTCATCCTGTGGTTCCATGCCTCCCATGGCTTCGTTTGCATAATCCTCAAGTTGATTGGAAGATGATCCATATCCTGGCATGGGGTCCTTCCTGTTCTAAGACATGTCTACATAAAGTGCTTCCAGTTTGCAACTCCTCCTCTAAATCCCATGATGTTCCACCTTCTCCATATCAGGATTTCACCGATGTATTCAGCAAGTCTTCACCCGATATTCTTCCTCCCCATAGAGAATGGGATTGCCCTATCGATCTCATTCCAGGGAAAACTCCTTCTCGTGGATGCACATATCCTTTGTCGTTGCCTGAGACCCACTCCATGGAGGAGTATATCAAGGAAAATCTGGCTAAAGGATTCATCCGGCCTTCCTCCTCTCCAGCTGGCGCAGGCTTCTTCTTCGTAAAGAAGAAAGATGGCAGCCTGCAACCATGTATTGACTACCGGGGTCTGAATGACATCACAGTAAAAAATCGGTACCCTCTGCCGCTTATCACCGAGTAATTTGACAGCGTCAGTGGAGCCACTATCTTCACAAAGTTAGATCTGCGGTGTGCTTATAATCTCATCTGAATCCGAAAGGGTGACGAGTGGAAGACAGCTTTTAACACCCGTGACGGACATTACGAGTACCTCGTCATGCCTTTCGGACTCAGCAATGCTCCAGCGGTATTCCAACACTTCGTGAATGAGATTTTCAGAGACATTCTTTATCATCATGTTGTGGTTTATCTCGATGATATCCTTATCTTCGCGAATGATCTGGAGGAACATCGGTTCTGGATGAAAGAGGTCTTGTCCCGTCTCCGTACCAATCATCTGTATTGCAAACTGGAAAAGTGCGTCTTTGAAGTAAAATCCATCCCGTTCCTGAGGTATATTGTATCCGGTTCCGGCCTGGAGAGGGACCCTGAGAAACTTCAAGCGATCTGAGATTGGCCAATTCCTGTAACCCTCAAGGGCATCCAGAGATTGCTAGGGTTTGCCAATTATTACAGGAAATTTATTCTGGACTTTTCCACCATTGTAGCGCCTATTACGGCTCTTACCAAAAAAGGTGCCAATCCTTCCAAATGGTCAGAAGAATCTACCCAAGCATTTCATTTGTTGAAACAAAGATTCATCCCTGCTCCGGTTTTGAAACAGCCAGATACCAGTTCGCCCTTCATTCTTGAGGTGGACGCCTCTTCTGTTGGAGTGGGCGCAGTACTGTCTCAAAGAGCTAACGATGGTCATCTACATCCTTGTGGCTTCTTCTCACGAAAGTTCTCTCCTGCTGAGCGTAATTACACCATTGGCGATCAAGAACTTTTGGCGATTAAGCTCGCTTTGGAAGAGTGGAGGTACTTATTAGGAGCTTCTCATACCATCACCATCATGACGGATCACAAGAATCGCCTGTACCTAAAAGGCGCTCAATGTCTTAACCTTCGCCAAGCCAGGTGGGCACTTTTCTTTTCCAGATTTGACTTCAAATTGCAGTTTTGTCCAGGGTCACAGAATCGCAAGGCTGATACCCTTTCCCGCTCCTGGGAGCAAGAAAATGAGTCTGAGTCTACTGACAAGCATTATATCATTGATCCAGTGGCGTTCTCCGCAGTGAGGATGGACTCTATGCCCCCACCAGGGAAAAGTTTAGTGAAGCCGGCTCTCAGAAGGAAGCTCTTGCATTGGGCACATTCCTCTTGCTTTGCCAGACACGCGGGCATACGCAAGACCTTAGAATTCATTTCCAGATCATACTGGTGGCCGACCCTAAAGAAGGACATTGCTGAATTTGTGGCCTCCTGCCCAAAATGTGCCAAACACAAGGTACCCCGTCAGTCACCCGCTGGGCAACTGGTTCCTTTGTCTGTTCCTCATTGTCCGTGGACCCATCTTTTGATGGATTTCGTCACAGATCTCCCTGTGTGTAACAAATTCAGCACCATCTGGGTGGTAGTTGACCGGTTCACCAAGATGGCTCATTTCATTCCTCTCACCGGTCTTCCATCAGCTTCCAAGTTGGCACAAGTCTTTATTCAAGAGATCTTCAGATTACACGGCCTCCCTGTGGAGATTATTTCCGATAGAGGTGTTCAGTTTGTGGCCAAGTTCTGGGGAAGTCTTTGTCAGGCGCTTCAAGTCAAGCTGAAATTCTCTACAGCCTATCACCCTCAAACCAATGGGCAAACGGAGATGGTGAATCAAGACTTGGAGGCCTTCCCCCGTATCTACGTATCCTCTTCCCAGGATGATTGGGTTCAACTTC
Organism: Pseudophryne corroboree; assembly: GCF_028390025.1. NCBI lineage: Eukaryota > Metazoa > Chordata > Amphibia > Anura > Myobatrachidae > Pseudophryne > Pseudophryne corroboree. The sequence continues at coordinate 539,171,948 of NC_086445.1, forward strand.
TCCCATGGGCTGAATTCTGCCACAACAATCAGTATCATTCTTCATCTTCCTCCATGCCATTCTTCACCAATTATGGGTTCCACCCAAAAGTTCCTGAGTTCCAACCGCTTCCAGCAACATTGGTGCCTGCAGCTGATATCACGATTCGGTAGTCTTCAAATAACTGGAAGAATGTTCGTGCAGCTCTTTTGAAAGCATCCTCCAGGTACAAGAGATTTGCGGATAAGAAGTGTAGGGCAATTCCTGCCCTTAAGGTTGGTGACCGCGTTTGGTTGTCTATGAAAAATCTACGACTGAGGGTTCCGAGTATGAAATTCGCCCCCCGCTATATCGGACCCTTCCTGATTGAACAAGTTGTTAACCCAGTGGCTTACAAGCTTCAGCTACCTCCATTTCTGAAAGTTCCTACGATGTTCCATGTTTCACTCCTCAAACCAGTGATTCTGAATCGCTTCCATTCAGCGCTTCCCTCTGCTCCCAAAGTCCAGACTCAACGTGGTGTTAAGTATGAGGTCGCCAAGATTCTGGATTCACGTATTAGATATGGTCATCTCCAGTATTTAATAGATTGGAAGGGCTATGGTCCTGAAAAACGTTCCTGGACAAATGCATCTGATGTCCATGCTCCTAAATTGGTTCAGAGATTCCATACCAGATTTCCGCGAAAACCTAAGAAGTGTCCTGGGGCCACTCCTAAGGGGGGGGGGTGCTGTCACGATCCGGGTAACTGGACGCCGTTTCCTGCCTGTTAGGTGTCTCCTGAGGTTGGCTCAGCGAGCCAGGGCCGGGCTATAACTATGTCTTGGGTTACATTTTGTGGTTATTGCCTGCAGCGCTGGTTCAGCGGCCTCCTTAGTGTATTCACTTATGGTGGTGTGGCGCTCTTAGACCCGTCGCGGCCGTCACTGCCGCGCCTGTGGTCTTCCACTGGATGTGCATCCCCTGTGTGCCACGGCCGCCGCCATTACCGTTTGACACGTGGTTACTGAGTGCTTCTTTCCCCTTCAATCTCCGTCAATGGGCGCAGCCATTTTGGATTGAATCACATGATACTCTCCTCACCTATCCGCAGTGCTGCCGGAGCCTGAGCATAATTGTCAGCCAATCCCTGCTATCTAGCAGGTATAAATATCCTGTCTCAGCACCCAGAAGGTTGTCAGTGCTTCCATTGTCTCTCCAGCATTCCAGTATGCAGCTTCACTAAGGGCTCTCCTGTGAACACTCCCTGCAGTATAGCCTGACTCCCTTGTAGTTACTCTCTGCGGTGCAGCTCTAGTTCTCCTGTGCTGATGCTCTGTGGTGCAACCTGACTCTCTAGTTCCCGCACCCAGCGCTAGCAGAGTGTATGACTCCGGCTTCCAGCAGCCACTCTCTAGCAGTCCTCTGTCTCCACTACTCACCCTAATAGTGGAGTATTTACCTGCGATCCATAGCATCACTCAAACTTTACCTGCGATCCCTAGCATCACTCAAACTTTACCTGCGATCCCTAGCATCACTCAAGCTTTACCTGCAATCCCCAGCATCACTCAAAGCTTCACCTGAGATCCCCAACATCACTTAAGCTTTACCTATGATCATAAAGCACTCCCATTTATACTCCGGATTACTAGTCTTAACCAGTTGTGATTCAGAGACTCACTTGTGACATTTATTGTTTGGTTGCACATTCCTTGACTTTTATGATTTAATAAAAACCCTCAAAGGCACCTCCTGTTGTCGTGGTCACGCCTTCGGGCAATTGGTACTACAATCTCAGCACATGTCTAGGAGTCCCCTTTTGCCTCCTAAATTCACGTACCCGTCAGCCCCTACAACTGAGGCCTCCAGCTACCGACACCAGCCCTCAGTTGTGACAGAAAATATGGTATATTTCCACGATGGAGAAAATTACAGCCGCTTTACATGATAGGTCTGATAAATATAACAAAATTTGGGAACCTTGGTTCTCTTACTCTAAATCCCAGGTTTCACGTGTATGATGTGTCGCTTTGGAATTATATTTTTTATATCTCTTATGCTTCTGAATGGTTATACTACTACTTCTATGTTTTTGGTACTCAGTGATGGCGGTCCCCCTCCTCTCCCCCTCTTTCTTCCTTCTTTCTCTCTCTCTCTTTTATATAAGTTATATTTTCTTCTTTTCTTGTCAGTATACTTTAACGATATGTTTATTTAAAAAAAAAAAAATGTAATGTCAAAACTTATACGGTTGATGTACATTTTTCTTTGTATCTTTTATGTTATTTGGTGTTTTGATTTGACATGTTTTGTACCATCAATGTCTATTTGTCTATGTTGGTTTTTGCAACATTTTCTCAATAAAAATAATTCTTAAAAAAAAAATGTTCTGTTTCAGCACTTCTTGATTCTGGGGCAGCAGAAAATGTCATGACTCAAGACTTTGTTTCTAAATACCAGATACCCACTGAAGCACTTCCATTTTCCATATCCTTATCAGCAGTGGATGGCAGTTTAATTCCTCGTGGGTCAATCACCACACGGACAGCTGCAGTCAAACTCTATGTTGGAGCACTATACTCAGAGTTGATCTCATTTCTCATTATTCCTAAAGCAACTCATTCAGTGCTACTAGGGATTTCCTGGTTACGGAAACATAATCCTCATATAAATTGGTCTTCCATGCAAGTGCTCTCATGGGGCAAGAACTGTTCTGAAGTCTGCTTGGGAAAGGTGGTACCTGTCGGTTCTTCTGAATCCGCCATCTTGGAAAAGTTGCCTCCCCAATATCATGCCTTTGCAGACGTATTCAGCAAACAAGGTCCACATAGAGAATGGGATTGCCCCATAGAACTAATCCCTGGAAGGTCACCACCCAGAGGGCGTACACACCCTCGCTCTGTTTCTGAAACCAAATCAATGACTGAGTACATCCAGGAAACCTACAGAAAGGATTTATTCCTCCCTCCACATCACCTGCTGGGGCAGGGTTCTTTTTTGTAAAAAAGAAAGATGTGGACTCCGTCCCTGTATAGATTACTGAAATTACTGTGAAAAACCATTACCCATTACTACTCATTACAGAACTGTTTGATCGTGTGAAAGGTTCTACCATCTTTACCAAACTAGATTTAAGAGGTGCCTATAACCTGATTCATATCCGCCAAGTTGACGAGTGGAAAACGGCTTTCAACACTAGGGGTGGGCATTATTAATATCTCGTTATGCCATTCGCGTTAAGCAATGCTCCTGTAGTCTTTCAGTATTTCGTTAACGAGATATTTCGAGATCTTCTGTACCATTCTGTTGCTGTGTACCTGGACGATATCCTCATATTCTCCCAAGATCTCCTGTATCATCATGCTCATGTAATAGAGGTGCTTTATAGACTCCGTGCCAACCATTTATAATGTAAACTTTAAAAATTTATGTTTGGAGTGACAACTGTCCCTTTCCTAGGATATATAATTTCTGGATCAGGCCTTCAAATGGACCCTGAGAAAGTTCAGGCTGTACTTTCCTGGATTGAGCCAAATACGTTGAAAGCGGTCCAAAGATTCCTTGGATTTGCCAACTACTATCGGAAATTTGTCAAAGGATTCTCCACTCTGGCAGCTCCCATTACAGCTCTGACCCGCAAGGGTGCCAATCCTACTCAGTGGTCTCCAGAGGCTAAGTCAGCATTTCAACTGTTAAAACAGGCTTTCATTTCAGTTCCTGTACTCAAACAACCAGATGTTACCCAGCCCTTCATACTAGAGGTGGACGCATCCTCTGAAAGTGTAGGGGCAGTTCTCTCACAGAGATTAGATGATAACAAACTCCATCCCAGTGGATTCTTCTCCAAGAAATTTTTGCCTGCTGAGAGGAACTACCCCTCTGGCGAGAAAGAACTTTTAGCTATTAAGCTAACCTTTGAAGACTGGCGTTACCTATTGGAAGGGGCACGTTATCCTATTTCAGTATTTACCGATCACAAGAATCTCTTGTTTCTCAAAAATGCTCAGTGTCTCACTCCCAGACAACACTGGGCATTATATTTCTAAAGATCTGAGTTCAAGATTTCTTTCCATCCAGGATCACAGAATGGTAAGGCTGATGCCCTGTCTCGTTCCATGGGACCCGATGAAGATTATAAAAATCCTGAAGAATATCCATTGTTAAACCCATCTGTGTTTGCCTCCACTGATGTGGTTACTCCTCCTGGAAAAACTTTTGTTGCTGCCGACCTCTGCAAGCAGCTCCTGTCCTGGGCTCACGCCTCACTGTTCTCTGGTCATATGGGGGTACAGAAGACTCTAGAATTTGTTAAACGATCCTACTGGTGGCCTTCCATGAGAGCTGATGTGCAAGACTTCATTTCTTCATGTACCCAGTGTGCCCAACACAAAATCTTCCGCCAGGCTCCTGCTGGTCCACTACATCCACTATCCATTCCACTCAGGCCCTGGACGCACATATCAATGGAATTCATTACAGAACTTCCAGCATCAAAAGGCTACACCACTATATGGGTAATTGTGGACCGGTTCTCCAAGATGGCTCATTTTGTTCCTCTGACTGGTCTTCCATCAGCTCCACGTCTTTCACAATTATTTATCTCCAAAATATTCCGTCTGTATGGACTGCCAACTGAGATTGTGTCTGACCGTGGTACCCAATTTGTCACCAAATTCTGGAGAGCTCTCTGTTCTGCCTTACAAATAAAGTTGAAATTCTCCACAGCCTATCACGCTCAATCTAATGGCCAGACGGAAAGGATAAATCAAGATTTAGAGACTTTCCTTCGCCTCTATATCTCCTCTTCTCAGGACAATTGGATTGAATTTCTGCCATGGGCTGAATTTGCACACAACAATGCTTACCATACCTCTTCAGAAGCCAATCCATTCTTCACTGTCTACGGCCATCATCCTCGAGGCCCTGAATTCCAGTCTCTTCCAGTTTTTGATGTGCCTGCAGCAAATTCTTCCCTTCAGTATTTCTCCAGTATCTGGAAACAAGTCCATGCCACTTTCAAAAAATCATCTGTCCATTACAAGACTTTTGTTGATCGTAAAAGGAGAGCTATCCCCAGTCTCAAGGTGGGAGATCGTGTCTGGTTATCCACGCATAACATCAGACTCTGGGTACCTACTATGAAGTTCGCTCCCCGATTCATCGGTCCGTTCACCATCATCAAAGTCATCAATGCTGTGGCATATCGACTACAACACCCTCTATCTCTCTGGATTCCAATTCCTTTCATGTCTCTCTCCTAAAGCCTCTTGTCTTGAACCGGTTCCAGTCACCTCTTCCCAAGGCTCATCAAGTTAAGACCCAGCGAGGGGTGGAATTTCAGGTGGAGGCCATCATAGACTCTCGGTGCCAGCATGGAAGACTACAATACCTCATTCACTGGAAAGGTTACGGTCCTGAGGAAAGATCATGGGTGAATTCAGAGGATATTTAGGCTCCTCATCTCATCTCCAAGTTCCATTTAAAGTATCCCAAGAAGCCTAGTAAGTGTCCTAAGGCCACACCTCAAGGGAGGGGGGGGGTACTGTCACAAATCGGCGTGGACTTCCCTGCAGACGGGTCACTTACCATACATGTCATCGAGGGCCACGGTTTTCCAGCATGAAGTATACACTTGTGACCAACCATGTCCACTCCCTGGTGCCCAGGCAGCGCTCTCAGCCATGCTTTCTAGAGGATACGGGGCCGCAATCCATTCCAGCATCGAGGCCTGGGCACTGCCATATTGGTCCCGGTCAGCTGACCATAAATCAGCCAATCCATACCCAGCCAGGACAAGGCTCCATCACCTGATTCACTCCAGCCACTCACAGCCAACCCAGTGGTATAAATCCCCAGCACTGGCTATGCAAAATCTAGTCTAGTTCCTGAGTTCCTGCTATTCAAATAGCTTGCATTTCCTCTATGGTGCAGTTTTTTCTCACTAAGCTTCATTCACCTGACACCTGTTCCTGAGTCTGTGTCTGATCCTTCCTGGGCTGCACAGGCGATTCCAGACTGCTGATTAACTTCCCGATTCTCATTCTAGCCAAACTTCGGTAACATCCGATCCAACTCCAGTTTCCAGCCTGGTTCCGGTTCCTACCATCATACAAGAGTTCACTCCATTCCTGGAGAAGTAATAACCCAGTCCAAGCCTGGTAAAGCTACTGAATACTCTTTTGCAATACCAATCGGATTCCAGCACAAGGGGAGTTTCTAATACCATCCTGATTACAGTAATAACCCAGTTACAAGCCTGGTTAATCTACTGTCTCCTCTCATCAGCCTGCATTCCAACAGCATCAACTCTGGGGCGAGGTCTCAGCAGCCTATACAGACTTCAACCTGACTCCGGATTCACAAATACCAGATTCTTGACAGTGTCAGGGAGAGAGAGAAAGTGTTAGGGAGAGAGGGAGAAATTGTCAGGGAGAGAGTATCAGGGAGAGGCAGAGAGAAGCCGTGAAGTGGCCAGCAGCTTAAACATGTGTTTGCAAACATTTGTGACAAATTCTCTGAATTTTATTACCAGATAGATTCAGGGATGGTTACAGGTAATTTTCAGTGTGCGGAAGGGAATTTGGGGGTGGGGATTTGCACCCCCCTTCCTCTTTGTTTGTCTGTCTATGACCCCTCCCCCTTCCAGCACCTGATATATAATTATCTCCAGGTATGATTGAGCAGCTTCCAAATTGTTTGTCTGCTAGAGGCAGAGAGAGTGTCAGAAAGAAAGAGAGAGTCATGGATGGAAAGAGAGTCAGAGAGAGCGAGAGTGAGAGAGAAAAAGAGTGTCAGGGAGGAGAGAGAGAGTGCCAGGGAGAGAGAAAGAGTGTCAGGGAGAGTGTCAGGAAGAGATAGAGCGAGAAAGAGTGTCAGGAAAAGAGAGAGAAAGAGTGTTAGGGTGAGGGAGAAAGAGAGAAAATGTCAGAGAGAGAGAGTCAGGGAGAGAGAGACAGTGTTAGGGAGAGAGCTAGACAGTGTCAGGGAGATAGAGTAATAGTGTCAGGGAAAATAAGATTTTAAACCTACCGGTAAATCTTTTTCTCCTAGTCCGTAGAGGATGCTGGGGACTCCGTAAGGACCATGGGGTATAGACGAGCTCCGCAGGAGACATGGGCACTCTAAGACTTCAGATGAGTGTGAACTGGCTCCTCCCTCTATGCCCCTCCTCCAGACCTCAGTTAGAGAACTGTGCCCAGAGGAGACGGACAGTACGAGGAAAGGATTTTTGTTAATCTAAGGGCGAGATACATACCAGCCCACACCATACACACCGTACAACCTGGTATATACCAAACCAGTTAACAGCATGAACAAAACAGCATCAGCCAGAGACTGATCTCAACTGTAACATAACCCTTATGTAAGCAACAACTATATACAAGCCTTGCAGAAATAGTCCGCACTGGGACGGGCGCCCAGCATCCTCTACGGACTAGGAGAAAAAGATTTACCGGTAGGTTTAAAATCTTATTTTCTCTTACGTCCTAGAGAATGCTAGGGACTCCGTAAGGACCATGGGGATTATACCAAAGCTCCAGACCGGGCGGGAGAGTGCGGATGACTCTGCAGCACCGATTGAGCAAACATGAGGTCCTCATCAGCCAGGGTATCAAACTTGTAGAATTTTGCAAAAGTGTTTGAACCCGACCAAGTAGCTGCTCGGCAAAGCTGTAATGCCGAGACGCCTCGGGCAGCCGCCCAAGAAGAGCACTTTAAGAAAGCTTTGGACTCTGGGTGTGCACTGGCTCCTCCCTCTATGCCCCTCCTCCAGACCTCAGTTAGGGAAACTGTGCCCAGAGGAGATGGACCGTACGAGGAAGGATTTTTGTAAATCTAAGGGCGAGATCCATACCAGCCACACCAATCACACCGTATAACTTGTGATAAACAAGTATGAACAACAACATAGCCACGGTTCAACCGATAAACTATAACATAACCCTTATGTAAGCAATAACTATATACAAGTCTTGCAGAAGAAGTCCGCACTTGGGACGGGCGCCCAGCATCCTCTACGGACTACGAGAAATAGATTTACCGGTAAGTAAAATCTTATTTTCTCTAACGTCCTTGAGGATGCTGGGACTCCGTAAGGACCATGGGGATTATACTAAAGCTCCCAAACGGGCGGGAGAGTGCGGATGACTCTGTAGCACCGATTGAGCAAACAGGAGGTCCTCCTCAGCCAGGGTATCAAACTTATAGAACTTTGCAAAGGGGTTAGACCCCGACCAAGTAGCTATTCGGCACAACTGTAATGCCGAGACCCCTCGGGCAGCCGCCCAAGAAGAGCCCACTTTCCTAGTGGAATGGGCCTTAACCGATTTCGGTAACGGCAATCCTACCGTAGAATGCGCCTGCTGAATCGTGTTACAGATCCGGCGAGCAATAGTCTGCTTTGAAGCAGGAGCGCCAACCTTGTTGGCCGCATACAGAACAAACAGAGCTTCAGTCTTCCTGATTCTAGCCGTTCTGGTCACAAAAATCTTCAAAGCCTGACCACATCCAGGGACTCGGAATCCTCCAAGTCCCGTGTAGCCACAGGCACGACAATAGGTTGGTTCATATGAAAAGATGAGACCACCTTTGGCAGAAATTGAGGACGAGTCCACAACTCTGCCCTATCCATGTGAAAAACCAAGTATGGCTTTTATGTGATAAAGCCGCCAATTCCGAAACACGTCTAGCCGAAGCTAATGCCAACAACATGACCACTTTCCACGTGAGGTATTTCAACTCCACAGTTTTGAGTGGTTCAAACCAAGGTGACTTGAGGAAACGTAACACCACGTTAAGATCCCAAGGTGCCACCGGAGGCACAAAGGGAGGCTGAATATGCAGCACCCCCTTCACAAAAGTCTGTACTTCAGGAAGAGAGGCTAATTCTCTTTGAAAGAAAATGGATAAGGTCGAAATTTGGACCTTTATGGACCCTAATTTTAGGCCCAAAGTCACTCCTGTTTAAAGGAAGTGAAGCAGATGGCCCAAATGGAACTCCTCCGTAGGAGCAGCTCTGGCCTCACACCAAGAAACAAATTTCCGCCATATACGGTGATAATGTTTTAACGTCACGTCTTTCCTAGCCTTGATCAGGGTAGGAATGACTTCCTCCGGAATTCCTTTTTCTGCTAGGATCCGGCGTTCAACCGCCATGCCGTCAAACGCAGCCGCGGTAAGTCTTGGAACAGACAGGGCCCCTGCCGCAGCAGGTCCTGCCTTAGAGGAAGAGGCCACGGATCTTCTGTGAGCAACTCTTGCAGCTCCGGATACCAAGTCCTCCGTGGCCAATCTGGAACAATGAGGATTGTTCTGACCCTGCTCATTCTTATTATTCTCAACACTTTGGGTATGAGAGGAAGAGGAGGAAACACATAGACTGATCTGTACACCCAAGGTGTCACCAGAGCGTCTACCGCTACCGCCTGAGGGTCCCTTGACCTGGCGCAATACCGCTTTAGCTTTTTGTTGAGACGGGATGCCATCATGTCGATTTGAAGCAGTCCCCATCGATCCGTGATCTGTGCGAAGACTTCTTGATGAAGTCCCCACTCTCCCGGATGCAGGTCGTGCCTGCTGAGGAAGTCCGCCTCCCAGTTGTCCACCCCCGGGATGAACACTGCTGATAGCGCGCTTACATGGCCTTCCGCCCAGCGTAGAATCCTGGTCGCTTCTGCCATGGCCACTCTGCTCCTTGTTCCGCCTTGCCGGTTTATATGAGCCACTGCCGTGACGTTGTCCGACTGAATCAGAACCGGTTTTCTCCCAAGCAACTCCTCCGCTTGACACAGGGCATTGTATATGGCCCTCAACTCCAGGATGTTGATGTGGAGACAAGTCTCTAGGTTTGACCAGAGACCTTGGAAATTTCTTCCCAGTGTTACTGCTCCCCAGCCTCGGAGGCTTGCGTCCGTGGTCACCAGGACCCAGTCCTGAATGCCGAACCTGCGACCCTCTAGCAGGTGAGCACTGTTCAGCCACCACAGTAGAGATAGCCTGGTCCTGGGAGACAGGGTGATCCTTTGATGCATTCGTAAATGGGACCCGGACCACTTGTCCAAGAGGTCCCATTGAAAGGTCCTCGCATGGAACCTGCCGAAAGGGATGGCCTCGTATGAAGCCACCATCTTCCCCAGGACCCGCGTGCAATGATGCACTGAAACCTTTTTTGGTTTTAATAGGTTTCTGACCATGGCTATGAGCTCCTGAACCTTTTCGATCGGAAGAAAACCTTTTCCTGGTCTGTGTCTAGAATCAGCCCCAAAAAGGTCAGACGCGTTGTAGGGACTAGCTGGGACTTCGGTATATTGAGAATCCAGCCGTGTATCTGCAACGTCTTCATGGACAGAAACACGCTGTCCAGCAACTTCTCCCGAGATCTCGCCTTTATGAGGAGATCGTCCAAGTATGGGATAATTGTGACCCCCTGCCTGCGCAGGAGCACCATCATTTCCGCCATTACCTTGGTGAAAATCCTCTGGGCCGTGGAAAGCCCAAACGGCAACGTCTGAAATTGGTAGTGACAGTCCTGCACTGCAAATCTCAGGAACGCCTGATGAGGGGGGAATATCGGAACATGAAGGTATGCATCCTTTATGTCCAGGGACACCATCCCATCACCCCCCCCTCCAGGCTGGCGATGACCGCCCTGAGTGATTCCATCTTGAACTTGAACCTCTTCAAGTACAGATTCAGAGATTTTAGGTTTAAAATGGGTCTGACCGAACCGTCCGGTTTCGGAACCACAAAAGGGTTGAGTAATATCCCTCTCCTTGCTGGAGATGAGGAACTGTGACAATCACCTGTTGAATATACAATTTTTGGATTGCCGCCAACACTAGCTCCCTAGTGCTAGTGACGGGGAAGCCGGCAGAGCCGATTTGAAAAACTGGCGAGGACGCAAGTCTTCGAATTCCAGCCTGTATCCCTGAGAAACAATCTCTAATGCCCAGGGATCCACCTGCGAGTGAACCCAGACGTGGCTGAAAAACCGAAGACGAGCCCCCACTAGATCTGCCTCCCCCCGGGAAGCCCCAGCGTCATGCGGTGGACTTTGCAGAGGCAGGGGAGGACTTTTGCTCTTGGGAACTAGCTGTGTGCAGCTTCTTTCCACTGCCTTTCCCTCTGGCAACAAAGGACGATCCCCGTACCTTTTTGTTTTTATTGGAACGAAAGGACTGCATTTGATAATGAGGTGCCTTTTTTGTATGCTGCAGGGGGACATAAGGTAAGACATTTGACTCACCAGCCGTAGCCGTAGAGACAAAGTCCGAGAGGCCGTCTCCAAACTACTCCTCCCCTTTGTAAGGCAAGGACTCCATATGTCGCTTTGAATCGGCATCTCCCGTCCACTGTCGGGTCCACAAGAGCCGCCTAGCAGAAATAGACATAGCATTTATTCTGGAGCTTAATAAACAAATGTTTCTCTGAGCATCTCTCATATACAAGGCAGCATCTCTGATATGCTCTATGGTCATTTGAATAGCATCCCTATCTAAGGTGTCAATCTCCGTACATAAGGAATCTGCCCATGCCACAACCGCACTACAAACCCAGGCCGACGCCATAGGCGGTCTAGCAATAGTACCTGAATGAGTGTAAATGTGCTTCAAGGTAATTTCCTGCCTGCGGTCAGCAGGTTCCTTGAGGGAAGCCGTATCCTGAGAAGGCAGTGCCACCTTTTTGGACAAGCGTATCAGCGCCTTGTCTACTTTAGGCGAAGATTCCCAGCGTATCCTATCAGTTTGTGGAAAAGGATACGCCATAAGAACCCTTTTGGGAACTTGTGGTCTCCTATCCGGAGATTCCCAAGCCTTTTCGCACAATTCACTTAGTTCAAATGAGGATGGAAAGGTGACTTCAGGCTTTTTCCCTTTATACATGTGTAGCCTCGTGTCAGGGACCGGGGGTTCTTCAGTAATATGCAAAACCTCTTTAATGGCAATAATCATGTACCGAATACCTTTTGCCACCTTCGGCTGTAATTTTGCATCCTCATAGTCGACACTAGAGTCAGTATCTGTGTCATCCATCTGGGATATGGTGCGCTTCTGAGACCCCAAAGGGCCTGGCGCCACAGGGACAGGCATGCACTGGCTACCTGACTGATCCCTAGGTTCTGCCTTGTCTAACCTTTTATGCAATAGATTGACATTTGCATTCAAGACATTCAGCATATCCACCCATTCCGGTGTCGGTGTTGCCGACGGCGACATGACATTCAAGCACTCCCCCTCCACATTAAGCGAGCCTTCCTCATCAAACATGTCGACACACGCGTACCGACACACTTCACACACACAGGGAACCCCTTTCCTGAAGACAGTATCCCTGTCAAGGCCCTTTGGAGAGACAGAGAGAGAGTATGCCAGCACACACCCCAGCGCAATGATCCTGGAGACCAACACAAAATGTTTTTCCCCAGCAGCGCTGTATAATATGTTATCCGCCAATTATGTGCCCCCCCCCTCTCTTTTAAACACCCCTTCACCGTGTGTAAGCAGGGGAGAGTCCGGGGAGCATCCTCTCAGCGGTGCTGTGGAGAGAAAATGGCGCTAGTGAGTGCTGAGGGAGAAGCCCCGCCCCCTCGGCGGCGGGCTTCTGTCCCGCTCAAACTTACAAAAATATGGCGGGGGCTCTTTTATACACATGCACAGTGCCCACCTGTACATGTATATTGTCTTTTGCCATAAGAGGTGTTTATATTGCCGCCCAGGGCGCCCCCCCCCCCCTGCGCCCTGCACCCTTACAGTGACCGGAGTGTGTGAGGTGTATGGGAGCAATGACGCACAGATGCAGTGCTGTGCGTTACCTCCGTGAAGCTGAAGGCTTCTGCCGCCTGACGACTTCTGTCTTCTGTTCTTCTAGCTCTGTGAGGAGAACGGCGGCGCGGCTGCGGGGGTGGACGCCCAGTAAGAACCTGCGTTCACCCCCTCTGGAGCTAATGGTGTCCAGTAGCCGAGGAAGCAGAGCCTATCTTAGACAAGAAGTTCTGCTCCTCTCTCCTCAGTCCCTCGATGCAGGGAGCCTGTTGCCAGCAGTGCTCCCTGTGAAAAAGTAGAAGAAGTAGAGAAAAAATCCAAACAAAAATGCTTTTAGGCAGAGAACTCAGGAGAGCTCTCTGCAGTGCACCCATCCTGCTCTGGGCACAGTGTAAAACTGAGGTCTGGAGGAGGGGCATAGAGGGAGGAGCCAGTGCACACCCAGAGTCCAGAGCTTTCTTAAAGTGCCCTATCTCCTGCGGAGCCCGTCTATTCCCCACGGAGTCCCAGCATCCTCAAGGACGTTAGAGAAATTAACAATTCATACTAACAAGTAGAGAGAATTTTTAGTACTGTATACCCTTCCTCTGGAGAGCGGGATACAGGGAGACTCACCACACTTCCATATGCAAGCAAATGCGCTCGTAAGATGCTGAGTGGATTCAGACACTACTGATGTACACTACCGCTCCTGATAACTGATAATGGACACAGTCGCTCACTGACGGACACGAACGCTCAGCGACTTTCACGTGTATGCAGAAGCTAAGGCCTGCGACTAGGTCTAGGCGGGATCTCTAGTGTACACAACCGCAGCGTCTAAGCTGCGACCGAGTATCCTCGTGGTAGCGTCTGAGACGGAAGTGAGGTCTTTCAGTTCATGGAAGGGAGACGCACGGAAACTGGTCATGAACTCGGAGGAGGGGCGGCCAGGAGAGCGTCTGAATCCCCCTGTTGACTTAAACTCTAAGGATCGCGGCCTCTACCTAGTCCTGGCGCCTATGATCCCTGGAGCGTAGCGCTGTCGCACTTGAGATGTTCGCGCATCAACACACTGTTTGTAGTCTCCACCAATACAGTGTAGCTGTGTCCGGACCCCCCTAGTAAGAGGAAAATCCATAGACTTACCGTCCCCCCATGCTCCGGCCACAGCCTGGTTACGTCTGCTGGACCTGCTAGAACATCCGACACAGATGCCCGTCGAGATAGCACTATTACCGCGAAGGTAAGCGTTGTTGTGACCCGGTGGGGAGTTGTTGGAGCGACTTTTTCCAGTATGCGTTTAAGACGCTGTTAAGAAAAGTCGCTCAAAAAAAGTATAAGTCTATAAAAATAAAATAATAAAAGCTTCAGGCTGCTTTATCAACAGCAGCCCTGTGACCATGCGGCTTCCTGCCGCACCAAGCAAAAAACTGATCTCACTGAGTCAGTGGGCGGGACTATATGGTGAGACCCCGATGCATCCTGGGAGGCCAGAAAGCTCGTGACCGTGTTGGTGCCATTTCCGCTGTCGCTCAACCATATCCCAATGTTATCCTGTGGACCCAGCCAGAGAAAGAGACAGTGACATTGAGAATAAAGGGCTGTGGCCATGTGTAAAGGGGGCATGAGACGTGTCAGTGGTGACTCATGGCTGGGACCCTTCCTCACCCTAGATGTCGTTCCGCTGACCAAAGGACACCAGCAGCTGCTTGTCGTGCACCTTGAGGACCAGGTCCAGGGGTTAGCTAAATGTCTTCTCAGTCTCAGAGCGTGGCTTCTGTTGTCCAGCTGGTAGATGAGTCCGTCCGCCTTGTTCACCACATACACCCTGAAGATCTCCATCTTACCGGAGCCCCTCAGCCCGGCATGGGGAGCAGCGTATGACAGCGTGGCATGCTGGGAGTGACATTTTCCTCCACAGCCAATGGCCACTCTCCATACAGTAGGCGCAGCAGGAGCACACACACCAGTGGCGTAAGTTCATCCCCGTCGCCCAGAGGCAAGTAAGAGTTTGGTGCCCCCACCCTCGAAAAAAAAGTACCAGGACAGAGGTACTACGGCAAGTACTGAGATGAAAGGGACAGTCCAGTGCGGCCAGGACAGACTAAGACAAAAGGGACAGGCACAGAACAGAGGTGACAGGGCCAGAACAGAGGAGCAGGAGAGATGAGTGACAGGACCAGGACAGAATAGAGGGGACAGGAGAGAAGGGTGTCAGGGACAGGGCCAATACAGAGATGACACAGACAGTACAGTGGAGAAGAATAGAAATGACAGGGCCGAGATAGAGAACCAAGATAGAGGTGACAGGGACGAGAGAGGTAATAGGACCAAGACATAGGTGACAGCGCTAGGACAGAGGGGACAGGACGGGGGTGACATTGGCAGAACCAAGACAGAGGTACCAGGACAGAACTGAAGGTATAGAAGAAAGGGTTAACAGGGTTAGGACAGGAGTTTACAGGGTCAGGACAGGGGCGACAGAGACTGCACGGAATAGAAGGGTCAACAGAGAGAGATGACAGGGCGAGCAGCACAGAGGTGACAGAGACAGGACAGAGGTGACAGTGACAGAAGTGAGGGGAGACAGAGCCAGCACAGAGGTGACAGGGATGGGATAGGACAGGGGTGATAGGGACAGGAAAGAGGGGAGACAGGGCCAGCACAGATGTGACATGGTCAGGACAGGGGTGACAGGGACAGAAGAGGGGTGGCAGGGACAGGACAGGGGTGGCAGGGACTGGACAAAGGGGACAAGGACAGAACAGAAGGGTCAGCTGAGAGAGATGACAGGGACAGGGCAGGAGTGACAGTGAGGGGAGAGAGGGAAGGCGGGGCCAGCACAGATGTGACAGCGACAGGACAGGCGTGACAGAAGAGAGTGGAGACAGGGCCAGCACAGAGGTAACAGGGACAGGACAGGGATGAAAGGGACAGGAGAGAGGGGAGACAGGGCCAGCACAGAGATGACAGGTTCTTGACAGGGGTGACAGGGACAGGACAGAGGGGACAGGACAGAAGGGTTAGCAGAGAGATGACAAGGCCAGCTCAGAGGTGACAGGGACAGGACAGGTGTGACAGGAGAGCGGAGACAGGCTCAGCACAGAGGTGACAGGGACAGGACAAGGGTGAAAGGGACAGGAGAGAGGGGAGACAGGACAGCACAGAGATGACAGGTTCAGGACAGGGGTGACAGGGACAGGACAGAAGGGTTAGCAGAGAGATGACAAGGCCAGCTCAGAGGTGACAGGGACAGGACAGGTGTGACAGTGACAGGAGAGCGGAGACAGGCTCAGCACAGAGGTGACAGGGACAGGACAAGGGTGAAAGGGACAGGAGAGAAGGGAGACAGGGCCAGCACAGAGATGACAGGGATAGGACAGGGGTGAAAGGGACAGGAGAGAGTGGAGATAGGGCCAGCACAGAGTTAACAGGGACAGCACAGGGGTGAAAGGGACAGGAGAGAGGGGAGAGGGAAGACAGGGCCAGCACAGAGGTGACAGGTTCAGGGCAGGGGTGACAGGGACAGGACAGAGGGGACAGGGAGAGGACAGAAGGGTTAACAGAGAGATGACAAGGCCAACACAGAGGTGACAGGGACAGGGCAGGGGTGACAGGTCAGGAGAGAGGGGAGACAGAGCCAGGCTTAGTAAAATGACCCTGTGAGCGGTGACAGCAGTGGGTGTTCTGGGCAGTTACTTGACACTCTGTTACAGTATCTACTGTACAGGACACTCATCCGCTTCCCAGCCATGCACCTCATCCCATATCTCCACTCCCTGCACTGCTATTCTTTGGTTTCCTGGATCACTGGGTCACAGAAGCAGTAGAGGCCAGGCGCCAGGAGGGGGCGGAGCATGCAGGCGGGCAGCTACAGCTAGCTGTGTGGGGGCAGGGAAGCCATGCTGGGTCATAAAAGTCCGTAGCTGGTCCCTGCGCTGTACACACTGCCCTCCACTCGGCAGCTCCTGTGTCTGTTATAGTTGAAAGGGCACGTAACTGCCGGGGAATAATGGTGGAAGTGCCCCCTTTAGGGTTGGAGCCGGCGGCAAAATACTCCATTGTCTCCGGCAGTTCCGCCCCTGACGCATACCACGTGACCTGACCTCTAGCACATACCGCTCCCTAGGAATGCTGGGAAGTGTAGTTCATGGCCAAAATGCTGCTGCTGGTGCTGCCAAGCCAAGGAAGGGTGGAGGGAGCCACCAATCACTGAGCAGCGCTACGGGATTCCGTGTCACTGCAATGCTCAAAATCCAGAACAATCCGTTTTAGCGGTACAGACCTTAAAAAAAACGGTACTGTACCGGCTAAAATGGTACAGTTGGAGGGTATGGAGTGTCAGGGAGAGAGAGTGTATGAGAGAGAGAGAGAGAGAAAAAGTGTGTCAGGGAGTGAGAGAGGGTGTCAGGAGAGAGAAAGAGAGAGAGAGTTTCAGGGACAGAGAGAGTGTCAGGAAGAGAGAGGGAGAGAGAGAGAGTCAGAGTCAGAGAGAGAAAAAGAAAGTGTGTCAGGGAGAGAGAGAGAAAGAGAAGGAGTGTCATAGGGACAGAGGCGTAACTAGCATGGGGCGAGCAGGGCACGTGCCCTGGGCGCCGTGGCAGCCCCAGCAGAGGGGGGCGCCACCGCCACCTGCACGGCCCGCTCCGCTCGCCCCATGCAACATGGTTTCCGCCGTCGGTCTCTCCCTGGCTCCCCAGCCCCGGCTGCTGTGCCTGTCACACTGTACAGGCAGCAGCAGCTAGGACGTAGCCTCCCCCTACTCCCCCCCCCAAGCAGTGTCTAATCGTTGAGGCGCGCGTGCGCGACCTTGGAGGTGCGCGCGTGCGCGACCTTGGAGGTGCGCGCGTACACGTGTGCGCGACCTCGGAGGTGCGCGCGCGCGGGGCTTCGAAGGCGGCAGGTGAGCAGGCAGGCGGCGGCAGCAGTAGTAGTAGTTTATTGTCGGGAGGGGGGGGGGGCTGCGGTACAGTGTGTGCGTGGGTTAAGTGTGTGTGTGTGTGTGGGACAGTGTGAGTGTAAGTGAATATTTGTAGTCCTGTGTGTGTGGGGGGGGGGGGGGGAGGGAGGCAAAGTATGAGAATGTGTGTGTAGTCTGAGTGGGTGTGTGTGGGGTTTGGGGGGTGGCCAGTCTGTGTGTGTGTAATCTGTAGATTATACACACACACAGACTGGCCACCCCCAAACTCCACACACACCCACTCAGACTACACACACATTCTCATACTTTCCCCTCCCCCACCAGAGACGTAACTAGCATGGGGCGAGCAGGGCACGTGCCCCTGGGCGCCGTGGCAGCCCCAGCAGAGGGGGGCGCCACCGCCACCTGCACGGCCCGCTCCGCTCGCCCCATGCGACATGGTTTAAGCCGGCGGGCTCTCCCTGGCTCCCCAGACCCGGCTGCTGTGCCTGTCACACAGGCAGCAGCAGCTAGGACGGAGCCTCCCCCTACTCCCCCCCCCCCCCCCCCCCAAGCAGTGTCTAATCGTGGAGGCGCGCGACCTCGGAGGTGCTTTCGCGCGGGTCTTCGGAGGCGGCAGGTGAGCAGGCAGGCGGCGGCAGCAGTAGTTTATTGTCGGGAGGGGAGGGGGGGTGCGGTACAGTGTGTGTGTGGGTTAAGTGTGTGTGTGTGTGGGACAGTGGGAGTGTAAGTGAATATTGTAGTCCTGTGTGTGTGGGGGGGAGGCGAAAGTATGAGAATGTGTGTGTAGTCTGAGTGGGTGTGTGTGGGGTTTGGGGGGTGGCCAGTCTGTGTGTGTGTAATCTGTAGATTACACACACACACACAGACTGGCCACCCCCAAACTCCACACACACCCACTCAGACTACACACTCATTCTCATACTTTCCCCTCCCCCACACACACTGGACTGCAAAAACTGACACACACTCACACTGTCCCCCCCCCCCCCCCCCCCCCCCCCCACACACACACACACACGGGAAGTTAGTCATTTAGAACTAATGGAAAACTGACAGTGGATGAGACCTGAGAAGTATCATCCATTTTGTCGTAGCCGGTCTTCGAACTATAACAAGAATTTCCAAAAGTCAGTTACTAACCCTAGGATTTCCCAACTGATGGTGTGCTGAGTGACGACGCAGGTTGAGGTGATGGTGTGCTGAGTGAGTGACGACGCAGGGGAGGTGATGGTGTGCTGAGTGACGACGCAGGGGGAGGTGATGGTGTGCTGAGTGACGACGCAGAGGTAGGTTATGGTGTGCTGAGTGACGACGCAGGGGAGGTGATGGTGTGCTGAGTGACGACGCAGGGGGAGGTGATGGTGTGCTGAGTGACGACGCAGGGGGAGGTGATGGTGTGCTGAGTGAGAGACGACCAGAGGCGTAACTTACTTATTTTTTAATTAGCAGACAGCAGCAGCACGTAGGAAGGAGGCCCTGGAGGATTCACGCCTGCACCTGTCACCGTAGCAACCAGAGCCGTCCGCGCTGAGTGGAGAAGATGCCGCAGAAGAGGAGTCCAGCCAGACGCAGGACCAGGGAAGGACATCCAACCTTCGGTGGACCGGGACACTGCAGCAAGGGAGGAGACTGACCAGCAATGGGAGCACCGGAAGAAGACCCTGGCTGGCTTAAAGAAGACGGCACGGAACAGCGGGGAGGATGGCGCAGATCGGGATCCTGCAGCAGGAGAGAAGATTCCCCTTCGGAGCGCAGCAGACCACACTGAAAAGGGTGCATCCCCGGTGCAGTGCTCTGCATCCCGGTGGCGCCGAAGATGTGGAGTGTCGGAGGTGGCAGAAGCGCCGCAGCTTGGGGTGAGAAACCGCTGCAACCCTTCCACTGCTAAACTCTGCAATTAGTCGATTAAGGGGGTAGGCTCCCCTCACCACAGTGCCCCACAGGCCTTGTTAATTAAGGGGGTTGAATCCCCTCACTCTATAATGTGAATTTCGGCTCCTACCGTGTGTTATAATATGAAAGGGGCACCAGTACTAGATAGTATAATGGGTCCTACTACACTGAAGGCCACGCCCCTTCTGAGTGACCACGCCCCCTTTTCCAGGGCGCGCGCGCGCATAATGCAAACCTCCGCGTTTTCATATCCCCCTTCAAAAATTAAACTTCGACCACTGCACCTACATCTATACATACACACCCTGACATCTTTATACACAGTGACACCTATTTGTGTAGGAGATGATGATGTTAAGGTGCATGTGGAATTGAAAAGAATGTTCCCAGTATGACCTGAAACAGCTGGCGTGTCATGTTGGCACATCGCCATTAGCGTGCGCACATACTTTCCTTTTGTATTTTATTTATTATTATTTATTTATTTGGGATGGGGGGGGGGCGCCATTTTTGATCTTGCCCTGGGCTCCAAAACCCCTATTTACGCCTCTGCATAGGGAGAGAGAGAGAGAGAGATAGTGAGTGTCATGGAGGGTACAATCAATGCTGCATAGATAAAAGTAAAATCATACTTGCCTACCTGACCCTCTCCATGAGGGAGAAAATGCTCTGTTCCTGGACTTTCCTGGTAATGTATGATTGCCATCACCTGTGGTGAGCTAGTTTATTGATAAGAAAGGTGTTTCACCACAGGTGATGGCAATCATACATTACCAGGAAAGTCCAGGAACAGAGCATTTTCTCCCTCATGGAGAGGGTCAGGTAGGCAAGTATGAAGTAAATACTTAAAACAGGCTTGTCCAACCCGCGGCCCGCGGGCCGCATGCGGCCCAAGTCGGCTAGTAATGCGGCCCAGGAGCAGCGCTGCAGCAGAGGTTTTTTTTTTTTTTTTTCGAGTACGGACACCACATGTGAGGCTGAGCCGGCCCCAGCAGGCTGTCAGCACATCCTGATTGGATTGCTGCTGCTGGGACCAGCACCAGCTCACGACCTCTCCGCTGTCAGTCACAGTGTAGCCCTCCTCCGCTGCATAGCGGCACACGTGACTGAGCAGCGCGAGAGTAGAGGAGCCCAGCGGAGAAGTTGGTTGTACAAGAACACGTAAGTGAGCCGGGGGTGGGTGTCTGTCCGTGGCCGCGCCGCTGTACAGTGTCCCGGGGGGGGAGGGGGAAATCAAGATCTGAAGTCCTGCGCCGCTGTACAGTGTCCGGGGAAGGGGGGGTGGGAAATCAAGATCTGAAGTCCGTGGCCGCGGCCTGCGCCGCTGTACAGTGTCCTGTACAGACGTCCCTCCCGTAGTACAGCAGAGAGGAGCGGCGGACGGAGACGGAGGCAGCGCTGCAGGAGCGGTAAGTATGTGTCTGTGTGTGTGTGTGTTTTTTTTTACAGCTACAAGGGGCACAGTACAAGGGCGCAGCTACAAGGGGCACAGTACAAGGGGGCAGCTACAGGGCCACAACTACAAGGGGCACAGTACAAGGGGACAGCTAAAAGGGGCACAGTACAAGGGGGCAGCTACAAGGGGCACAGTACAAGGGGGCATCTACAGGGCCACAACTACAAGGGGCACAGTACAAGGGGGCAGCTACAAGGGGCACAGTACAAGGGGGCAGCTACAGGGCCACAACTACAAGGGGCACAGTACAAGGAGGCAGCTACAGGGCCACAACTACAAGGGGCACAGTACAAGGGGGCAGCTACAGGGCCACAACTACAAGGGGCACAGTACAAGGGGGCAGCTAGTGCTACAGGGCCACAACTACAAGGGGCACAGTACAAGGGGGCAGCTACAGGGCCACAACTACAAGGGGCACAGTACAAGGGGACAGCTAAAAGGGGCACAGTACAAGGGGGCAGCTACAAGGGGCACAGTACAAGGGGGCATCTACAGGGCCACAACTACAAGGGGCACAGTACAAGGGGGCAGCTACAAGGGGCACAGTACAAGGGGGCAGCTACAGGGCCACAACTACAAGGGGCACAGTACAAGGAGGCAGCTACAGGGCCACAACTACAAGGGGCACAGTACAAGGGGGCAGCTACAGGGCCACAACTACAAGGGGCACAGTACAAGGGGGCAGCTAGTGCTACAGGGCCACAACTACAAGGGGCACAGTACAAGGGGGCAGCTACAGGGGCACAACTACAAGGGGCACAGTACAAGGGGCGCAGCTACAGGGGCACAACTACAAGGGGCGCAGCTACAGGGGCACAACTACAAGGGGCACAGTACAAGGGGGCAGCTACAGGGGCACAACTACAAGGGGTGCAGCTACAGGGGCACCGCTACAAGGGGCGCAGCTACAGGGGAACAACTACAAGGGGCGCAGCTATAGTGGCACAGCTACAAGGGGTGCAGCTACAGGGGCACAACTACAAGGGACGCAGCTACAGGGGCACAGCTACAAGGGGCACAGTACAAGGGGCACAACTACAAGGGGCACAGTACAAGGGGCGCAGCTACAGGGTCACAACTACAAGGGGCGCAGCTATAGTGGCACAGCTACAAGGGGCGCAGCTACAGGGGCACAACTACAAGGGATGCAGCTACAGGGGCAAAGCTACAAGGGGCACAGTACAAGGGGCGCAGCTACAGGGGCACAACTACAAGGGGCACAGTACAAGGGGGCAGCTAAAAGGGGCACAGTACAAGGGGGCAGCTACAGGGCCACAACTACAAGGGGCACAGTACAAGGGGGCAGCTACAAGGGGCACAGTACAAGGGGGCAGCTACAAGGGGCACAGTACAAGGAGGCAGCTACAGGGCCACAACTACAAGGGGCACAGTACAAGGGGGCAGCTACAAGGGGCACAGTACAAGGGGGCAGCTACAGGGCCACAACTACAAGGGGCACAGTACAAGGAGGCAGCTACAGGGCCACAACTGCAAGGGGCACAGTACAAGGGGGCAGCTACAGGGCCACAACTACAAGGGGCACAGTACAAGGGGGCAGCTACAGGGCCACAACTACAAGGGGCACAGTACAAGGGGGCAGCTACAAGGGGCACAGTACAAGGGGGCAGCTACAGGGCCACAACTACAAGGGGCACAGTACAAGGGGGCAGCTACAAGGGGCACAGTACAAGGGGGCAGCTACAGGGCCACAACTACAAGGGGCACAGTACAAGGGGCAGCTACAGGGCCACAACTACAAGGGGCACAGTACAAGGGGGCAGCTACAGGGCCACAACTACAAGGGGCACAGTACAAGGGGGCAGCTACAGGGGCACAACTACAAGGGGCACAGTACAAGGGGCGCAGCTACAGGGGCACAACTACAAGGGGTGCAGCTACAGGGGCACAACTACAAGGGGCACAGTACAAGGGGGCAGCTACAGGGGCACAACTACAAGGGGTGCAGCTACAGGGGCACCGCTACAAGGGGCGCAGCTACAGGGGAACAACTACAAGGGGCGCAGCTATAGTGGCACAGCTACAAGGGGCGCAGCTACAGGGGCACAACTACAAGGGACGCAGCTACAGGGGCACAGCTACAAGGGGCACAGTACAAGGGGCACAGCTACAGGGGCACAACTACAAGGGGCACAGTACAAGGGGCGCAGCTACAGGGGCACAACTACAAGGGGCGAACGTCTTCCCGCGTCAGTGAGGGCATAATATTCATTCATTCGTTTGTAAGTATAATTTTCATTTTTATAGGTACCGACCCTTTTGGATTCTACTGGACAAGTGGACGTGATCGGCGTGGGATGTAGGTAAGTAATCTGTCTCTCATTCAGGTATCGTTACTGTTATTTTATTTTATGTGCGGCCCAAACCAAATTTTCATCTTCTAATGTGGCCCAGGGAAGGTGAAAGGTTGGACACCCCTGACTTAAAACAACGGAGAATAGATTTAACATTGACCACTGTAAGGGCGGAAATTCTCTTCTGCCCTCTCGTGCTGTCACATCCGGGTCCTTTCTACGAGGAGGAAATAGAACTATTGCATGACCTGCTGTGGTGACAGCACATCCGCCTCCCACAACCATAGAAAGTAGGAAGTAGTTTGTGCACTCTATCATTTGCACTTCCTGCCTCTTTGCCCACGCTCCTGCTGCACGGTGTACACCATGGTGAGAGCTCTAGGGCCGGTACATTGAGGCATAGCTGCTCAGTGACGGGTTAGGAGTAATTTGTTCAGATTTAGGTTACTCGTGTGTCCCCACCAGAGCTGGGACCTGTACATCCACAACCGGCGGGGATCGTTAAGTTTGTTACCAATACAGTCAGCGGCATGTATGGGTATGGCCGACTGTGTCCCAGTGTGATATGTCCCGTGCCTGTGACCGCTCCTTCCAGCTGATGTCATTATGTCCCGTGGGGGAGCCGTGTGCGGGATGCGGAGAGGACGCAGCTGGCGCTGCATTACATCGGCAGTACTACTTCTAATTGATGGCAGCTTTCTGGTTGATGTCAGAATTATTCCCCATACTGCAAAAACAGCACAGTGTGACTGGTATTTAATAGGAATTTACATATTATTTATCGGTGGTTCGGATGCTGCCTGTCAAGATACCTACAGCGGTATCCCGGCCGCCAGTATGCCGTAAGTGGGGTGTGCGCTAGAAAGCCCCTTGTTGGCTTGCTACATTCGTCACAATGCGAGCACGGTGGCTCACTGTGCTCGTCAAAGGTTATATTCTCCCTCTATGGCTATTGTGGATATCCACAGAGGGAGGAAATCCTGTGGTGCCTGTATTCCAGCGGTTGCATTTCACCGCCTGTCAGGATTTCAGCGTTGACATTGTGACTGTTGGGATCCCGACATGCGGTCTCGTGATTGCCTCCCATTTAGCACTCTTCCTGCCTTGCCTGTTGCATTTACCCATTCCACCAAGTGGTAAACTAATTGCTTGTTAGACAATAAACAGTTGTTTTTTTTTTTTTTTTTTTAAATATGTATTCAGCAAAATTGTAAAGATGATAAACATTTCAAGTTTACAAAACATCCTGCTTTCCTCTCTATCTATAGCGACCCATCCTGCTCCAGGGCCATGAGCGATCTATTACCCAAATCAAGTATAACCGCGATGGGGACTTACTACTTACAGTTGCTAAAGATCCAGTAAGTATGCCCTGTATTTGCAAGCAGAATTCTTCTCCTAAAACTACCTCTGTTGGCATTCTGGGCTTGCAGTATTATTTAAGTTTTTGTGGCATTTCAGTCATTTATTACTCTACTACATCAGTAATTCCTAAACTTTTTTTTTAATCACGGTGCTCTAGAGCAGTGGTAATCAACCACGGTCCTCAAGTACCCCCAACAGTTCATGTTTTCCAGGTCTCCTCACAGGATTGCAAGTGAAATAATTTGCTCCACCTGTGGGTCTTTTAAAATGTCAGTGAGTAATGAATACACGTGTTCAACTGCTAGGTGACCTGGAAAACATGAACTGTTGGGTGTACTTGAGGACCACTGCTCTAGAGTATCAGGATTTTTTTTCACGGCATTCCTAAGCCATAAGTTTCTTATTGAGAAAATTAGAAATATTAAGTAAATTGTGTTTATATTAAAATTAGAAAGAAATATTAAGTAAACTGTGTTTATAGGTCTATTATTTGAGTCCGTTGTTTGGTAAGTGACTGGATTCGCTTCTGTTTGTCCACATATTTTATGACTGATAACCACCAGCACTGGTTTTGCCTTTTACATTGACCATACATAATTTGAAATGATCCTGGACCACCAATCCAAGGCACCCCTGCAAGTGCCTTGAGGCAACCCACGAAGCGGTATGAGGTAGAAAGACCATCTTGGGAGCTCAGCAAAGCTTAACTGTTCGGTGCCTGACCTGTTCTCCAAGTATACCCCAAAGTTATCCATGTGGATACTATGGACCTCGAAGAAAGAGTTAACAAAGGTAAGTTTTACCATAACTCTTATTTTTCCTCTGAGCCATTACTCGCTCAGACATGGCTACTGCTTGGGTAGCAAAATCTATTGATGGCTGGGTAGATGCACTGGAGGGCAGTCTCTCTGCAGAAGCTACCTGGGAATTACTCTCCTATCTTTCTCTTATTAAAGAGACAGCCTCTTATATTGGGTAAGCAGGCATGGATACAGGAATATTTACTTCCAAGGTATCAGCAACTTCTATAGCTGCTAGGAGGGCTGCTCTGGTTTTGCTCTTTGAAGACAAACTCCTACTCCAAGAAAACAGTGGAATCATTACCTTTTACCGGAGAGATTTGCCTTTTTACTGTAGCAGCTTCCAGAACAGCCTTTCTTCCTTTGGCTGCGGCTTTAAAGACCAAAGCACCATCTTTTTAGGCCCTTTCGGATGCAGGGAAAAACTAAGGGGCACGCTTTTCCCAATCAGTCCCGTTCCCATAAGGGTAAACCAAGAACAAAGCAATCTTGGGCTGCTAGATGTTCGGCTTCAAAACCAAATCACAAACCCTCTACCTAACGGAACGGGCCTCCTTCTGGGAGACCCCAGAGTGTGAGGCAGACTTCTTCACTTTGCAGAGGCCTGGTGTAGGGCTACCACAGATACCTGGGTGCAGGAAGTGGTCTCTAACAGATACGTTCTCACCTTTCAGAGACATCCTCCTAAGTACTTTTGTTGTATGGGTCCTCCAGCAGATTCTTAACAGGCCATTCATGCCCCTCTACAGTCAGGAGTTATAATGTTGTTTCCTTCACTCCAACAACGGACATGGTTTTCCTACACTGTTCCTGGCCCGCAAACCAAATGGCTCTCTTTGACCCATACACAACTTCAAGGTTTTTAACAAGTTTGTCCGAGTGCCAAGGTTTCGCATGGAATCCCTCCGTTCTTTTGTCCTGGCATTGGAACCTGTGGCTTTTATGGCTTCCCTGGACATTTAGGACGCATACCTGCATGTACCTATCAATGCCATCCATCAGCATTACCTCAGGTTTGCCATTCTTTACCAACATTAGTTTCAGGCGCTGCCCTTAGGTCTCTCTACGGCCCCTCGGATCTTTACTAACATGAGGGCAATCATGGCTGCACATATTAGGGAGTCTGTATTTTTCACTACCTAGTGATTTCACTACTGATCCTGGCTCAGTCTCCGGAGGGTCTCCAACAGCATCTCTGTTAGGCCATTGCCTGTCTTCAGATGCATGGTTGGATTATAAACTGGAAGAAATCCTCCATGGCTGCATCTTTAGATTCCTAGATTCTGACTGAGAGGGTTTTTCTGCCGGCAGACATAACGGTACTCCACTTTCGTCTGCACAGTTTTCCTCAATGTCTTAGTGTCCATACACTCAGCCATTCAGGTCCCAGGGTTGATGGTCTCAACCTTTGACACGGAATACTCACAATTTCACAACAGACCTCTGTAACACCTGATTTTTATTTATTTTTCCGATGGAATGGACAGCATAATTTTTTTGAGAGCCCAGACAATGGGTTTGTCTCAAGAGGTTCAGATGTCGCTCTTGTGGTGGCTTCAGTTGTCCCACTTGGACAAGAGCCATCCATTTTGGATCCCAGATTGGGTACTACTCACCACGGATGCCAGTCTCCGGTGATGGGGTGCAGTGACCAACCAACAATCCTTGCAGGGGACGTTGGACAGTCCTCGAGTGTCTCCTGCCCATGAACATACTGGAACTCAGGACAGTGTTCAAGGCACTCAGCCAGGTGCAGGACCTTCTTCAGGGTCGGCCAGGGCAGGTTCATTCCGACAATGCGACTACGGTAGCTTACCTCAACCATCAGGGCGGCACGCAAAGTTTAGCCGCATGAGAGAAGTGACGCACGTCCTCACATGGGTAGAGCTTCATCTGACAACAATATCGACAGTGTTCATCCCAGGAGTTCTCAAGTAGGAAGCGGACTACCTAAACCAAAGGACATACTCGGGAGAATGGACTCTACATCCAAAGGTTCAGGATTTAGTGGACAGATGGGGTCTTTCAGAAGTAGATCTCATGGCATCACGCCACAACCACAAACTACCAGTATATGGGTCCAGGACCAGGGACCCTTAGCCTCCTTTGAAATCCCACCGTACTGCCATAGAGTTTACAATCTGGTATACTTCTTCCGTCCAGTTTCTCTTCTTCCGAGGGTGATTCGCAGGTTCAAGCAGGAGGGAGGCACAATGCTTCTCATAGTTCCAGACTGGCCGAGGAGTCCTTGGTTTGCAGACCTGCAGGGTCTGTCAATCAACACTCCTCTCAGACTGCCTTTAAGGTAAGATCTGTTAACACAGGGTCTGTATCTACAGTAGGACCTGCTGTCTTTGATGGCATGGCTTTGAGACATCCCTTTTTAAAATGTAAGGGCTTCTCAAGCTCTGTTGTCCAGTCAATGCTTAAAGCAAGCAAGCCTGCCTCAGCAAGGATTTATTATAGGATTTGTCACACTTATGTCCAGTGGTGTTCGCCGATGAACTACAATCCTACTTTCAGAGTGGCAAGAGTACTTGCTTTCCTTCAAACAGGATTGAACTTGGGTATTTGACTAGCGTCCCCAAAGGTACAGGTATCTTCTCTGCCCTTGTGGTTCCAGAGAAATATTGCTTTTCTCCAGATACCAGAACTTTCTTTCAAGGTATTCTCTGCATTAGGCCTCCATTTGACGCTCTGTGGAACTTTTGTCCTTGGTTCCACAAGTGTTACAAGCAGCTACGCTTGAACCATGGAACTCTGTGTGGATTTAAAGTGGCTGACTGAAAAGACTTTCTCTTCCTCCTGGTTATTGCCTCTGCTCGCAGTATGTCTGATTTAGCGTCACTTTCGTGTCTCCTCTCCTTCCCCGTCTTCCCCCTCCCCACCAATCAAGACAAAGCTGTCCTCAGGACAAGGTCTGGATACCTTTTGTATGATCTCCACATTTTATATCAATCAAGAGATTGTGGTTCCAGCTTTTCAATCTCCAAACCCTTCCACAAGTGATTTATTATTGGATGTGGTGCGAGCATTTCAGATTTATGTAAAGCGAAGTAAGTCTATCCGTAAATCTGCTATTTGTTTTGTACGGTTTTCTCAAGAAGATGGCCTGGTAACAAGCAGACCTTGGCTCAATGGCTTCGATTGACCATTGCTAAGGAATACATGGAAGCGGATCTACCTGTTTCCACAGTGCTCAAGGCTCATTTCACTCAGTCTGTGGGGCCTTCATGGGCGGCTAGTCGTAGAGCATCTGCCGAGTAGTTGTGCAGAGTGGCCACACTTTCCTTGATTTCTATTTATTCGATACCTTTGCCTCCCGGGATGCTGCATTTGGGCAATGTGTTCTCTATTCTGTCAGGTGTGTCCCTTTCTTTAGGGGATACTGCTTTAGAACATCCCCCATGGCAATCTTGTGGCGCCTATGGACCTTGAAGAAGAAATATAGTGAAAGGACATGGTGGTGATGGTTAGCTAAACAATGGGTAGGCAACCTGTGACACTCCAACTGCTGTGGAACTACACCTACCAGCATGCTCTGGCACAATTTTTGCCATTATGGAATGCTAAAATGGTGCCAGGGCATGATGGGGTGTGTAGTTCCACACCAGATGGAGATCCGCAGTTTTCTTAACTCTGAACTAACCTATCTATGACTCGCAGTAGTTTGCACCTTAAAATGACCGTAATGAGAGTTCAGTTTCTGAGCATCATTTGTTTCACCCAAGGTATTTTATTCATTTTTATTTCTTGATCTTACTATAAAATTGTAATTATTTTATCTGAAATTATAGGACTTTCATTTATTAGGCTGTTGCATTAAATATAGATTTATGCAATGAACAATTAAAAAGCAGAAAAACTGGCAAAAATCACAACTCCAGATAATTACCATAAAGTTTGTGGGTCCAAGAATCCAAATTTTCTTTTTTTTTAGGTGATGGAATTAGTTATAGGAACTGGAACCATAGTATAGGATGTTTCAACTCTTTGTTTTTTTTCCTCTGAGTGTGTTTTTGTTTTACAACATAATTGTGATCAAGAATACTTTTTTTTTTTTTTGTAAATTAAGCCCACACATGCTTTGGTAGATATAAAGATATAAAGAAAGAAGCGACTGGAAGTATAGTGTGAAAGCTTGCCGTTTACAGTCATTGATCAACATGTGAAAATGTGCATCTATATGTTTTGGTGTGTGTGGTGGGTTGTTGTTTTTTTTTTACCTCATTTGTTTACAAATACTGTGGTTTTTTTTTTTTTGGGTGCTGTGGCCATTATATATTTATGTCACGCCTTGTGTTTTTCTATTGCAAAGCTCAGCAATGTTCATAGCACTTCTCTGTATCTTTGTCTTCAGGTGGTAAACGCGTGGTACTCTGTGAACGGAGAACGCCTGGGCACATACAATGGCCACACAGGAGCAGTATGGTGCGTGGATATTGACTGTATCCTTTTGATAACAGAAGCCTTTATTCTATGCATTATATTGTCATGGGCTGATGACAGTAGGAGAATGAATGGGGTAGTCAGTAGTGTGTACACTTTGGGCATATCACTTGCTTGCTATATACTTTACACAAGTCTGTATTTGATATTCTGTGTCCCATTTTTCTAGCAGTTGTAACTGATTGAAGCTATTGTTGAATATCTACAGCTGTAGTAGCTGAGGCATAATGACATGACAGACATGTGCCAGATTGTGGGCCTTATCTGGATGATGTTTTGTGGCTGTAGCTTGCTAGTTCTCACACTGTATATGCTCCAGTGGACATTCACATGTATTTTGTCTTTGTGAGGGTGTGTCGACTGAATTGTGGGTTATGCAGAGTTGTGTGTTCTGGAAAATACCCCTGTTTTCAGATGTCTGTAGCACCAGAGATGGGGCTGGGGCAGTTGTACACTGATAATGATGACTGCCCTAATACCAAGCATGCGAATGGGAACTGTCCAGCTGCAGAGAGCAGCACAAGTCTGCATATGGGCAAATATCCTCCTTCCGTGCACAGTGTAGAAGCATTTATGGACAACTTGCATTCAGCTCTGCTTCAGCCACTCTGTGCCCTACTAACAAGCCTGGAAACAAGGTCACTGTGGAACGGTAAATTGGAACCTCTGCAGCAGAATTCTATGTGCATATTGATTAAGCAGGGTCATAAATGTGATGACATAACGAGTGTGCTGGTATTGCCTAGTACCTGTACTGTATCACATTATCAGACTTTGAATGTGAAATTCTTTAACAAAGTGTGCAGGGGACTCGCGTCATGTACTTTCTGGATCGGCAGATAACTCCTGCAGATTGTTTGACTGTGAAACAGGTGGGTACATGGAGCTTTTTATAGACCTATTAAATGTCTGCTTGTTCTGTGCCTCTGCCAATTGTTTCATTGCTTGTTTTTACATACAGATGGAGCCACGCTCATCGCAGGCGGGAGTGAGCGGCATGCCTAGGCGCACCTGCGCCTCGGCCTGCCGCCGAGCGTACACAGACGCTCCCATTCAAAGTGAATGGGGCGTGTGCGCATCCCATTCGTTCCTGACAGGGTGC
This sequence comes from Pseudophryne corroboree, assembly GCF_028390025.1. Taxonomy (NCBI): domain Eukaryota; kingdom Metazoa; phylum Chordata; class Amphibia; order Anura; family Myobatrachidae; genus Pseudophryne; species Pseudophryne corroboree. The sequence goes on from NC_086445.1 coordinate 539,202,953, forward strand.
ATCTAGTCGCAGACGGAGCCACGATTAGCTTGGCTCCATCTGTATGTCATAAGGTGTGTACACACGGTGAGATTTTGACTTTGCGATTTTCTCCTGAATTCCCCGGAGCCTAGAACCACCGATATTGACTATCTTTACTTGAGATTTTGACTGTGACAGTTTTGACTATACTATTTACTAGATTGTACACTATAGTCAAAATTGCCTTGACTGTGCGATACCGACCCCATGGGAGTGCGAATCTGTATCGCAAGCTGTATAAACAGTGCGATTTGCACTAACCTTCCTTACGATTTCCTTTGACTATATAGTCAAAATTGTAAGGATAATTTGCACCGTGTGTACACAACTATAGATTCTCCAGATGTTTCAAACTTCCCTTTGTTTGTCTTATTCCTAAGTAGTGTGTTTTGTTTCATCACCTCCTTCACTTCTGTCTTTACCTACACTTCAGCTAATGTGTATTTATGGTGAAATCAGATGCATCTGCTCACCAGTGAAGAACAAAGGACGAGTAATGCCAGCATCTGCTCAGCATTCCGCTGGTGCTGCACTTAAAAATAGTGCTTTTCTCTCTTTTCTCTAACGTCCTAGTGGATGCTGGGGACTCCGAAAGGACCATGGGGAATAGCGGCTCCGCAGGAGACTGGGCACAAAAGTAAAAAGCTTTAGGACTACCTGGTGTGCACTGGCTCCTCCCCCTATGACCCTCCTCCAAGCCTCAGTTAAGATTTTGTGCCCGAACGAGAAGGGTGCAATCTAGGTGGCTCTCCTGAGCTGCTTAGAGTAAAAGTTTAAATAGGTTTTTTTATTTTCAGTGAGACCTGCTGGCAACAGGCTCACTGCATCGAGGGACTAAGGGGAGAAGAAGCGAACTCACCTGCGTGCAGAGTGGATTGGGCTTCTTAGGCTACTGGACATTAGCTCCAGAGGGACGATCACAGGCCCAGTCATGGATGGGTCCCGGAGCCGCGCCGCCGTCCCCCTTACAGAGCCAGAAGACTGAAGAGGTCCGGAAAATCGGCGGCAGAAGACGTCCTGTCTTCACTAAGGTAGCGCACAGCACCGCAGCTGTGCGCCATTGCTCTCAGCACACTTCACACTCCGGTCACTTCACTGAGGGTGCAGGGCGCTGGGGGGGGGGGGCGCCCTGAGACGCAATAAAAACACCTTTTTGGCAAAAAATACATCACATATAGCTCCTGGGCTATATGGATGTGTTTAACCCCTGCCTATTTTTACATAAAAAAGCGGGAGAAAGGCCGTCAAAAAAGGGGCGGAGCCTATCTCCTCAGCACACTGGCGCCATTTTTTCCTCACAGCTCCGTTGGAGGAAGGCTCCCTGACTCTCCCCTGCAGTCCTGCACTACAGAAACAGGGTAAAACAAGAGAGGGGGGGGGGCACTAAATTGGCATATAAATATATACAGCAGCTATATTAGGGAAAAACACTTATATAAGGTTATCCCTGTATATATATAGCGCTCTGGTGTGTGCTGGCAAACTCTCCCTCTGTCTCCCCAAAGGGCTAGTGGGGTCCTGTCCTCTATCAGAGCATTCCCTGTGTGTGTGCTGTGTGTCGGTACGTTGTGTCGACATGTATGAGGAGGAAAATGGTGTGGAGGCGGAGCAATTGCCTGTGTTAGTGATGTCACCCCCTAGGGAGTCGACACCTGACTGGATGGTCTTATGGAAAGAATTACGTGATAGTGTCAGCACTTTACAAAAGACTGACGACATGAGACAGCCGGCAAATCAGTTAATACCTGTACAGGCGTCTCAAACACCGTCAGGGGCTCTAAAGCGCCCGTTACCTCAGGTCGATACAGACACGGACACTGACTCCAGTGTCGACGGTGAGGAAACAAACGTATTTTCCAGTAGGGCCACACGTTACATGATCACGGCAATGAAGGAGGTTTTGAACATTTCTGATACTACAAGTACCACAAAAAAGGGTATTATGTGGGGTGTGAAAAAACTACCCGTAGTTTTTCCCGAATCAGATTAATTAAATGAGGTGTGTGATGAAGCGTGGGTTTCCCCCGATAAAAAACTGCTAATTTCTAAAAAGTTATTGGCATTATACCCTTTCCCGCCAGAGGTTAGGGCGCGTTGGGAAACACCCCCTAGCGTAGATAAGGCGCTCACACGCTTATCAAAACAAGTGGCGTTACCGTCCCCTGATACGGCCGCCCTCAAGGAACCAGCTGATAGGAAGCTGGAAAATATCCTTAAAAGTATATACACACATACTGGTATTATACTGCGACCAGCAATCGCCTCAGCCTGGATGTGCAGTGCTGGGGTGGCTTGGTTGGATTTCCTGACTGAAAAATATTGATACCCTGGACAGGGACAATATATTATTGACTATAGAGCATTTAAAGGATGCATTTCTATATATGCGAGATGCACAGAGGGATATTTGCACTCTGGCATCAAGAGAGAGTGCGATGTCCATTTCTGCCAGAAGAGGATTATGGACGCGACAGTGGTCAGGGGATGCGGATTCCAAACGAAATATGGAAGTATTGCCGTATAAAGGGGAGGAGTTATTTGGGGTCGGTCTATCGGACCTGGTGGCCACGGCAACGGCTGGAAAATCCACCTTTTTACCACAAGTCACCTCGCAGCAGAAAAAGATACCGTCTTTTCAGGCTCAGTCCTTTCGTCCCCATAAGGGCAAGCGGGCAAAAGGCCACTCATATCTGCCCCGGGGCAGAGGAAGGGGAAAAAGACTGCAGCAGACAGCCTCTTCCCACGAACAGAAGCCCTCCCCGGCTTCTGCCAAGTCCTCAGCATGACGCTGGGGCCTTACAAGCGGACTCAGGCACGGTGGGGGCCCGTCTCAAGAATTTCAGCGCGCAGTGGGCTCACTCGCAAGTGGACCCCTGGATCCTGCAGGTAGTATCTCAGGGGTACAAATTGGAATCCGAGACGTCTCCCCCTCGCCGGTTCCTGAAGTCTGCTTTACCAACGTCTCCCCCCGACAGGGAGGCGGTATTGGAAGCCATTCACAAGCTGTACAACAGGGAAAGGGGTATTATTCCACGCTGTTTGTGGTACCGAAGCCGGACGGCTCGGTGAGACCCATTTTAAATCTGAAATCCTTGAACACTTACATAAAAAGGTTCAAGTTCAAGATGGAGTCACTCAGAGCAGTGATAGCGAACCTGGAAGAAGGGGACTATATGGTGTCTCTGGACATCAAGGATGCTTACCTCCATGTCCCAATTTGCCCTTCTCACCAAGGGTACCTCAGGTTTGTGGTACAGAACTGTCACTATCAGTTTCAGACGCTGCCGTTTGGATTGTCCACGGCACCCCGGGTCTTTACCAAGGTAATGGCCGAAATGATTCTTCTTCGAAGAAAAGGCGTCTTAATTATCCCTTACTTGGACGATCACCTGATAAGGGCAAGGTCCAGAGAACAGTTAGAGGTCGGAGTAGCACTATCTCAAGTAGTACTACGACAGCACGGATGGATTCTAAATATTCCAAAATCGCAGCTGATTCCGACGACACGTCTGCTGTTCCTAGGGATGATTCTGGACACAGTACAGAAAAAGGTGTTTCTCCCGGAGGAGAAGGCCAAGGAGTTATCCGACCTAGTCAGGAACCTCCTAAGACCAGGCCAAGTGTCAGTACATCAATGCACAAGGGTCCTGGGAAAGATGGTGGCTTCTTACGAAGCGATTCCATTCGGCAGATTCCACGCAAGAACTTTTCAGTGGGATCTGCTGGACAAATGGTCCGGGTCGCATCTTCAAATGCATCAGCGGATAACCCTGTCTCCAAGGACAAGGGTGTCTCTCCTGTGGTGGTTACAGAGTGCTCATCTCCTAGAGGGCCGCAGATTCGGCATTCAGGATTGGGTCCTGGTGACCACGGATGCCAGCCTGAGAGGCTGGGGAGCAGTCACACAGGGAAGAAATTTCCAGGGCTTGTGGTCAAGCATGGAAACGTCACTTCACATAAATATCCTGGAACTAAGGGCCATTTACAATGCCCTAAGTCAGGCAAGACCTCTGCTTCAGGGTCAGCCGGTGTTGATCCAGTCGGACAACATCACGGCAGTCGCCCACGTAAACAGACAGGGCGGCACAAGAAGCAGGAGGGCAATGATGGAAGTGGCAAGGATTCTTCGCTGGGCGGAGAATCATGTGATAGCACTGTCAGCAGTGTTCATTCCGGGAGTGGACAACTGGGAAGCAGACTTCCTCAGCAGACACGATCTTCACCCGGGGGAGTGGGGACTTCACCCAGAAGTCTTCCACATGATTGTGAACCGTTGGGAAAAACCAAAGGTGGACATGATGGCGTCCCGCCTCAACAAAAAACTGGACAGATATTGCGCCAGGTCAAGGGACCCTCAGGCAATAGCTGTGGACGCTCTGGTAACACCGTGGGTGTACCAGTCAGTGTATGTGTTCCCTCCTCTTCCTCTCATACCAAAAGTACTGAGAATCATAAGAAGGAGAGGAGTAAAGACTATACTCGTGGCTCCGGATTGGCCAAGAAGGACTTGGTACCCGGAAATTCAAGAGATGCTCACGGAAGACCCGTGGCCTCTACCTCTAAGAAAGGACCTGCTCCAGCAGGGACCATGTCTGTTCCAAGACTTACCGCGGCTGCGTTTGACGGCATGGCGGTTGAACGCCGGATCCTGAAGGAAAAAGGCATTCCGGATGAAGTCATCCCTACCCTGATCAAAGCCAGGAAGGATGTAACCGTACAACATTATCACTGTATTTGGCGTAAATATGTTGCGTGGTGCGAGGCCAGGAAGGCCCCTACAGAGGAATTTCAACTGGGTCGTTTCCTGCATTTCCTGCAAACAGGACTGTCTATGGGCCTCAAATTGGGGTCCATTAAGGTTCAAATTTCGGCCCTGTCAATATTCTTCCAAAAAGAACTGGCTTCTGTTCCTGAAGTTCAGACGTTTGTCAAGGGAGTACTGCATATACAGCCTCCTTTTGTGCCTCCAGTGGCACCTTGGGATCTCAATGTAGTTTTGGGATTCCTAAAATCACATTGGTTTGAACCACTCACCACTGTGGACTTAAAATATCTCACATGGAAAGTGGTAATGCTGTTAGCCCTGGCTTCAGGCAGGCGTGTCTTAGAATTGGCGGCTTTATCCTATAAAAGCCCTTACCTAATTTTTCATACGGACAGGGCAGAATTGAGGACTCGTCCTCAATTTCTCCCTAAGGTGGTTTCAGCTTTTCACTTAAACCAGCCTATTGTGGTGCCTGCGGCTACTAGGGACTTGGAGGATTCCAAGTTGCTGGACGTAGTCAGGGCCCTGAAAATATGTTTCCAGGACGGCTGGAGTCAGAAAATCTGATTCGCTGTTTATCCTGTATGCACCCAACAAGCTGGGTGCTCCTGCTTCTAAGCAGACGATTTGCTCGTTGGATTTGTAGTACAATTCAGCTTGCACATTCTGTGGCAGGCCTGCCACAGCCAAAATCTGTAAAAGCCCATTCCACACGGAAAGTGGGCTCATCTTGGGCGGCTGCCCGAGGGGTCTCGGCTTTACAACTTTGCCGAGCAGCTACTTGGTCAGGGGCAAACACGTTTGCTAAATTCTACAAATTTGATACCCTGGCTGAGGAGGACCTGGAGTTCTCTCATTCGGTGCTGCAGAGTCATCCGCACTCTCCCGCCCGTTTGGGAGCTTTGGTATAATCCCCATGGTCCTTTCGGAGTCCCCAGCATCCACTAGGACGTTAGAGAAAATAAGAATTTACTTACCGATAATTCTATTTCTCATAGTCCGTAGTGGATGCTGGGCGCCCATCCCAAGTGCGGATTGTCTGCATTACTTGTACATAGTTATTGTTACAAAAATCGGGTTATTGTTGTGAGCCATCTTTTCAGAGGCTCCTTCTGTTATCATGCTGTTAACTGGGTTCAGATCACAAGTTGTACGGTGTGATTGGTGTGGCTGGTATGAGTCTTACCCGGGATTCAAAATCCTTCCTTATTGTGTACGCTTGTCCGGGCACAGTATCCTAACTGAGGCTTGGAGGAGGGTCATAGGGGGAGGAGCCAGTGCACACCAGGTAGTCCTAAAGCTTTTTACTTTTGTGCCCAGTCTCCTGCGGAGCCGCTATTCCCCATGGTCCTTTCGGAGTCCCCAGCATCCACTACGGACTATGAGAAATAGAATTATCGGTAAGTAAATTCTTATTTATTTATTTATTTATTTTTGGGGATATTATTTACGAAGTCCGGACCAAGCATACAGAGCAAGGTGTCTGGAGAAGTGTAAATCAAACTACCCTAGTTTTTGTGACAATCTCATTCTCTCTAGTGCTTTTCCTCACTGGCTTCTACTTTTTTTTGCACCTTCAGGGAAACAGCTAGCATTACTGGAGACTAATTCCGCTGTCAGGACCTGTGGATTTGACTTTGGAGGCAACATCATCATGTTCTCAACAGACAAGCAGATGGGTTACCAATGTTTTGTCAACTTCTTTGACCTAAGGGACCCATCCCAGATTGGTAAGGAATTGGAAGAATAAGGTTTCTGGGGAACGTAAAAACAACTTAATGTTTGCAGAAAAAAAATGAAGAACGAAGATATTTGTGCTTAAGTGAAACAAATACCTTTCTAGACCAAATAGTTCAGAGCGTACATGCTTTCATATACTTGTTTATTGATTTTCTAATTAAGTGTGGATATTTGGGTACACACTAGAAAGATATATTGTTCGTTAGAGCAACGAACAATATATCTGTAGTGCATATCTGTAGATCGGCCCTGCAGCACAGCTGAGGCTAATAGATCTTGCAGATATACAAGCATATCTGGCCGACCGTCCCATATACCAGTGGCAGGATCCGCTGACAATGTCACAGAAAAACATGCAAATTCATGTGCTCGCCCAATTGTGATGTCTGGTCTGACATATCGAGCAGCCAGTCGCGAAGTGTGTATATAGCGGTCACCGGATTTGTCTGCATAGTGTGTATCCAGCATTAGTGTTGAACACCTAAATGAGGACCTGATTCTGGTGTGGTTGATAATGGCACAGCCACAAGGAAGTGGCTGTGCAGTACTGTACCCCAAGCTCTCTAATGGTGCAGGAGTAGGGAGGCCAATCCCGGGATCGGCAGGATCCCGGGATTTGGGCCCAAAAATGCCGGGAATTGAATCCCGGGATTGGAGCCTCCAATCGCGGGATTCAAGGGATTACATTGCGCATGTGCGGGAGGGTGGGTGTAAGTAATATTACTTGCTAACATTAGGCGGGTGGCAGCCATGGACAAGCTGAACGCGGCGGCACTTCAAATGTAGCGCCGGCCGCCAACCAATCAGAGCTGGCGGACCGGCAGCGGACGCTTCCCTGACTGGCTGCCGGTCCCCCTGCTCTGGTTGGCTGGCGACTGGCTCTTCATTTGAAATGCCGCCACGTTCAGTGTGTCCATGGCGGCCGCCCGCCTAATTAGTGTTATTACTTACACCCATCCTCCCGCACCGCTACCTACAACCTTCAATGATCCCTACTGCAATCCCGGGAATCCCGGGATTGACCGTTTTTCAATCCCGAATCTCGGGTTTGAAAAAACGGCCCAGGATTGGCCTCCCTATGCAGGAGTCCTCTATAGAAAATAGATGCCTCCTGCCAGCATATGAGATCCAACTTCATAAGCCGAAGCTTACTTGGCCATCAGACTGCCGGGTCCAGTAAGAGCCTGGCCTCGGCACACCTACAAAACGGGGGAGACTGTTTTATAGAACAGCTGAAGGTAAGGGGGGACTGGGAGCAATCACGCAGGACCTGTTATGCATGCGCAGTTCCCCAAACATCGTATTTCTGTGTAAACCATCAGGTCTTTCGTACAAATCAGAATCTAGCCCTGTGTTTGAAGCCTGTTACCATTAATTAGGATGTAGCTATAATCTTTTTAGGTTGTGATTTCACTTCCATTTTTTTTTTTTATATCTAGTGGGGGTTTTTTTTGTTTTTAATCTTTCAACTACATTTTCTTTCCTAATAATAATAATAATAATAAATGGCAATTTACTTTGGTATAAATTTGATTACATTGAGTACAATTACTCTTGGTAACTGACTGATCTCTTATATTCTGTTTATAATATAATTTATAAAATGTGAAAACTGTAGGCAGCTAATCCTATTTGTGTATGATGAATTATTTTTCATTACACTGATATCATAAGGATATACTGCCATTCCATAAATGAAGGTTGTGTTTTGTAAGTAACCAGTGATTATTAAGTAGACTACATCAGATGTCTCTGCTGTATATCCGGTTATAAATCCTTGCATAGTAACTCAGTGGCTAGTAATGTTTGAGATTCATTTTTGTCGATCTCTTTGTAACCTGGCAGAGGACAATGAGCCATACATGAAGATTAGTTGCAGCGAGTCTAAGATAACGAGTGCTGTGTGGGGGCCGCTGGGTGAGAATATCATTGCTGGACATGAAAATGGGGAGCTGAACCAATATAGTGCTAAGGTGAGACCAGGGTCCTTTCCACCAGATGCCCAGATTGTTGTGTTTAGCCATAGAAAGACATGTAAATGATACTCTATATTTAGTAAACAGCTTTCCTTCCTCACCGTAAAATATTTGTCATATGCTTGATGTAGTGGTGTGAGTTATGGGATGGACAGAAGCTCACTGTGTCTCTCTAAATGTCCTTTTTTCCAGTCTGGAGAGATTGTGAACAGTATCAAAGAACACACAAAGCAGGTCAATGATATCCAGAGTTCCAGAGATATGACCATGTTCGTAACAGCATCTAAGGACTGCAGCGCCAAGGTGAGAGCGTTCCTAAACTGAAAGGAGTAATGTAGATGAATGTTTTAAGAAGGGAAAAAAAGTAACTGGAAATCAAAATCAATTAAATGACTGGTAGTCACCACTAACCTTTCCTTTTTTGGTCTGTCTTAGCCCTGCGATCGCCTCTGCCTGATTGACGGGCAGAGGCGGTTGCTGGACGGGTCGGTGGCATTTGGCCGGCGTCTAGGGGGTGCCGTCCGAACTGCCAAAGTGATTACCATGCGGTCATGTGATCGCATGGTAATCACGTGATGGGCACGTCACCGCTGAGTGGGAGCACCCACTGGCTGCTCCCGGCAGGTGCCCATCGCAGTGCGATATATTGCATGTGTTAATAAAAACATATGCGATCGCACTGTGACGCGAGAAATATTATGTGCAGCACATACTATCATGAGACGCGACATTCGAGCGGCGTCCAATACTGTCCAAGTAAACAGTACTACCTGTTCAAGGGGTTATCTCTCTTAATACCAAATATCGCGGATCGCATCCGCTAGCCTGTCAGGGGTGCTACCTGGCTGTGACCAGTGTCAGGCCTATTTCACACTGCATTTGCCAACCTGGCTTATTGCTGGGTTGGTGACGTCGCTGGTGACGCGGTGGGGGCGTCGCTTAAAGATCACATGATCTCTAAGCGCCAGCCGCACATTCACTGTAAACGGGAAGGTGGGTCGATGAGACCCCGGCTCCCGTTTACACAGCAGAGTTTGCCGGGTTGAACACGTGTTCAACCCTGCAAACTTCCCGAGTTGTAATACCGGGTCACTCGACCCGGATTATTTCAACTCCGTCCTTTTACACCAACCAGCACACGGGTTATGCACGTTCATGTGCAATAACCTGTTTTATGCTGGCAGTGTAAAAAGGGTATTAGAGCCCCCCCCCCAAAAAAAAATCCCCCTGCTGTTGATGCCTCAGTATCACGCCTGTCTAAAGAGAGAGTACTGCCGGTTCCAGGGGTTACGGCCTTAAATGAACCCGCAGACCGGAAAATAGTGACTTAAAATCTGTTTGTTGCAGCAGGGGCATCCCAAAGGCCTGTTATTGCAGGTTGTTGGGTGACTCACACCATACATACTTGGGCTGATAACCATCAGGAGGTCCTCACTGGGGATAAGTCCCTGGCTGATATGGTGATGCTGATTCAGCACATCCAGGATTCTGCCCGCTTCCTCTGTGATACCATCGAAGCAATTGGCGTTATGAAAGCCTGTACCTCTACCATGGCGGTTTCTACACGCAGAGCATGATAGTTACGTCAGTGGGTGGCAGATGCAGAGTATAAAAAGAGTGTGGAAGCCTTACACTTCACAGGAGATTGGATGTTTGGAAGTGAATTAGATACTTGGATTTTAAAGGCTACTGCTGGACAGTCCACGTACCTCCCCTCTGCTGCTCCACCAGCTAGGAGCTCTTACACTGGGCTTTCTGTACAGTCCTTTCGGACACCAGCCTGCGGTGCTGGGGAGCGGTCACCCAAGGGGCGCAGTATTCAGGGCCGGTGGACAAGCCTCGAAGGCTGCCTTCCTGTAAACATACTGGAACTCAGAGCGATATACAATGCTCTGCTGCTTGGGGGCTCCTCTGCTTCAAGGTCAAGCCATTCAGGTTCAATCAGACAATGCCACGAAAGTGGCATTCGTCAATAGAAATGGATGGACAAAGAGCAGGGCCTGTATGCGGGAGGTATCCTAGGTACTCCTCTGTGTCAAAAGGAATGCAAAGGTGGTATCGGCTATGTTAATTTGTTCAAAATACTGAGTTTGCTTTTCTCTATCGTCCTAGTGGATGCTGGGGTTCCTGAAAGGACCATGGGGAATAGCGGCTCCGCAGGAGACAGGGCACAAAAGTAAAGCTTTCCGATCAGGTGGTGTGCACTGGCTCCTCCCCCTATGACCCTCCTCCAAGCCAGTTAGATTTTTGTGCCCGGCCGAGAAGGGTGCAATCTAGGTGGCTCTCCTAAAGAGCTGCTTAGAGAAAGTTTAGCTTAGGTTTTTTATTTTACAGTGAGTCCTGCTGGCAACAGGATCACTGCAACGAGGGACTTAGGGGAGAAGAAGTGAACTCACCTGCGTGCAGGATGGATTGGCTTCTTGGCTACTGGACATCAGCTCCAGAGGGACGATCACAGGTACAGCCTGGATGGTCACCGGAGCCTCGCCGCCGGCCCCCTTGCAGATGCTGAAACATGAAGAGGTCCAGAATCGGCGGCAGAAGACTCCTCAGTCTTCTAAAGGTAGCGCACAGCACTGCAGCTGTGCGCCATTTTCCCCTCAGCACACTTCACACGGCAGTCACTGAGGGTGCAGGGCGCTGGGAGGGGAGCGCCCTGGGAGGCAAATGAAAACCTATTTGGCTAAAAAAAATACCTCACATATAGCCTCCGGGGCTATATGGAGATATTTAACCCCTGCCAGAATACACTAAAGAGCGGGAGACGAGCCCGCCGGAAAAGGGGCGGGGCCTATCTCCTCAGCACACAGCGCCATTTTCCTTACACAGCTCCGCTGGTCAGGACGGCTCCCAGGTCTCTCCCCTGCACTGCACTACAGAAACAGGGTAAAACAAGAGAGGGGGGGGCAAAATAGTGGCAAAAATTATATTATAAAAGCAGCTATACAGGGAGCACTTATTATAAGGCTATCCCTGTCATATATAGCGCTTTTGGTGTGTGCTGGCAAACTCTCCCTCTGTCTCCCCAAAGGGCTAGTGGGGTCCTGTCTTCGTGTAGAGCATTCCCTGTGTGTCTGCTGTGTGTCGGTACGTGTGTGTCGACATGTATGAGGACGATATTGGTGTGGAGGCGGAGCAATTGCCAAATATGGGGATGTCACCTCCTAGGGGGTCGACACCAGAATGGATGCCTTTATTTATGGAATTACGGGATAGTGTCAACACGCTAAAGCAGTCGTTTGTCGACATGAGACGGCCGGACAATCAGTGCCTGTCCAGGCGCCTCAAACACCGTCAGGGGCTGTAAAACGCCCTTTGCCTCAGTCGGTCGACACAGACCCAGACACAGGCACTGATTCCAGTGGCGACGGTGACGAATCAACCGTATTTTCCAGTAGGGCCACACGTTATATGATTTTGGCAATGAAGGAGGCGTTACATTTAGCTGATACTACTGGTACCACTAAACAGGGTATTATGTGGGGTGTGAAAAAACTACCTATAGTTTTTCCTGAATCAGAAGAACTAAATGATGTATGTGATGAAGCGTGGGTTGCCCCCGATAAAAAGATGCTAATTTCAAAGAAGTTATTAGCTTTATACCCTTTCCCGTCAGAGGTTAGGGCGCGCTGGGAAACACCTCCTAGGGTGGATAAGGCGCTCACACGCTTATCTAAACAAGTGGCGTTACCCTCTCCTGAGACGGCCGCACTTAAAGATCCAACAGATAGGAGGATGGAAAATATCCAAAAAAGTATATACACACATACAGGTGTTATACTACGACCAGCTATAGCGTCAGCCTGGATGTGCAGTGCTGGAGTAGTTTGGTCAGAGTCCCTGATTGAAAATATTGATACCCTGGATAGGGACAATGTTTTACTGTCTTTAGAGCAAATAAAGGATGCATTTCTTTATATGCGTGATGCACAGAGGGATATCTGCACACTGGCATCACGGGTAAGTGCTATGTCCATTTCGGCCAGAAGAAGTTTATGGACGCGACAGTGGTCAGGCGATGCGGACTCAAAACAGCATATGGAAGTTTTGCCGTATAAAGGGGAGGAGTTATTTGGAGTCGGTCTATCAGATTTGGTGGCCACGGCTACAGCCGGGAAATCCACCTTTTTACCTCAAGCTACTCCCCAACAGAAAAAGACACCGACTTTTAAACCGCAGTCCTTTCGTTCCTTTAAAAACAAGAGAGCAAAGGGATATTCATATCTGCCACGAGGCAGAGGAAGGGGGAAGAGACACCAACAGGCAGCTCCTTCCCAGGAACAGAAGCCCTCCCCCGCTTCTACAAAAGCCTCAGCATGACGCTGGGGCTTCTCAAGCGGACTCGGGGGCGGTGGGCGGTCGTCTCAAGCATTTCAGCGCGCAGTGGGCTCACTCGCAGGTAGATCCCTGGATCCTGCAGATAATATCTCAGGGGTACAGGTTGGAACTAGAGACAGATCCGCCTCGCCGTTTCCTGAAGTCTGCTTTACCAACGTCCCCCTCCGAAAGGGAGACGGTTTTGGAAGCCATTCACAAGCTGTACTCTCAGCAGGTGATAGTCAAGGTACCTCTTCTACAACAGGGAAAGGGGTATTATTCCACTCTATTTGTGGTACCGAAGCCGGACGGCTCGGTAAGACCTATTCTAAATCTGAAGTCCTTGAACCTGTACATAAAGAAGTTCAAGTTCAAAATGGAGTCACTCAGAGCAGTGATAGCGAACCTGGAAGAAGGGGACTTTATGGTGTCCTTGGACATCAAGGATGCGTACCTCCACGTTCCAATTTACCCCTCACACCAGGGGTACCTCAGGTTCGTTGTACAAAACTGTCACTATCGGTTTCAGACGCTGCCGTTCGGATTGTCCACGGCACCTCGGGTCTTTACAAAGGTAATGGCCGAGATGATGATTCTTCTTCGAAGAAAAGGCGTATTAATTATCCCATACTTGGACGATCTCCTAATAAGGGCAAGGTCCAGAGAACAGCTAGAGAGGGGATTAGCACTGTCTCAAGAAGTGCTAAAACAACACGGCTGGATTCTGAATATTCCAAAATCCCAGTTAATGCCGACAACTCGTCTGCTGTTCCTAGGGATGATTCTGGACACGGTTCAGAAAAAGGTTTTTCTCCCGGAGGAAAAAGCCAAGGAGTTGTCCGAGCTTGTCAGGAACCTCCTAAAACCAGGAAAGGTGTCTGTACATCAATGCACAAGAGTCCTGGGAAAAAATGGTGGCTTCTTACGAAGCAATTCCATTCGGCAGATTCCATGCACGAGTTTTCCAGAGGGATCTGTTAGACAAATGGTCAGGGTCGCATCTTCAGATGCACCAGCGGATAACCCTGTCTCCAAGGACAAGGGTATCTCTTCTGTGGTGGTTGCAGAGTGCTCATCTATTGGAGGGCCGCAGATTCGGCATACAGGATTGGATCCTGGTGACCACGGACGCCAGCCTGAGAGGCTGGGGAGCAGTCACACAAGGAAGAAACTTCCAGGGAGTGTGGACGAGCCTGGAAACGTCTCTTCACATAAACATTCTGGAACTAAGAGCAATCTACAATGCTCTAAGCCAGGCAGAACCTCTGCTTCAAGGAAAACCGGTGTTGATCCAGTCGGACAACATCACGGCAGTCGCCCATGTGAACAGACAGGGCGGCACAAGAAGCAGGAGTGCAATGGCAGAAGCTGCAAGGATTCTTCGCTGGGCAGAGAATCATGTGATAGCACTGTCAGCAGTGTTCATCCCGGGAGTGGACAACTGGGAAGCAGACTTCCTCAGCAGACACGACCTTCACCCGGGAGAGTGGGGACTTCATCCGGAAGTCTTCCACATGCTGGTAACCCGTTGGGAAAGACCAATGGTGGACATGATGGCGTCTCGCCTCAACAAAAAACTGGACAGGTATTGCGCCAGGTCAAGAGATCCGCAGGCAATAGCTGTGGACGCGCTGGTAACGCCTTGGGTGTACCAGTCGGTGTATGTGTTTCCTCCTCTGCCTCTCATACCAAAAGTATTGAGAATTATACGGCAAAGAGGCGTAAGAACGATACTAGTGGTTCCGGATTGGCCAAGAAGGACTTGGTACCCGGAACTTCAAGAGATGATCACGGAAGATCCGTGGCCTCTACCTCTAAGGAGGGACTTGCTTCAGCAGGGTCCCTGTCTGTTTCAAGACTTACCGCGGCTGCGTTTGACGGCATGGCGGTTGAACGCCGGATCCTAAAGGAAAAAGGCATGCCGGAAGAAGTCATTCCTACTTTGATTAAAGCAAGGAAGGAAGTAACCGTGCAACACTATCACCGCATTTGGCGAAGATATGTTGCGTGGTGCGAGGATCGGAGTGCTCCGACGGAGGAATTTCAACTGGGTCGATTCCTACATTTCCTGCAATCAGGATTGTCTATGGGTCTCAAATTGGGATCTATTAAGGTTCAAATTTCGGCCCTGTCGATTTTCTTTCAAAAAGAATTGGCTTCAGTTCCTGAAGTCCAGACTTTTGTTAAGGGAGTGCTGCATATACAGCCTCCTGTGGTGCCTCCAGTGGCACCGTGGGATCTCAATGTGGTTTTGGAATTTCTAAAATCTCATTGGTTTGAACCACTAAAAAAGGTGGATTTAAAATATCTCACATGGAAAGTGACCATGTTACTAGCCCTGGCTTCGGCCAGGAGAGTGTCAGAACTGGCAGCTTTATCTTACAAAAGCCCATATCTGATTTTCCATTCGGACAGGGCAGAACTGCGGACTCGTCCGCATTTTCTCCCTAAGGTGGTGTCAGCATTTCATCTGAACCAGCCTATTGTAGTGCCTGCGGCTACAAGTGACTTGGAGGACTCCCAAGTTACTGGACGTTGTCAGAGCATTAAAAATATATATTGCAAGGACAGCTGGAGTCAGAAAATCTGACTCGTTGTTTATATTGTATGCACCCAACAAGATGGGTGCTCCGGCGTCTAAGCAGACGATTGCTCGTTGGATCTGTAGCACAATCCAACTTGCACATTCTGTGGCAGGCCTGCCACAGCCTAAATCTGTAAAGGCCCACTCCACAAGGAAGGTGGGCTCATCTTGGGCGGCTGCCCGAGGGGTCTCGGCATTACAACTTTGCCGAGCAGCTACGTGGTCAGGGGAGAACACGTTTGTAAAATTTTACAAATTTGATACTCTGGCTAAGGAGGACCTGGAGTTCTCTCATTCGGTGCTGCAGAGTCATCCGCACTCTCCCGCCCGTTTGGGAGCTTTGGTATAATCCCCATGGTCCTTTCAGGAACCCCAGCATCCACTAGGACGATAGAGAAAATAAGAATTTACTTACCGATAATTCTATTTCTCGGAGTCCGTAGTGGATGCTGGGCGCCCATCCCAAGTGCGGATTATCTGCAATAATTGTACATAGTTATTGTTAACTAATTCGGGTTATTGTTAAGAAGCCATCTTTCAGAGGCTCCTCTGTTATCATACTGTTAACTGGTTTTGATCACAAGTTGTACGGTGTGATTGGTGTGGCTGGTATGAGTCTTACCCGGGATTCAAAATTCCTCCCTTATTGTGTACGCTCGTCCGGGCACAGTACCTAACTGGCTTGGAGGAGGGTCATAGGGGGAGGAGCCAGTGCACACCACCTGATCGGAAAGCTTTACTTTTGTGCCCTGTCTCCTGCGGAGCCGCTATTCCCCATGGTCCTTTCAGGAACCCCAGCATCCACTACGGACTCCGAGAAATAGAATTATCGGTAAGTAAATTCTTATTTTAACTTGTATAGAGATAATAGGCTACATACTCTCATGCTAAACACAAATTTTAAGGTCATTCGCCTTTTAATCATGTCCTCTAATCTACAGCTTGGTCGCCATTTTGTCTCCCCTAACATATTATTTTCTCACTATTTGGGGGACATTGCTACTATGGGGTATACAAGGTCGGACCTGTTCCCAAATACTCATCAGTCATTACTTGGTGGCTGAGCAGAGGGTTGTCTCTTTATGATACATCCACAGTCAAGTAAGAGCTCCCTTGCAAGGAGGGTTACCAGCAGGATCATTCAGGAGAACGTTTTAACAACAATGTCCGTAGCATTCATATACAAATGAAAGGGAGATTCTCTGAAGGCGCACACTGGATCCCAAAGACTTGTGTTAAACAGACATTCTCATGCGCTTCATAGGATAGCCTTGGCAACTACGGGAACATTCCTCAAGTGTTATTGTGGTAGCCATGATTCTTGGGTATCTATGTAGACCTTTTGTCAGGTAATGATGGTTTCTCCATACAGTCCTAGTATTGCATCTCCACAGCAAGAATGGTGTCGGAGCAAAGTTCTCATTAAATCTGTAT
The DNA here is from genome assembly GCF_028390025.1 of Pseudophryne corroboree. Classification (NCBI taxonomy): domain Eukaryota; kingdom Metazoa; phylum Chordata; class Amphibia; order Anura; family Myobatrachidae; genus Pseudophryne; species Pseudophryne corroboree. The sequence goes on from NC_086445.1 coordinate 539,219,790, forward strand.
ATGTTGTTAGTGCTCTTTAAAATCTGTCTAAATTACTTGAGATTCAGAAGACTGATCATATTTTGGTCCTGTGTGATCCCTAAATGAGAAGTTAATCAGCACTAAAGCAAATAATTTTCTGGTAATTTCTGTGTGTGTTTTAGTAGGCCTGCATTTGGGTGGGAGCCCTGTTCCTGGTAGTGTACACGCACATTCTACCAGATCATAGAGCCTTAGCCAAGCACTGTGTAGGGCAGCCACTTGGTCCTTGGTACTGAATTTTACTCAAAATGTACAGTTTGTTGCATTACAGGAGTTTACTTTAACCTGAGTGTATGTAGTTATGCAGATGCCTCTACTGCAGTAATGTGTTTTGCTAATATGTCAAACTATCTTCTCTTTGCAGCTGTTTGACATCACATCACTGGAACATCTGAAATCATTTCGTACAGAGCGGCCAGTAAACTCTGCAGCTGTTTCTCCAATCTATGACCATGTAAGCACAGTTTTATCCTTTTGTATTTCTGGTGTAAAGCAAGTGATTTGCCCCTCTGACATCACCATTTTGCAGGTTGTTATTGGAGGAGGACAGGAAGCTATGGATGTGACAACAACATCGACCAGGATTGGTAAATTTGAGGCAAGGTAAGCTGGGTAAATCGGAGGCAAAGTAAATGAACCATTCATGTGGCACTGTATGCTAACTTCTGCCTTTTACAGGTTTTTCCATGTTGCTACTGAGGAAGAATTTGGAAGAGTGAAGGGCCATTTTGGACCTATTAACAGTTTGGCATTCCACCCAGATGGCAAGAGGTGAGTGTACTCTGAGAGAGTCTACTAATCAACATACATTGAAATACCAGAATAACGTGTCATTGTCTGTCTTCCATCTTTCCACAGTTATAGCAGCGGCGGGGAGGACGGATACGTCAGAATACATTACTTTGACCAACAATATTTTGATTTTGAGATTGAATCTTAAGCGATTGTCAACTGGAAGGCAGTTCAGTATACACTTTAAATGAAAGCCATCATGTAAAGTGTAATAAAAATGTTTTAGGTGGAACCAAATAGATCATTTCTTAAAAAAATCTCTTTTGCAGTCAGCTTCTCAAAACATCGAAATTTTGGCATCAAGTGGGGAGGGTTAAGTTTACGCAGTGGGGAAGGGAGGGTTAGGGTTAGGCACCACCGGGGAGGGTTAGGGGGATTAATGGGGGTCTGTTGGACGGGATGCCACGGTCTGTATACTGACAGCCGGCACCCCGTCCTTCGGCAAATCATACTGAACCCAGCTCCACATTGGCACCTACAGGCTTTAGGGGAGGTTCAGCTTTATAGTGAAAACATTCATTTTCTGCAGAACTCGTTTTGAAAGGCTCCTCTCTTAAAAAATATATACTACTACTGCTTACCAACAACTCCCCTTGTATCAAACCTTCTGGGAGTTATATCCGAGCACATTTATTTATTTAATATTCCATTTGGGTTTATTTTTTAAGCAAAATATGGAGGTGTACAAAATCCAATGCTACTTTCATATATTATGGTTTGGATAATGTACCTATTTTAAAGGTATTGTGCTGGAGTTCTGGATTTATGCTACACAAAAAGTGTTAGAGCTGCTTCCCTCTTCTTAAGTAATAAAAGCAACCAAATCAAAGGATATCTGATGCCCCCACTCACAGTAATGCATCATGCAGATTTTGGAGCAATGGCAACCAGCTTGTAGTTGGACTACAATATTCAGCATTCTAGTCACTGAAGGCTACCTATACCTGCATGAAAGTGTTGGTAATTATGATTAAACTTGCACTTCGTTTTCACTCAGTGCCCAGGTATGGACTTTTTTTTTAAATTTGTATAAAGAAAGCAGTGATTGGACAGAGAATCAGCATGGACATTGCCTTTGCAGGGAAAGATCCTTCCGAGATCTTTTGAAAAAATAAAAAAAATAAAAAAATCGCTTAATATTTGAACAGTCTGAGGATTCTTTATTCTCTCCATGTGATGTGTAATACTCTAGAACATCTCAGTTGAAATAAAGAACTTTTTAGCAGTGGTTACACAGGTCTTCACTTACAACTTCCCATAATTATTGCCAGAGCAGTTCTGTTATCTAAGCAAGTATCCTAGGAAAAAACCTATTAGCCCAAATACCGCAACAATTTTTCTTTTGGCTCTTTTCTTACCACAGTTGTAACTTTGTTTCCTTATAGATGTTGATTAGGTTGTTTTCTCTTTCATCCACTAGGGGACACTGGAGTCCTATACAGTAGGGGTGTGAAGCCTTGAACCGGAGGTGTGGCACAATCTTAAATTAGCATTGTCTGCACAGCCGGCTCCTCCCCCTTCACATCCCTCCTCCCTCAGTTTGAAAAATTGTGCTGGAGGCACAATACGTGGAGCACTTGAGCTCCTGACTAAAAACTAAAAGGGGGTCTGCGTAACCCTAATAAAGGGGGGACAAAGCTACCTGAGTTCAGAGAGACAAAGATCCCTATTGAAGGGACCTGCATCTCTCCACAGGAGATCCTCCAAAATAGTGAGTACTGGTCGTATAAGATTAGGCTAGGGTCTTCCAGTAGTAAAAGTTGTTTTTTTTTCTCTCTCTCTCTATCTCTTATAGCTTTGCTGTTAAAAACAGTCTTGTATAACTCCCCTTTATAAAGACTAATTAGGGAAGGGCAGAGCAGGCAAAGCAGCAAGTGTGGCCGGCGCGTGGGAGCCCTAGTGCGGCGCGGGAGCTATCTCAGGGACTCAGCCTGTCTTTCCCTGTAAGCAGGAGGGGACGGCAAAGCAGCAAGCACTTAAACCCATCGCCGCTACGGGAGACGGACCCGTCGCGCGCGCGCCAGCCGGCGGGTCCGGAGCGCGCTGTGTAGCGGCCACAGGGGACGAGTAAATGCAAATCAAGCACCTAAATGTTAAATAACAGTGCGGCACACTTTTTTTTTATAGGAAGGCCATGTTTTTTTTACGTTTTGGCGCCATGCTGAGGTGAGGGATGGGTCCCCCCTCCCCCACCAGTAGTGTACATAGGAAAAAGGTTATTAATAAAGGAAATAACTCCCCCTGCTGCACGGCCTGGATAGTACATGCATTAAGATAGTAGAGAGAGTTAGGCAACAGCTCCCTCTGCTGGTGTAATGTATATAGACAATATACGAGGATCTCCTGAAAAGTAATCAAACTTTACAAATTTATATTTTCAAGGGACGTCTGTTTCAAAGATCCCGGAGAAAACACACGGAAGCAAGCCAACTCTAACATCGTAGCTGATTTACAGTTTGGGTGTGAGGGTTGCGAGTCGGCTGGTGTTTTATTTTTTGGCCTGTTCCTTTTATAGAGAAAAAGGGGACAGGTAATTCCAGCCGGATCCAATACCTTCGCTTCCGTCATCTCCCAGTCTTTCTCTTCCTAGTTTAAAGGGTGAAAGCGCTGCGTAATACCCTGGTAAGGGGTTTTTAAAAAAAGAAAAACATGTCTAAGGCTACCAAGACCTCAAAGACCTGCTATGTTTGTACGAAATGTAACAAGAAGAGCACGTGGGTTGGCGGCTCCGGGGTGTGCGATTCCTGCTTAGACAAGGACGCTCCACCTGGGAGCAGTGCTCTGGCTAAGGCATGGGAGGACAACCTTGCTAATAGAATCTCCAAGGAAATGGCAGAATCCCGCAAACAGCAATCGGAATGGGCTGCGGGATTCTCAAAGACAATGGAGGAATTTCTCATCAAGTTAACGCCGCCCGCACACGCTGAGACGACTGTGCGCAAGGCTGTTAAAAGAGCTCTTCCTATTATACCAGAATCTGAGGAGGAAGAGAGTTTTCTTCTGGATACGGAAGAAGGTGAGTTAATTGAACCCAACCTAGACGCCGATTTTCCTGAAGAAGACTCGGCGATCTCGTGTCTGGATTCCTTAATTGACGCAGTAAAGGACATCCTAAGCTTTAAGGAAGAGGAAGTCTGGGAGCCGGAAGATTTCGATTTGTTCGAATCCCAGAAACCGCGTTCAGCAGCGTTCCCCATTCCTAAATCCCTCCAATCGCAGATGGAGGAGGCTTGGAAACAACCGGACAAACGTTTTCAATTTCCGAAATGTTTTCAGGTAACTTACCCCCTACCTAAGGGTGTAATGGACAAGTGGGAGTCTCCACCGGTAGTGGATGCTTCACTAGGAAGATTGTCAAAGAAGACAATCTTGCCAATTCCTAACGTAACTACTTTAAAAGATGCGTCCGACCGAAAAGTTGACACAGCGTTAAAATCAATGTTTGTAGCAGCAGGTGCAGCGCAGAGACCTGCGATTGTCTGTGCTTGGGTCAACAAGGCCATGGGTGCATGGTCCGGCCGTATTGTACAAGCTATTGAGGAGGAAAATAGCTTAGAAGAGATTACACAGCTGGCGGAACACATTCGAGAATCTGCTTCATACTTGTGTCAAGCTTCTAAGGATATTAGCAGAATAGCATCGCGCATATCTGCATCGGCCATATCGGCTAGAAGGATTTTATGGCTCAGAGAATGGCAAGGTGACTCTGACACCAAGAAGGCGGTAGAATCCATTCCCTTAGGGGGTGAAATGCTGTTCGGACCAGAATTGGACAAGTGGATTTCGCAGGCTACAGCGGGGAAGTCCACTTTTCTGCCTACTCCTTATACGAGAACCGCTCCACAAACTAGGAGAGGTTATTCGGGACCATCGTTTACTTCATTTAGATCACAGTCCTTTCGAGCCCGAGGTAGGGGTTTCGGTACACAAGCACGCGGGGGCAGAGGTAGAGGCCGCTCGCAAGCAGCAACCAGACAACAGGATAATCCTGCTGACAAGACCGTGGCATGACGGCCTCCCAGCTCACCTGGGTCCCCCTTGGTGGGCGGCCGACTGGAAGGTTTTCAGGACATCTGGGCCAAAACCTCACCAGAGCTTTGGGTGAACAACTTAATCTCTCAGGGATACAAACTGGAATTTCAACAGAGGCCTCTCAGTTTTTTACAACAGGATTGCCTCAGTGCCCTCAAAAAGCAAGGGCACTACGGGCAGCAATTCAAAAATTACTACAAGCAGAGGTCATTATTCCGGTTCCTGCTTCTCAGAGAGGAACGGGGTTCTATTCCAATCTTTTTGTCGTGCCAAAACCAGACTGGACGGTCAGACCAATACTCAATTTAAGTTTTCAACCAGTTTTTAAGAGTCTACAGATTCAAGATGGAATCAATCCAATCAGTTATTGCAGGCTTAGAACCAAGCGAGTTCATGGTATCCATGGACATAAAGTATGCATATCTGCATATCCCAATCTGGACTCCTCACCAGGCTTACTTACGGTTCGCACTGGTGGCGGAGCACTACCAATTCCGGGCCTTGCCGTTCGGTCTAGCGTCGGCCCCAAGAATTTTCACAAAGATCATGGTGGCAGGACTGAGACTGTTGGGGGTCACGATTATACCTTATCTGGACGATTTACTGATCAAAGCTCCATCTAAGAATCGACTGCTCAAGGATGTTCAGACATCCCATCAATTTCTAATTCAACATGGATGGATTGTCAATTTCCAAAAGTCCAACCTCATACCGACTCAACGGATTCAATTCCTCGGTCTCATCTTGGACACGGTCCTATTACGTGTGTTCCTACCAGAGAACAAGGTACAGGACCTACAGAGATTAGTGGCTCAGGTACTGAGGACGCAGACCGTTTCTCTGCACCTCTGTGTGCAACTTCTCGGGAAGATGGTGGCGTCGTTCGAAGCTCTCCAGTACGGCAGACTTCATTCCCGACCATTCCAAATGAACCTCATTGCTCAGGGAGCAGGCTCGCACTGGCTTCTCCATCGGAGAATTCGACTTCAACCACAAGTACGGGTCTCCTTGATATGGTGGTCTTTACACAAGAACCTTACAGCCGGCAAGAAATGCGGCATTTGGGATTGGAAGATCTTGACGACGGACGCCAGTCTCAGAGGTTGGGGAGCCGTCCTAGACGACCATCAGTTTCAGGGACGGTGGACGCTACAGGAAAGCAAATTACCCATAAATATCCTCGAACTAAGAGCAGTCTACAATGCCCTTCTCTTCGCAGAAGACCTAGTCATGAATCAAAACATCAGGATTCAGTCAGACAATGTCACGACGATGGCTTACATAAACCGTCAAGGAGGAACAAAGAGCAGGATGGCGTTAAAGGAGGCCACAAAGATCTTGTTGTGGGCAGAAAGAAGAGACATCATTCTCTCCGCAGTGTTCATTCCAGGTGTGGAGAACTGGGAAGCAGATTACCTCAGTCGCCAGGACATGCATCCGGGGGAGTGGTGCCTTCATCCACGGATTTTCAACATGATTGTGAGAAGATGGGGTCTACCTCAGGTGGACCTAATGGCGTCTCGACAAAACCATCAACTGCCCAGATGTGTGTCAAGAACTCGAGATCCAGCAGCAGAAGGAGTGGACGATTAACACTTCCGTGGGGTTACAGAAGGGTTTACATATTTCCACCATTCCCACTCATACCCAGGGTTCTGAAAAGAGTAAAGCGGGAACGAGTGTGGGTTATTCTAATCGCACCAGATTGGCCCCGCAGGAGTTGGTACACCGACTTGCGAGGGTTACTTGCGGAAGATCCTTGGAGGTTACCTCAGAGAGAGGACCTGCTATCTCAGGGACCGTTCCTGCACCCCGACCTAAACAGGCTGCGTTTGACGGCGTGGCTATTGAAACACGGATCTTAAGAAAAAGAGGGATCCCACGAACGGCCATTCCTACAATGATTGCCTCTAGGAAGCCGGTCACAGCCAGGCACTACTACAGGATTTGGAGACGGTACATGGCTTGGTGTCAGGAACGGGGATGGAATTCATCAAACTTCCATTTATCGCGACTTCTACTGTTCCTTCAGGCTGGTCTAGAGGGAGGACTCGGATTGGGCTCTTTGAAGGTTCAGATTTCGGCTCTCTCCATCCTTTTTCAACAGCGGCTAGCATCCTTGCCAGAGATTCAAACCTTTTTACAGGGGGTTCTGAGGATTAAACCCCCTTTTTGTCCTCCCACGGCACCATGGGACTTAGGTTTGGTGTTAGAATATTTGAAGTCACCGACTTTTGAGCCGTTGACAAGTACAGACCTGAAATATCTTTCCTGGAAGGTCACGTTATTACTTGCCTTGGCTTCGGCTAGGCGGGTTTCTGAGTTGGGAGCCTTATCCTGTAAGAGTCCTTTCTTAGTTTTTCATGAGGATAGGGCGGAACTCCGTACAAGAGCAGACTTCCTTCCGAAGGTGGTGTCGGGGTTTCATGTAAACCAGCCAATAGTGGTCCCATCTTTCCAGGGTCTCACAGATGAGGACGTGTCATTGGATGTTGTCCGAGCTTTACGGGTATACGTACAGGTTACGTCATCTTTCAGAAAGTCGGACCATTTGTTTGTTCTTTATGATGGGCCAAAGAAGGGTTGGCCGGCCTCTAAGCAGACTCTGTCCAGATGGATTAGACTTGCCATTCGGCAGGCTTATATTTCCTGTGGAAAACAGGTTCCGGTTCAAACGGGTGCTCATACTACCCGATCAGTGGGTGCCTCGTGGGCGGCTGCCAGGGGTGCTTCCACTACTCAACTTTGCAGAGCGGCGACGTGGTCTTCAGCCCACACGTTCGTGAGATTTTACAAGTTTGATACTTTTGCGTCCGGAGAAGCTAAGTTCGGACGTTTAGTTTTGCAGGCCACCGACAGCACTCCCTCCCTGAGGGAAAACTTGGGGACGTCCCCTACTGTATAGGACTCCAGTGTCCCCTAGTGGATGAAAGAGAAAAGAGGATTTTGGTACTTACCGATAAATCCATTTCTCTGAATCCTCTAGGGGACACTGGACGCCCGCCTCGGTGCTGTCAACCTGCTGTGTTCAAAGTTCTTGTTTTAATCAGTTCGTGCAGGCAGCGTTCGGTTAAGAGTTCTTGGCCGCTGTTTGATATGTTGTACGGTTCGGTTCCTCGCCATGGGCTATAGTGTCATGTCCTATTCGCTCAGTCACATTTTTCAAACTGAGGGAGGAGGGATGTGAAGGGGGAGGAGCCGGCTGTGCAGACAATGCTAATTTAAGATTGTGCCACACCTCCGGTTCAAGGCTTCACACCCCTACTGTATAGGACTCCAGTGTCCCCTAGAGGATTCAGAGAAATGGATTTATCGGTAAGTACCAAAATCCTTTTTTCTATGCTAGATGTTATTGTGGAAAACGGAGTCTGCTTATGTGTTCATTCAATGGGCAATATGCAGTCATTTCCAATAAACACATTAAAAGGCCTTTCTTCTCTCAAAGAAAGCTGTCCTCTAGAGCAGGCCTGGCCAGCCTGTGGCTCTCCAGCAGTTGTGAAACTACACATCCAGCATGTTCTGTTATAGTTTTGATATTAGGGAATGCTAAAACTGTGGCAGGGCATGCTGGGATGTGTAGTTTCACAACAGCTGGAAAGCCTCAGGTTGGCCAGGCCTGCTCTAGAGGAGGAGTGGGCAGTATTTCAGCTGGTTGGTGCTAGGGGCACTGGACAGATTTGGTTGAACTGTCGTGGGCTGCACACAACATCCTCCACTCCAGTAATTGTCCTCTTATGAGCTGTATACCCACCCCCCCTTTTGGGGATATACACCATGTACCGCTCCAGAAATTGTAACTCCTTGTGACATGAACCTCCTCAGGTATGCACCCTAAATGCACAGCTCATGACATATATTACCCACACAGCATGCAGCCTGTGGCAATTAGTATCAAGAAACACTTTTAGTAATAAAACACACATGGGGCCTAATTCAGATGTGGTTGCAGGTGCTTCTTGTCACAGTACCAATGATCGGTACTTTGTGCATGCGCTTGACCCGTACTGTGCATGTGCAGTACAGGTCTGTGACATAGTCTGCTGCCATTTGGGAGGGGGTGGGGATGGCTTTGGTTTCCCAAAGCAGAGGTGTGTCAGGACCGCTTGTGGGGCGCTAGGATCTTTGTCGGAAGTTAGAGCTTTCCTTGCCTAATTGTTGGTTATGTGGCGGATGGCCTTACCAACTATGGGTCACACAGCTGGTTGATGGGGTTGTAGGGGATCTGATGCTGCATCCTAGCTTGCAGCTCGGATCACCAATGTGTAATCACTAATGCGAGGAGTGACACCAACAGCTAGCATCCTATTTTGAGAATATTTATGGCAGAAAACATATTTGGCACTTAACAATAGTCACCATTGCATGAGGCTCCTTGATAACAAGGCGGTCTGTCTGCTGCTTCTCTCCTACACAAACACATTAAAGGTAGTATATGGATAGTCTGGCGCTATTGTTACTGTAAAGTGCCTGCTGCTATGTTCCAAAGGCTTGGTTCATAGCCTCAAAAATATACAGAAAGAAAACACCAAAGAACAGCACTGGCACTTTTACATAAAAAGAAGAAAACTACATTAAAGGCAGTTTTCTTCATTTCAATGGGAGAAACGGTTCTACAGCAGTCAGAGCTTGATATCCACTGATTCATTTCGACTGGTATCACCAGTTGTAAACTGCAAACCTACTTGTATAACACAATTTTATTGACCTGGTGCTAGTAATCGGTATGGAGAATTGGTCTAGTTATGCCTCAGTGTCCTCAGAACAGGTTACAGGCACAAAAACCTTTGCAGGGTAACTAGAACAAACATTAAAATATTCAACCGTAATTATTAATGTCATGTCAACTTACAACACTCTAGAAAACAAGGGGCAGATCTACTAAAATGTAGTTTGCTCCAACCATGGGTTTCATGTTCTGTGCTGTGCAGAAAACGGAGCAATTCAGTAACAAACTACACATTAAAGTGCATGAATCAAAACCAACTGATCCCTAGCCACAATCCTAGTTTTTATAAATGGGAACACTGCAGATGGGGCTTAGCAGGTGAAAACAATAAAAACCAGTGACAGATGAGACAGTTTAATGTGGTTGCTGTTGCGCCATCATGCCAGCCAGGGGTCCTTACCCTTACAGCCCAGCCTACTTAGCATTGAGGAAGACCTGTAAAAAATGATGCCTCATGACTTGAGCGTACTGACTAATCGCTATCACTGTGAGGAACAGTAACATTTCCTCGGTCTCCCATGCCCGCTCCATTATGCCTCATAGTCACTCGCTCACACCTGGTAGCTGAGAACATTCTGGAATGTGAAAGCCAACACACATACATTTATGAGAATCTCCTAATCAAAGGGCACTTTGCAGTTTAATAGGGTGAAAAAACAAGTGTTTTTCTGCTGCGGGGTGCACTGGGCTCCACAAGGATAGACATTGGGGGGTAGAGTAGGCTCTTGATCCGAAGCACCAACAGGCTCAAAAGCTTTGACCTTCTTCCCAAGATGCATAGCGCCGCCTCCTATATCACTCCGCCTCCGTGCACATGAGTTCAGTAAGTTTGTAGTTGGTGCTTGCAGTGCAAGCATGTAACAGGAAGAGCTGCTCACAGCAGCTCTAGAAAAAGCTTTTTCTGAGGAAAAAAGACTACAAGGGCTGCAGCAGAGGCACAGATTGTGTTAGATGTCAGTAGACATTGACTGCTGCAGCTCCATCTCTCCCCCAGCGGTACTGTACACTCCCGCGCCCTGGTTGCCGGGTACCTACAGCAGGAGGCTCCGGTTTTCTTCCAAGTTAGTCACACACGGCTGGGGCTCTCCGGGATCGCGTGGCCGCACTCCGGGAGGAGGTAAGTGGGTCCCGCTCGCGGGACTCGCACTTTATCGCGATCCGGCGTGGCCGGTGGGAGGCTGGCCGCGCGCGCTGGCTGTGGACACTGTGGCAGGACAGGCGTTCCCACTAGATCACCAGGGCATGGGTGCAGGTCAGGTTTTCTCTCTAAACCTTTTTACAAGTAGCCCGCAGTACCCGGTGGTTTTGCCAGCAGAGGGGATAAGGCTTAGACCTGGAGCCCCTCTCCCAGCCCCTGGGCGCCATTTCCAACAAATGTTCCTGCCCTGGAGCTGCATATCTGTCTCTCCCTCACTCCCGGTCAGTGTTTGGGCACCATTTCTTTCAGTTACACTGTTCTTGGGACTGCTTGGGCAAATCCTCCTTTGTAAAGCCGACTGGTTGTCAGCGCTGTGACTTTACATGACACTTTAATATTCTACATGTCAATTAGACAGTGTTAGTTAAGAGAGTGCATTTAGTCAGGGTTCTTTGGTGCAAGTACCCTGTGATATACATCCAGTTCTTACTGTGCAGTGCTATATCTATTGACTTCATAGCTATATATATAAGCTGGTCCAGTGCAGTATTATTGTTAGTAATAACCTCTGCATTGTATAACTGTGACTACATGTGTGTGCATTAGGTTGTCTCTCACTCAACTTGCTATCCCTATATTCTATAACCTGAGGGACCTTGGTGCGTCAGGTTTTATAATTATATAGGATTTTCACAAGATATACTTTAATACGTATTTTTCTTTGTGATTTTAGTCACCATATCTCTCCTGTATCTCTGCTTGTGCTGACTACACTGCGCAGGGGTTTGGCAAGAGGTATTGTGCTGCGGACAATTGTACTGTGTTACCTGATACTGCAAGTTATATCATGTCTGCTTCTGAAGGTAACTGTTCTGGGGCTGAACACACTGCCGGTGTTGCTGAAGCCACAGATCCCTATGAGGAGACTATAGCAGCTGTGGGCTCTGGTTCTGGGGACTCCTTGCCCCCCAGTGGGACTGTAGCAACGGGGGTACATAATAACCCACCGTTAGCTACTTTCTCCATGCTTCTACATACGCTAGTTACTAAACTAACACCCCCTATGGGATCTCCTATGCCGGTGCAACCGTATGTGGTTCCCGCAGCTAACCCGCCGTGGGCGGATAATTTGTCTGCTCAATTGAAGAAGTTGAACCAGTCCTTTACTACTAAAAAGTCTGACCCTCGCTCGCCTAGGACCAAGGGGTCCTCTAAGCGAGCTCTTATCTCACAATCCACTGCTATCACTGACACCTCGTCTGATGAAGATGGTGCTTACACTGATCCCACAGATTGACACAGATACTGCTGATGGGGAGGGTAGTTCACATGTGGATGTTCCTGATCTTTTGGAGGCTATTAAGTTGATTTTACAGATTACGGTTGATCCCGAGCCATCCGTCCTTCCTAAAAAACCAGATAGGTTCAAGCGTCAGAAGATGGTTAAACAAGTTTTAACTCACTCTGACCACCTAGTGGATATACGTCAGGAACCCTGGGGAAACCCGGGAAAGAAGTTTGTGCCTCAAAAGAAGATGCTGGCTCGCTATCCCCTCGCGCCAGAGCTGTATAAAAATTGGGAAACGCCTCCTCCAATAGACTCACATGTGGCTAGGATGGTGGTTTCCTCAGCTCTACCTGTCACTACAGTCACGTCTCTAAGAGAGCCTACGGATAAACGTGTGGAGGGTTGTCTGAAAGCGATTTACACCCTCACGGGTGCTGCACAAAGGCCCACTATTGCAGCAACATGGGCTGCAGGGAACATTGAAACATGGGCCTTGGAGTTAGAAGCTGAAATCTCCTCTGACCATGCTAGACAATGCTTCTCATATATTGTCACAGCTTCTCACTATGGGGGTCATTCCGAGTTGTTCGCTCGGTATTTTTTTCTCGCAATGGAGCGATTAGTCGCTAATGCGCATGCGCAATGCCCGCAGTGCGACTGTGCCAAGTAAATTTGCTATGCAGTTAGGAATTTTACTCACGGCATTACGAGGTTTTCTCTGACGTCCTAGTGGATGCTGGGGACTCCGTAAGGACCATGGGGAATAGACGGGCTCCGCAGGAGACTGGGCACTCTATAAGAAAGATTTGGTACTATCTGGTGTGCACTGGCTCCTCCCTCTATGCCCCTCCTCCAGACCTCAGTTAGATTTCTGTGCCCGGCCGAGCTGGATGCACACTAGGGGCTCTCCTGAGCTCCTAGAAAGAAAGTATATGTTAGGTTTTTTATTTTACAGTGAGACCTGCTGGCAACAGGCTCACTGCAACGAGGGACTAAGGGGAGAAGAAGCGAACCTACCTGCTTGCAGCTAGCTTGGGCTTCTTAGGCTACTGGACACCATTAGCTCCAGAGGGATCGACCGCAGGACCCGTCCTTGGTGTTCGTTCCCGGAGCCGCGCCGCCGTCCCCCTTACAGAGCCAGAAGCAAGAAGATGGTCCGGAAAATTGGCGGCAGAAGACTTCAGTCTTCACCAAGGTAGCGCACAGCACTGCAGCTGTGCGCCATTGCTCCTCATACACACTTCACACTCCGGTCACTGAGGGTGCAGGGCGCTGGGGGGGGGGGCGCCCTGAGCAGCAATAAAATCACCTTGGCTGGCAAAATAACCACAATATATAGCCCCAGAAGCTATATATGTGGTAATTACCCTTGCCAGAATACAGAAAAAAGCGGGAGAAAAGTCAGCCAAAAAAGGGGCGGAGCCATCTCCCTCAGCACACTGGCGCCATTTCTCCCTCACAGTTCCGCTGGAAGGAAGCTCCCTGACTCTCCCCTGCAGTCTACACTACAGAAAAGGGTAAAAAAAGAGAGGGGGGCACTAAAATTAGGCGCAGTAAATATTATAGCAGCTATAGGGGACATAATTCAGTTAGTCCCTGCATTATATAGCGCTCTGGTGTGTGCTGGCATACTCTCTCTCTGTCTCCCCAAAGGGCTTTTGTGGGGTCCTGTCTCCTTTAAGAGCATTCCCTGTGTGTGTGCGGTGTGTCGGTACGGCTGTGTCGACATGTTTGATGAGGAGGCTTATGTGGAGGCGGAGCAGATGCCTATAAATGTGATGTCACCCCCTGCGGGGCAGACACCTGAGTGGATGGACTTATGGAAGGAATTACGTGCAAGTGTCGACTCCTTACATAAAAAATTTGACGACATGCCAAATGCGGGACAGCCGGCTTCTCAGCTCGTGCCTGCCCAGACAATTCAAAGGCCATCAGGGGCTCTGAAACGCCCACTACCTCAGATGGCAGACACAGATGTCGACACGGATACTGATACCAGTGTCGACGACGATGAGTCAAATTTAATGTCCACTAGGGCCATTCGTTGCACGATTGAGGCAATGAAAGAGGTATTACACATTTCTGATATAAACCCAGGTACCTCAAAAAAGGGTATTATGTTTGGGGAGAAAAAACTACCAATAGTTTTTCCCCCATCTGAAGAATTAAATGAAGTGTGTGAAGAAGCGTGGGCTTTCCCCGATAAAAAATTGGTGATTTCAAAAAAATTACTAATGGCGTTCCCTTTTTCGCCAGAGGATAGGTCACGTTGGGAAACTCCCCCTAGGGTGGATAAAGCGCTCACACGTTTGTCTAAAAAGGTGGCACTACCGTCTCCGGATACGGCCGCCCTAAAGGAACCTGCTGATAGAAAGCAGGAGGCTATCCTAAAGTCTATATATACACACACTGGTGTTATACTGAGACCAGCTATTGCTTCAGCGTGGATGTGCAGTGCTGCTGCTGCTTGGTCAGATTCCCTGTCGGAAAATATTGACACCCTAGACAGGGACACTATATTGCTAACCGTAGAGCATATAAAAGACTCAGTCTTGTACATGAGAGATGCACAGAGGGAGATCTGCCGGCTGGCATCTAGAATAAGTGCATTGTCCATTTCTGCTAGGAGAGGCTTATGGACTCGGCAGTGGACAGGGGATGCAGATTCTAAAAGGCACATGGAAGTTTTGCCTTATAAGGGTGAGGAGTTATTCGGGGATGGTCTCTCAGCTCAGACCTTGTTTCCACAGCAACAGCTGGGAAGTCAGCATTTTTGCCCCATGTCCCCTCACAGCCTAAGAAAGCGCCGTATTATCAGGTACAGTCCTTTCGACCCCAGAAAAACAGGCGGGGAAAAGGCGGGTCCTTTCTGTCCAGAGGCAGAGGAAGGGGAAAAAAGCTGCAACACGCAGCAGGTTCCCAGGAACAAAAGTCCTCCCCCGCTTCTTCCAAATCCGCCGCATGACGGTGGGGCTCCACAGGCGGAGCCAGGTACGGTTGGGGGCCGCCTCAAAAATTTCAGCGATCAGTGGCTTCGCTCACGGGTGGATCCCTGGATCCTTCAAGTAGTATCTCAGGGGTACAAGCTGGAATTCGAGGCGCCTCCCCCCCGCCGTTTCCTCAAATCGGCCTTACCGACAACTCCCTCGGGCAGGGAGGCTGTACTAGAGGCAATTCACAAGCTGTATTCCCAGCAGGTGATAGTCAAGGTACCCCTAGTTCAACAAGGACGGGGTTACTATTCCACACTGTTTGTGGTACCGAAACCGGACGGTTCGGTGAGACCCATTTTAAATTTGAAATCCTTGAACACATACATAAAAAGATTCAAGTTCAAGATGGAATCGCTCAGGGCGGTTATTGCAAGCCTGGACGAGGGGGATTACATGGTATCCCTGGACATCAAGGATGCTTACCTGCATGTCCCAATTTACCTTCCTCACCAGGAGTACCTCAGATTTGTGGTACAGGATTGCCATTACCAATTCCAGACACTATCGTTTGGACTGTCCACGGCACCGAGGGTGTTTACCAAGGTAATGGCAGAAATGATGATACTCCTTCGAAAAAAGGGAGTTTTAATTATCCCGTACTTGGACGATCTCCTAATAAAGGCGAGGTCCAGGGAGCAGTTACTGGTCGGAGTAGCACTATCTCGGGAAGTGCTACAACAGCATCGCTGGATTCTAAATATTCCAAAGTCACAACTGGTTCCTTCCACACGCTTACTGTTCCTGGGGATGATTCTGGACACAGAACAGAAAGCCAAGGAGCTGTCATCTCTAGTCAGAGACCTCCTAAAACCAAAACGGGTATCGGTGCATCACTGCACACGAGTCCTGGGAAAAATGGTGGCTTCATACGAAGCAATTCCATTCGGCAGGTTCCATGCGAGGACCTTCCAGTGGGACCTCTTGGACAAGTGGTCAGGATCGCATCTTCAGATGCATCAACTGATAACCCTGTCTCCAAGGACCAGGGTGTCTCTACTGTGGTGGCTGCAGAGTGCTCATCTTCTAGAGGGCCGCAGATTCGGCATACAGGACTGGGTCCTGGTGACCACGGATGCAAGCCTTCGAGGCTGGGGCGCAGTCACACAGGGAAGAAATTTCCAGGGACTTTGGTCAAGTCAGGAGTCGTCCCTACACATAAATATTCTGGAACTGAGGGCCATTTACAATGCCCTAAGTCAGGCAAGGCCCCTGCTTCAAAACCAGCCGGTTCTGATCCAATCAAACAACATCACGGCAGTCGCCCATGTAAACCGACAGGGCGGCACAAGAAGCAGGATGGCGATGGCAGAAGCCACAAGGATTCTCCGATGGGCGGAAAATCACGTACTAGCACTGTCAGCAGTGTTCATTCCGGGAGTGGACAACTGGGAAGCAGACTTCCTCAGCAGACACGACCTACACCCGGGAGAGTGGGGACTTCATCCAGAAGTCTTCCTACTGTTGGTAAACCGTTGGGAAAGGCCACAGGTGGACATGATGGCGTCCCGCCTCAACAAAAAACTAAAGAGATATTGCGCCAGGTCAAGGGACCCTCAGGCGATAGCTGTGGACGCTCTAGTGACACCGTGGGTATACCAGTCGGTTTATGTGTTCCCTCCTCTGCCTCTCATACCAAAGGTACTGAGAATAATAAGAAGGCGAGGAGTAAGAACGATACTCGTGGTTCCGGATTGGCCAAGAAGAGCTTGGTACCCAGAACTTCAAGAAATGTTGTCAGAGGACCCATGGCCTCTACCGCTCAGACAGGATCTGCTACAGCAGGGGCCCTGTCTGTTCCAAGACTTACCGCGGCTGCGTTTGACGGCATGGCGGTTGAATTCCGGATCCTAAAGGAAAAGGGCATTCCGGAGGAAGTCATTCCTACGCTGATAAAAGCCAGGAAAGAAGTAACCGCAAACCATTATCACCGCATTTGGCGAAAATATGTTGCGTGGTGTGAGGCCAGGAAGGCCCCTACAGAGGAATTTCAGCTGGGTCGTTTTCTGCACTTCCTACAGTCGGGAGTGACTATGGGCCTAAAATTGGGTTCCATTAAGGTCCAGATTTCGGCTCTGTCGATTTTCTTCCAGAAAGAACTGGCTTCACTGCCTGAAGTTCAGACTTTTGTAAAGGGAGTGCTTCATATTCAGCCCCCTTTTGTGCCTCCTGTGGCACCTTGGGATCTCAATGTGGTGTTGAGTTTCCTAAAATCACATTGGTTTGAACCACTTAAAACTGTGGATCTGAAATATCTCACGTGGAAAGTGGTCATGTTATTGGCCTTGGCTTCGGCCAGGCGTGTGTCAGAATTGGCGGCTTTGTCATGTAAAAGCCCTTATCTGATTTTCCATATGGATAGGGCAGAATTGAGGACTCGTCCCCAGTTTCTCCCTAAGGTGGTATCAGCTTTTCACTTGAACCAACCTATTGTGGTGCCTGCGGCTACTAGGGACTTGGAGGATTCCAAGTTACTGGACGTAGTCAGGGCCTTGAAAATTTATGTTTCCAGAACGGCTGAAGTCAGGAAAACTGACTCGCTTTTTATCCTGTATGCACCCAACAAAATAGGTGCTCCTGCTTTTAAGCAGACTATTGCTCGCTGGATTTGTAGCTCAATTCAGCTGGCGCATTCTGCGGCTGGATTGCCGCATCCTAAATCAGTGAAAGCCCATTCCACGAGGAAGGTGGGCTCATCTTGGGCGGCTGCCCGAGGGGTCTCTGCTTTACAACTTTGCCGAGCTGCAACTTGGTCAGGGGCAAACACGTTTGCTAAATTCTACAAATTTGATACCCTGGCTGAGGAGGACCTGGAGTTCTCTCATTCGGTGCTGCAGAGTCATCCGCACTCTCCCGCCCGTTTGGGAGCTTTGGTATAATCCCCATGGTCCTTACGGAGTCCCCAGCATCCACTAGGACGTCAGAGAAAATAAGAATTTACTCACCGGTAATTCTATTTCTCGTAGTCCGTAGTGGATGCTGGGCGCCCATCCCAAGTGCGGATTGTCTGCAATACTTGTATATAGTTATTGCCTAACTAAAGGGTTATTGTTGAGCCATCTGTTGAGAGGCTCAGTTATATTTCATACTGTTAACTGGGTATAATATCACGAGTTATACGGTGTGATTGGTGTGGCTGGTATGAGTCTTACCCGGGATTCAAAATCCTTCCTTATTGTGTCAGCTCTTCCGGGCACAGTATCCTAACTGAGGTCTGGAGGAGGGGCATAGAGGGAGGAGCCAGTGCACACCAGATAGTACCAAATCTTTTTTATAGAGTGCCCAGTCTCCTGTGGAGCCCGTCTATTCCCCATGGTCCTTACGGAGTCCCCAGCATCCACTATGGACTACGAGAAATAGAATTACCGGTGAGTAAATTCTTATTTTTTCTTCGTTCTGGTGATCGTAATGTGATTGACAGGAAGTGGGTGTTTATGGGCGGAAACTGGCCGTTTTATGGGAGTGTGTGAAAAAACGCAGGCGTTTCAGTGAAAAACGCGGGAGTGCTGGAGAAATGGAGGAGTGTCTGGGCGAACGCTGGGTGTGTTAGTGACGTCAAACCAGGAACGACAAGCACTGAACTGATCGCAGATGCCGAGTAAGTGTGGAGCTACTCAGAAACTGCTAAGAAGTGTCTATTCGCTATTTTGCTAATCTTTCGTTCGCAATTTTGATATGCTAAGATTCACTCCTAGTAGGCGGCGGCTTAGCGTGTGCAAAGCTGCTAAAAGCAGCTTGCGAGCGAACAACTCGGAATGACCCCCTATATTAAAGAGGCGGCTTCTGATGCCGGTATTCTAGCAGCCAAGGCCTCTACTACATCAGTCCTAGCTTGCCGGATATTGTGGCTGAGATCCTGGTCTGTGGATCTGGACCCTAGAAAAACCCTGGAGGTACTCCCTTTCAAGGGAGATACTCTGTTTGGGGAAGACTGAAATAAGATAGTGGCTGACTTGGCTACTGCCAAAACTGCCTGTCTGCCTAATACTGCTCCTTCTGTGTCAAAGGCTAAAGGTACTTCCTTTCACCCCTTTTCGTCCTTCATGTAAAGCAAAAGGTCAGGCGTACAACAAGCAGGCCCGCACTTCCAAACCTGGTAAGCCGAAGCCCAAAAGAGACTGGGATGCCCGTCAGCCAGCGTCCAAGACTGATAAGCCTGCCGCATGATGGGGCGGGCCACCCCCTGGGGGATCCCAGGGTGGGGGGGCCGGCTTCTAGGGTATACCCAGGAATGCTTGAAGACCACTTCAGATGCCTGGGTACGGGAAGTCGGCACTCGAGGTTACGCCATAGCCTTCAAAAACCGCCCCCCTCATCGATTTTGCCTGACAGACTTCCCGTTGGACCAGACAAAGGCAAACACTCTACATTCGGTGGTACAGACCCTCCTGGAAACAGGAGTCGTAGTACAGGTGCCTCTTGCTCAGAGGGGACGGGGGTACTATTCTCCGCTGTTTCTAGTCCCGAAACCGAAAGGGTCCTCTCGGCTCAATCTCAAGGCATTGAACAGGTTTGTGAAAGTTTCCAAGTTTCGTATGTAAACCCTTCGCTCTATAGTTCTGGCCTTTGAACCTGGGGATTACATGGTCTCCCTGGACATACAGGATGCTTACCTGCATATTCCTATAGCAGTGTCACATCAACAATACCTGAGGTTTGCGATTGGCAACCTCCATTACCAGTTTCGGGAGTTACCTTTTGGTTCAACTACGGCTCCGCGAGTCTTCACCAAAGTTATGATGGTGGTACTCCGCCGTCAAGGGGTCAGGATCCTGCCGTATCTGGACGACCTGTTAATCCTGGCAAATTCCCCAGAAGTTCTCCTATGTCATCTGGATATGACTGTCCGGTTTCTACAAGCCCACGGGTGGCTCATCAACTGGAAGAAATCCTCCCTGGTCCCTGCTCAGAGCATGGTGCACCTGGGAGCACTATTGGACACTCACAACCAGCGGTTGTTGTCTCAGGAGAAAGTCCTGAAGCTTCAGGACAGGATTCGTGGCTTCCTTTCTCGTCTGCAAGTGTCGACACATTCGGCAATGCAGGTGCTGGGCCTCATGGTCTCAGCGTTCGACATGGTGGAGTATGCTCAATTCTATTCTCGCCCCCTCCAGAGGCTGATTCTAGCCAAGTGGGATGGCCTGCCTCACCGGATCAGGTCTCACATGATCTCATTGACTCCGGAGGTCCGTCTGTCGCTGCACTGGTGGCTCGGGACCAACGATTGTGCAGGGGCCGTCCCTTCTGGATATCCGACTGGGTCCTGTTGATGACTGATGCCAGTCTCAGAGGTTGGGGAGCAGTGCTGGAGCAACACTCCCTTCAGGGTCGGTGGACCAAGGAGGAATCTCTCCTCTCGATCAACATTCTGGAATTGCGGGCGGTCTTCAATGCGTTGAACCTGGCCCAGCATTTAATTCAGAACCGTCCTGTTCAAGTACAGTCGGACAACGCCACCACAGTGGCTTACATAAATCATCAAGGCGGTACTCAAAGCCGTTTGGCAATGAAGGAAGTCTCACGGATTTTACATTGGGCGGAATGCCATCTACCGGCCATATCGGCAATATTCATTCCGGGAGTCCTGAATTGGAAAGCGGACTTTCTCAGTCGTCAGGACGTACACGCTGGAGAGTGGGGCCTCCATCCAGAAGTGATTCAACTCCTAGTGGAAAAGTGGGGCCTTCCAGACATAGCTCTGATGGCGTCTCGACACAATCACAAGGTTCCGGTCTTCGGAGCAAGGACGAGGGATCCTCAAGCAGCATTCGTGGATGCGCTGGCGGTGCCGTGGAGGTTACGACTGCCGTACGTGTTCCCTCCGGTGTCACTCCTGCCCAGAGTAATTCGGAAGTTCAAGCAAGAAAGAGGAATTCTGCTTCTCATAGCTCCAGCGTGGCCCAGATGGCACTGGTTCTCAGACCTGCAGGGCCTATCGTCAGAGCGTCCAATTCTACTTCCACAACGCCCAGACCTCCTCGTTCAGGGCCCCAGTGTCTACCACGACCTAGCCCGGCTGTCTTTGACGGCGTGGCTCTTGAAGCTTCCGTCTTGAGGGCTAAAGAGTTTTCTGAGGTGGTCATTCAAACTATGTTGCGGGCTCGGAAACCGGCTTCGGCTCGATTTACTATAGGGTCTGGCATTCTTACTTTGTTTGGTGCGCATCTAACGATTATGATGCTTCCAAGTTTAGTATAGCCAAGTCGTTGGTTTTTCTTCAGCAGGGCCTGGACTTAGGCCTGCATCTGGCCTCCCTCAAGGTTCAAATATCTGCCTTGTCGGTGTGGTTTCAGAGAAAAATTGTGACCTTACCTGATGTGCATACCTTTACTCAGGGTGTGTTGCGTATCCAACCTCCCTAGGTCCCGCCTGTGGCTCCTTGGGACTTGTAGGTGGTTTTGGAGGCGTTACAAGAGTCTCCATTTGAAAATCTTGGTTCAGCTGATCTTAAGTGGTTTTCCCTTAAGGTGGTGTTTCTGCTGGCTATTGCTTCAGCTAGAAGAGTGTCGGATTTGGGTGCCTTGTCTTGTAGTTCCCTATATCTGATATTTCACCGTGACCGGGCGGTTCTTAGGACTCGTCCCGGTTATTTGCCTAAGGTGGTTTCTTCGTTCCACCTTAATCAGGAGATTGTGGTACCGCCTTTGTCTCTCCTGATCTGTCTCCCAAAGAGCGGTCTTTGGATGTGGTACGGGCTCTCTGTATCTATGTGAAGAGAACTGCTTCTGTTAGAAAAACTGATTCTCTCTTTATTCTGTTTGGGTTTCACAAACGTGGCTGGCCTGCTCAAGCAGACTTTGGCCAGATGGATTAGATTGGTGATTGCACATGCTTATGTGAAGGCTGGTCTGTCAGCTCCTGCTCACATTACGGCCCATTCTACTCGGTCCGTTGGACCTTCTTGGGCGGCCCGCTGAGGTGCGACCCTTGAACAATTGTGCAAGGCGGCTACGTGGTCCTCAATGGACACGTTCATAAGGTTCTATGCCTTCGATACTTCCGCTTCCCAGGATGCTTCCTTTGGACGCCGGTTTCTTGTGACCGCTACAGTGCGTCCCCTCCCATAAGGAACTGCTTTAGGACATCCCCAATGTCTATCCTTGTGGAGCCCAGTGTACCCTGCAGCAGAAAACGAGTTTTATGGTAAGCACTTACCTTTGTTAAAACTCTTTCTGCGAGGTACATTGGGCTCCACAAGGCGCCCACCCTGACGCACTTAGCTTCTTTGGGTTGGTATGGCATTAGCCGCTGACACTTCTCCTGTCGGGAGAGTGTGGTGTTTGTGGCAACTTGCAGTTGTCGTCTCTTTTACTTGCTACTGTATTGGGCTGGTTAACAAAACTGAGCTCCTGTGCACGGAGGTGGGGTGATATAGGAGGCGGCGCTATGCATCTTGGGAAGAAGGTAAAAGCTTTTGAGCCTGTTGGTCCTTTGGATCAAGATCCTACTCTACACCCCAATGTCTATCCTTGTGGAGCCCAGTGTACCTCGCAGAAAGAGTTTTAACAAAGGTAAGTTCTTACCATAAAACTCTTTTTTAGGTACTTACAGTTAAATTAATTTCACTTAATCTGGCTGGGGGATATTGCTCTACCTAGGGGTATAGAGGGTGCAAGAGCAGGCTCAAAATTCTTACTGAATTTGTTAGGTTTACCTCTCCTGTGCTGCATCCCATCAAACCATGGGACTTCACTTGAAATTTCACAAGCCCATAGAAGAGCTAAAAAGAAAGCGCTGAAAGAGAACCTGGCTCAACAACATGAATGAAGAGAGCATAGTGAAAGAAGGGATGGAACTTGGTGTACTCCAGATGGATTTAATGTAAGTGGCAACAATCCTCTCTTCTCATTCATCCTATCTGGGCACATTACAAAGCTTCCCCAAGAGATGGCTAAATATATCCCACTACAATTGGCGATTCCCCGAGACTAACTGGATTTTGCTGACAGATGGAAAGTAGGTACAGTCACCGTAAGTACACCTTAAGGTCATCGGCTATCCAGTCATAAATGGACCTCCACCAGAAGGTGATCCGTCTACTAAGAGGAGCAGTTATTGACACATCCACAAGTAATGCAGGAGGGAATAGAGAGAGAGAGCGAGAGAGAGAGAGAGACCCTATTCCAACAAGCAATACCCAGTTCACGGGTGAGGATAAAAGGGAAAAACCCACAACCTGAGGGACCAATGGCCAAAGTAATACAACTCTGCCTCAACAAATTACTGAGCACTGGGACCTACAAGAGAAGTAGCCAATGCAGGACTCATCGTGATAAGATAATAAGCAACCAAGTTTAGAGACACAAAGAAGGGAACTGTAAACCCAGGCAAGACTCCAAAGGAAGATCTTTGGGAAACAACCGGTGATACGTGAGCAGTTGAATGAGGTGGCCCCTGAAGGACAATGCTAAAATCTTCTGAAAAAGCAGGCATATCTCGCTAGGAGCACACTTATAGGGTTGAATTTGGAAACTTAAGGGAGAGAAAAGTCAAACCACGTTCTCATCCCAATGCATACCCAAGCAATATCCATATGCAATGCACAGAGAAGACACCTGTCCAGGACCTGACATAAGGATGCCAGGTGACTGCCCCATGTACCAGGTAAATAGTTCTCAATCTAGACAGAGTAACATGATAGAGCCCATGAGTAACACAGTATTCAAACTTGCCTTGAAAGCGGCATGAAATGATATGTAAACAGCCAACAAGTCCGTACTTATACAAATATATAGAGTACTTCACAAACTTAGAAGCTTAAAAAGTCAGTAACAACTTACCACAGAGAGCAGAAATGGGACACAGCAAAGCACGAGCAGAACTCAAGCATAAAAGTCCAGTGCCACATAATTCTGATACACTGTAGTAGTACAGCAGGTAAATACTGGCTTCATTTCAGGCACAGCAGTAAAGACACCATAGACTCACTGTGTACAGTATATTAAACTATAGAGTGCAGGTTCTAGAAAAGTCTCATTATTGGGCTAGGCTAATGTACTGTAGGCTGGTAAACGGAAAGCTCATTCAGCAATGCAGTGTCTCACAGCTGTATACATACGGACACTACTGTAGCTGTGAATTATCTGAAACAAAAAGTTTCACAAGCAGGAATGTGGAAAACACCCACTCATTATTATTATTAGCCTTTATTTATATGGCACCACAAGGGTTCCGCAGCACCCAATTACAGAGTACATAAACAAATAATCAAACAGTTGATGACAGCACAGGACAAGTACAGGGTAAATAAACATAGTTGCATCAGCAAATGACACTGGAATAAGTATGTCAAAGTCAGAAAAATATTTCTATACACATTGCCATATTTGCACCTCACCCTGGTACGCGCTGCGCATGCGTGCGCTTTCCCGTGAAGGCGCATATCCGCTACTGTGTGCACTCGCTCGCACTCGGTATGCGTATTTACGGTAAAGAGTATGTAGTCGTAGCGTGCGACTCATTCGTTACACATTTTTATAATTAATGTAGTTTATAGATCATGATCCCTTTGATAGATTCTGAAAGTTTGGTTAATATAGAATGTCCCTGAACGGAGGAATCCCTCTTTGTATTGTGCGAAGGGTCTAACAGGAGTCATACAGTGGTGTTTGGTACCCATCGGAAGAGTATTTAAATAGCAATATTCCGGTGTTGGTTTGGAGCGGATTAATCGCTCGTGCGAATAGTTATGGACATAAGAAGTTATGTCCATTTATTATTATTTGTTCTTACTTAGTCATGCACCTGAACAGTTGGAGACAGGTATCAGTGGGTCTCAAATGGCTCTTTGACCTCAGAGATCCCCCAAACAATAGTTTGCATGTTGGGAGGGCCTCATATCTTTACATGCATAAGGTAAGCACCGGAATAGTAATTGAAGATCAATTGTACTCCAAATCAGTATCTTTCCCGCAGACGGAGTACAATAGTCTTTAATTACACTGAGCTTTGAGACTCAATGAGGAGGGCCAACACCTGTGTTTTCGAATGGATTAGGGTTTGTATCCAGGAGAATGAGGGCTGAGATGTCATTGTCTCAACTGAAAGTGGACATCATGAATATAGAACAAAACCCAGACAGGATTCTGTTTTGTATTCGTCAAACAATAGCTCTCCAGAAGACAGGAATGTGTTGGTCATCACCCATTGTGTTGCATAACCAAGGCCACTGATACAAGACAGCCCACCTGTATGACTCAACCTATGACCTTTGTTATAATGCGAAGCCGAATTCCTGCGTCCAATGGACAATGAGATTGTAGGGACCATTGGATTGCATTGTGTGAGTAGCATAAAAGACGGGCCTGTGGCATCCAGCTGGCACTTCTCATCAGACGGTTCTCATTGCTGATAATCGGGAAGCTGGCTGTCCAGAAGCGCTTGCGATCGTTACCCTTGTGCGTAAGTTTCTCTCCGTAATCATTGTCTTTCTGTGAGCCATTTCTCTCATCTCTCTCCCTATCTCTCTCTCTCTCTCTCTCCGTCTCTCTCCATCTCTCTCTCTCTCTCTCCGTCTCTCTCTCTCTCTCCCTTCTCTTTTCTCCCATATCTCCCCTTGACTAGTATTGTATTGTATTGTATTAGATTGGTATTGTATTGTATTTCTAGTGTAGCTATTTTGGTTAGGAAGTCTCTGTTATATTGTAGTGTATCATTTGTACTGTGATTCCTTTTTGCAAGTATATTAGTTATAATACATATAATAGGCTTTGGACCCTAAACAAGTATCTGTGTATTTCTTATAGTGTTAAGTGTTCACTTGAGCGTCGGTGACTCTCAAGCAGCTTTGTAGTTAATCAGGTTACACCAGGTTGCACTTACACCCTGTCTCAACACTAAGGTATACTGTGTATTTCATTGTTAAAAATATAGATATAAAGGTATAGCGTTGTGAGCGTCTGCGCCGCTGGTGATCTCCTCGTGGTCTCGAGCGTCTGCTACGCCATAGCGAATCATTACGTTAGTCAACAGCCAATAGCGTGCCTGCCTGTGATCTCTGGGCCGTGAGCGAACGTGACGCTTGAGCGTCTCGCCTACGGCTGAGCGATCGTTACGCAACTAGCGTACCCTTACTGTACTTCTTAAGTAAACAGCGTACAGTGTTCTTAGACCTCATAAAGGGTTGTTTATACGATAAAGGAATCCAGCTTTATCAATTGGGGGCCGTCCAGTCCTTCACATATCTGCACTAGGTAGATCAGCAGACATTATCCCTCAGCAAAGGGCGGGAGGTTGTCTCGCAGTGCTGATGGGATAAGCGTCTGCTTCGCTTAGATAAAGAGTGCTGAAGGAACCCGGGAACCGGAGGTAAGAACAAAACGCTTGTGTTTTTTTAAAACTGTTTATTTTTCTTCTGTCTTGCGTATATACGCACGCATACATATATATATCTGCATTTCTTTTCCATCTGTGTATTTCATTTTTCGTATATCACTATCCTGTTTGCCAGTTTTATAGTTGAAAGAAAAGTGCTAAAAGAGACTTGCTGTTATTTCATAGTTTAAGAATAGAGGTAATAGTTAAAAGTGTAGACAAACACACAGGTTTGCCGGGGAGATAAGGCAAAGCCAGTGGGGTACGCGGTAGATGATCAGGGATCGTTTACATTGATAAAAGTATATTGTGTTACGGTGGATCTTTGTTTTGCGTACACGTGTCTCTAACAAAGACTAGCGTACGCAATCCAAAGGCCGACGCACGCAGCGTTCATTACGCAACGTAGCGTCCGGTTACGCCCACGTAGCTCAAGTCACGATAAGCGATAATTAGCGCAAAGCGGTAAGTAACGCACAGCGGTAAATAACGCAAATCTATTTTTGGAAAATTTGAAATTTAGTTTAACAGATCCTGCTCCTAATTGGTAACACAGCTGGGCTAAAGGAAAAAAATTTCTGCGCAGAAATAGAAGTGGAAGCAAAAGTGTACATGTGTTGAGTGAGTGTGTTTTTGTATACATAAGTTTATATAACTTAGAGGTTGAACCAAAAAGAAATCGGGTACTCGTAAAGGACATACGTGTAAGTGACATATACGGTGGCTAGGGAGGCATCCCTGGTTAAATAATATTTGAGCATTAGAGTATAGCGGATCACAAGGTAACAAGACCAGGAGGTCACAAGGTAACAAGGCCAGGAGGTCACAAGGTAACAAGGCCAGGAGGTCACAAGGTAACAAGACCAGGAGGTCATAAGGTACAAGAAGGTCCGCTATAAAGGTACAAGAAGCACAACCCCGGGGGTTGGTGCTAAAACCCATATAGGCCATTGGAAGCTCTGGCTGAAGGAATTCGCAGCCGCAATTTTCGATTCCATTGATCTCTCAGTACATAACAAGTAGTGCTTATGTACTGAACGATTGTACCGCACGTAATTGTGTGCAGTAGTTAGTAATCTGACCTAATACCATTAGAGTAAAGTGGTCACAAACGCTATTTGTACATTCTGACGTGATTTGTGTAATTTTTTATTTTTGGAAGGGAAGTTCGCTGGTCACTCAGGAACTATCGAACAACCCCACCTTTACTGGAAAGAGTAAGTGTCCTTCGGGTAACCCTCGTATGTTCCAGTAAACAGAAGGTTTTTGGTAGGGCCCTGTATCGAGTACGCCAGCACCATATCGGTGTGATCAGGTCGTATTGGTCGAGGTGGGCGAGTGAGTGGGGTACTCGGTAAACCGCCACCGCCGGCCTATTTTGAATAATTTGGTTTGCTGTAAGGGTTCGCTGAAGACCGTGATATAAAGATCAAAGGAGTAGTAAGCAACACCTGCAGATTATGGGGGCCAGTTGTTCAGGTAGGGGGCGATCAACCTCGGTTCGGGTTGATTCAGAAGACCGTCCAGTAGGATCGGCCAGGTACATAATGTGTGAGAAACATGGAAGTCACACAGAAGTTTTATGTGATGAATGGGAAAGAATGACTGTACATGATGGGGAGAAGTTCCCAAATATAGACAGCTTTAGCCCAAAAGTGTTACAAAATTTAAGGAGGAGGATATGTCTCATTGAACCAACAAAGAGACGAAGTAAACATTATGATTATTTGCAGTTATGGCAACAGGAAGGTGAATTACAAAGAGAGTCAATTGACTTTTCTGACTCTTATCTTGAGAAGAGAGACATGGCATCAGGGAGGATTGTGGTTGCGGAGAAAAGCACAAGGTTGAACAATAAAAACGCTCTTAGCAACTGTAGTATAGATCATAAGAATAAGTGTAATAAATGTAACAATGATTATTGTAATGTTGTTGAATGTACAACTATTAACCTATGCAAGTTGCACCCCATGTCAAACTTTCCCCAGGAATACAAACAAGAAAGTGAGCCCAGAACAATGTCGACACCTCTTCCAGAAGCCATCCTACAAGACATCCAGGTGGACGCGACCAAATTGGTAAAGGCAATAATCAAACCCCCTAACGGAGGGTCAGGTGAGGTCGTGTCCACAGGTACGTACAATGTTTTATATCACGCACAAACAAATGTACCCCATATTATAAGACCAAAACAAGGTGATGTAATTGAGTTTAGTCCTGTCAGGGTGATCACAGTCCCCAATGGGAAGACTGGCGATCAGGGAACCATTCCCGTCAAGGACAGTGCAATGCGCCATCCCTGGTCCCGGACAGAATTGAGATCAATCATATCTGATTACCCAGATCCTAGGAAAGATCTAACTGTATGATCAAAGATTCACAGAAGGTATATCAACTCCCTAGACAACGACATAATCATGGTATCCAAGGAATCAGGTAGGTACAGGGAAAGCGGTTGATGGTGATGAGCATCCAAGCGTTTGAGGAGGCATCAAATCAGCCAAGACCCCAGTTCACTGACACTTGGAGAAAGCCAAGGATCTGTTACCATTGTAGAAGAGAAGGGCATTATGCCAACAATTGTAATAACCCACATAAAGTTAGACCCCCTAGACCAAGAAATGAGCAAAATTACAACACACACCGTTATAATCAGAGATCAGATAGGAGGATATTTTGAGCCACACCCATGATAGGTAGTCAAGAAAGATGAGCATACGACGGATGGTAAGCCTGAGGTAACGGTTAACAAAGTGGGAGGTCATTCACTGAAGACACAGGAATGACCAGGTGAAAAGTTGTAAATGTATTTGTGAAAAATGTTTTTTTTTTTTTTTTCTCTCTCTCTCTATCCCCATCTCTGACGAGTAGTGGTAAGAATTCACACATTGCATATCCACTTGGTCCTTGCAGAAGTCTACCAAACCCCAGCATGACCTCCGCCACAATGTATTTCTGGCCAGATACAGACAGTGGAGTAATGCAGGTGCTGGTGGGGAGAGACTGCTCAAGGAGACCATTAGACACATAGATATGACAGCCTAATAAGTCTGACAATGTTTTTCTAATGCTAACAATGTTTTCTTAATGTTGACAATGTTTAAAAATGTTTTGTTTCTCTTTTCTTATTGATGGTTATTGTCGAGTTATGTAATGTATATATGCACATGAATTGTTCTCTATCTCTTTTGTTTTTTTTGTGTTTTCTCTCTCTTCTCACTCATGTTTCCATGGTTTAAAGATGCTATGTCACCCCTCAGTTGGACCAATGGTAATGCCAGATTTTTGCTCCTTACAGAAAGATCGTCGGTTAGGGAGGGAATATTGCATCACCAGAATGTTCGTTTGGAAGACTGAGAGACAGCACCTTTGAGAGGACAGCAGAACAAGAAGAACAACAAGACGAGAGAACTTACTATCGTAACAAGTTCTCTCCCCCTCAAACTGTTTTCTTATACCCCCTTTACAAATTTCTTCTTTTCTCCTCCTGTAAGATGGACTTGCCCCAAGAGACTGTGATATGGATTTTCCCGTTAACCATGATGTTGACCAGAGCAGTCTGTTTCGGTGAGAGTACCAGTGAGGTCGAGAAAGGATCCAGAAAGGTCCTGATGACTGAGACGGAGGTGTAAATTTCCAATAGCAACCCAATCACCAAGCAAAGGCGAGTACCGGGCACGATCTAACAACCATGTTATTTGTAAACAATTGTGAAGGATTGTTAGTTCAAAAAGAAAATTGTATCTGTAGGCTCTGTGACAATCTGGTAGAGGATGGATGCATAAAGAAATGCCAACCCAGTTTTAATATCCATATGGACCGGCATCCATTGAGTGACTATCACTCCTTAGTGGGTAGTGTGTTAAATAAAACAGATTGTTGGGTATGCTCTCAAGTACCTCAGGGTCATAGTAAATCAGGGCTAGTACCATTTCCTTTAACGGTAGGGGAGGTACTTGAGCTAAATGGTGGGAGACCGGTGGACCGGAGGTTTAACATCTCCAGCCCTCCTAGTTTGAAGCTCCACCAATACCATGTGGATAGGTCCCTCTTATGTTTTAATATCTCCAATCCCCGTAAGCCGGGAAATTGGGAAGTGTCATGGAGCAACCTTACCATGACCTTTTCACACAGAGCAGATAGAATGCCTACAGATACAGAGCTTGTACGCCACATAGCCAGTAGAGAAAAATCTTTCCGGTATCGATATACCTTAGGAAATAGGATTACTAGAGTTGGAGAAGTATCACCAGGATACTGTGCACATATCGTACAAACTGATACGTGCATTAAGCAGATGGAAGAATTAGGGTCAGGAGAGTTCACCTGGAAGGTGTGTAATATGGTAATGTCCTTCTCCGTCCCATATGTTCTCCCCGATGATGCATATTTCATATGCGGGAGAAAGGCGTACAAGTGGCTTGCCCCAAACTCTGAAGGATTGTGTTATATTGGAAAAGTATTGCCTGAAGTGATGACTGTTACACATGACAAAATGAAGGACATACACCGTGGTGCCCAAGCTCCTTATACTCACACTCATTACGAGCACCGAGTTAAAAGACAACTGTCAGAAAGGTTGGAGCATCCGGCCTCTGACCTGATCCATGAATCCACCGGGATTCAGGTTCTGGTAGCGTTAGATTTCACTCGCACCGCTCGAGGAGTGATGAATTATAGATACATTTCCGCACTCGCCAATTTGTTAGATAATATCACTGAAATGTATCATGACACGTTTAGATACACTGGAAGAGAACTTCAAGCTTATAAAACAGAACTAGTTCAGCATAGGATGGTTCTTAATTATCTTACAGCAGTAACAGGCGGATATTGTGTTACATTGGCAACACAGTACGGTATAAAGTGTTGCACGTATATCACAAATAGCACCGAGGATCCGGTAGAGGTCATAGACCAAAAGATGGACGATATTCTCCAATTAAAGTGGGAATTTCGCCGAAAACACAATCTCACCCTTGCTGCTGTAGGTAATGAGCTGACTAGTTGGGTGTCATGGTTGAACCCGCGAAATTGGTTCTCCGGTTTGGGAGACTGGGCTCAAGGAGTCATAATGGATGTTGGAAAGTTTCTCCTATGTATTTTAGGTGTTGTTATATCTATTGGATTGATATTTAGATGCGGGCAGGCTTTAATGAGGTGCAAACAAAGTACAAGAGTGATGAGTTTGAGGAGTGAGGAAACTGTAATTAACCTGGATTTGATTTATGACCCAATGATAGAAACCATGATGTGATGAAAATGCGATTATAAGGTCCGTTTCTTTCACCTGTTTTTCTGCTTTTCACCAAGGTACAAAGACCCCCTTGGACGAGGAAGTTGACGAGACGCTATACAGACAACAGACAAGCACCAAAGATGAAGTTTTGACAACCTATGATATGGACACTTGATGAACTTTGCCATGGATCCCCAGTTTCCCTAGTATTTTTAAACTCACGCTAGCCCAACATTTTTGTAAATCTGATGGCACTGACAAAGCTATTTGCTCATGCCCAAGGAGCAATACAGCGCAAAGAAGACGACTCTCAACAGATACCGAACAAAACTTCAACAACAGATGTACATTTCCCTGACATAGAATACCACCGCATTTACCGTAATTATGTCTTTTCTTCATTTCTACAACCCTCAGGTAATGACACACATAGTATAGGGAATACAGGCACAGATATCAGCAATCACATATTCCCCCATTCATGTATCATCAACTAAAATGTGCTCCCCATTTTGTTCAAAATCCGAAAAAGAGCTCGGTAAAGTTTGACAGCCCATCCACAGACCTGTACCACGGGATAAGAAGGAATTCAAATGTATACTTCGCAATACCTCGAAGCTTGATTTACCACACGTACGGCACGATGATACATGACCCTCCAAACATGGACTCATACACACATGCTTCTGCTTTCTCACTAGGTCATACCCTCTTCACACCTACTCCACTCTTCTTCCTTACCCCACCATGGAAATCAATTAACCCCTGACTTACATTTTTCTCCTTTTGAAATGTTTTAGAAGGTGGCAGTTATTATTGACTGCCAAAGGGTGGACTGTCAAAGTCAGAAAAATATTTCTATACACATTGCCATATTTGCACCTCACCCTGGTACGCGCTGCGCATGCGTGCGCTTTCCCGTGAAGGCGCATACCCGCTACTGTGTGCACTCGCTCGCACTCGGTATGCGTATTTACGGTAAAGAGTATGCAGTCGTAGCGTGCGACTCATTCGTTACACATTTTTATAATTAATGTAGTTTATAGATCATGATCCCTTTGATAGATTCTGAAAGTTTGGTTAATATAGAATGTCCCTGAACGGAGGAATCCCTCTTTGTATTGTGCGAAGGGTCTAACAGGAGTCATACAGTGGTGTTTGGTACCCATCGGAAGAGTATTTAAATAGCAATATTCCGGTGTTGGTTTGGAGCGGATTAATCGCTCGTGCGAATAGTTATGGACATAAGAAGTTATGTCCATTTATTATTATTTGTTCTTACTTAGTCATGCACCTGAACAGTTGGAGACAGGTATCAGTGGGTCTCAAATGGCTCTTTGACCTCAGAGATCCCCCAAACAATAGTTTGCATGTTGGGAGGGCCTCATATCTTTACATGCATAAGGTAAGCACCGGAATAGTAATTGAAGATCAATTGTACTCCAAATCAGTATCTTTCCCGCAGACGGAGTACAATAGTCTTTAATTACACTGAGCTTTGAGACTCAATGAGGAGGGCCAACACCTGTGTTTTCGAATGGATTAGGGTTTGTATCCAGGAGAATGAGGGCTGAGATGTCATTGTCTCAACTGAAAGTGGACATCATGAATATAGAACAAAACCCAGACAGGATTCTGTTTTGTATTCGTCAAACAATAGCTCTCCAGAAGACAGGAATGTGTTGGTCATCACCCATTGTGTTGCATAACCAAGGCCACTGATACAAGACAGCCCACCTGTATGACTCAACCTATGACCTTTGTTATAATGCGAAGCCGAATTCCTGCGTCCAATGGACAATGAGATTGTAGGGACCATTGGATTGCATTGTGTGAGTAGCATAAAAGACGGGCCTGTGGCATCCAGCTGGCACTTCTCATCAAACGGTTCTCATTGCTGATAATCGGGAAGCTGGCTGTCCAGAAGCGCTTGCGATCGTTACCCTTGTGCGTAAGTTTCTCTCCGTAATCATTGTCTTTCTGTGAGCCATTTCTCTCATCTCTCTCCCTATCTCTCTCTCTCTCTCTCTCTCCGTCTCTCTCCATCTCTCTCTCTCTCTCTCCGTCTCTCTCTCTCTCTCCCTTCTCTTTTCTCCCATATCTCCCCTTGACTAGTATTGTATTGTATTGTATTAGATTGGTATTGTATTGTATTTCTAGTGTAGCTATTTTGGTTAGGAAGTCTCTGTTATATTGTAGTGTATCATTTGTACTGTGATTCCTTTTTGCAAGTATATTAGTTATAATACATATAATAGGCTTTGGACCCTAAACAAGTATCTGTGTATTTCTTATAGTGTTAAGTGTTCACTTGAGCGTCGGTGACTCTCAAGCAGCTTTGTAGTTAATCAGGTTACACCAGGTTGCACTTACACCCTGTCTCAACACTAAGGTATACTGTGTATTTCATTGTTAAAAATATAGATATAAAGGTTTAGCGTTGTGAGCGTCTGCGCCGCTGGTGATCTCCTCGTGGTCTCGAGCGTCTGCTACGCCATAGCGAATCATTACGTTAGTCAACAGCCAATAGCGTGCCTGCCTGTGATCTCTGGGCCGTGAGCGAACGTGACGCTTGAGCATCTCGCCTACGGCTGAGCGATCGTTACGCAACTAGCGTACCCTTACGGTACTTCTTAAGTAAACAGCGTACAGTGTTCTTAGACCTCATAAAGGGTTGTTTATACGATAAAGGAATCCAGCTTTATCAAGTATCAGGTGGCAGAAGACTGCTGGATGTGGTGCAGTTGAAGATTATTAAAGAAAGGATAAGCACATGAGGGAAGAGGGCCCTGCTCGTGAGAGCTTACATTCTAAAGGGGAGGGGTAGACAGACAGGGGTGACACAGATGGGGTACATAGAGAGCGTGGAACAGAGGGTTAGGATGAGATTTGGCTGGGTTTGGTGAAGAAGTGGGTCTTGAGAGCCCGTTTGAAGTTTTGTAGAGAGGTGGAGAGTCTGAGGGGGAGAGGTAGGGAATTCCAGAGAAGTGGTGCAGCACGCGAAAAATCTTGGAGGTAGGAGTGGGAGGAAGTAATCCGTAGGCAGGAGAGTCGGCGTGCATTAGCAGAGCGAAGAGGACGGGTGGGAGTGTAAAGGGAGATAAGATCAGAGATGTAGAAGGGAGAGGAGTGGGTGAGGGCTTTGTAAGCGAGTGTGAGAAGCTTGAAATGGATTCTGAAAGGGAAGGGGAGCCAGTGAAGGTCTAGTAAGAGGAGAGGTGGACGTAGTGCGTTTGGTGAGGAAGATGAGCCGGGCAGCAGCATTGAGGATAGATTGGAATGGAGAGAGGTATTTGTCAGGAATGCCAGTCAGGAGGAGATTACAGTAGTCCAGTCTGGAGATGACCAGTGAGTGGATAAGTGTCTTAGTAGCATCCTGGGTCAGAAAGGGCCTGATCCTGGAAATATTTTTTAGATGAAAACGGCAGGTTTGTGAGAGGTGCTGAATGTGTGGTTTGAAGGAGAAGGAGGAGTCAAGGATTACTCCAAGAAAGCGCACTTGGGGGCTAGAGGAGATAGTAGTGCCATCAATAGATAATGAGATTGTAGGAGGTGAGGTTATGCGGGAGGGAGGGAAGATGATCAGCTCGGTCTTAGACATGTTAAGCTTAAGAAAGCGCTGGGACATCCAGGAAGAGGTAGCAGAGAGACAGTTGGAGATACGACTGAGGAGAGCAGGGGAGAGGTCTGGAGAGGAAAGATAGATTTGGGTGTCATCAGCATAGGGATGATATTGGAAACCAAAAGAACTAATGAGCTTACCTAATGAGGACGTATAGAGAGAGAAAAGAAGAGGACCAAGGACAGAATCTTGGGGTACCCCTACAGTTAGCGGGAGTGAGGGGGAGGTGGAGTCATGAGAGGAGACAGAATGAACGGTCAGAAAGGTAGGAGGACAGCCAAGAGAGGGCAGTGTCATACAGACCAATAGAGTGAAGGATTTGCAGTAGGAGAGGATGGTCCACAGTGTCAAAAGCAGCAGAGAGGTCAAGTAGAATAAGTAGAGAGTAGTGTCCCTTAGATTTAGCAGCATGGAGGTCATTGCATACTTTTTGTAAGGGCAGCTTCAGTGGAGTGGAGAGGACGGAAGCCAGACTGGAATGGGTCAAGCAGTGAGTGTGAGGAAAGGAAGGAAGTAAGGCGGTTGTAGACAATACGCTCAAGGAGTTTGGAGGCAAAGGGAGGAGAGAGATGGGTCGGTAGTTGGAGAGAGTGTTTGGATCAAGGGTAGGTTTTTTAAGACTAGGGGAGATGAGTGCATGCTTGAAGGCAGAGGGGACAGTGCCTGATGAGAGGGAGAGATTGAGAAGGTGGGAAAGATGGGAACAAGCAGAAGGAGAGAGGTAGCGGAGGAGGCTGGAGGGGATAGGGTCAAGTGGGGAGGTGGTGAGGGGACAGGAACGAATGAGGGTCATAACTTCCTCTCCAGATGCATGGGAGAAAGATGTCAGAGTTGGTGCGAGGGATGGGGAGGGTTGGTAAGGGATGGGAGAAGGCTGGTTACTGATGGTCTGGTGTGATGTGATGTCCTGACGTATGGAGTCAATTTTGGATGTGAAGTAAGTGGCAAAGTCAAGAGCAGAGAGTGAGGAATGGAGACGAGGTGGAGGTGGGCAGAGGAGTGAGTTGAGAGTGGCAAAGAGGCGCCGGGGGTTGGAAGACTGGGAGGAGATGAGGTTATTAAAGTATGACTGTTTAGCAAGAAAAAGGGCAGCACTGAAGGATGAGAGCATAAGTTTGACATGGAGGAAGTCTGCCTTAGAGCGTGATTTCCTCCAGTGACGCTCAGCAGTATGTGAGCATTTTTGCAGATATCTAGTGCATTTGGTGTGCCAGGGTTGAGGTGAATAGTGGTTGGTGGAGCAACAGAGTCAAGAGCAGAAGTAAGGGATGCATTGTATGTGGTAGTGGCTTGTTCAGGGCATGAGAGAGAGAGAATAGGAGAGAGAAGTGAGTCAAACAGGGAGGAAAGGAATGTGGTGTCAATAGCTTCAATGTTACGCTTAGTGATGGTAGCCTTAGGAGGTAGAGATGGGGAAGTCAAGAGAGATAGGTTAAAGGAGAGCAGGTGGTGGTCAGAGAGGGGAAATGGGCAGTTGGAAAAATCAGAAATATCACAGTGGTGAGTGAAGACGAGATCCAGTGAGCTCCCATTCACATGGGAGGGTGAGGAGGTCCACTGGGAGAGACCAAGTGAAGAGGTGAGGTTAAGGAGTTTAGAGGCAGGGGATTGTGTGGGGATGTCAATAGGGATGTTGAAATCGCCTAGAATAATGGAGGAAATGTCAGAAGAGAGGAAGTGAGGAAGCCAGGAAGCAAAGTTGTCGATGAATTTGGAAGCAGTGCCAGGGGGGCGGTAAATGACAGCTACTCTAAGATGGACTGGTTGGAAGAGGCGTATGGCATGGACCTCAAATGTAGAGAATGTAAGGGATGGTTCTGGTGGTATGAGTTGGTAGGAGTAACTAGAAGGTAAAAGGACCCCAACACCACCCCCATGGCGACCCCCAGATCGGAGTGTGTGTGAATGTGAGGCCCCCAGCAGAGAGAGCAGCAGGAGAAGTAGTATCAGAGGGCGTAATCCAAGTTTCAGTAATGGCTAGTAGGTGTAGGGAGTTGGAAATGAAAAGGTCATGCGTGGGGACCAGTTTGTTACAAACAGATCTGGCATTCCAGAGGGCA
Source organism: Pseudophryne corroboree (assembly GCF_028390025.1). Taxonomy (NCBI): domain Eukaryota; kingdom Metazoa; phylum Chordata; class Amphibia; order Anura; family Myobatrachidae; genus Pseudophryne; species Pseudophryne corroboree. The sequence continues at coordinate 539,257,011 of NC_086445.1, forward strand.
CAGGATAGGGGGTATGAGTTTGTGGGAGAGATGTGAATGAGATTATCAGGGTTGCTGTAGCGATGAGATGAGATTAACTTTGAGGGCAGGGATGATGAGAGAGTAGCGATGGTACGGGTGCCTGAGCTAGGAGGGGAAACTGCAGGAGATGGGCAGGGAGTGAGGTCAGTGTGATGAGGATGGGTGTGTGGGGAGGTGACAGGGGAGGGAGAGAGGGAGCAGGGCTGAGTTGTGGGGTAGCAGGACCATGGGGCAGAGGTGAATGAAGTGGGGTAACAGGAAAGGAGGGGGAAGGAAACAGGGATGGAGGGGAGACAGAGGAGGAGGTGTAGGAGACTAGGGTGGATGGTTAAATATACATTAGGTAGACACTGAGTGATGTGGGGAGTATAAGAAAGCCTTGACATAGGGCCTAATTCTGAGTTGATCGCAGCAGGAACTTTTTAGCAGTTGGGCAAAACCATGTGCACTGCAGGGGAGGCAGATATAACGTGCAGAGAGAGAGTTAGATTTGGGTGTGGTGTGTTCAATCTGCAATCTAATTTGCAGTGTAAACATAAAGCAGCCAGTATTTACCCTGCACAGAAATAAAATAACCCACCCAAATCTAACTCTTTCTGCACATTTTATATCTACCTCCCCTGCAGTGCACATGGTTTTGCCCAACTGCTTACAAAATTCCTGCTGCGATCAACTTGGAATTACCCCCATAGTGTTAAATAGGTAAATAGGTTGAGGGAAAGTGTAAATAGGAGAGGAGACTGTAAGGGAATCAGAGCAGAAGAATTGCAGAAATGCAGGTGAGAAAAGCAATGTAGGCTCAATGGGTGTAGATTTAGTATGAAATGAGTTAAAAGCGTAGATAAAGTGGGTGCAGAAATGTATTTGGACTGTAAGAAATGAAAGGATTGTGAGAGGGATAAGAGGCAATGGTAATTCTGTTCGATTTGTTAAATTCATCTGTTGTTGTTTGTGTTGATTGAGGTTATCTTTCAGTTTTTCGTCCAGTTTCAGTCCAGGCTAAGTCCAGGCTTTGATATTAAAATTATATATCTGTTCCCTTTGAGTCCTACACCCTGGATCAATCAGCCAGGCTTAATCAGCCTGCGATACTCTAATATGAACTAACATTAACATGTGTAAGGTATAGGTTCACTGATTAAAACCCCACCCATTGCCCAACACCCACTGTTGGGCAATAAAAAGCTAAAACAAACAAAAAATGATATGGGAGGAGGACATCCCAAATATCTAAATACTAAGAAGAATTTGGATCTCCTATCCACTGCGCTCCCCAAATGTATGGATACGTAAAGAAAGGAATAAACCTCTACTTATCTTAGGAGGTCGGTATTATTTTCGCACGTCCCACCTTCTTCTCGTTAGGTTTTATTACGGGTATTAATAGATGGTATTATTCCAAAAGGTCCAACAATAACCCATGCAAGAGAAAATAAAACACAATCTAGTGTATTACCGTTATACAGATCCCTTCATTGGATAAAAATACAACATGGGTCTATGAATTCAAATCAATAATAAGTGTGATCCACACGTATACATAAAATACAATTTTTTAATACTAAAAAAGTTCCAATTATAAAGTATGCTTCAGTCACATTGATGTATGACACATGTCCACTTTTACATCCAGTAATATGTGAGGGTGGCTTCCTACCAGATTTGGGAATTTAGAAGTGCTTATAAAAAAGCTGTGCAGATGTCTCAGCAGCCCCAGGGAAAGCCAGCTTCAATGGTCAGCACCCCGTCCTCTCCTCGTCTGGTATGTCCGTCACAGATCCTCACCGTCATCTAACGCGTTTCGATCAAATTCGCTGATCTTTATCAAGGCATAATTCTGATGGCCTCCTCTTCCAGCTCTTTATACCCTTATGAATTAATGTTCCTAATTGCTGGGAGGAGCCACTCTCACTCACAATTAATGGCATTTTTACATTTATTAAGTCATCACAAACTAATCTAACATCAAAGAACTGCTCTACAAGATGGTATAATATCCATATATTTCATGTTAAAAGATACCAACCCACTCAAAAATGAATTAAGAACATAAAACATAAAATTTTGCTAACCGGAAGTGTCCTGTGTAAACAGGATCGACTTCCGTCTATACTGTTATGAGGGTTCCACACAGCGGAAAGAAGGAGTCCTATCCTTCTATCTCAGCGTCACATCCTGTCACGTGATCGCTCCGTCACGTGATCGCTGCGGTCCGCATTAGTGTATCCCATGTTCGTTCTGAAGATATGTCCGGTCACGTGACACTCCACGGCCGGAAGTTCCTCGGCGGCCATTTTTAAAACTCCAAAGAGGGGATTTTACAGCACATCTCATTACTACAGTGTTATAGGTATAGAAGGGCGGAAGTATATATACCGCCATATTGCTTCCTGGAAAAAAGAGATTTCCTTTATTTTCATAACAAATGGTCACATCAGGTAAAACGATCTTATAAAAAACCTTATAAAAAAACTCCAATACACAATTCATATTCTCCCAGTTACTATAAGAAAATGGGCTATAGGAAAATCTAGAGATGAGCGGGTTCGGTTTCTTTGAATCCGAACCCGCACGAACTTCACTTTTTTTTCCACGGGTCCGAGCGACTCGGATCTTCCCGCCTTGCTCGGTTAACCCGAGCGCGCCCGAACGTCATCATGACGCTGTCGGATTCTCGCGAGGCTCGGATTCTATCGCGAGACTCGGATTCTATATAAGGAGCCGCGCGTCGCCGCCATTTTCACTCGTGCATTGAGATTGATAGGGAGAGGACGTGTCTGGCGTCCTCTCCATTAGAATAGAGATAGATAGATTAGATAGAGAGAGATTGTGCAGAGTCGCAGACAGAGTTAGTTTACCACAGTCAGTGACCAGTGCAGTTGCTAGTTAACTTTTATTTAATATAATATATCCGTTCACTTCTCTCTGCTATATCCGTTCTCTGCCTGAAAAAAAAAACGATACACAGCACAGTCAGTCACACAGTGTGACTCAGTCTGTGTGCACTCAGCTCAGCCCAGTGTGCTGCACAGTCATCAATGTATAAATTAAAAGCTTATAATTAATTGTGGGGGAGACTGGGGAGCACTGCAGGTTGTTAGCAGGAGCCAGGAGTACAATTATATTAATTAACAGTGCACACTTTTGCTGCAGGAGTGGTGACCAGTGCCTGACCACCAGTATAGTATTGTTGTATACTACTAATATCTCTTTAAATATCAACCAGTCTATATTAGCAGCAGACACAGTACAGTGCGGTAGTTCACGGCTGTGGCTACCTCTGTGTCGGCACACGGCAGGCAGTCCGTCCGACCAGAATTGTATTATTTATTATTATATACCTACCACCTAACCGTGGTTTTTTTTTCATTCTTTATACCGTCATAGTGTCATCCTAATTGTTACGAGTATACTACTATCTCTTTATCAACCAGTGTACAGTGCGGTAGTTCACGGCTGTGGCTACCTCTGTGTCGGCACACGGCAGGCAGTCCGTCCGACCAGAATTGTATTATTTATTATTATATACCTACCACCTAACCGTGGTTTTTTTTTCATTCTTTATACCGTCATAGTGTCATCCTAATTGTTACGAGTATACTACTATCTCTTTATCAACCAGTGTACAGTGCGGTAGTTCACGGCTGTGGCTACCTCTGTGTCGGCACACGGCAGGCAGTCCGTCCGACCAGAATTGTATTATTTATTATTATATACCTACCACCTAACCGTGGTTTTTTTTTCATTCTTTATACCGTCATAGTGTCATCCTAATTGTTACGAGTATACTACTATCTCTTTATCAACCAGTGTACAGTGCGGTAGTTCACGGCTGTGGCTACCTCTGTGTCGGCACACGGCAGGCAGTCCGTCCGACCAGAATTGTATTATTTATTATTATATACCTACCACCTAACCGTGGTTTTTTTTTCATTCTTTATACCGTCATAGTGTCATCCTAATTGTTACGAGTATACTACTATCTCTTTATCAACCAGTGTACAGTGCGGTAGTTCACGGCTGTGGCTACCTCTATGTCGGCACACGGCAGGCAGTCCGTCCGACCAGAATTGTATTATTTATTATTATATACCTACCACCTAACCGTGGTTTTTTTTTCATTCTTTATACCGTCATAGTGTCATCCTAATTGTTACGAGTATACTACTATCTCTTTATCAACCAGTGTACAGTGCGGTAGTTCACGGCTGTGGCTACCTCTGTGTCGGCACACGGCAGGCAGTCCGTCCGACCAGAATTGTATTATTTATTATTATATACCTACCACCTAACCGTGGTTTTTTTTTCATTCTTTATACCGTCATAGTGTCATCCTAATTGTTACGAGTATACTACTATCTCTTTATCAACCAGTGTACAGTGCGGTAGTTCACGGCTGTGGCTACCTCTGTGTCGGCACACGGCAGGCAGTCCGTCCGACCAGAATTGTATTATTTATTATTATATACCTACCACCTAACCGTGGTTTTTTTTTCATTCTTTATACCGTCATAGTGTCATCCTAATTGTTACGAGTATACTACTATCTCTTTATCAACCAGTGTACAGTGCGGTAGTTCACGGCTGTGGCTACCTCTGTGTCGGCACACGGCAGGCAGTCCGTCCGACCAGAATTGTATTATTTATTATTATATACCTACCACCTAACCGTGGTTTTTTTTTCATTCTTTATACCGTCATAGTGTCATCCTAATTGTTACGAGTATACTACTATCTCTTTATCAACCAGTGTACAGTGCGGTAGTTCACGGCTGTGGCTACCTCTGTGTCGGCAGTCGGCAGGCAGTCCGTCCATCCATAATTGTATTATTATTATAATATATACCACCTAACCGTGGTTTTTTTTTCATTCTTTATACCGTCATAGTGTCATACTAGTTGTTACGAGTATACTACTATCTCTTTATCAACCAGTGTACAGTGCGGTAGTTCACGGCTGTGGCTACCTCTGTGTCGGCAGTCGGCAGGCAGTCCGTCCATCCATAATTGTATTATTATTATAATATATACCACCTAACTGTGGTTTTTTTTTCATTCTTTATACCGTCGTCATAGTGTCATACTAGTTGTTACGAGTATACTACTATCTCTTTATCAACCAGTGTACAGTGCGGTAGTTCACGGCTGTGGCTACCTCTGTGTCGGCAGTCGGCAGGCAGTCCGTCCATCCATAATTGTATTATTATTATAATATATACCACCTAACCGTGGTTTTTTTTTCATTCTTTATACCGTCGTCATAGTGTCATACTAGTTGTTACGAGTATACTACTATCTCTTTATCAACCAGTGTACAGTGCGGTAGTTCACGGCTGTGGCTACCTCTGTGTCGGCAGTCGGCAGGCAGTCCGTCCATCCATAATTGTATTATTATTATAATATATACCACCTAACCGTGGTTTTTTTTTCATTCTTTATACCGTCGTCATAGTGTCATACTAGTTGTTACGAGTATACTACTATCTCTTTATCAACCAGTGTACAGTGCGGTAGTTCACGGCTGTGGCTACCTCTGTGTCGGCACTCGGCAGCCCGTCCATAATTGTATATACCACCTAACCGTGGTTTTTTTTTCTTTCTTTATACATACATACTAGTTACGAGTATACTATCTCTTTATCAACCAGTCTATATATTAGCAGCAGACACAGTACAGTGCGGTAGTTCACGGCTGTGGCTACCTCTGTGTCGGCACTCGGCAGCCCGTCCATAATTGTATACTAGTATCCAATCCATCCATCTCCATTGTTTACCTGAGGTGCCTTTTAGTTGTGCCTATTAAAATATGGAGAACAAAAATGTTGAGGTTCCAAAATTAGGGAAAGATCAAGATCCACTTCCACCTCGTGCTGAAGCTGCTGCCACTAGTCATGGCCGAGACGATGAAATGCCAGCAACGTCGTCTGCCAAGGCCGATGCCCAATGTCATAGTACAGAGCATGTCAAATCCAAAACACCAAATATCAGTAAAAAGCCTCTTTTTTTCTTTGCGTCATGTGCTGTTTGGGGAGGGTTTTTTGGAAGGGACATCCTGCGTGACACTGCAGTGCCACTCCTAGATGGGCCCGGTGTTTGTGTCGGCCACTAGGGTCGCTAATCTTACTCACACAGCTACCTCATTGCGCCTCTTTTTTTCTTTGCGTCATGTGCTGTTTGGGGAGGGTTTTTTGGAAGGGCCATCCTGCGTGACACTGCAGTGCCACTCCTAGATGGGCCCGGTGTTTGTGTCGGCCACTAGGGTCGCTAATCTTACTCACACAGCTACCTCATTGCGCCTCTTTTTTTCTTTGCGTCATGTGCTGTTTGGGGAGGGTTTTTTGGAAGGGACATCCTGCGTGACACTGCAGTGCCACTCCTAGATGGGCCCGGTGTTTGTGTCGGCCACTAGGGTCGCTAATCTTACTCACACAGCTACCTCATTGCGCCTCTTTTTTTCTTTGCGTCATGTGCTGTTTGGGGAGGGTTTTTTGGAAGGGCCATCCTGCGTGACACTGCAGTGCCACTCCTAGATGGGCCCGGTGTTTGTGTCGGCCACTAGGGTCGCTAATCTTACTCACACAGCTACCTCATTGCGCCTCTTTTTTTCTTTGCGTCATGTGCTGTTTGGGGAGGGTTTTTTGGAAGGGACATCCTGCGTGACACTGCAGTGCCACTCCTAGATGGGCCCGGTGTTTGTGTCGGCCACTAGGGTCGCTTATCTTACTCACACAGCGACCTCGGTGCAAATTTTAGGACTAAAAATAATATTGTGAGGTGTGAGGTATTCAGAATAGACTGAAAATGAGTGTAAATTATGGTTTTTGAGGTTAATAATACTTTGGGATCAAAATGACCCCCAAATTCTATGATTTAAGCTGTTTTTTAGTGTTTTTGGAAAAAAACACCCGAATCCAAAACACACCCGAATCCGACAAAAAAAATTCGGTGAGGTTTTGCCAAAACGCGTTCGAACCCAAAACACGGCCGCGGAACCGAACCCAAAACCAAAACACAAAACCCGAAAAATTTCAGGCGCTCATCTCTAGGAAAATCACTTGATATTCAAACATATCTAATTTATTCAGCGTCACACCTAGCCAAGGAACCATTTTACCTCAAAATCCTTATTCAGGCCACCCGGGATTAGAGTTTTTAGTGAATAAATATATTGCATTTCAGTTTTTGCTAGAATTGCAGCTATATTATTACATCTCCAATTCCCCTTTATTTGTTTTAATGCTCCAAATACTTTTAACTGTTTGATGTCCTGACCGTGATTTTTTTTTAAATGGGATGAGAGTGCATGTGTCTCAACGCCATTTCTTATATTACGTAGATGCTCTGTGAATCTTGTTTTTAAATTCCTACTGGTCCTGCCAATGTAAAATAAGTCACAACTACATCCCAAGTAATAGATTACATTTCTTGAGGTGCACGTTATGAACTCATTAATTTTATTATTTTGTCCATTTATTTCACAGATTCACAGAGCATCTACGTAATAAAAGAAATGGCGTTGAGACACATGCACTCTCATCCCATTTAAAAAAAATTCACGGTCAGGACATCAAACAGTTAAAAGTATTTGGAGCATTAAAACAAATAAAGGGGAATTGGAGATGTAATAATATAGCTGCAATTCTAGCAAAAACTGAAATGCAATATATTTATTCACTAAAAACTCTAATCCCGGGTGGCCTGAATAAGGATTTTGAGGTAAAATGGTTCCTTGGCTAGGTGTGACGCTGAATAAATTAGATATGTTTGAATATCAAGTGATTTTCCTATAGCCCATTTTCTTATAGTAACTGGGAGAATATGAATTGTGTATTGGAGTTTTTTATAAGGTTTTTTATAAGATCGTTTTACCTGATGTGACCATTTGTTATGAAAATAAAGGAAATCTCTTTTTTCCAGGAAGCAATATGACGGTATATATACTTCCGCCCTTCTATACCTATAACACTGTAGTAATGAGGAGATGTGCTGTCAAATCCCCTCTTTGAAGTTTTAAAAATGGCCGCCGAGGAACTTCCGGCCGTGGAGTGTCACGTGACCGGACATATCTTCGGAACGAACATGGGATACACTAATGCGGACCGCAGCGATCACGTGACGGAGCGATCACGTGACAGGATGTGACGCTGAGATAGAAGGATAGGACTCCTTCTTTCCGCTGTGTGGAACCCTCATAACAGTATAGACGGAAGTCGATCCTGTTTACACAGGACACTTCCGGTTAGCAAAATTTTATGTTTTATGTTCTTAATTCATTTTTGAGTGGGTTGGTATCTTTTAACATGAAATATATGGATATTATACCATCTTGTAGAGCAGTTCTTTGATGTTAGATTAGTTTGTGATGACTTAATAAATGTAAAAATGCCATTAATTGTGAGTGAGAGTGGCTCCTCCCAGCAATTAGGAACATTAATTCATAAGGGTATAAAGAGCTGGAAGAGGAGGCCATCAGAATTATGCCTTGATAAAGATCAGCGAATTTGATCGAAACGCGTTAGATGACGGTGAGGATCTGTGACGGACATACCAGACGAGGAGAGGACGGGGTGCTGACCATTGAAGCTGGCTTTCCCTGGGGCTGCTGAGACATCTGCACAGCTTTTTTATAAGCACTTCTAAATTCCCAAATCTGGTAGGAAGCCACCCTCACATATTACTGGATGTAAAAGTGGACATGTGTCATACATCAATGTGACTGAAGCATACTTTATAATTGGAACTTTTTTAGTATTAAAAAATTGTATTTTATATATACGTGTGGATCACACTTATTATTGATTTGAATTCATAGACCCATGTTGTATTTTTATCCAATGAAGGGATCTGTATAACGGTAATACACTAGATTGTGTTTTATTGTCTCTTGCATGGGTTATTGTTGGACCTTTTGGAATAATACCATCTATTAATACCCGTAATAAAACCTAACGAGAAGAAGGTGGGACGTGCGAAAATAATACCGACCTCCTAAGATAAGTAGAGGTTTATTCCTTTCTTTACGTATCCATACATTTGGGGAGCGCAGTGGATAGGAGATCCAAATTCTTCTTAGTATTTGGTTAATTTCATTGGGGTGAGGGTAACGCCCCTTTTTTGGATTACCATTCCCCTGCTGCTTTAAAGCGCTTTTTTATACAGGTGTATTTTTCCCCCCAAATATCTAATAATTAAACAGCCTAAATTCTGCATATAACAATAACTCCAGATTACCTAAGCAAAACAGACACTTCGGGCTATAGTATCCTAGTTCACTGGCAAACCCCAACCATGACAGCAACCAAGCAAACATGGACACACTGACTGACCGCTGCCAGCATGTCTCTTCTACAACCCACTCTTACTGCATGGAGATGGCTGCCAGAGGAAGTATGGCAGATTGCTTCCTCCAAAAACCCACAGAGGAGGAGAGTCAGGGATGTCTTCCCCCCTCCAGTCCCAGCCACACTGTTCTAACATCTGGCAAAAAGTGTGGGCATTGGAGGTCCTGCATTGACCTTCTTCCTCCTGGCCACTGGATGCCCTGTACAGCAGTAGACCACCTGGGGGTGAGAGTAAGTGGGAGAACCACTGCAACCCTCATCTCAGTTGCAGAAAGGGGCCCATTTATTGTGAAATGCATTGCAATATGTGATTGTACTGGCTCCATGTACAGTACATACTGGTACCTGCAGGGACAGACGTCCCTGCAATGTGTTCTGAGTGAGGAATCCTCTCATGGCTAACTATGTGACGTATATAGGCTTCAGCGGGCTACTGCCACCTTCAGATGGCAGTAACTGTGGGACCATTCTCCAGAAGTTGGTAAATCGGGCAGCATTGCATCACCCTTAGAAACGTATTGGGGATGCAGCTACCAGCGGGGATGGAGGTATCACAGCAGGTATTGGAGATATATGCAGCCGCCCCTTTGGATACATTTGGGGGATGCTAAATATTTACAGTTGAGCCCCATGTTTTTGGATATTTAGCTGCAAATATTCAACGATAAATGGGTCACTAAGAGAGATGTGGCCGCACTGTCATTCCAGCTACAACTGCCAGTCTGCAGCCTTTAGGTAGAGTGTAGGTAGTGGTCAGTGGATGACACCCAGAGCTGACTAGTGGCCAGACAGTCTAGGGCGACTCTCCAACAGACATGGTAGTCAGTACTAATGAGTATTCCGGTCTACCCCACTCCATAGAGAACTCCGCAAACACTAAGGGGGAGACTTACCGAGTCATGGAGAGAAATAAAGTGGAGAAGTTGCCCAAACCAACCAATCAGCTTCTAGCTGTTATTGTACACTGGCTGTGCTCCAAAAATGACAGAAGCTGGTTGGTTACTATGAGCAACTTCTGTTATTTATCTCCAAGATTTGATAACTCTCCGCCTTAGTAAAATAAAAATACAAGAAGATATGTAAGAATCCAGCAGCTCGGTTATACATGCCTGCAGGCCTAATGAGGAGCAAGCCTTAGGCTAGGTACATACTATATCGTATGACATATCGTTCCGACACTGATTTGAATGATACATCATGCAGTGTGTAACCCTGAACTGTTGAAGCCGTCCGTTGTTAGTTGAATTGCTGCATGTCCAATGGGACGATTCTATGGCCGACCGCAGTGTAGTTACATACAGGGTATAACATCTGGTATCCGGTCCCTAGGTCGACCACTCTTAGGTTGACAGTCATTAGGTCGACCACTATTGGTGGACATGCATTAGATATACATGGTCACTAAGTCGACATGGAAAAAGGTCAACATGAATTTTTCCATTTTTTTTCTTAATTTTTTGAACTTTTTCATACTTTACGATCCACGTGGACTACGATTGGGAATAGTAACCTGTGCCGAGTGGTGAGGCACCTTGCCCGAAGTTCGCTCGCCATGCGAGGGGACACGGTGCTCTAATTGGGGTTCCCGGTCACTTTACGAAGAAAACGACACCAAAAAACTTTTTAAAAAAACACTCATGTTGACCTTTTTCCATGTCGACCTAATGACCGTGTCAACCTATTTCTGGTGTCGACCTAGTAACTGTCAACCAATAATAATTGACCTAATAATTGTCAACCTAAGTGTGGTCGATCATATGATCCCCACCCATAACATCTCGCCATCAAGAAGTGGATCGTGTAGTGTGTACGGTGGATGCGATGTATTGTGTTGCTGGGTCGACCATAGCGAGGTGTGTAACCAGCTTAACAAACGAGTTCATTTGAATTTTGTGCCCTCTACACCCTGAATTGTAGTAGTGTCCCCCAAATAGGATGAATGAGAAACCAAGTTTTTATTTTATTTATGCTCTATGTAAAATGTTATGTAATGGCATATTTTACTTCACTAGCGCCAGGACCCCAAGAGCAATGGCAATAGATCCTCAGCACACGCCTCAGTGCGTACATAACTCCTATGTGCCTGGGTGCAGCTGGATTCACTGCTAGGTCGGGTATGATAAAGACTAGAGCGTACTAGAACTACCTCTTTGCTTCAGGGTGAGATAACCGTGGGCATTGCAGGTATTCTTGATGATGAGACTTGTAGTTCCACAACAGATGGGGACCATTAAACATATTGTTTATGTAGCTCAGATCTGCCAGTGAGTTCACAATGTATTCTATTTATTACTAGCAACAATTAACAGATCACTATAAAATAATTGCCCCTTTTTTCGATTATGTATTGGAATATATTCTTCATTGTTCTCAATAAAAACAGATTATACAAAAATATAATAATTGTTCTTGTAGTAATTCAATGGGTAGAGAAAATAATAATAATAATAATAATAATAATAATAATAATCCTGTGTGTCCAGTTACTGGTATTGTTAGTGCGAGTGGACAAAGCTACAATAAAAATATATTGTCTCATTTACTATGTTTATCTACATGAAGTGTTAATCCTCTTATGTTTGACAGGGTTGGGTACAAAATTCCAGCGCTGAAAATACTGACAGGATACCAACAAAAAAGAAAAGTTATCCTGTAATTATTTGTTTAACCTTCTGTCACTTAAGTTTCTTCTTCTACTGTTAATCTGAGATTTTCTTGGCAATTTATTACTGATATATGTATCAGTATACATATCAGTATATGTACATATGTATACTGTAAGTGATGATCAAGAGCAGATGTGATATATAAAACTGAAGACAGTCACATGAGTCACAAACCATTTCAGCATTATTTTAAGTATTTGTTTACACTGTCACTTGTTCAAATTCAATTGGTTGGAATTTCTGGTGCAAGACAATTCCCCCCCCATATTGAAGTTGTAGTTATTGTGACTGGTATTTAACTCTCTTGTTTACTATTTTACCTGTGGCATTTCAAGGGGTTTCATAAAAGTGAGAAATTGATTGCTGTCAGCAGGAGCCATTAAAGTGGCCCTGGAATTTTTTTCTAAGATGGCCTTATGTAGGCGGGAGCAAATTGAACGTAGGCAGGTTAGTAAATTATTAGCCCTAGGCCACAATACAATGCAGAGTGCATCCACATAAACGCCATACAGTACAAAGAGCAACCACATGATCTGAAAGCCAAACCATACAATCAGCATCCCAATGATCACCATACAGTAGAGTGCAACTATATGACCAACAAACAATACAGATAGCATCCCAGTGACCACTATACAGCACAGAGAACATCTCAATGACTGCCATATGGTTTGTTTTGCATTTCCATGACTGCCATAGGCTACATTTAGCCTCCCATGACCACCATGCATTACACTGGAAACAATGTCACTGCCATACAGTATAGTGGACGCCATACAGTTTAGATAGTGAACGCCATGCAGTACAGATAGTATCCTAGTCACTACCATACAGCACAGACAGAATCCCTTAAACCGCCATACAGTACAGACAGCATGCCAGTGACTGACAAATGGTACAGACAGTATGCCAGTGACCACCATACAGTATAGCTGATTAGGAGATCATCATCAAAGTTTATTTACAAGGTACCACCGATCTTACAGCACCAGACAGAGTTACAGTTCATATATAGGACAAGTACAGTCAAGGTGATACATGGTGATGAACACATGAGACAGTAATTATATAGGGCCCTGCCCATGAGAGCTTAAAGTCTATAGGGGAGAGTAATGTGAGATATTAAAAAAGAATTAGGAGGACAGTTTTAAGTGGGGTTGAAAAAGTCTATGGTGAAGAGTTGGCATTTTACCAAAGGCAGAGAATAGGTTGGCATGCTGCAGACCAGTCAGTATCTGCATTGTGTCAGGGCTTGTTTGGCCCCAAGTCTCTAGTGGATGGGTTGAAGATAGACAGTGGGAAGTGAGTGGGTGGTGTCCCTAATGTGAGCAGATTGTGGGTTCCTGACTGGCATAGTAGTATCCAAAGGTGGCTCAAGTTCAGAACATGAGACCCCTGGGTTATCCGTTTCACTATCCACGTGGACATCTAATGGAAATGGTAACCTGTGGCAAGCAAAGCGGGTCACCGTGCCCAAAGCGTGGCGAAGGTACACTTTTAATGTTGTGAATAAGTTTAAATGATGTTCTGAAGTTGTTTAATTATGCTAATCCAGGGGGTCCCATGTTCTAAACTTGAACCTCCAAAGGAATTTCTTTTTCATCCACTAGAGGTCACTGGAGTACTCTTGGGATATGGACGGGGTGTAGCCGGGAATGGCACATTTAAATATTTAAATTAGTAACTGTCCACCCCTCCATACTCTCATAGAGACTTCAGTATTTTTCTGTGCCTCAGTCGGGAAGGTACAGTGGACGAAATTCCAAGGGCAGTATGTCAGGTTCTTAACGAAGACTGAAGAACATTTTTTCCAATGATAAAGTATTGTTGCTAAACAGGGAACTCTGGTGTGTGTTCCTTATTCCGCATCGCTTAATAAGCAGATAATATAAATACGGACTCTTGCCCGATCCTCTTTGGGGAATGCTGGCGCATGTATTGCTTAGGGAAAAATTGTTATTATTGGTCTTATAACTTGATAGTTTCAGGCTACGACGTTTAAATACCCGTCTGAGCGTACCCTACAGTATACAGCAGTAGGGGTGTTGCTTAGCCCTGCTTTGGTGGAGGTTTGGGTTAACAAGGCTGTAGTTGCATGGGCAATACAGTTCACGTTTGCCCTACAAGAAGACCACCTTATACTTCTCCCTGATCACATTGTGAATCTGCTCAATATCTAGGTACGGCTTCTGTGGACGGCGACCAGTTTAGGTCTCGCTTTTCAGCTTCACTAGTTGCGGCACGCCGTGCACTTTGGCTACGTTCTTACCAGGCGGAGTCAGATTCTACACGAGAATAGAAGCGTTACCTTACGCTGGCTAGAGGTTTGGTCCTGACTTGGACAAATGCATTTCGCAGACCACAAGGGGGCAAAAAAAAAAAACTGGTTTCCTACCATTGCCTACACAAATTCCTGAATAGAGATACTCAGGATATAGTCTTTACACCTCAGTCCTTTTGAGGCCGTGCTACAAGAACAGCCACACACAGGACATGTGGTAGAGGACGTGGTTTCAACAAATCACTAATTGTCGTCAACACATATACGGTTAAGGTACTGCCGCCTACTTCGTGGCATCTCTAACCAAGTTTCAGTGGCCTTTAGAGGACGCTGAGCCCACTGACAAGCCAGTGGCATAATGGGTTTCCAGGCCATCTCCGATCGTCAGTTGTGGGCATCCACAGTTGGGTGGATCTGCAATTTTGGGTACACAGCTTACAAAATATAGTTCGATTGGCTTTCACCATGGCAATTTGCAAGACAGGTCTGCCTGGGTCAGAAGACAAAACGGTAGTTCTACAGACCGCGATACAGTCTCTAGTAGATTCAGCAGTTTGATTCCGGTTCCAGAACAACTGAGTCTCAGTTATTATTCCAGTTTTTGGTGGTTCCAAAGACGAATGACTCTGTCAGTCCGATATTGACCCTAAATGGGCTCAATCAGTAAGTCGCTTACTACAGATTCAAGATGGATTCCCTGCAGTTAGTAACTGCAGGTTCGGATCCACAGTAATTCAGACTTTCGATGGATCTCTAGAATGCGTACTTTGACGCATCAGGCCTACTTATGTTTTGCAGTAAAAACCATTATCAATTTAAAGCGCTACCGTTTGGCTTCTTATCGGCGCCTTGGGTAGTCACTAGTAATGTGTCATGATAGCTCATCTCAGATCCCTGGGAGTGATAAAAGTTCCGTACTTTGGGGATCTGCTCATCAGAGCTCCGTCTCAACATTATTCCTGCAATGTGCCTTACTAACGTGCAATGGGGGTCATTCCGAGTTGTTCGCTCGTTGCCGATTTTCGCAACAGAGCGATTAAGGCAAAAATGCGCATGTGCATGGTACACAGTGCGCATGCGCTAAGTATTTTAGCACAAAACTTAGTAGATTTACTCACGTCCGAACAAAGAATTTTCATCGTTGAAGTGATCGGAGTGTGATTGACAGGAAGTGGGTGTTTCCGGGCGGAAATTTACCGTTTTCTGTGAGTGTGCGGAAAAACACAGGCGTGCCAGGATAAAACGCGGGAGTGTCTGGAGAAACGTGGGAGTGGCTTGCCGAACGCAGGGCGTGTTTGTGACGTCAAACCAGGAACGAAACGGGCTGAGCTGATCGCAGTGTAGGAGTAAGTCTGATCAACACAGAGGACTCGTGGACACTCGCTCAGGTTAGAGGAAAGGAGATTCCGCACAATACGGTGTAAAGGCTTTTTCACGGTAAGGACAATACGTGTTTGGAATTCCCTGCCCGAGGGAGTTGTAATGGCGGAATCTGTCAACACCTTTAAGAATGGGTTAGATAAATTCCTATTGGATAAGGATATCCAGGGGTATGGTGCATAGTCATGCATTATAGTTACTATAAATAGGGATAAAATGCAACGGCTGACAGCAGCATCAGTCAGAAATTTTAGTCAAATCATCATGCATAGGACACCACAAATAGGTTGAACTCGATGGACAATTGTCTTTTTTCAACCTCAGATACTATGTTACTATGTTACTATGTTACTATGTTAAGTCTCTAACTACTCAGAAACTGCTAATAATTTTCTATTCGCAATTCTGCTAATCTTTCGTTCGCAATTCTGCTAAGCTAAGATACACTCCCAGAGGGTGGCGGGCTAGCGTGTGCAATGCTGCTAAAATCTGCTAGCGAGCGAACAACTCGGAATGACCCCCAATGTGCTAATTCAGCACGGTTGGATTGTCAACTTCAAGAAAATCAAGCCTGATTCCGTAGCAGTCTTCATTCCGTGGATAAACGGATTTACCTGCCAGAACACAGCACACAAAGTGTTCGTCATTGGGTACAGTTAGTACACAATCCACGGACAGTCTCTGTGCATTTGTGCATTCGACTATTAGGAAAGATGGTGGCATCTTTCGAAGCACTCCAGTTAGGAAGAGTTCACGCAAGTCCTTTTCAACGGGATGTTCTTCCACAGTGGTCAGGCTCGCATCTACAAATTCATCAGGTAGTGCGGTTGTCTCCAAAGGCCAGAGTATCACTACTCTGGAGGCTCCAAGTACACAATCTCAACGCAGGAAAAAGGTTTGGCGTCTGGATTTGGATAATTCTAACGACGGACGCGAGTCTCGCAGGTTGGGGAGTTGTGGTCCACAATTGTCAGCTTCAGGGTCTCTGGTCAGATCACGGAAGATTGCTGTCAATTAAATGTCCTGGAACTCAGGGCAATTTACAACATGCTGCGACATGCAGTGCATATGCTCCGGTCTCAGACTGCCCAGGTGCAGTCAGAAAATGTGACGCCAGTCGCATACATCAACGAACAAGGAGGAACTCGAAGTCGCATGGCCATGCGGGAAGTTGCTCGAATCCTCAATTGGGCCGAGCATCACCAGGTGATATTGTCGGCAGTGTTCATTCCAGGAGTGGACAACTGGGAGGCAGATTATCTCAGCCATCAGGATTTTCATCCAGGAAAATGGGCATTGAATCCAGAAGGATTCCAGATGTTGGTCCAGCAGTGGAGTTACCCACAGGTGGACCTAATGGCATCTCGCCAAAATCATCAAACATCCCAGTATGTGTCCAGAACAAGATCCAAAGGCAGTGGCAGTGGATGCTCTTACGATCGCGTGGCCGTACAGCTTTGTGTATCTGCTTCCACCATTTCCGCTGTTTCCTCGGTTGTTAAAGCGGACCAACCAAGAGTCCAAGGCAGTCATACTAGTGGCGCATCATTGGCCTCGGAGAGCATGGTTCTCGGATCTCCGCGGACTACTTGCAGATGATCCTTGGCCGCTCCCGCTACTTCCGGACCTGTTACAACAGGGTCCGTTCCTTTACCCCGGTTTAGCACGGCTGCGTTTGACGGGGTGGCTGTTGAAACCGCCCTCTTAAGACAAGAGGGCATTCCAGAGTCTGTTATACCAACCATGTTACGTGCTAGAAAGCCAGTTCCGGCAGCTCATTATCACAGGATTTGGCATGCCTATATAGGGTGGTGTGAAGTTTGGAAATTACCGACATTATCGGTCAGATTATACCGTCTTTTCAGACTGGGTTAGATGGAGGACTACGTTTATCTACACTAAAGGTGCAGGTCTTTGCCTTGTCAATTTACTTTCAAAGGCGTTTGGCTCTTTTGCCAACAGTACACACTTTCCTGCAAGGTGTCCTCAGAGTACGACCTCCATTTATACCACCTACAGCTCCATGGGACTTGTCAAAGTCAGAAAAATATCACTCTGCACATTGCCATATATGCACCTCATGCGTGTGCCCGCTGCACGAGCATGAGCTCTCCCGTGCGTGCGTATACTCGCCTTTGCGTGCACCCGCAGGTGCACGATATGCGCATTTACGGTAGAGTTTGTGTGCGTCTAGCGGGCGACTCAATCGTAACATATTTTAGTCATATAATGTATTTTGTAGATTATGGTCCTTTTGATAGAATCTGAAAGTTTAATTAATATAGCATGTTCGGGGACAGAGAGATTCCTCTTTGTTTGATACGAAGGGTCAGACAGGGGTTACACAGTGGTGTTTAGTATCCATCGGAAGAGAATATAATTAGCAATATTCCGGTGTTGGTTTGAAGCAGATTACTCGCTCGTGCGTATAGTTATGGACATAAGAAGTTTATGGACATTTACTATATTTGCACTTTATTACCCATGCGGCGGGAAACCCAGTTTCCCTCCCACCTGAGCAGTTTGGAATAGTCACAGCCCACCTGTATGAACCAACCTATGACCTTTTGTTATAATGCGGAGACAAATTCCTGTGTCCAATGAACAATAAGAATGTAGGGACCATTGTACTGTATTGTGTGTAGTGTATAAAAGGACAAGCCGATCTGGGCCAGCTCTCTACTCTTTTCAACGGTTCTCATCACTGATAATCGGGAGCTGGATATCCAGAAAGGCGCTTGCGATTGTTCCCCTTGTGCGTAAGTTCTCTGCAACCATTTTGTCTCTTATTAATGTTATAAGCCATTCTCTCTCTCTGTCCCCCTTAAATGTAATTGTGTCTTTGTTGTATTTTAACGTGTAGTAATTCGGTTAGGTATTTTATGTTATTTTGGTAGTGTATAACTTGTATTGTGTATTCTTTTGCAATTGAACATTCATTCTTTTCCCTTAAAAGGTGTTAGACCCTTAGACCGGTATTTGAGTGTTTATTATATTGCTAAAGGGTTCTCAGAGTGTCACAGACGCTCATACAGCTTTGAAACTAACTGAGTTACATTGTGTTGCATTTACACCTTATCACTGCACAAGGGTTTACAGTATAAGTACATTGTTTATGGTATAGTTATAAAGGTTTAACTCTGTGAGCGTCAGCGCCGCTTGTGATCTCCTCGTGGTCTTGAGCGTCCGCTACACTGATAGCATATCATTACGTTAGTCGGCAGCCTACAGCGTGCTTGCCTTTACGCTCTAAGCCGTGAGCGAACGTGCCGCTCGTGCGTCTCGTCCATGGCTAAGCGTTCGTTACGCTACGTGCGTACTCTTACGGTATTCCATACGCCAATTGCGTACTGTGTTCTTCAACCTTTTAGAGTGTTTAATATAGGATATAGATTAGGCTTTATCAATTGGGGACTCGCCCGCTCTTCACATATCTGCACTAGGTAATTTCAGCAGACATTATCGGTCAGCAAAAGGCGGGAGGTAATATTCCTCGTAGTGCTGACCAGATAAGCGTCTGCTTCGCTTAGTAAGGAGTGCTGAAGGAATCCGGAACCGGAAGGTAGGAACAGTACGTTATTGTCTTTTAAAACCTGTTTAGTTTCTGTTTTGCGAACGTACGCATAAGCACACACACCTGTATTCCGTGTTTAGCATTATTTGTCCGTACCTTATTCTCCTGATTGCCACATACTAGTGATAAACGTGCTGAGACATTTGTTGTTATTAATAGTTAAAAGATAAAAAGTAATATTTAAGGGAATAATTGTAAAAGGCACGCACACAAACTCTACTTGTGTGGTGTTCAGTGAATGATTACTGTTAAAAAATCATTCACATTGATAAACGTGTAGTGTGTTACTGTGGACGTACTTGGCCTGCATACACGTGTCCTTACAAGGGCAGGGCGTACGCAGCAAGGGTCGACGCACGGAGCGTATATCACGCAACGGAGCGTACGGATACGCCCACATCATACAAACCGCACGATAGTATTGTTTTAATAGGCGATAAGGAAGTAACGCGAAAATAACACAAATCTATCTCAAATCCAAAAGTTTAAAAGTTAAAAGAAAAAGACTTTCTCTGTTGCAATTCTTCTGGGTTAGACTATTACTGAATGAAAGGAATTCTGTACAGAAATAAGAGTGTTCGAATGTAATAGTGTGTATATATAAGATTTCTCTTTTATTACGGAAGTGGGAACCATAGGCCAGTAGAAAGAGGTACACCAGCGAGAGTGATATCGTGGGGTGGCTTGGGAGGCGTCCCTTGTTAGTCTCGACATATTAATGAGCAGTAGAGTCTGCTGTACATAACAGACCAGGAGGTCAAGGACCAGGAGGTTCAGGTACAGCAGACTAGAAGTAGAGAGCACAACCGAAGAAGGTTGGTGCGAGACCCATATAGGCCAACAAAGCTCAGGGCTGAAGGAATTCGCAGCAGAAATTTTCAATTCCACTGATCGTTCCGCACATAAGATTAGTTGCTTGTGTGCAGATACGATTGTACCGCATGTGATTGTGTGCATTAGCGTGTCTTGAATATTCATAAGAACGCTACTTGCACATTGTTAACGTGATTTGTGTAATTTTTTTTATTTTAAGGGAAGTAGCCTGATCACTCAGGGACATTCCAACAACCGATACTTGCTGGGGACTGGAAGGTCCAATACGCCCCAGTAAATAAAGGCTCATAGGGGCCCTAGGTTGGGTACAGCAGCTCTGAGTCAGTGATTGCAGTACTGGCCAACGTGGGCGGGAGTTAAGTGGGTGGACTTCGAAGCAAAACCCCCACCGCAGCCTTACCCTGGACATCTTGGTTTTTGTAAGGGTTGCCGAAGACCCTGATTTGAAGTCAGAGGTAGTGAAAGCAGCACCTGCAGAGATGGGGGCCATTTGTTCAGGTAAGGGGCGATCAACCGAGGTTCAGGTTGATTTGAAACCGATCAATCAGGTCGGCAAGGTCATGTGTGAGAAATCAGACCAAGATGGTCATCACACAGAAATGTTATGCAATGAATGGGTAAGGATGACTGTGCATGACGGGGAAAAATTTCCCCGGGTAGGTAGTTTTAACCCAGAAGTGTTACAGAATTTAAAGAGAAGAGTTTGCCTGATTAAATCTTCAAAAAGGCGTATTAGACATTATGATGATTTAAAATTGTGGCAACAGGAAAGTGAAATGCAAAGAAATTTAACTTACATATCTGACTCTCATCTTGGGAAGAGAGACATGGCAATGGAGAGGATTATGGTTGCAGAGAATGGCACACTGATGTATAATAAAAATGCACTTAGCAACTGTATTATAGATGACAAGAATAATTGTAATAAACGTAGCAATGATAATTGTAAGACTGTTAAATGTACAACTATTAACCCATGCAAGTTGCACCCCATGTTAAACTTCCCTCAGGAATACCAGCAAGAAAGTGAGCCCAACACTATGTCGGCACCTTTTCCAGCAGCCATCAAACAAGACATCCAGGTGGACGCGACCAAATCGGTAAAGGCAGTAATCAAACCCCCTAACGGAGGGTCAGGTGAGGTCGTGTCCACAGGTACGTACGGTGTTATATATCACGCACAAACAAATGTACCCCATATTGTAAGACCAACACAAGGTGATGTAATTGAGTTTAGTCCTGTCAGGGTGATCACAGTCCCCAATGGGAAGACTGACGATCAGGGAATCATTCCCGTCAAGGACAGTGCAATGCGCCATCCCTGGTCCCGGATGGAATTGAGATCAATCATGTCTGAATTCCCTGATCCTAGGGAAGATCTAGTTACATGTCAGAGATTTATTAAAGAACTAGGAAACTCCACAGAACCCACCAACAAAGATTGGCGGACAGTGCTGAGGGCATGTTTGCCCTCCAGTGTTGACCCTGCGAAATTTATTGCTGATTGTAAATTAGACACGGAGGTACCTTGTACGGAGGAACACAATCAGGAATGTATTAAGCAGATCAACCGGCAGTTAGAAGTATATTTCCCAGCCATTGTCAAGTGGAACAAAATCTTCTCCATAAGGCAAAACGAAGGGGAAAGTACTTCTAATTATTTCCATCGGGCATTGCACGACATGACTAGGTATACAGGTATAGAAAACATCGAAACAAGTGCACCGCACAGAGAAGTAGCAGTATCTGTGCTAATGGATGGTTTAAAGGAAGTGTTGAGAGCAAGGATACAGATCACCAATCCATACTGGAGAGATAAATCAGTAACTGCATTAAGGGACTCTGCCGTTGGGCATGAGTAAAGCATCATCAAGCACAGGGAAACAAAGAAGCCCCAGATCCCTGTGGGAAAGTCAAAGGTGAAAAGCTGTTACAACTGTTTAAGGGAAGGTCATGTTGCACGAGATTGTAGGTCTAAAAACACACACAAGGTATATACACCCCCTAGACAACGACATGACCATAATAGTCAAAGAACCAGGGAAACACAGGAAGAGCGGTTGATGGTGATGGGCATCCAAGCATTAGAGGAGACATCAAATCAACCAAAACCCCAGGCCATTGGCACATGGAGGAAATCAAGGATTTGTTATCGTTGTAAAAGAGAAGGGCATTATGCCAGCAACTGCAACAGCCCACATAAAGTCAGACCCCCTAGACATGAATATGAGCAAAGTTATGACACACCAAATTATAATCAGGGATCATATAGGAAGAATTTTGGGCCACACCCATGATATGTAGTCAGGAAAGGTGATCATTAGGACTGATGGTAAGCCTGAGGTAACAGTTAATAAGCTTGGGAGGGCATTCCCTGAAGACACAGGAATGACCGGGTAAAATTTGCAATGTATCTGTGAAATGTTTTCTTTTTCCCCATCTCTGACGGTCATCAGCAGGACTCAAACATTGCATAACTACTTGGTCTTTGCAGAAGTCTACCAAACCCCAGCATGACCTACCCGCATCAATGTATCCTGGCCAGATACAAAGGGTGGAGTATGGAGGTGCTGGTGAGAGGGACTGCTCAAGGATACCATTGGACATGTAGATATGACAGCCTGATGATGATGAACGGCAGATCTGACAATGTTTTAAAATGTTTGAAAAATGTTTTTTTTCCTGTTGTTTATTGTTGGTTTATGTAATATATATATATATGAATTGTTCTCTCTCTCTTTTTTTTTTTTTTTCTCTCTTCTCACTCATGTTTTCATGTTTTAAAGATGGTATGTCACACATCAGTTAGACAAATGGTGATGCAAGATTTTTGCTCCTTACAGAAAGATCGCTGGTTTGGAAGAAATATTGTATCACCGGAGTGTTCGGTTGGAAGACTGAGAGACAGCACCTTTGAGATGACAGCAGAACAAGAAGAACAACAAGACTAGAGAACTAATTATCGTAACAAGTTTCTCTCCCCCTCAAACTGTTTTTTTCTGTACCCCCATTACAAATCTCTCCTTTTCTCCTCCTGTAAGATGGACTTGCCCCAAGAGACTGTGATATGGATTTTCCTGTTGACCATGATGTTGACCAGAGCAGTCTGTTTCGGTGAGAGTACCAGTGAGGTCGAGAAAGGATCCAGAAAGGTTCTGATGACAGAGACAGAGGCGTAAATTTTCAATAGAAGCACAATCACAGAGCAAAGGTGAGTACCGGAAACGATCTAGCAGCCATGTTATTTGTAAACATTGTGAAGGATTGTTAGCTGAAAAGAACTGTATCTGTAGACACTGTGACAGTAGAGTTGAGGATGGGTGCATCAAGAAATGTCAGTCCAGTTTTAACATTAACATGGACCGGCATCCATTGGGTGACTATCACTCATTAGTGGGTAAAGTGTTAAATCAGACAGATTGTTGGGTATGCTCTCAAGTACCTCAAGGCCATAGCAAATCAGGATTAGTACCATTCCCTTTAACTATAGGGGAGGTACTTGAGCTAAGTGGTGGGAGGCCGGTGGACAGGAGGTTTAATATCTCCAGTCCTCCTAGTTTGAAGCTCCACCAATATCATGTGGATAGATCCCTAGTATGTTTTAACATTACCAATCCCCGAAAGCCGGGAAATTGGGAAGTGTCATGGAATAACCAAACCATGACCTTTTCATACAGAGCCGATAGAATGCCTACAGATACAGAACTTATACGCCACATAGCCGGTAGTGGAAAATATTTCCGATATAGGTATACCCTAGGAAGTAGGATCATGAGAGTTGGAGAAGTATCACCAGGATACTGTGCACATATCGTACAAACTGATACGTGTACTAAACAGATGGGAGAATTAGGGTTAGGAGATTTCATATGGAAAATGTGTAATATGGTTATGTCCTACTCCGTCCCATATGTTCTCCCCGATGATGCATATTTCATATGCGGGAGGAAGGCGTATAAGTGGCTTGCCCCAAACTCAGAAGGGTTGTGTTATATTGGAAAAGTACTGCCTGAGGTAATGACCGTGTCTCACACTAAAATGAAGGATATTCACCGCAGTGCCCAAGCTCCTTATACTCACACTCATTACGAGCACATCGTTAAACGGCACCTGATAGAAAGAACAGAGCATCCGGCCTCTGACCTGATCCATGAATCCACCGGGATTCAATTCCTAATCGCGTTAGATATCACTCGTACTGCCAGAGGAGTGATAAATTATAAATATATATCTGCGCTTGCAAATTTATTAGACAATATCACTGAAATGTATGATGACACATTCAGGTATACCGGAAGGGAGCTCCAAGCTTATAAAACAGAACTGGTTCAGCATAGGATGATTCTCAATTATCTCACAGCTGTGACATTCGGGTATTGTGTTACCCTAGTGACTCAGTATGGAATAAAGTGCTGCACGTATATTACAAACAGCACCGAGGACCCGGCCGAGGTCATAGACCAAAAGATGGACGACATACTCCAATTAAAATGGGAGTTCCGAAGGAAACACAATCTCACCCTTGCCGCTGTGGGTAATGAGCTGACCAGTTGGGTGTCATGGTTGAACCCACGAAATTGGTTCTCTGGTTTAGGAGAATGGACTCAAGGAATTAAAAAAAGACATCCGCTTGGAAGAAGAATTTGACAACCTTTTACACAGACAACTGATGGACTATGCCATAGACCCCCATATCCCTAGTACCTTTAATTTTACGCTAGCCCAACACTTTTTGTAAGTCTATGGACATTGAAAAAGCTTTTTGCACACCGTTTATAGCAAAAGCATCGGGAGACTACAGTCAACATGTACATCAAGACAAGACAAGACACAAGACAAGACCTCAATCGGCAAATGTATATTAAACTCACATAGTTTATGACTGCATTTACCATAATTGCTCTTTATCTTCATCTCTACAACCTTCAGGTAATAACACACATAGTCGATAGGAAATATAGGCACAGATATCAGCACTCACATATCCCCCCATTCATGTATCATCAACTAAAATGTGCTCCCCCATTTTGTTGCAACCAAAAGCCGAAAAGAGCTCGGTAAAGTTTGACAGCCCATCCACAGACCCGTACCACGGGATAAGAAGGAATTCAAATGTATACTTCGCAATACCTCGAAGCTTGATTTAAAACACGTACGGCACGATGATACAAGACCCCTCAAACATGGACTCATACATACATGCTTCTACTATCTCACTAGATCATACCTTTTTCTCACCTTCTTCTCTTCTCCCCTACCCAATCATAGAAATGTATTATACATGACATATATTTTTCTCTTTTTGAACTGTTTTAGGAAGTGGCAGTTAATGGTGACTGCCAAAGGGTGGACTGTCAAAGTCAGAAAAATATCACTCTGCACATTGCCATATATGCACCTCGTGCGTGTGCCCGCTGCACGAGCATGAGCTCTCCCGTGCGTGCATATACTCGCCTTTGCGTGCACCCGCAGGCGCACGATATGCGCATTTACGGTAGAGTTTGTGTGCGTCTAGCGGGCGACTCAATCGTAACATATTTTAGTCATATAATGTATTTTGTAGATTATGGTCCTTTTGATAGAATCTGAAAGTTTAATTAATATAGCATGTTCGGGGACAGAGAGATTCCTCTTTGTTTGATACGAAGGGTCAGACAGGGGTTACACAGTGGTGTTTAGTATCCATCGGAAGAGAATATAATTAGCAATATTCCGGTGTTGGTTTGAAGCAGATTACTCGCTCGTGCGTATAGTTATGGACATAAGAAGTTTATGGACATTTACTATATTTGCACTTTATTACCCATACGGCGGGAAACCCAGTTTCCCTCCCACCTGAGCAGTTTGGAATAGTCACAGCCCACCTGTATGAACCAACCTATGACCTTTTGTTATAATGCGGAGACAAATTCTTGTGTCCAATGAACAATAAGAATGTAGGGACCATTGTACTGTATTGTGTGTAGTGTATAAAAGGACAAGCCGATCTGGGCCAGCTCTCTACTCTTTTCAACGGTTCTCATAACTGATAATCGGGAGCTGGATATCCAGAAAGGCGCTTGCGATTGTTCCCCTTGTGCGTAAGTTCTCTGCAACCATTTTGTCTCTTATTAATGTTATAAGCCATTCTCTCTCTCCGTCCCCCTTAAATGTAATTGTGTCTTTGTTGTATTTTAACGTGTAGTAATTCGGTTAGGTATTTTATGTTATTTTGGTAGTGTATAACTTGTATTGTGTATTCTTTTGCAATTGAACGTTCATTCTTTTCCCTTAAAAGGTGTTAGACCCTTAGACCGGTATTTGAGTGTTTATTATATTGCTAAAGGGTTCTCAGAGCGTCACAGACGCTCATACAGCTTTGAAACTAACTGAGTTACATTGTGTTGCATTTACACCTTATCACTGCACAAGGGTTTACAGTATAAGTACATTGTTTATGGTATAGTTATAAAGGTTTAACTCTGTGAGCGTCAGCGCCGCTTGTGATCTCCTCGTGGTCTCGAGCGTCCGCTACGCTGATAGCGTATCATTACGTTAGTCGGCAGCCTACAGCGTGCTTACCTTTACGCTCTAAGCCGTGAGCGAACGTGCCGCTCGTGCGTCTCGTCCACGGCTAAGCGTTTGTTACGCTACGTGCGTACTCTTACGGTATTCCATACGCCAATTGCGTACTGTGTTCTTCAACCTTTTAGAGTGTTTAATATAGGATATAGATTAGGCTTTATCAGACTTGAATCTGGTTTTAGTTTTTTTACAGGCTTCATTTTTTTTTTAACCCTTACAACAAGTGGATGTTAAGTTTCTCACTTGGAAAACAGGTTTTTCCTAGCCTTAGCTTCAGCAATGCGTGTTTCAGAATTGGGTGCCTTGTCATGCAAGCCACCGTATCTGGTGTTTCATGATGATAGAGCGGAACTTCAGACGAATCCCGCTTTCCTACCAAAGATAGTATAATTTTTACACATCAATTAATCAGTTGTAGTTCCTGTGTTATCAGAAGGTTCAGGAACTTCAGCTACTTTGGATGTGGTATGCGCATTACGCGTTTATGTAGCCCAAATGTCTACAGTACGTAAAACAGATACATTGTTTGTTCTCTATGATGCAGTTAAAATGGCTTGGCCAGCTTCCAAGTCAGGCTTGTCTTCATGCTAGGCTACAGCCGCCTACATTCGTTTCAGGCCATTCCACACGTTCTGTGGGAACGTCATGGGCAGCAAGTCGTGTTGCTTCAATGAGGCAACTTGGACGAGCTGCTACATGGTCATCAGTGAATGGTCATCAGTGCGCACGTTTGTGCGCTTTTACAAGTTTGATACGTTTGCGGCATCAGCAGCTAGCTTTGGCCGTCTAGTGTTACAGGTGCCAAACAGCTCTCCCGCCGAAGGGGGAAACTTTGGTACATCCCAAGAGTACTCCAGTGACCCCTAGTGGATGAAAAAGAAAATAGGATTTTGGTACTTACCAGGTAAATCCTTTTCTTTGAATCCACAGGGGGCACTGGACGCCCACCCAGAGCAGTTTACCTGTCTTGTGGTAAGTTCAGTGGATCTTATGGTAACACATTATCACCGATGGATAAGATGTCTATTATTGTGCCAACTGTTAGTTGTCAGTTACGTTATGTGTCAACTTTAGTGTTGACCGTTATATTATAATGTTATATGTAATTCTCTAGGTTTCATCCTCTATATCGCTCCTGTTCGGCTCAGTAAAAATACTGAAGTCTGTATGGGAGTATGGAGGGGGTGGACAGTTACTAATTTACATATTTTAATGTGCCATTCCCGGCTACGCCCTGTCCATATCCCAAGAGTACTCGAGTGCCCCCTATGAATTCAAAGAAAAGGATTTACATGGTAAGTACCAAAATCCTATTTTCGACAAGTGCAGTGTCCTGGGATGGAGAAGATGTGAAAGACAACAAAGATAAGGGGGGGTGAGGAAGAGGATAGAAAGCGAGACAAAAGGGTCACTGGCTAGGAGTGACAGAGAGATGGCTATTGGAGGAGGCACTAGATGAGTATACTAATGAAGGAGTTGCTAGTTTGAAGCGAGAAAGGAAGTGAAGAGGTGGATTGCTAGGTAGGCAGAAAATAGCTGATAAGTGCCTTAGGGGTCTATTTACTAAACCTTAGATGGAGATAAAGTGGATGGAAATAAAGTACCAGCCAATCAGCTCCAAACTACCATTTTTCAAACCCAGCATGTAACATGATAATTAGGAGCTAAATGGCTGGTACTTAATCTTCCGTCAACTTTATATCTCTCCAAGGCTTAGTACATAGACCCCTTAATCTATACTATAAGTAATGGTGGTTGAGTATGTGATATTCGATTGCACTAGCTACACAGGCTGCATTCTTTAGAGGCAGTAGGGTGCAGAGGAAGATGTGGGCTGCTGAACAGTGAACTGAAAGAAACCTACATTCATGACAAAGTTCTGCTGTGATGGCAGATGCAAGCTACCTGTTTCTCTGAAGCAACAATGTAGTACCAGGGGTAGGCCCTGGTGAGTCCAGTATACAACCTCACAAAGCTTCACCCCACCCATTCTCTCCCTTCACCTGGTGGCAGTTAAAGAGTAAATAAAAAACAAACTGCTATTAGAACTATGACACCCAGTGTTAACACTTTTTTTTTTGGTACATTCTAATTAATTATTTTCTTTCTTAGATTTATGTGTTGCCTCATAAATGTCCAACTCTTCGTTATGTTTTAATGTAATATTAACTCCCTGCAAGAACTGCTGTTTTCGCCTATATCAAATAAAAGTTTTAGGGGTTTATTCAATTGATGTCAGATCATTTCCGACGTAAAGGATCCGACAGTTTTGTATTAAATTTGAGGTCAAATACGACAGGTTTTGGCAGTTTGCGACAATGTCAATCCGACTTTTTTGTTAAACAATCCGACTTTTTTTGACATTGTCGAAAACGGGACTAAAACCTGTCGGATTTGCCCGCAAATCCGACAAAACACGTGGAACCGCGGCTAATCCGCGATCCACGTGTTTTCCAACAAATCAGAAAAACGGAAGCCCCATTGAATAGGTTGAATCATGATTTGACCTAAAAAAGTCGGAAACTGCTGTCTTTCCGACTAGGCGGCAGTTCCGACTAGAATTGAATAGACCCCTTAATCTGTATCTCAAGGTCTCCATAGACAGGTACACAATATGATTGTATGACATTGTAAGAAAACAAATAAAATTAAACTATGCAGACTGTCTATTTTTGTTTATTTAAGCTAAAAAAAAAGATGCAGTGTTTAATATGGATTTTTACATATTCAAAGTAAATTAATGTTTATGGCGAAGCCCAATATACAATAAAATAGTGCTGGAGAAAATCATCTCTGAAATCCCCTGTAGTTCAGAGACTCTCAGCTTGCAGATTGACAGGTAACACATGAAGATGCTGTTTGGTCGAGCTGGATCAGCAATCAGTCAACATCTGGTACTTGCATGAGTCAGGCAATGGAGCCTCTGTGGTTTTGCTAGTTGTTCAGCATTGTGAATGTTATTCTTGAAAAAATATTTGAGATACAACTCCATAGGGATATTTAGTTATAAGGTGCATGACTGGAGATAGGGCAGAGTTGCCAACTTTCTAGCTGCTTCCTCAGGGAGAGGGCAGCCAGCCCGATGCAGCAGGGGGTGGGGCGGGCGTGACTCAATATATGAGGCAGCACAGGGGGCATGGCAGTTGAGGTTGCGCCATCGTGGTCACACCCCTGCTATACATTGCCAAGATTACAGTATTGCATGTTACAACAGGGGGAGTGGCTAAAATGATGCAAATACATTTATATTTTTTCTGTGCAGGGTAAATACTGGCTACATTTGCGTGTAGCCCACAAATAATAGACAGCTATATTTTTACACTTCAATTTAGATTTCAGTTTAAACATACCAAAATCTAAATCTCTCTGCACAAGTTACATCTGCCCCACCTGTAGTGCAACATGGTTTCATCCAGTGACCCATATTGGGCACCTCAATTGCGTCAGTGTTTGTGCTGTGTTTCCTATGTAGAATTTCAGGCATGCACTGACTCTGGACATACAGAGAGGCTCTGTCCAGTACACCCTCTCTCCTACTAGGAAGTAAATTGCCAGCCCGGAAACTGTGGGTGGCTCAATAGTACTAAAAAAAAAACCCCAGACCCTAGTGCATTGGGGTTGCTTGCTGGGCCTGCGGGCAGCCCAAGCAGCTGGGCCCCATAGCAGTTGCATCCCTTGAGCCCTCTATAGTTACGCCACTGTTGTGGGGTGACAGGGTTGTGAGTCGGGGTAGTGGTGATAATGGGTGTGGGGTGACTGGCTATTAGTGGGAACAATGGGTGTGGATTGACAGGCTGTGAGTGAGAAGGGGGGTAGTGGGTGTGGGGTGACAGGTTGTGAGTGGGGCTAGCAGGTGTGGGGTGACAGGCCAGATGAAAAATATATTTGCTAGAAATCTTAAAACTTCTGTGACTGGATTGCTCTGCTTCGCCAGGGACAGTCAGCTGTCAACAGTCCCTCTGCCTGTGTGGCAACCTCCGTCCTGGGTCTGCAAGCGCCACCAAAGTTTTTCTTTCACTGACACAGCGGTGTGCGCGAGTGTGATATCATTACAAGGGGAGGATTTCTTTAATCAGAAGACACGGGAGGCGGAGCTGGGGAGTCTCTAGGTCTTGCCTGTCCATGGGGCGCAATAATGGCGGGTAACGCCTGACTGGGCGAGTATGGTGGATTGGTAGTGGGCGGTCCGGTGTGCAGTCTCTGGCTGGTGGTGCCCCTCTCTGCCATTCCTGCCATGGCATCCAGGGCACATGCCATGCCCGCCCCACCCTAGTTACGCTTCTGGTCTCCTTTCCGGGCAGTTAGGAGCAGCTGCTGGCTAAAGTCCTTTATGTTGGTACTTACATTTTGTTTCTACAGGATACTTATATTTTATTCTATCAACATTTCTAACATTCTTGCAAATGCATTGCTTACATTATTCCATAATACTTTGCTAAAATGTGGAGAATGAGCTTCAGTGGAGCTGAGTTTTCTTTTATTTAATGTTTATTGATTGATGTACTTTTTTTTATACTTTATTTTTACTTTGGTACCATATTTTATATTGCTCTGTGTATTTTGGGGTTTTAAAAAATGTCTAGGCAGCTATTCAGAGCATCTATGATCTTTAATAGTTTACCTTTACACTGATATCTCATAACAATGGGCTGCCATTCAATAAATCAAGATCATGGGGCAGGGGCGAATTAAAAGAGGAGTTCCGTGTGCCACCTCCTCCATCCGGGCCCCTCCTCTCTAGCCGGCATTGCTGTTAAGTCTGAGCACTAGGGGGCACAGACTTTATTGTGCCTGTGCAGATCTCAGAGGAAATGGTGCGTGGCCATTTTCCCAGAGATTTCCGGGACTTCCGGGACTCCGGGGCCTGTAAGCGTTGCACACACTGCACCTATTGCAGATACGCCACTGTCATGGGATATATTTACTAAAATTGACCGATTTTGTGTATTTCTACAGATTTTTGGTTGATTTTGAAAATTGGTGATTTACTGTAGGCAACAATCGACCAAAAATCAAGCAAAACTAATAATCAGAAAAACAATGGTGCTTTCTCTTAGAACTCAATGCAAAAACAGTTTATTTGTAAAATCAACCAAAAATCTAACACAAAATCGACCGAATAATAGACTAATAAATGATGGCCATGTTTTCACTTCTAAAACACATTCTATTGTCTAAACGTTCATTATGATGTTATTAAAGTAGAGAAGACAGACGCTAAGTCAGTGTTTTCACAATTGAGTGATTATTGCGCATGTATGTGCTTCACACTGCGTATGTGCCAAACTCTATTAGCGATTCCGCTTGCAGCGCTTACCTATATGCAGAGTGACTGTAGTCACTGTTTGTGGGCATTGATAGGGGAGTGGTGGCAAAAACGCACACCTGTTGCAGCCATGTTTGGGTCGTGTCACTGGCTGTGCTTTTGAATCTGTAATCAAACAGCATGTCTCCGGTGTCTCTATTCAGGCTGCCATGCTGCGTGGCCATGATTTTTTTGAGCTAAAGATTAGCAAAGGATCTACATGTGCGCTGGGAATGTGTACATAGGTGGGCGTCTTCATACTTTTCAGGGCTGCTGGGTTTTTAGCATAACTTTGCATATCCTCTGCGTTCACAGTTGCGATCGCCATAGTCTCCGCCAGTGAATCATGCCAGATGTTATGAATACTGTAAAGGATCTATGCGACAGGTCCAAATGACATGATATTAGCTTTTTTTTAATACATTTTTAAAGAAATCAAGAAACACTTGAGGATCTCTAATAAAAAGCAACACAGCCATGTGGTTCACTTTGGCTGAAGGAATTAAGCCCTCATTCAGGGATGGAAGCAGGGCACATCACTGCTGCATCTTTGGATTCTCCACCCCCAAATGGTGACAGGCTGCAGCTTAGGAGGCACTGCATGCAACACATTATATGCATATGGAGAATGAGTTCTGTGCATGAACAGGTGCAACACTATCAGAGATTTACACAAACCATCGCAGGTGCCCCACAATTGGAGATATACACAAAACATTGCAAGCACCCCACCACTGGAGATGTACGCAAACCAATATTATAGGAACCATAGCACCAGGGTTGGACTGGCCCACAGGGGTACAGGCAGGGGCTCAGACAGTTCTGCTGGGCCCTGGTAATGTGAGGGGGCGTGGCCAATGGGAAGTGTGGCCAGGCCCCATCCCTTCAAAATAAGAAAAAATATTCTTTACTGCTCCTTGGGGGAGGGGGTGATGGACTTATGCTATATTTGTTGGCAGGGGATGTTGGCTGGCTCAGGGGAAAACCCCGGTGGGACACATTGCTTGACGGTCAGGTTTCAGATTATGCACTTAAATTATACATTATTACATTATACATTATACTGCACAGGACTATGGTGTATTTTCTACAGTATCCGGTCTCTAGGTCGACAGTGTCTAGGTCGACCACTATTGGTTGACATTAACTAGGTCAACAGGGTTTCTAGGTCGACAGGGTCTCTAGATCAACATGTTCTAGGTTGACAGGTAAAAAGGTCGACATGAGTTTTTCACACTCTTTTTCTTCTTCTTTTTAACGTTTTCTTACTTTATGATCCACGTGGACTACGATTGGGAACGGTAACCTGTGCTGAGCACAATGGTAGCAGAGCGAGGCACCTTGCCCGAAGCATGGCGAGCGAAGCGAGCCATGCGGGGGGACACGGTGCACTAATTGGGGTTCCTGGTCACTGTACGGCGAAAACGACACCAAAAAAGATGAAAAAACTTATGTTGATCTTTTGTCCTGTCAACCTAGACCATGTCGACCTAGAGACTCTGTCGACTTAGAATCCCTGTCGACCTAGTTACTGTTGACCAATAGTGGTCGATCTAGACATTGTCGACTTCAGTGTGGTTGACCTTCAATACCACACCCGTTTTCTACATTCCAGTGCTGTTATCAATCTCCATCATGCATTGACTATTTATCAAAATACCTTGCACACTCAGATGGTTAGTCAAGCATCTCTGTTGGCTGGCCACACCACTAAGCATAGGCCCCAACCACTGCAATTCCACGATGGGCCCTATATGCCCCAGTCCAACACTGTTTGCCTTCACCATAAAAGTCCTCTGAAACTGGTCATAGCCTTTACACTGAGCATAAACCACTGCATTTTATCCTATGCTATCGAAAGCATATTAAAATCGTGTGGCACTTGATATACCAGCTGCCGGGATCCCGGCGCTCACCATACCGACGCTGGTATTCCGACCGCCGGTATACCGACAAGTATTCTCTCTCTTGGGGTGTCCATGACACCCCTTGATGGAGAATAAATAGTGTGGCGCACGTAGCACGCCACCGTGCCCACAGCGTGGCGAGCACAGTGAGCCTGCAAGGGGCTCTTTTGCGCTCGCTCCGCTGCTGGCATTCCGGTGGTCGGGATCCTGGCACCGGTGTGCTGGGCGTTAGGATCCAAAGTGCCGGGGAAACATACTACACCCTTTGAAATCGGAGTACTTTGTTTTAACATGTCCTTATTTTACAATTTGATTACCTTATTTCTTTTCTAGCACTTTGTCTTTTTTGATGCCATTATGCACATAAATGTGTGATGTCAGTGTAATTTTTCTAGTGCAGTTCATAAAGCAAATCGAAGGCAATGCTAACCTTTTACCTTTCCACCAATTATTATAAATGTTTAACAAAATGTATCTTGATACATATATACAGTATATATATATATATATATATATATATATATATATACACATACATACACATACATACACACACAGTAAATACATCCTCAAATGCCCGTGTGGGCTCTGTTATGTTGGTTTAACCTCAGGGCCATTTCGGGACCGGATGGCGAAACATAGGCGAAACATAGGTCTTCAATACATACAGCATTATTAACCGGAAAAACTGATAAACCTGTAGCACAACATTTTTTGTTGTCAAAACATCAAGTTGCTAGCTTGAAATGCAAGCTGATAGATTGGATACCTCCAAGTCCAACTGGTGGAGATCGGATGCTGTTGTTGAAAAGACGTGAAAGTTTTTTGATACATCACTTAGACACTGTTGCACCCAGAGGGCTTAATCAATCCAATCCATTTAATGTTTTTCTCTAATATAGTCCTATGACTTTTCCATTTAGGGGATTAGTTCTGTCATGATGTTATCCGCATTGTGGGGGTAATTCCAAGTTGATCGCAGCAGGAATTTTGTTAGCAGTTGGGCAAAACCATGTGCACTGCAGGGGAGGCAGATATAACATGTGCAGAGAGAGTTAGATTTGGGTGGGTTATTTTATTTCTGTGCAGGGTAAATACTGGCTGCTTTATTTTTACACTGCAAATTAGATTGCAGATTGAACACACCACACCCAAATATAACTCTCGCTGCACATGTTAAATCTGCCTCCCCTGCAGTGCACATGGTTTTGCCCAAGTGCTAACAAAATTCTTGCTGCGATCAACTTGGAATTACCTCCATTGTGAAGAATAGAGTAATAATTGTTTCCTCCAACTGAATTTTTGTATGCCCTTTTGACTTTATAATTAGTGGGCAAGGTCTGTACATTGTTATATTCGGAGCTTTGTACATACGTTTCATCTATTTTGTATTTTATTACAAGTCGAATAAGTGTGTATTTTAGTATGGTTTTGATAGAGCCAGACTAATGCCTATGTTATGTGACTTCTCCTAATGTGTGCCCTCTCCCAGGCCTAGGCATTAATTTATTCTTCGGCCCTTGCTAGTGAAGTGGGTGGCCTATAAGTATACTATTCATTGATGAATTGTTTTGATTATATACAGTATATATATATATATATATATATATATATATATATACACATATTTTGTTATTCTGAGCCCTTGAAACTGAGCACGTTGCATTTCTAATCGATGTTGATGTCCACATATGGCGATTATAGCCCCGATTTGTCTCATAGTCTGTGTGAATACACCTGTGACACCTCTGGCAGGGTGGAACACACACTCCCCCTGTTATGTACTTGTGGAACGCAGATACTGCCCATTTCAGCCGGGTGAAACACATGCGTTTCCGGTTGGTGGAACGCATGCACTTCCTGCCCGACGGCGGCAAACTGAGTTTGACTGTGTGTTGCCCTTGTGGCGGTGGGGATATGGCAGCGTTAGGGATGTGTTTGCTTTGATTTCGGGCGCCTCGGGCCCGTGGGGAATATGTTTGATTTCGTTGGTGAGCTTTTCGTGATGCGCTCGTGACTTCCGGGCACTTCCAGTCCGGGAGGTTTAAAAGGCGTTTTGCCGCTGATGACTAACATACAGCCCATGGGAGATGGAGTGCTGCAGGTGCTTCGTAAGCATGGATTTTGATATTTCTCACATCATTATGTTATTGAATATTGACTGATGGGTACCTTTTGTCTGTATAGATTGAGGTTGTTTGCTATACTTTACCTGTTTGCTGTATCTGAGTACATGCTGTTAGATGCACAGGTATGTCTCATGAAAATCCACTGTATTAGTGGATCTGTGTGACTTGGTTGAGGGTGCTTTGTTGTATATTTGTGTATAATTCTGATAATGTACATTGCCATCCTAGGTGCATGTCACTATTTAAACATGTGACACTGTTTATATATTGGTATCCCACTGGCGATTATTCCTCTTATGCTCCCCTGTATATGATGATTGGATTAGATGATTGCTGGTGAGTCCGACTAAATAAGAGGAGTTGATTTGGTGACTTAAATGGTGAAGGTGTTTTTCCTTTCAGTATTTGATCCCACATTGAATCATTTGGTGATGGGCTCGGATAGGGACATCTTTTCTATTTAGTAAATGTTTTCTGCATATTTTTTCTTCTTGCCATAAGGCCTGGGAGGCGGAGTATTCTAATATGCATTTTTTTGTCTTTGTTTTAGACATATTATTTGCTTGTCACATTCGTTGTACATATTATCCTGATGCGTTGCCGGTCTTGAAAAAGGTTCGTCATCGAACCGAAACATCGACAACAAGGCTTTTTTGATGACAGCATTAAACCTTTGATTTAAAAAAAACATGGACTGACCGTGTTTTTGCGAGAGTGCACCCACCACCACGTGGAATCTTTGCTATTTTAAGTGGACCTATTCCTGGTTGTCAGGTCTCTGGTTTTGTCTGTCCCCGGAGGGGGCACTAGTGGGTCAGTGTAGGTGTGATGTATTACACGAGGAGACCGAATAAAGTCCTGCGCATATGCGCTGATATTTATCGTGTCACAGAGGTCACAGAGTAGTTGGAAAACAGATGGGATGATATACAATGGATGGCAACTTGGAAGCAAAAAATAACAGAAACTGAAGCAAGGATAATAACTGGTACAACTGATAATAGGAATAATGAACGGTAACTGAGTATAGGAAATGTATATTCAAAAGTCACTGGTAACAGAAATAGGTAATAATGATAACTTGAAAACTGGATGCAAACGGTACTGGTAATTTATGACTGAAGCAAACAGAACTCCGGTAATTGTAAAAAGCACACAGTCTCTGTAACATAAAAGTTCTTTAGCCAAGCAAGGCCCAGGCAGAAGACAGTCCTAACTCAGCATGTTTGTTAAGTGCTGGATGTAATGCACAGAATGGAATGCTGGTAATAAGGTGCACAGGTTAGGCAATTAATAACACCTGAGGAGAGTCTCTTACTGCAGATGAATAGTAGCAGGCTGTGGCTGGAGTCTGAAACAGGCAGGAGAACTGAAGACTGGAGAATGAGACGATGAGAGTATCCATGGGGAACAACAGGAGACAGGGACACGGGAACCAGGAGAACTAGCACACCAAATGTAACTCATTGTCCGAGGCAATGAGACTGAACCACAGACTGGAACTTATACCCCTTGCTCTGTGATGATTGGATGTTTGAACTCTGTGAGAACACACCCCGCTGGATTGGGTGTTCAGATCAGCTGAGAGTTAGCTGGAGCTAATGATTCACCAGGACAGTAATTCTGTAGACAGTTAATGCAAT
This sequence comes from Pseudophryne corroboree, assembly GCF_028390025.1. NCBI lineage: Eukaryota > Metazoa > Chordata > Amphibia > Anura > Myobatrachidae > Pseudophryne > Pseudophryne corroboree. The sequence continues at coordinate 539,294,656 of NC_086445.1, forward strand.
GTACTGCTGATTGCTGGCTGAGCCCAGTAGTGCACAGGGAGTTAATGCTGTTAACTAGAAGCACTGTGTACTCCAGGCTGCTGGCTGAAACCAGTAGTTTACCAAAAGATAGTACTGGTTGGGTGGAGCACAGTGAGCTGTAGGCTGCAGGAGACTGGAACGGGAGCCAAGCGATGTGGTTCAGAGGTACTCAGCGACATTAGTTATGACGCTCGCGGACAGTGCATTCATGCACCCGCAACTGGGGCCGTGACGTCCGGAGGCCTGCACACCAGCGCGCTGGTAAGTGAGATGCTGCTGAACGCTGATTCCTGACACTGGTCTATTGGGAGCACCCGCCACATTGGAACTGTTGGGATGAGAGTGCGGGATCTACTTGGATATAGAGTCGAACCTACGTGCTGTAGATTTAACTTCCCGACACCCACCTAGAGTCAAGGACATTCATGTATATTAGTAATGCTCGTTTGGCCACTTAGGTATTTTGAGTCACATATTGGTTGGGCCAATTTTTCTGTTTCTCTAAAAATATTTTTTCTTTTTGTGTATGATATATTTGTATATGTGAACCTTGTCTAATTAATTGCGTACATACTGCCTGGCCACGAGACTCTCTGGAAAATGTCACAGAACGGGGTATATTTATTGAACGATGGATTATTGTCACAAGCTGAAGGGGGTACGGTATCATTTACTGAGGATAAAGTTGAGAAGTTGCTTTTTGATAAATTGGACTTTGAATCTTTACCATCTGACACCCCGGTTGACGTTTTCTATAGGGTCTTGAAGCAACGACAGAGAGAGGTTGACCTAACGCTTCATGGTCAATTTCTTTCTGAATACCATAGATGCAAACAACTATCTAGAGGTTTTCGAGTGGCTAATATTCCCACTTTGGGTAGGAATAATCCCATCTTTTGCAGTAGATGGTGCGGGGTACTCAATAAGTGCTCCCTAGACCTTTATGGCTCTGGTGATTGAGGAGGTTGGACAGGAGCTCAAAAAGATTAAAACAGAAATTGAGACCACTAACATCACAGCCCTTACCACACTGCGGGACGATAAGTCTCAGAACTGGACTGATCGGTTACAATACAAACCCAAATTGAAAATTACAAAAGGGAATTAATTTCATTTAAGCGTAAAAAGCTATCGACAGTGACCAACGATTACCAGTACCACACGGTTTACCGGTGGTTACTTGGTAACAACTCTAATGATAGGACCAATGAGAGGACCAACCGATCCACTCGGAGACGTAGAGCCCCTCCCTTTCCCAGGGAGTTTGGCTTATCAGTTTCAACTTCTGATAAGGAATATGTTGAAGGGCAGTCAGAGTCGGTACATTTTTTAGATCCTGGGTCCGACAATCAGATCGGATCAGGCAGATACCTCAGAAGCGGAACCGACCGCACACGAGGAGGGGTGGGTACAAGATGCCGAGGGCATCCGAGACGCAATTAAGTACCGTGTTTAATCTATCTAGCATGCAATTGAGTGAGGCTGAGATTAAGCTTTTATCCCGTGGTCTATCATTTGTACCTACGTGTAAAACCCAATCCTTTCATAAATTGGTAGATCAGTATAGATTTGGGAGGTCCATGCATCTCAAAGGATTCTTCTCTGACACCTGATGTACCTGATGAAAATGTCAGATTAAAAGTCATTGAAACGTTGTCTCTACATGCTGTTATACGGACCTTTTTCTCCAAGCCGCCAGGAGTGCCGCACCTCTGGACATTGTATATATATATTGTGAGGACACCCGGTGCATTTGATTTTATATTGGGAGAGCCAGGCAATATGGACATATATATATATATATATATATAAATATATATGTATATATATATATTTTTTTTTTTTTAGATAAATTACTATTTAGTAAACCATGCGGCAGGAGTTTGAAATATTTTGAAACTATTATTGTGCTATTTATTGGAAACTTAAAGGTCTGTCATAGCAAAGTTGCACTACTGGTCATGTGATACTAGACCCAGCTGGAGAGGTACGAGATTGCTTGGCAGGACATACATACATACATAGTAACATAGTATCTAAGGTTGAAAAAAGACAATTGTCCATCGAGTTCAACCTATTTGTGGTCTCCTATGCATGATTATTTTGTATTAAATTTTGACTGAAGTTGATGACTGCCGTTACGTTTTACCCCTTTTTTTTATAATAACCATAGTGCGTGACTATGCCCCGTAACCCTGGATATCCTTATCCATTAGGAATTTATCTAACCCATTCTTAAAGGTGTTACTGAGTTGGCCATTACAACTCCCTCAGGCAGGGAATTCCAAACATGTATCGTCCTTACCGTAAAAAAAACCTTTACACCGTATTGTGCGGAATCGCCTCTCCTCTAACCTGAGCGAGTGTCCACGAGTTCTCTGTGTTGATCTAACCAAAAACAGGTCCTGCGCAAGATCTGTATATTGTCCCCTTATATATTTGTAAATGTTGATCATGTCCCCTCTTAATCTCCTTTTTTCCAGTGTAAACATGCCTAGCCTTGCAAGCCTTTCCTCGTATTCCAGCGTCTCCATACCCTTAATTAGTTTGGTCGCCCGCCTTTGAACCTTTTCTAGCTCCAGGATATCCTTTTTGTAGTAAGGTGCCCAGAATTGTACACAGTATTCAAGGTGTGGCCTCACAAGTGATTTATATAATGGGAGTATAATACTCTCGTCCCTAGCATCAATTCCTCATTTTATGCATGCTAATATCTTATTAGCCTTCATTGCTGCAGTCCTACTTTGGGTACTACTGCTTAGTTTGCTATCTATGAGGACACCTAAGTCCTTTTCCAGTACAGAATCCCCTAATTTTACCCCATTTAGTAGGTAGGTGTTATTTTTGTTCTTGTTACCACAGTGCATTACCTTACACTTGTCTGTATTGAAGCGCATTCTCCATTTCGCTGCCCAAGCTTCTAGTTTAACTAAGTCGTTCTGAAGCGACTCAGCATCCACCTCCGCATTTATAACTTTACACAATTTGGTATCATCTGCAAAAATTGACACCATGCTCTCTAGACCTTCTGTTAGGTCGTTAATGAAAATATTGAACAATAGCGGTCCTAATACTGAGCCTTGCGGCACACCACTTAGCACTTCAGTCCAAGTTGAAAAAGATCCGTTAACCACAACGCGCTGCTCCCTATTATTTAACCAGTTTTTGACCCAAGTGCATATTGTGCTTCCTAGCCCTGATTCTTGTAGCTTGTAGATAAGTCTCATGTGTTGTACAGTGTCGAATGCTTTGGCAAAATCTAAAAAGATTACATCCACCTCTTTTATTCCTGCTACATTAAGGCAATTAATGGGTCCTACAGCTGCATCTCTCCCCTCAAGTCCTAGTGGATAATATGTAAAAGGCCAAAGGTATAAGCCCTGACCGTGCATTTCTTAGGAATATATATGTAGACGTATAGTAACATTTAGCTTTTACTATGCATATATAAAAAAAACTCTTCCTCTCCCTCCTACTCTCTGCCCTTCTACTGTACCATTTCGAATACTTACCCTCCTCCATTTCTGGTCATCTTTATATGCATGGTGTGCATAGTGATAGACAGGGCACAGGTACGCACGCACAATGACATGATGAGGGTCCAATTATAGATATATAATAAGAATTTACTTACCGATAATTCTATTTCTCGGAGTCCGTAGTGGATGCTGGGGTTCCTGAAAGGACCATGGGGAATAGCGGCTCCGCAGGAGACAGGGCACAAAAGTAAAGCTTTCCGATCAGGTGGTGTGCACTGGCTCCTCCCCCTATGACCCTCCTCCAAGCCAGTTAGGTACTGTGCCCGGACGAGCGTACACAATAAGGGAGGAATTTTGAATCCCGGGTAAGACTCATACCAGCCACACCAATCACACCGTACAACTTGTGATCTAAACCCAGTTAACAGTATGATAACAGCGGAGCCTCTGAAAAGATGGCTCACAACAATAATAACCCGATTTTTGTAACTATGTACAAGTATTGCAGATAATCCGCACTTGGGATGGGCGCCCAGCATCCACTACGGACTCCGAGAAATAGAATTATCGGTAAGTAAATTCTTATTTTCTCTATCGTCCTAGTGGATGCTGGGGTTCCTGAAAGGACCATGGGGATTATACCAAAGCTCCAAAACGGGCGGGAGAGTGCGGATGACTCTGCAGCACCGAATGAGAGAACTCCAGGTCCTCCTTAGCCAGGGTATCAAATTTGTAGAATTTAGCAAACGTGTTTGCCCCTGACCAAGTAGCTGCTCGGCAAAGTTGTAAAGCCGAGACCCCTCGGGCAGCCGCCCAAGATGAGCCCACCTTCCTTGTGGAATGGGCATTTACATATTTTGGCTGTGGCAGGCCTGCCACAGAATGTGCAAGCTGAATTGTATTACACATCCAACTAGCAATAGTCTGCTTAGAAGCAAGAGCACCCAGTGTGTTGGGTGCATACAGGATAACAGCAAGTCAGTTTTCCTGACTCCAGCCGTCCTGGAACATATTTTCAGGGCCCTGACAACATCTAGCAACTTGGAGTCCTCCAAGTCCCTAGTAGGTGCAAGGCACCACAATAAGCTGGTTCAGGTGAAACACTGACACCACCTTTAGGGAGAGAACTGGGGACGAGTCCGCAGCTCTGCCCTGTCCGAATGGACAAACAGATATGGGCTTTTTTGAGAAAAAACCACCAATTTGACACTCGCCTGGTCCAGGCCAGGGCCAAGAGCATGGTCACTTTTCATGTGAGATGCTTCAAATCCACAGATTTGACTGGTTTTAAACCAATGTGATTTGAGGAATCCCAGAACTACGTTGAGATCCCACAGTGCCACTGGAGGCACAAAAGGGGGTTGTATATGCAATACTCCCTTGACAAACTTCTGGACTTCAGGAACTGAAGCCAATTCTTTCTGGAAGAAAATCGACAGGGCCGAAATTTGAACCTTAATGGACCCCAATTTGAGGCCCATAGACACTCCTGTTTGCAGGAAATGCAGGAAACGACCGAGTTGAAATTTCTTTGTGGGGCCTTCCTGGCCTCACACCACGCAACATATTTTCGCCACATGTGGTGATAATGTTGTGCGGTCACCTCCTTTCTGGCTTTGACCAGGGTAGGAATGACCTCTTCCGGAATGCCTTTTTCCCTTAGGATCCGGCTTTCCACCGCCATGCCGACAAACGTAGCTGCGGTAAGTCTTGGAACAGACATGGCACTTGCTGAAGCAAGTCCCTTCCTAGCGGCAGAGGCCATAAGACCTCTGTAAGCATCTCTTGAAGTTCCGGGTACCAAGTCCTTCTTGGCCAATCCGGAGCCATGAGTATAGTTCTTACTCCTCTACGTCTTATAATTCTCAGCACCTTAGGTATGAGAAGCAGAGGAGGGAACACATACACCGACTGGTACACCCACTGTGTTACCAGAACGTCCACAGCTATTGCCTGAGGGTCTCTTGACCTGGCGCAATACCTGTCCCGTTTTTTGTTCAGACGGGACGCCATCATGTCCACCTTTGGTATTTCCCAACGGTTTACAATCATGTGGAAAAAACTTCCCGATGAAGTTTCCACTCTCCCGGGTGGAGGTCGTGCCTGCTGAGGAAGTCTGCTTCCCAGTTTCCATTCCCGGGATGAAACACTGCTGACAGTGCTATCACATGATTTTCCGCCCAGCGAAAAGTCCTTGCAGTTTTTGCCATTGCCCTCCTGCTTCTTGTGTCGCCCTGTCTGTTTACGTGGGCGACTGCCGTGATGTTTTTCCCACTGGATCAATACCGGCTGACCTTGAAGCAGAGGTCTTGCTAAGCTTAGAGCATTATAAATTTACCCTTAGCTCCAGTATATTTATGTGGAGAAAAGTCTCCAGACTTGATCACACTCCCTGGAAATTTTTTCCTTGTGTGACTGCTCCCCAGCCTCTCGGGCTGGGCTCCGTGGTCACCAGCATCCAATCCTGAATGCCAAATCTGCGGCCCTCTAGAAGATGAGCACTCTATAACCACCACAGGAGAGACACCCTTGTCCTTGGATATAGGGTTATCCGCTGATGCATCTGAAGATGCGATCCGGACCATTTGTCCAGCAGATCCCACTGAAAAGTTCTTGCGTGAAATCTGCCGAATGGAATTGCTTCGTAGGAAGCCACCATTTTTACCAGGACCCTTGTGCAATGATGCACTGTTTTTAGGAGGTTCCTGACTAGCTCGGATAACTCCCTGGCTTTCACTTCCGGGAGAAACACCTTTTTCTGGACTGTGTCCAGAATCATCCCTAGGCACAGCAGACGTGTCGTCGGGATCAGCTGCGATTTTGGAATATTTAGAATCCACCCGTGCTGTTGTAGCAGTATCCGAGATAGTGCTACTCCGACCTCCAACTGTTCCCTGGACTATGCCCTTATCAGGAGATCGTCCAAGTAAGGGATAATTAAGACGCCTTTTCTTCGAAGAAGAATCATCATTTCGGCCATTACCTTGGTAAAGACCCGGGGTGCCGTGGACAATCCAAACGGCAGCGTCTGAAACTGATAGTGACAGTTCTGCACCACGAACCTGAGGTACCCTTAGTGAGAAGGGCAAATTTGGGACATAGAGGTAAGCATCCCTGATGTCCCGGGACACTATATAGTCCCCTTCTTCCTGGTTCGTTATCACTGCTCTGAGTGACTCCATCTTGATTTGAACCTTTGTAAGTGTTCAAAAAATTTTTTAGAATAAGTCTCACCTAGCCTTCTGGCTTCAGTACCACAATATAGTGTGGAATAATACCCCTTTTCTTGTAGTAGGAGGGGTAATTTAATTATCACTTGCTGGGAATACAGCTTGTGAATTTTTTCCCATACTGCCTCCTTGTCGGAGGGAGACCTTGGTAAAGCAGACTTCAGGAGCCTGCGAAGGGGAAACGTCTCGACATTCCAATCTGTACCCCTGGGATACTACTTGTAGGATCCAGGGGTCCTGTACGGTCTCAGCGCCATGCTGAGAACTTGTCAGAAGCGGTGGAACGCTTCTGTTCCTGGGAATGGGCTGCCTGCTGCAGTCTTCTTCCCTTTCCTCTATCCCTGGGCAGATATGATCTTATAGGGACGAAAGGACTGAGGCTGAAAAGACGGTGTCTTTTTCTGCAGAGATGTGACTTAGGGTAAAAACGGCGGATTTTCCAGCAGTTGCCGTGGCCACCAGGTCCGATGGACCGACCCCAAATAACTCCTCTTCCTTTATACGGCAATACACCTTTGTGCCGTTTGGAATCTGCATCACCTGACCACTGTCGTGTCCATAACATCTTCTGGCAGATATGGACATCGCATTTACTCTTGATGCCAGAGTGCAAATATCCCTCTGTGCATCTCGCATATATAGAAATGCATCCTTTAAATGCTCTATAGTCAATAAAATACTGTCCCTGTCAAGGGTATCAATATTTTTAGTCAGGGAATCCGACCAAGCCACCCCAGCTCTGCACATCCAGGCTGAGGCGATCACTGGTCGCAGTATAACACCAGTATGTGTGTATATACTTTTTATGATATTTTCCAGCCTCCTGTCAGCTGGTCCTTGAGGACGGCCCTATCTATAGACGGTACCGCCACTTGTTTTGATAAGCGTGTGAGCGCCTTATCCACCCTAAGGGGTGTTTCCCAACGCGCCCTAACTTCTGGCGGGAAAGGGTATACCGCCCATAATTTTCTATCGGGGGGAACCCACGCATCATCACACACTTTATTTAATTTATCTGATTCAGGAAAAACTACGGTAGTTTTTTCACATCCCACATAATACCCTCTTTTGTGGTACTTGTAGTATCAGAAATATGAAACACCTCCTTCATTGCCTTTAACGTGTGGCCCTAATAAGGAATACGTTTGTTTATTCACCGTCGACACTGGATTCAGTGTCCCTGTCTGTGTCTGTGTCGACCGACTAAAGTAAACGGGCATTTTAAAACCCCTGACGGTGTTTTTGAGACGTCTGGACCGGTACTAATTGTTTGTCGGCCGTCTCATGTCGTCAACCGACCTTGCAGCGTGTTGACATTATCACGTAATTCCCTAAATAAGCCATCCATTCCGGTGTCGACTCCCTAGAGAGTGACATCACCATTACAGGCAATTGCTCCGCCTCCTCACCAACATCGTCCTCATACATGTCGACACACACGTACCGACACACAGCACACACACAGGGAATGCTCTGATAGAGGACAGGACCCACTAGCCCTTTGGAGAGACAGAGGGAGAGTTTACCAGCACACACCAAAAACGCTATAATTATATAGGGACAACCTTATATAAGTGTTTTCCCTTATAGCATCTTTTTTATATATTTCTAACGCCAAATTAGTGCCCCCCCTCTCTGTTTTAACCCTGTTTCTGTAGTGCAGTGCAGGGGAGAGCCTGGGAGCCTTCCCTCCAGCCTTTCTGTGAGGGAAAATGGCGCTGTGTGCTGAGGAGATAGGCCCCGCCCCTTTTTCGGCGGCCTCGTCTCCCGCTCTTAACGGATTCTGGCAGGGGTTAAATATCTCCATATAGCCTCCGGAGGCTATATGTGAGGTATTTTTAGCCAAAATAGGTATTCATTTGCCTCCCAGGGCGCCCCCCTCCCAGCGCCCTGCACCCTCAGTGACTGCCGTGTGAAGTGTGCTGAGAGGAAAATGGCGCACAGCTGCAGTGCTGTGCGCTACCTTTAGAAGACTGAGGAGTCTTCTGCCGCCGATTCTGGACCTCTTCTTACTTCAGCATCTGCAAGGGGGCCGGCGGCAAGGCTCCGGTGACCATCCAGGCTGTACCTGTGATCGTCCCTCTGGAGCTGATGTCCAGTAGCCAAGAAGCCAATCCATCCTGCACGCAGGTGAGTTCACTTCTTCTCCCCTAAGTCCCTCGTTGCAGTGATCCTGTTGCCAGCAGGACTCACTGTAAAATAAAAAACCTAAGCTAAACTTTTCTAAGCAGCTCTTTAGGAGAGCCACCTAGATTGCACCCTTCTCGGCCGGGCACAAAAATCTAACTGGCTTGGAGGAGGGTCATAGGGGGAGGAGCCAGTGCACACCACCTGATCGGAAAGCTTTACTTTTGTGCCCTGTCTCCTGCGGAGCCGCTATTCCCCATGGTCCTTTCAGGAACCCCAGCATCCACTAGGACGATAGAGAAAATATATAAGTGCAATAAATGATGGTGCCTTCAGAGCAGTGGCGTCACAACGTGGGTGCGGGGGGTGCGGCCCGCACCCGGGTGTTCCCCTCTGAGGGGTGACACCAAAGTGCCGGCTCCTGCTCAGTGGCAGGAGCTGGATGCTGCAACCCGGCTCCTGTCACAGTGCAGAAGCCAGCACTGCAGATTCAGCAGTCTCCGGGTGAAGCCCGCATCCCCCGGACCCACAATGTGCCGAAAAGGGGTCGGGACACGAAGCCACGCCCCCTTCAGTGAAGCCACGCCCCATTTTCACCCGCTGCCGCACCGGGTGTTTTACGCCTCTGCTTCAGAGTGTATGTGGATACTCATCAAATGAAAGACTGCGGCACTCGAATGATAGATACAAACTTGAAGTTTAGTGAATTGCTTACAAGCCAATGTTTCGGTCCTGCAATGCACTGTTTTCAAGGCTGGCAAACTGACATAAAGAACAAAAAATATATATATAAACACAGCTCAACCTGGTGCGCTCACATAAATAGTTACATATTAAGCACTGATGGTGCCATACTCACGCAAATAGTCAAATGGTTCTGTGAGCTTACTTTTTCATATACAGCCATGAGTGCCACACCATCCTTGTTTAATATATCTATTCACTCCGCCCCCAGTCCCCAATCCTCTTAAGTCTTATAGCTAAGGCTATGGTGCGTTTACACATCTCACCAAATTTTTTGTTGTCAGCCTGTCCAATAATTGTGTGTTGTTCAGCTTTCTCCCATCATAACACTATATATAAATGGTGTTAAGTTTTGGTGAAAAGTTTGGGAAAAAAGTTTCATATCTAACATTACTGATAACTCCCCATTAAATGATATGGGGGCCTCAGCTATACATGACAGCCAGTACAGGGGGCATGTAGCTGGTCTCATGGCCACTGCCACAGCATTCCGTGAGGCAGAATGACAGTTGGTGTTAACGGTCCAGAGCTGAGCAGCCAGCGATGGAGGCCAGTAAAGGAAAGCGGCGACCCCAACCCCAAAATGCGATGAAAGAAGAGAAAAAGAGCATTGAGAAGAGGCGTGGAGTGAAGAGGAGCGCACAGGAGAGGTGCAGAGCGAAGAGGAGCGGAGAGAAGAGCAGAGACAGAAAGATTGGAGGAGAAAATAGCAGAGGTGCTGTACCATCCAGCAGTCCTCAAAATCCCAACGGGGAAGATGTTATCAAATTCCAGCTCATTACAATCAACGAGCTTGGCGAGTATGAGAACCCCCCGACTGGAGCAGGGAACAGGCCAAGTCTCACTGCAGAGGGTCATCTGTACAAAAGAGAGAAACCATCTTCCCCTGAGGCTGTAACTGGCAAGAAAAAGAGGAAACGTCAGATAAAAGAAGGGACAGGACAGCAGAAGAGGGGGAAACACCAAGATGATGAGCATAGAAAGCAGAAAAGGAGACATCTGGATGTGGCCGTGGTCCAAGAGAAGGTCAAGGGCAGTGATTTCACCCCTCCATTGGACAGACCAGGTAAGGAGGTATTAATGGTTTTCACAGAAAACTCTTTCTTAATATGGAGAACTTGCTCCACTGCTACTAACTATAGATCAAACTGTAGCTGACTGTTCATTTATTTCAATGTTTCTTTCACATAGAGGGGCAGATGTACTAAGCTTTGAGGGGGGATAAAGTACCAACCAATCAGCTCCTTATTGTTATTTTTCAAAAATAGACTAACATGGCAGTTAGGATCTGATTGGCTGGTACTTTATCTCTCTCCAAGTATCACTCCCCAAGGCTTAGTACATAAGACCCAGAGTGTGGTATTGTGGCATCCAGAAATTATATGAGAGATTGAAGTACATTGTTTGAATTGGGTTCAATCTGCCAGATAAATGGGCATTAGAGTCCTGGAAGCTTGGAGCGATCCCCACTACAGTCAGCTAGTAAATGTGCTACATAATAGTGCCAAATTCTCATATAGAGCATATTTCATCACCTCTAAAATAACAAATCTACTTCTTTTGCGGTACTTTCTCAGTGTACCAGTGATGGGGGCTGTTACACTATTGGCTACTTAGCTGCTAGAGGCCCTGCCTGGGATTACCTGTGATCGGCCTTTTATATTAAACGCAGATAATGATCCCTGCTGCTTCCCTGGGGCACGGAAATGACAGTTGGTCGGTTGTGCTGCCTAGCCCCGCCCCCTCCCCCCAGCTGTTACCTGGAACCTGCCTGTGGCCAAGTTATACCAAGCACTACTTAGGGGGGGTATCCATCACGTCTAATGTTATCACACCTATCACCCCCAAAATCCACTTATCACACCTTGTGCGCTCCCAAAAACGGGATTCACGCAATAATTCAAGCCGGCAAAAGCAGAGATAAGTATAGGAGAAAATGGGGAAATCTGCCTGTACCCTGCAAAAAGCCAAACTAACATATGAAACATTATAGAAGTCTATTAGTGGCCATACAAAAAAACTAATTTGTTAAAAAATATGAAAAAAATGTTAGAAAGCAATTTGTGTGTGTACATATATATATATATTGTGTGTGTATAAAATGCAGGTCCCCGTGCACCTCACTACTGATTACTCCTCATCATCATTTTATCACAGAGCTGAAGTCCTAAAATGATCATTTATACCAGGCCTGGCCAACCTGTGGATATCCAGCTGTTGTGGAACTACAAGTCCCAGCATGCCCTGCCACAGTTTTAGCATTCCCTAATAACAAAACTGTGTTAGGGAATGCTGGAATTGTAGTTTCACAACACCTGTAAAGCCACAGGTTGGTCAGGCCTGATTTATAGTATATAGTGGAATATAACTTGTATATCTCAGGTAGATAAATCAGGCTTTTCCTGTTATACACGGAATGAAAAAAACCCAGGCAGGATATATAACCACAGAGGATATAATAGTCACCTGTAATAATTAAGATATGTCTACACCAGAAAAATCAGTGAATAATATGGAGTAAGAGACTGTGCTGAGTGACTGAGCTCTGTGTTATAAACCCCATAGAGCCCTGTATGTATAATACACCCTAATAGTTGTCAGGAATTGGGAGCGTGTTACACATCACAGTGACAATATGTTGCTGTAAGTGACTGTGAATTGGGGACTTTTGTTGTTAATGATGTAAAGATGTCTGTAGCTGCACTAAAGCTAAAATACAAATTGTATTTAATAAAATAAAAGAACTAATAACACATGTAAATGTGTGGAAATTATATGTGTGGCACTTTTAGAAAACAAAAATAACTTGGATTTGGTTTAAATATCCTTTACAATGGGCCTTAAAATACAAGATGGCATAGGCCCCGATGCAGCAGCTGAATACTGATTTGTATAATATCCACTGTCTGACTCATCATTTATATAAAGAGTAGATGTATAACCTCTTCCTTTATTACCCCAATAGGAGGCAGCAGAGTCTCCTCAGCCGGCCCCGGCTGCAGAACCCCATTATCCATCGGGCGGTTCATTTACCACCAAGAGCTCGGCCGTGGCAGCTACGGAAGAGTAAGATTTGTGTTTTCTGTCTGATTTCTCATGTTGTCATCATTATACTAACTGTAGTGTATATATACACAGCTATATATAATAAAAAACCTGCCATAGTGACATTGGTTACACAATAGTCATTTATATAGGTTTGTGTCCAAATTAGTGATGAGCGGGTTCGGTTCCACGGAAACCGAACCCACCCGAACTTCACCCATTTTACACGGGTCCGAGGCATACTCGGATTCTCCCGTATGGCTCGGTTAACCCGAGCGCGCCCGAACGTCATCATCCCGCTGTCGGATTCTCGCGAGATTCGGATTCTATATAAGCAGCCGCGCGTCGCCGCCATTTTCACTCGTGCATTGGAAATGTTAGGGAGAGGACGTGGCTGGCGTCCTCTCCGTTTATTGTTGAACTTGATTGATTGTGCTTTATTGCTTAATTGTGGGGAGGACTGGGGAGCAGCTGTATAATATAGGAGGAGTACAGTGCAGAGTTTTGCTGATCAGTGACCACCAGTTTTATCCGTTCTCTGCCTGAAAAAAACGCTCCTTATCTGTGCTCAGTGTGCTGCATATATCTGTGCTCACACTGCTTAATTGTGGGGACTGGGGAGCAGCTGTTTATATAGCAGGAGTACAGTGCAGAGTTTTGCTGACCGTGACCACCAGTATACGTTGTCTGCCTGAAACACACTCCATATCTGTGCTCAGTGTGCTGCTTTATTGTGGGGACTGGGGACCACCAGTATAATATTATATAGGAGGAGTAGTACAGTGCAGAGTTTTGCTGACCAGTGACCACCAGTATACGTTGTCTGCCTGAAAAACACTCCATATCTGTGCTGCATTGTAGACAGTATATAGTAGGAGTACAGTGCATAATTTTGCTGACCACCAGTATATAATATATAGGAGTACGGTACAGAAGGCCACTGCTGTACCTACCTCTGTGTCGTCAAGTATACTATCCATCCATACCTGTGGTGCATTTCATTTTTTCACAGTTTGCTGACCACTAGTATATAATATATAGCATTACGGTACAGTAGGCCACTGCTGTACCTACCTCTGTGTCGTCAAGTATACTATCCATCCATACCTGTGGTGCATTTCATTTTTGCACAGTTTGCTGACCACCAGTATATAATATATAGCAGTACGGTACAGTAGGCCACTGCTGTACCTACCTCTGTGTCGTCAAGTATACTATCCATCCATACCTGTGGTGCATTTCATTTTTGCACAGTTTGCTGACCACCAGTATATAATATATAGCAGTACGGTACAGTAGGCCACTGCTGTACCTACCTCCGTGTCGTCAAGTATACTATCCATCCATACCTGTGGTGCATTTCGTTTTTGCACAGTTTGTTGACCACCAGTATATAATATATAGCAGTACGCTACAGTAGGCCACTGCTGTACCTACCTCTGTGTCGTCAAGTATACTATCCATCCATACCTGTGGTGCATTTCATTTTTGCACAGTTTGCTGATCACCAGTATATAATATATAGCAGTACGGTACAGTAGGCCACTGCTGTACCTACCTCTGTGTCGTCAAGTATACTATCCATCCATACCTGTGGTGCATTTCATTTTTGCACAGTTTGCTGACCACCAGTATATAATATATAGCAGTACGGTACAGTAGGCCACTGCTGTACCTACCTCTGTGTCGTCAAGTATACTATCCATCCATACCTGTGGTGCATTTCAGTTTTGCACAGTTTGCTGACCACCAGTATATAATATATAGCAGTACGGTACAGTAGGCCACTGCTCTACCTACCTCTGTGTCGTCAAGTATACTATCCATCCATACCTGTGGTGCATTTCAGTTGTGTGCAGTATATATAGTAGTAGGCCATTGCTATTGATACTGGCATATAATTCCACACATTAAAAAATGGAGAACAAAAATGTGGAGGTTAAAATAAGGAAAGATCAAGATCCACTTCCACCTCGTGCTGAAGCTGCTGCCACTAGTCATGGCCGAGACGATGAAATGCCAGCAACGTCGTCTGCCAAGGCCGATGCCCAATGTCATAGTAGAGAGCATGTAAAATCCAAAAAACAAAAGTTCAGTAAAATGACCCAAAAATAAAAATTGAAAGCGTCTGAAGAGAAGCGTAAACTTGCCAATATGCTATTTACGACACGGAGTGGCAAGGAACGGCTGAGGCCCTGGCCTATGTTCATGGCTAGTGGTTCAGATTCACATAAGGATGGAAGCACTCATCCTCTCGCTAGAAAAATGAAAAGACTTAAGCTGGCAAAAGCACAGCAAAGAACAGTGCGTTCTTCTAAATCACTAATCCCCAAGGAGAGTCCAATTGTGTCGGTTGCGATGCCTGACCTTCCCAACACTGGACGGGAAGAGCTTGCGCCTTCCACCATTTGCACGCCCCCTGCAAGTGCTGGAAGGAGCACCCGCAGTCCAGTTCCTGATAGTCAAATTGAAGATGTCACTGTTGAAGTACACCAGGATGAGGATATGGGTGTTGCTGGCGCTGGGGAGGAAATTGACAAGGAGGATTCTGATGGTGAGGTGGTTTGTTTAAGTCAGGCACCCGGGGAGACACCTGTTGTCCGTGGGACGAATATGGCCATTGACATGCCTGGTCAAAATACAAAAAAAATCAGCTCTTCGGTGTGGAATTATTTCAACACAAATGCGGACAACAGGTGTCAAGCCGTGTGTTGCCTTTGTCAAGCTGTAATAAGTAGGGGTAAGGACGTTAACCACCTAGGAACATCCTCCCTTATACGTCACCTGGACCGCATTCATCAGAAGTCAGTGACAAGTTCAAAAACTTTGGGTGACAGCGGAAGGAGTCCACTGACAACTAAATCCCTTCCTCTTGTAACCAAGCTCCTGCAAACCACACCACCAACTCCCTCAGGGTCAATTTCTTCCTTACCCAGGAAAGCCAATAGTCCGCAGGCCATGTCACTGTCAAGTCTGACGAGTCCTCTCCTGCCTGGGATTCCTCCGATGCATCCTTGAGTGTAACGCCTACTGCTGCTGGCGCTGCTGTTGTTGCTGCTGGGAGTCGATCGTCATCCCAGAGGGGAAGTCGGAAGACCACTTGTACTACTTCCAGTAAGCAATTGACTGTCCAACAGTCCTTTGCGGGGAAGATGAAATATCACAGCAGTCATCCTGCTGCAAAGCAGATAACTCAGGCCTTGGCAGCCTGGGCGGTGAGAAACGTGGTTCCGGTATCCACCATTAATTCAGAGGCAACTAGAGACTTGATTGAGGTACTGTGTCCCCGGTACCAAATACCATCTAGGTTCCATTTCTCTAGGCAGGCGATACCGAAAATGTACACAGACCTCAGAAAAAGACTCACCAGTGTCCTAAAAAATGCAGTTGTACCCAATGTCCACTTAACCACGGACATGTGGACAAGTGGAGCAGGGCAGACTCAGGACTATATGACTGTGACAGCCCACTGGGTAGATGTATTGCCTCCCGCAGCAAGAACAGCAGCGGCGGCACCAGTAGCAGCATCTCGCAAACGCCAACTCGTTCCTAGGCAGGCTACGCTTTGTATCACCGCTTTCCAGAAGAGGCACACAGCTGACAACCTCTTACGGAAACTGAGGAAGATCATCGCAGAATGGCTTACCCCAATTGGACTCTCCTGGGGATTTGTGACATCGGACAATGCCAGCAATATTGTGCGTGCATTACATCTGGGCAAATTCCAGCACGTCCCATGTTTTGCACATACATTGAATTTGGTGGTGCAGAATTATTTAAAAAAACGACAGGGGCGTGCAAGAGATGCTGTCGGTGGCCCGAAGAATTGCAGGCCACTTTCGGCATTCAGCCACCGCATGCCGAAGACTGGAGCACCACCAAACATTCCTGAACCTGCCCTGCCATCATCTGAAGCAAGAGGTGGTAACGAGGTGGAATTCAAACCTCTATATGCTTCAGAGGATGGAGGAGCAGCAAAAGGCCATTCAAGCCTATACATCTGCCCATGATATAGGCAAAGGAGGGGGAATGCACCTGACTCAAGCGCAGTGGAGAATGATTTCAACGTTGTGCAAGGTTCTGCAACCCTTTGAACTTGCCACACGTGAAGTCAGTTCAGACACTGCCAGCCTGAGTCAGGTCATTCCCCTCATCAGGCTTTTGCAGAAGAAGCTGGAGACATTGAAGGAGGAGCTAAAACAGAGCGATTCCGCTAGGCATGTGGGACTTGTGGATGGAGCCCTTAATTCGCTTAACCAGGATTCACGGGTGGCCAATCTGTTGAAATCAGAGCACTACATTTTGGCCACCGTGCTCGATCCTAGATTTAAAACCTACGTTGTATCTCTCTTTCCGGCAGACACAAGTCTGCAGAGGTTCAAAGACCTGCTGGTGAGAAAATTGTCAAGTCAAGCGGAACGTGACCCGTCAACATCTCCTCCTTCACATTCTCCCGCAACTGGGGGTGTGAGGAAAAGGCTAAGAATTCCGAGCCCACCCGCTGGCGGTGATGCAGGGCAGTCTGGAGCGAGTGCTGACATCTGGTCCGGACTGAAGGACCTGCCAACGATTACTGACATGTCGTCTACTGTCACTGCATATGATTCTCTCACCATTGAAAGAATGGTGGAGGATTATATGAGTGACCGCATCCAAGTAGGCACGTCAGACAGTCCGTACGTATACTGGCAGTAAAAAGAGGCAATTTGTAGGCCCTTGCGCAAACTGGCTTTATTCTACCTAAGTTGCCCTCCCTCCAGTGTGTACTCCGAAAGAGTGTTTAGTGCAGCCGCTCACCTTGTCAGCAATCGGCGTACGAGGTTACTTCCAGAAAATGTGGAGAAGATGATGTTCATCAAAATGAATTATAATCAATTCCTCCGTGGAGACATTCACCAACAGCAATTGCCTCCATAAAGTACACAGGGACCTGAGATGGTGGATTCCAGTGGGGACGAATTAATAATCTGTGAGGAGGGGGATGTACACAGTGAAAGGGGTGAGGAATCGAAGGATGATAATGAGGTGGACATCTTGCCTCTGTAGAGCCAGTTTGTGCAAGGAGAGATTGATTGCTTCTTTTTTTGGTGGGGGCCCAAACCAACCAGTCATTTCAGTCACAGTCGTGTGGCAGACCCTGTCGCTGAAATTATGGGTTCGTTAAAGTGTGCATGTCCTGTTTATACAACATAAGGGTGGGTGGCAGGGCCCAAGGACAATTCCATCTTGCACCTCTTTTTTCTTTTCTTTTTCTTTGCATCATGTGCTGTTTGGGGACAATTTTTTTGAAGTGCCATCCTGCCTGACACTGCAGTGCCACTCCTAGATGGGCCAGGTGTTTGTGTCGGCCACTTGTGTCGCTTAGCTTAGTCACACAGCGACCTTGGTGCGCCTCTTTTTTTCTTTGCATCATGTGCTGTTTGGGGACAATTTTTTTGAAGTGCCATCCTGCCTGACACTGCAGTGCCACTCCTAGATGGGCCAGGTGTTTGTGTCGGCCACTTGGGTCGCTTAGCTTAGTCACACAGCGACCTTGGTGCGCCTCTTTTTTTCTTTGCATCATGTGCTGTTTGGGGACAATTTTTTTGAAGTGCCATCCTGCCTGACACTGCAGTGCCACTCCTAGATGGGCCAGGTGTTTGTGTCGGCCACTTGGGTCGCTTAGCTTAGCCATCCAGCGACCTTGGTGCGCCTCTTTTTTTCTTTGCATCATGTGCTGTTTGGGGACAATTTTTTTGAAGTGCCATCCTGCCTGACACTGCAGTGTCACTCCTAGATGGGCCAGGTGTTTGTGTCGGCCACTTGGGTCGCTTAGCGTAGTCACACAGCGACCTTGGTGCGCCTCTTTTTTTCTTTGCATCATGTGCTGTTTGGGGACAATTTTTTTGAAGTGCCATCCTGCCTGACACTGCAGTGCCACTCCTAGATGGGCCAGGTGTTTGTGTCGGCCACTTGGGTCGCTTAGCTTAGCCATCCAGCAACCTTGGTGCGCCTCTTTTTTTCTTTGCATCATGTGCTGTTTGGGGACAATTTTTTTGAAGTGCCATCCTGCCTGACACTGAAGTGCCACTCCTAGATGGGCCAGGTGTTTGTGTCGGCCACTTGGGTCGCTTAGCTTAGTCACACAGCGACCTTGGTGCGCCTCTTTTTTTCTTTGCATCATGTGCTGTTTGGGGACAATTTTTTTGAAGTGCCATCCTGCCTGACACTGCAGTGCCACTCCTAGATGGGCCAGGTGTTTGTGTCGGCCACTTGGGTCGCTTAGCTTAGCCATCCAGCAACCTTGGTGCGCCTCTTTTTTTCTTTGCATCATGTGCTGTTTGGGGACAATTTTTTTGAAGTGCCATCCTGCCTGACACTGAAGTGCCACTCCTAGATGGGCCAGGTGTTTGTGTCGGCCACTTGGGTCGCTTAGCTTAGTCACACAGCGACCTTGGTGCGCCTCTTTTTTTCTTTGCATCATGTGCTGTTTGGGGACAATTTTTTTGAAGTGCCATCCTGCCTGACACTGCAGTGCCACTCCTAGATGGGCCAGGTGTTTGTGTCGGCCACTTGGGTCGCTTAGCTTAGCCATCCAGCGACCTCGGTGCAAATTTTAGGACTAAAAATAATATTGTGAGGTGTGAGGTGTTCAGAATAGACTGAAAATGAGTGGAAATTATGGTTATTGAGGTTAATAATACTATGGGATCAAAATGACCCCCAAATTCTATGATTTAAGCAGTTTTTGAGGGTTTTTTGTAAAAAAAAAAACCGAATCCAAAACACACCCGAATCCCACAAAAAATTTTCAGGGAGGTTTTGCCAAAACGCGTCCGAATCCAAAACACGGCCGCGGAACCGAATCCAAAACCAAAACACAAAACCCGAAAAATTTCCGGTGCACATCACTACTCCAAATCCCATTTGTGTCTGTCTGTAAATGCAGCAATTTACTGATGTGAATACTGCTACCCGTGGAAAAGGTGGTGTGTGTGAGTGGCGCGGGGGGGGGGGGGTTGTATTTTCTGCAAGGAGGATTTGGGCAGATTTGGGGGGTCTGTACTGATATCTCTGCTGATATACCTGTAGGATATACATTCAGTCAAAGAATATTATAGGAGAATGCAATATAGAGAATGTTAACTGTTTATATTAATGATGGGGTAGCATACCTCCCAACTTTGATCTCAGCGGTGGAGGGACAGCAACGTTTAGGGGGCGTGGCCTAATGTCAAGGGGCGTGGCTTCGCGACAAGTGCGATCGCAAGCCACGCCCCCGTTTTCGCCATTATGGGGGCATGAACAGCGCTGTGAGAGCTGCTGATCATGTCCCCTGTCCCTCTCTGCACACAGCATCTATTCACCGCTGCTCTCCTCAAAGCAGCGAGTGACAGGGAGGCATCTCCCAACTGCCCCCCCACCCGCGGGACACTGCGACCCGCGGGTGGGACAGCGGGACAGACCGTGAAAAACGGGACTGTCCCGCCAAAATCGGGACAGTTGGGAGGTATAGGGTAGTAGGTTGGACACTGAAGTGACATTGGTGTCTCCCACATTCCTGTCAGTTCTGTATAAGCAGCCACACTGCCTATTTACAGACAGAGCCGGCCCTAACCAATATGATGCCTTAGGCAAAATTTTGGCTGGTGCCCCCTAGTACCACCGCTGGTTCCGCCTCTGACTTTGCACCTCTTTCCCAGCACCATCACCCTTCACCTATAGCAGTCCTTATTTTGGTGTTTGTACCCACTATATTTTAAATAGGAAAAATTTGCACATTTGGCGCACAGCCCAATAAGTTGTGTGTTTTTGCTGGGAAGGGGCATGGCCACACAATAGTAACCTCAATTTCAATTACGCCACACAGTACTGCAACTTTATTCACATTTTATCATGTGATAGTGTCCATAATTTATATTACATCCCACAGCAGTATCACTTTACCTTATAAACATTACTCCTCACAGAAGAGCCCCTTATTCACATTATATCACACTGAATTGCTCCTTATTCACATTACACCACACTCTATTGCTCTTTATTCACATTAGATGACACAGTAGTGCCCTTTCTATATGCAACGCCACATAGTAGAGCACCTTATACACATAATGCCACACATTAGTAATGCATTTATACACCAAATTCCACAGTAATGCCCCTTACACATATGAGACACCTTATTAATGTCCTTATAAACATAATGCACCTTACACATTATGACAACCTTTATTAATGCCCTTTTACACATAATGTCCCTTACACATATGCCGCACATTATTAATACCCTTATACACATAATGACACACATAGTGCCCCCTACACATTTGCTGCACATTATTAGTGCCCCTATACACATAATGACACACATACAGTAGTACCCTGTAACGCATATGCCGCACATTATTAATGCCCTTATACACATAATAACACACACAGTGCCCCTTACACATATGTTGCACATTATTAATGCATCTTTACATGACACACATAATGCTCCTTACACATATTCCGAACACCACTGCACAACCAACCCACTCACATGCATACAGCACTCACACTGTCACTAACACTGTGACCTCTGCCTCTGCTTGGATATAGATGTGTCCTCATAAATCTTGCCTCAATGCTAAAGTCGGGCACACCTTTTTTTTTATGAAAATGCATCTTATTTGCATTGCTATGTCGCTAGGATGCACAAGCAGCTTCTGCTGATTAAAATGATATGCAGCATGCCTATATACTGTATGAGACTGGGGCTGTATCTGCATATGAAATGCTACACACAGAATATAGGCATGCCGCATATCATTTTAATCAGCAGAAGCTGCTGATGCCCCTAGGCATACCAAATGCCCTAGGCAATTGCCTAGTTTGCCTATGCCTATGGCCGGCTCTGTTTACAGAGACAGCTACTGGGTAAGGGAAGCGGGCAGCACCTTGATACTAGTCACTGCACAGTACAGTTGGCACATTTACATTTAAATGAATACTCTGGAGAAAAATAATACTTTTTACTATAGCACAGAAATAAATCCTGTATGTGCATGCTGTGGTAACAATATTTCTGTTCACATAATAAGAAAGTGCCCATCATATACATCTCCTAGTTACCCACATACTGTCCCAGCTCCAAACATATGGCATTGTCTGGTTAGCGTGTTTACCAAATGCAGGGCCAGTGCTAGGGTGTTCAGCGCCAACCTGCAAACAATAAATATGCACCTTCCCTCCTATACTTCATGCCACAAAAAAGGGGTGTGGTCTCACAAGGAAGGGGAATGGCCACACATTAGTTCCAGCAATTCAAATTATGCCACACAGTAGTGCCTCTTAGTTATATTACACCACACAGTAGTCTCCCTTATTCATGTTGCATAACATGGTAGTGGCTCTTCTTCACATTACATCACATGATAGTGCCTCTTACTCATATTACGCCATACAGTAATACCCCTTATACACGTTATGCCTTACAGTAGTACCCCTCATAGGCGGATCCAGGAAGGGGCACCCGGGCCCGTGCCCCCCTGTCGTTTCTGACTTCTTTTTTTCAAAGGGAGAACAGCAGCAGCACTACTGCTATTTCTGTCAGTCAGATTTGATAAAAGAGCCGGCAGGCACTAGGACCCGCCGCGGCTCTAACAGCAAGTCCGTGTGGTAACCAATGGGGAGGCTGGAGCTGCAGCTCCAGCCTCCCCCTGCTTACACTGCAACCTACCTCCCCCACTGCCAGCCGGCCGGAGTCCAGCCCAGGCGCGTGGGTCAAATGCCAGCATCGAGTAAGACTGTTACTTATGACGGCGCAGAAGGCTTCATTAGCCCTCACTGCACCTCACAGTTTCCCAGCACTTCCTTCTCCACTTCCTTTACCACCATGCTAGGTGCAGTCACACTCAGCCTAAGCTTTGAGAAGTCAGCCCGTGTGATTGTGACAGGGCTGTCCTGCAGATGTCTTATGCTGTTTGTTGGAGATCCAGCTGGCTGCTTCTGCTAATCAAAGATGGGCAGTTCGTGTCCTGCAGTCTGAGTCTCAAGACAAGGTATGCTGCACCTGCCACCACCAACTAAAAACTGTAATAATTATATTGTGCTGGGGTGCCTTCCAGGCTCCCATAACTAATGGAACAGGTGACCAACATTTCAAGGCCCAATCAGCCTTTTCATCAGGGTGAAACATTGGCAATAAACCAGGATGCACTCCTACAGCCAGTCATTACCTGATGGCGGGCGTATTCTTTGAGGCCACACCCCCTGTGATACCACACCCCTTATCTGGGAGCACACGTGCCTTAAGTGCATGTAAATAAAACTGTTTCTGTTCCCCTATCATGGTGCCCCCCCTTTCATTTTCTTCTGGATCCGCCCCTGGTACCCCTTATACACATTATGCCACAAAGCAGTACCCACATAGCACATAGTAGTACCCATATAGTAATATCACACAGTAATACCCCGTAGACTGTATGTCACACACAGTAATGTCCCTAAAATACTATGCCTCACACAGTAATGCCCTTAACACACTATGCCACAGACACACAGCAATGCCCTTTACATATTATGCCACATCTGGCGCTGGTTGTGAGCCACTGCAGCCACTCCTGATTGGCTGCCAGTGCGTGAGCTCTAATTGGCATGTGGCCTGTGTCAGATTGTGATGCAGTGGCTGGGATACACCATAGACAGGGTGGGGGGTGACATAGTGGCTGGGACAAAAAACCAAGGGGGATGACACAATGGCTGGGACAGAACCCAAGGGAGTTGACACAATGGCTGGGACAGAACACGAGGGGGTTGACACAGTGAAAGAACACAGAGGGGGGTGACAGTGACTGGGACAGAACACAGGTGGGTGAGACAATAGCTGGGACAAAACACACAGGGGGGTTGTGACACAGTGACAAGACATGGGGAGTGACACAACACAGAGGAGGTGACAATGACACACTGGCTGGGACCAAACACTGAGGGGTGGTGACACAGTGACAGAACACAGAGGGCATGACACAGTGACAGGTCATAGGTGGTGACACAGCTGGTGACATGGGGGGTGACACAGTACAGCACACTGGGGTGACAGTGACATGACATGGGGGTAACATAGTGACAGGACACGGGGGATGACACAGTGACAGAATATGGGGGGACACAGTGACAGGACACGGGGGTTACAGTGACAGAACACAGAGAGGGGTTGTGACACAGTGGCAGGACACGGGGGATGACACAGTGACAGGACACGAGGGGTTACAGTGACAGAACACAGAGAGGGGTTGTGACACAGTGGCAGGACACGGGGGATGACACAGTGACAGGACACGGGGGGTTACAGTGACAACACAGAGAGGGGTTGTGACACAGTGGCAGGACACGGGGGATGACACAGTGACAGGACACGGGGGGGGTGACACAGTGGCAGGACACGGGGGGTTGACAGTGACAGGACATGGGGGTGACACAGTGACAGAACATGGGAGTGACACAGTGACAGGACATGGGGGGTGACACAGTGACAGGACACGGGTGGACACAGTGACAGAACACAGGGGATGACACAGTGACAGGACATGGGGGGTGACACAGTGAAAAACACGGGGGGTGCGAACGCTTGTGCAGCAGAGCGCCTGCAAAATCTTTTGTGCAAAACAAGACCAGCCCTATAATTACTCTTCATGTGCATTGATTCTAACAATGGAGGGACGGCTTTTGATGTCACACGCCCGCCCAGCAAACGCCCAGCCACGCCTGCGTTTTTTTCTGCCACGCCTGCGTTTTAACAAACACTCCCTGAAAACGGTCATTTGCCACCCAGAAACGCCCACTTTAAGTCAATCTCCTTGCGGTCGGCTGGGCGTTTGGAATCGTCGCTAGAACCAGTGCAAAACCACAAAGGAATTTGTACCCGTACGACGCGTGTGCGCATTGCGGTGCATACGCATGCGCAGATTATCCATTTTTTTCACTGATCGCTACGTAGCGAACAACGGCAGCTAGCGATCAACTCGGAATGACTCCCACAGAGCGGAAAGGGGGGTGACACAGTAAGAAGATGGTGGGAGAACCCTCCCCTCACGATTACAAATGAGTCCCTTGTGTCCGCACCTCCTGGAATCCACAATGCTCCGCTGCTATTGGCTCATATTCCGGTGCATGCTGGTGCTGGAGGACACAGATGCCACAGACTGGAGTGGTAAC
This sequence comes from Pseudophryne corroboree, assembly GCF_028390025.1. Lineage (NCBI taxonomy): Eukaryota > Metazoa > Chordata > Amphibia > Anura > Myobatrachidae > Pseudophryne > Pseudophryne corroboree. The sequence continues at coordinate 539,319,482 of NC_086445.1, forward strand.
TAACTACTGGGTACCGCATGACTTGTGGGTGTTGTGCCCCCGTTCCCTCCCTCTGCCCAGTGACCTGACCTGCTGCGCAGCACTAGCAGCCACGACCACCCGATCAGGATGCAGTGTTTCTATCTCCTGCGCTGCCTGTCTGTGTTCTTAGCGGCCACGAGAGCACGTTTCCCGTAGTGTGCTGATGTCCACAGCTGGGGACTTCCTGGCAGCCGGGAGGGGGCCGGCCACAGCAGCAAGATGAGGCGCTGCAGAGGGAGAGGGGGTGGAGCTTGCTGCTATCTTACTGGCGGGAGGTTTTGGTTTGCTGAAGCTTGGCCGACCCACTGTTCTATAACTAGTGAAGAGGTGACCACTTTATTATTTTCAGTAAATTGTATGCCATGGTTCATACAGCTGCCGATGCTGCTGCCTGTGTAACATGTGCGGTGGAATCAGGCAGCAACAGTCATGTACAGAAGCATTGACACAGAGCAGGGAGAGCGCCTCTCCAGCTCGGTGCCTACCTGCTCTGCATTCCTTTGCTGAGTGGGTAGCGATGGACCTGACCAAATGCCACACTATAGCTTACAACTCAATACTGGAGGGGATTGGAACAGGACAGGGGCATTCTGTCATATATAAGGTATGTCTGTATCATGGATGGGTGCATGGAAAGCACACGGCTGCCCTTTATCCCCATCTGGTCTCCTTCATAATGACCTCTCACTATCCTCAGCACCAGTGGCAGGTGTGTGCAGCGCCCATTCACCTCTGCTACACAGAACAGCAGTGACCAGACCTCCCCAATTACCCCACAACATGGACAATGCAATGTAATCAAGACCAACATATCTTACTTTATTCATTCCAGGCATTTGTGCTTCCATTCTCTTATCTCCTGACACAGAATGTTCTCATTAGTTACTATATGAGCCATACCTCTTTCCTCCGGCTTCTGTAACGTCTCTCTGTACCGTACAGGTGTTACTGGCATCTGACACTGTCACCAGAAGGCAGCTTGCAGTGAAGGTCATTAAGAAAAGAGTTGTGGTGGAAGAAGATATGATAAGATCTGTGCTGGTGGAGAGAGAGGCACTGCAGGCTGTCAGGACGCCCTTTGTCGTCCGAGGGCTTTTTGCCTTCCAGACTGAGGTAAGTTCATGTATATTTCTACTAACCCTCTTGGTCTTGGTTTATACTGTTCCTGGGAATAAAAATCTATAGGTAGTCGTTTATCAAGAAGCGCTGCTTAATTGGTTTACCAATATAATAACTAGAGATGAGCGCCGGAAATTTTTCGGGTTTTGTGTTTTGGTTTTGGGTTCGGTTCCGCGGCCGTGTTTTGGGTTCGACCGCGTTTTGGCAAAACCTCACCGAATTTTTTTTGTCGGATTCGGGTGTGTTTTGGATTCGGGTGTTTTTTTCAAAAAACCCTAAAAAACAGCTTAAATCATAGAATTTGGGGGTAATTTTGATCCCAAAGTATTATTAACCTCAAAAAACATAATTTACACTCATTTTCAGCCTATTCTGAACACATCACACCTCACAATATTATTTTTAGTCCTAAAATTTGCACCGAGGTCGCTGTGTGAGTAAGATAAGCGACCCTAGTGGCCGACACAAACACCGGGCCCATCTAGGAGTGGCACTGCAGTGTCACGCAGGATGTCCCTTCCAAAAAACCCTCCCCAAACAGCACATGACGCAAAGAAAAAAAGAGGTGCAATGAGGTAGCTGTGTGAGTAAGATTAGCGACCCTAGTGGCCGACACAAACACCGGGCCCATCTAGGAGTGGCACTGCAGTGTCACGCAGGATGTCCCTTCCAAAAAACCCTCCCCAAACAGCACATGACGCAAAGAAAAAAAGAGGCGCAATGAGGTAGCTGACTGTGTGAGAAAGATAAGCGACCCTAGTGGCCGACACAAACACCGGGCCCATCTAGGAGTGGCACTGCAGTGTCACGCAGGATGTCCCTTCCAAAAAACCCTCCCCAAACAGCACATGACGCAAAGAAAAAAAGAGGCGCAATGAGGTAGCTGACTGTGTGAGAAAGATAAGCGACCCTAGTGGCCGACACAAACACCGGGCCCATCTAGGAGTGGCACTGCAGTGTCACGCAGGATGTCCCTTCCAAAAAACCCTCCCCAAACAGCACATGACGCAAAGAAAAAAAGAGGCGCAATGAGGTAGCTGACTGTGTGAGAAAGATAAGCGACCCTAGTGGCCGACACAAACACCGGGCCCATCTAGGAGTGGCACTGCAGTGTCACGCAGGATGTCCCTTCCAAAAAACCCTCCCCAAACAGCACATGACGCAAAGAAAAAAAGAGGCGCAATGAGGTAGCTGTGTGAGAAAGATAAGCGACCCTAGTGGCCGACACAAACACCGGGCCCATCTAGGAGTGGCACTGCAGTGTCACGCAGGATGTCCCTTCCAAAAAACCCTCCCCAAACAGCACATGACGCAAAGAAAAAAAGAGGCGCAATGAGGTAGCTGTGTGAGTAAGATTAGCGACCCTAGTGGCCGACACAAACACCGGGCCCATCTAGGAGTGGCACTGCAGTGTCACGCAGGATGGCCCTTCCAAAAAACCCTCCCCAAACAGCACATGACGCAAAGAAAAAAAGAGGAGCAATGAGGTAGCTGACTGTGTGAGTAAGATTAGCGACCCTAGTGGCCGACACAAACACCGGGCCCATCTAGGAGTGGCACTGCAGTGTCACGCAGGATGTCCCTTCCAAAAAACCCTCCCCAATCAGCACATGATGCAAAGAAAAAGAAAAGAAAAAAGAGGTGCAAGATGGAATTATCCTTGGGCCCTCCCACCCACCCTTATGTTGTATAAACAAAACAGGACATGCACACTTTAACCAACCCATCATTTCAGTGACAGGGTCTGCCACACGACTGTGACTGATATGACGGGTTGGTTTGGACCCCCCCCAAAAAAGAAGCAATTAATCTCTCCTTGCACAAACTGGCTCTACAGAGGCAAGATGTCCACCTCATCTTCACCCTCCGATATATCACCGTGTACATCCCCCTCCTCACAGATTATCAATTCGTCCCCACTGGAATCCACCATCTCAGCTCCCTGTGTACTTTGTGGAGGCAATTGCTGCTGGTCAATGTCTCCGCGGAGGAATTGATTATAATTCATTTTAATGAACATCATCTTCTCCACATTTTCTGGATGTAACCTCGTACGCCGATTGCTGACAAGGTGAGCGGCGGCACTAAACACTCTTTCGGAGTACACACTTGTGGGAGGGCAACTTAGGTAGAATAAAGCCAGTTTGTGCAAGGGCCTCCAAATTGCCTCTTTTTCCTGCCAGTATAAGTACGGACTGTGTGACGTGCCTACTTGGATGCGGTCACTCATATAATCCTCCACCATTCTATCAATGTTGAGAGAATCATATGCAGTGACAGTAGACGACATGTCCGTAATCGTTGTCAGGTCCTTCAGTCCGGACCAGATGTCAGCATCAGCAGTCGCTCCAGACTGCCCTGCATCACCGCCAGCGGGTGGGCTCGGAATTCTGAGCCTTTTCCTCGCACCCCCAGTTGCGGGAGAATGTGAAGGAGGAGATGTTGACAGGTCGCGTTCCGCTTGACTTGACAATTTTGTCACCAGCAGGTCTTTCAACCCCAGCAGACCTGTGTCTGCCGGAAAGAGAGATCCAAGGTAGGCTTTAAATCTAGGATCGAGCACGGTGGCCAAAATGTAGTGCTCTGATTTCAACAGATTGACCACCCGTGAATCCTTGTTAAGCGAATTAAGGGCTGCATCCACAAGTCCCACATGCCTAGCGGAATCGCTCCGTGTTAGCTCCTTCTTCAATGCCTCCAGCTTCTTCTGCAAAAGCCTGATGAGGGGAATGACCTGACTCAGGCTGGCAGTGTCTGAACTGACTTCACGTGTGGCAAGTTCAAAGGGCATCAGAACCTTGCACAACGTTGAAATCATTCTCCACTGCACTTGAGACAGGTGCATTCCATCTCCTATATCGTGCTCAATTGTATAGGCTTGAATGGCCTTTTGCTGCTCCTCCAACCTCTGAAGCATATAGAGGGTTGAATTCCACCTCGTTACCACTTCTTGCTTCAGATGATGGCAGGGCAGGTTCAGTAGTTTTTGGTGGTGCTCCAGTCTTCTGTACGTGGTGCCTGTACGCCGAAAGTGTCCCGCAATTTTTCTGGCCACCGACAGCATCTCTTGCACGCCCCTGTCGTTTTTTTAAAAAATTCTGCACCACCAAATTCAAGGTATGTGCAAAACATGGGACGTGCTGGAATTTGCCCATATTTAATGCACACACAATATTGCTGGCGTTGTCCGATGCCACAAATCCACAGGAGAGTCCAATTGGGGTAAGCCATTCCGCGATGATCTTCCTCAGTTGCCGTAAGAGGTTTTCAGCTGTGTGCGTATTCTGGAAAGCGGTGATACAAAGCGTAGCCTGCCTAGGAAAGAGTTGGCGTTTGCGAGATGCTGCTACTGGTGCCGCCGCTGCTGTTCTTGCGGCGGGAGTCCATACATCTACCCAGTGGGCTGTCACAGTCATATAGTCCTGACCCTGCCCTGCTCCACTTGTCCACATGTCCGTGGTTAAGTGGACATTGGGTACAACTGCATTTTTTAGGACACTGGTGAGTCTTTTTCTGACGTCCGTGTACATTCTCGGTATCGCCTGCCTAGAGAAGTGGAACCTAGATGGTATTTGGTAACGGGGGCACACTGCCTCAATAAATTGTCTAGTTCCCTGTGAACTAACGGCGGATACCGGACGCACGTCTAACACCAACATAGTTGTCAAGGACTCAGTTATCCGCTTTGCAGTAGGATGACTGCTGTGATATTTCATCTTCCTCGCAAAGGACTGTTGAACAGTCAATTGCTTACTGGAAGTAGTACAAGTGGGCTTACGACTTCCCCTCTGGGATGACCATCGACTCCCAGCGGCAACAACAGCAGCGCCAGCAGCAGTAGGCGTTACACGCAAGGATGCATCGGAGGAATCCCAGGCAGGAGAGGACTCGTCAGACTTGCCAGTGACATGGCCTGCAGGACTATTGGCATTCCTGGGGAAGGAGGAAATTGACACTGAGGGAGTTGGTGGGGTGGTTTGCGTGAGCTTGGTTACAAGAGGAAGGGATTTACTGGTCAGTGGACTGCTTCCGCTGTCACCCAAAGTTTTTGAACTTGTCACTGACTTATTATGAATGCGCTGCAGGTGACGTATAAGGGAGGATGTTCCGAGGTGGTTAACGTCCTTACCCCTACTTATTACAGCTTGACAAAGGGAACACACGGCTTGACACCTGTTGTCCGCATTTCTGGTGAAATACCTCCACACCGAAGAGCTGATTTTTTTGGTATTTTCACCTGGCATGTCAACGGCCATATTCCTCCCACGGACAACAGGTGTCTCCCCGGGTGCCTGACTTAAACAAACCACCTCACCATCAGAATCCTCCTGGTCAATTTCCTCCCCAGCGCCAGCAACACCCATATCCTCCTCATCCTGGTGTACTTCAACACTGACATCTTCAATCTGACTATCAGGAACTGGACTGCGGGTGCTCCTTCCAGCACTTGCAGGGGGCATGCAAATAGTGGAAGGCGCATGCTCTTCACGTCCAGTGTTGGGAAGGTCAGGCATCGCAAACGACACAATTGGACTCTCCTTGTGGATTTGGGATTTCAAAGAACGCACAGTTCTTTGCGGTGCTTTTGCCAGCTTGAGTCTTTTCAGTTTTCTAGCGAGAGGATGAGTGCTTCCATCCTCATGTGAAGCTGAACCACTAGCCATGAACATAGGCCAGGGCCTCAGCCGTTCCTTGCCACTCCGTGTGGTAAATGGCATATTGGCAAGTTTACGCTTCTCCTCCGACAATTTTATTTTAGGTTTTGGAGTCCTTTTTTTTCTGATATTTGGTGTTTTGGATTTGACATGCTCTGTACTATGACATTGGGCATCGGCCTTGGCAGACGACGTTGCTGGCATTTCATCGTCTCGGCCATGACTAGTGGCAGCAGCTTCAGCACGAGGTGGAAGTGGATCTTGATCTTTCCCTAATTTTGGAACCTCAACTTTTTTGTTCTCCATATTTTATAGGCAGAACTAAAAGGCACCTCAGGTAAACAATGGAGATGGATGGATTGGATACTAGTATACAATTATGGACGGACTGCCACGGTTAGGTGGTATAAAAAAACCACGGTTAGGTGGTATATATTATAATAATAATACAATTATGGATGGACGGACTGCCTGCCGACTGCCGACACAGAGGTAGCCACAGCCGTGAACTACCGCACTGTACACTGGTTGATAAAGAGATAGTAGTATACTCGTAACAACTAGTATGACACTATGACGACGGTATAAAGAATGAAAAAAAAACCACGGTTAGGTGGTATATATTATAATAATAATACAATTATGGATGGACGGACTGCCTGCCGACTGCCGACACAGAGGTAGCCACAGCCGTGAACTACCGCACTGTACACTGGTTGATAAAGAGATAGTAGTATACTCGTAACAACTAGTATGACACTATGACGACGGTATAAAGAATGAAAAAAAAACCACGGTTAGGTGGTATATATTATAATAATAATACAATTATGGATGGACGGACTGCCTGCCGACTGCCGACACAGAGGTAGCCACAGCCGTGAACTACCGCACTGTACACTGGTTGATAAAGAGATAGTAGTATACTCGTAACAACTAGTATGACACTATGACGACGGTATAAAGAATGAAAAAAAAACCACGGTTAGGTGGTATATATTATAATAATAATACAATTATGGATGGACGGACTGCCTGCCGACTGCCGACACAGAGGTAGCCACAGCCGTGAACTACCGCACTGTACACTGGTTGATAAAGAGATAGTAGTATACTCGTAACAACTAGTATGACACTATGACGACGGTATAAAGAATGAAAAAAAAACCACGGTTAGGTGGTATATATTATAATAATAATACAATTATGGATGGACGGACTGCCTGCCGACTGCCGACACAGAGGTAGCCACAGCCGTGAACTACCGCACTGTACACTGGTTGATAAAGAGATAGTAGTATACTCGTAACAACTAGTATGACACTATGACGACGGTATAAAGAAAGAAAAAAAAATACCACAGTTAGGTGGTATATATTATAATAATAATACAATTATGGATGGACGGACTGCCTGCCGACTGCCGACACAGAGGTAGCCACAGCCGTGAACTACCGCACTGTACACTGGTTGATAAAGAGATAGTAGTATACTCGTAACAACTAGTATGACACTATGACGACGGTATAAAGAATGAAAAAAAAACCACGGTTAGGTGGTATATATTATAATAATAATACAATTATGGATGGACGGACTGCCTGCCGACTGCCGACACAGAGGTAGCCACAGCCGTGAACTACCGCACTGTACACTGGTTGATAAAGAGATAGTAGTATACTCGTAACAACTAGTATGACACTATGACGACGGTATAAAGAATGAAAAAAAAACCACGGTTAGGTGGTATATATTATAATAATAATACAATTATGGATGGACGGACTGCCTGCCGACTGCCGACACAGAGGTAGCCACAGCCGTGAACTACCGCACTGTACACTGGTTGATAAAGAGATAGTAGTATACTCGTAACAACTAGTATGACACTATGACGACGGTATAAAGAATGAAAAAAAAACCACGGTTAGGTGGTATATATTATAATAATAATACAATTATGGATGGACGGACTGCCTGCCGACTGCCGACACAGAGGTAGCCACAGCCGTGAACTACCGCACTGTACACTGGTTGATAAAGAGATAGTAGTATACTCGTAACAACTAGTATGACACTATGACGGTATAAAGAATGAAAAAAAAACCACGGTTAGGTGGTATATATTATAATAATAATACAATTATGGATGGACGGACTGCCTGCCGACTGCCGACACAGAGGTAGCCACAGCCGTGAACTACCGCACTGTACACTGGTTGATAAAGAGATAGTAGTATACTCGTAACAACTAGTATGACACTATGACGACGGTATAAAGAAAGAAAAAAAAATACCACGGTTAGGTGGTATATATTGTAATACAATTATGGATGGACGGACTGCCTGCCGAGTTCCGACTGCCGACACAGAGGTAGCCACAGCCGTGAACTACCGCACTGTACTGTGTCTGCTGCTAATATAGACTGGTTGATAAAGAGATAGTATACAATACATACAACAATATACTACTATACTGGTGGTCAGGCACTGGTCACCACTAGTCACACTGGCAGTGGCACTCCTGCAGCAAAAGTGTGCACTGTTTAATTTTAAATTAATATAATATTATGTACTCCTGGGGGCTCCTGCTATAACAACCTGCAGTGCTCCCCAGTCTCCCCCACAATTATTATAAGCTTTGCCTTTTATACATTGATGTGCAGCACACTGGGCTGAGCTGAGTGCACACAGACTGAGTCACACTGTGTGACTGGCTGCTGCTGTGTATCGTTTTTTTTCAGGCAGAGAACGGATATAGCAGAGAACGGATATATTATATTAAAATAAATAAAAGTTAACTAACAACAACTGCACTGGTCACTGTGGTAAACTCTGTCTGACTCTGCACAATCTCTCTCTCTCTTCTAATCTAATTTCTAATGGAGAGGACGCCAGCCACGTCCTCTCCCTATCAATCTCAATGCACGTGTGAAAATGGCGGCGACGCGCGGCTCCTTATATAGAATCCGAGTCTCGCGAGAATCCGACAGCGTCATGATGACGTTCGGGCGCGCTCGGGTTAACCGAGCAAGGCGGGAGGATCCGAGTCTGCTCGGACCCGTGAAAAAAACATGAAGTTCGTGCGGGTTCGGTTTCAGAGAAACCGAACCCGCTCATCTCTAATAATAACCACTTAATAATACATTAATAGTAATATATAATAATTGTATTCAACAATATATGGCCATACAGAACAGTAAAATTAATGTGGACTCATACACATAAAAAACCCATCTGTGCTATCTGAGGGAGGCAGGGGGATCGGCTTTGTCTGCTATTCCCACAACAGTGGATGTTTACACAGCTCAGCTTTTTCTATATGAAGCGAACAATAAGAAGTTTATCGGACTCCATATATGCTTAGCCCCCGGCTTGTGCTACTTAAGGAAGGTAGGAGGGTCGGCTTTGCTTCTTACCCACAACAGTACTTTATACAGTCCAGTTTTCCTGCATGATGCTTTTAATGTGAGTGACTTGGGGCCTTATTCAGGTTTGTTAGCAAAACCCCCCCAAAAAAACAACGCACTAATGGGCAAAACCATGTGCACTGCAGGTGGGGCAGATGTAACATGTGCAGAGAGAGTTATATTTGGGTGGGGTGTGTTCAAACTGAAATTGAACTTGCAGTGCAAAAATAAAGCAGCTGGTATTTACCCTGCACCTACTGTAGCAGATTCTATTTCTGGGCATCTTTCCATCTTAATAATAATACTAAGATGACTTTTATGTAGAAAACAATTTTATGTATTACTTTTATTATAGTATCATACCTCTACTCTATTACACACTGCATCTGTAATTCAGCACATATGTTTAACCTGACTAAAATAAGCTAACCCTGTATTTTGCAGTTAGATTTGATTGCAGACAATGCACAACCCACAGGAAATTCAGATATTCTGTCTCTATCCATCTCATCAAATAATTTACTCATTAGCCCAGTTATTAATTATACCCTATAATTATAATTTATCACCGCAATAATAAATTGAAGACTAGCGGCATGTAATAAAAATCACTTGCAGCTATAGGGGCTCTGATAGGTGCCTGTTCTAGTGTTTGTAATAGTATAGAGATCACTAATACGATCTCTTTACTTATGTGCGGTCTGACTGCACATATGTGAGCGGGGAGTGTCAGGGAGGGATCCTATAGATCCCTCTCCTAGTACCTTTTGTGGAATATAGCCCATAGGCTACAACGGATAACCTACTGGGGCCAAGGTGGTGTTACCTACCGGGGCCAAGATGGTGCTACCTACCGGGGCCAAGATGGTGTTACCTACCGGGGCCAAGATGGTGCTACCTACCGGGCCAAGATAGTGTTACCTACCAGGGCCAAGATGGTGTTACCTACCGGGGCCAAGATGGTGTTACCTACCGGGGCCAAGATGGTGTTACCTACCAGGGCCAAGATGGTGTTAGTTAACGAGGCCAAACGATGTCATGCTTTACATTCTGGAACTTGGTAAATTTGGCATTGAAGCAATCGCCACAGAAATCTATGGAGGCTGCTTTTGCAATTGAAAACTGGGAATCACAGTGAGTTATGTGCTGTCTGTAGATGCCAATGATTAGGAACATTAATATATCATAATATGTCTTCTAACAGGAGCTCCTCTTCCTGGGAATGGAGTATGCCAATGGAGGAGACCTTTATGACCTATTGGAAAGAACTGGTGCCTTGGACCTAAACACGGCAACGTAAGAGCTGAAAGGAGACTGAGTGGATGAGTGTCTGGTCACAGAATACATTCAGGGTTACAGGGATTGGTGGATGGAGTCATTGTATTAATATAATATATGTAATATGTAAGAGTCAGACATGTAATGATGGATTCTGGATCAGCATTGGCTGAATGACATTCATATGGTGGCCCATACACATCACATTTGTGTCATGGTCATGCATGAAAGCCTCCACTGGTATTGGTGTGTGCACTAATATACTCATGTCAGCATTACATCTCTGCACTGACTGGTACAAAGGCCTATTCTGCCTTCTATTGTCACTCACAACCAGGTGACATCTGAATGTGAGATATCCCATAAGACAGGGGCCCATGTATCAAACAATATTTGTGGCTGTGTCCGTGAAAACACTCATTTTCTGGGGCTAGCCACAAATATTATGTACCCCAGCAATGTAAGAAGGAGGGATCGCAGCAGGTATCTCCCCGGAAGTGGCCGCTGTGTGATCTTAGCTGACCGCGCATGCGCAGTAGCCCCGGCAGCCATCACAGCACATGGCAGGGATGAGATCCTTTCAGAGTCCTTGTTCCTGCAGGTGCTGATTGATACATCAGCTCGTTGTGATCACATATTGCAATGTGATCCTGGGAAGTAAGATCCCGCTCAGATCACATTGAATATACAATCTATGATAAATGCCCCCCAGTGTGCTATACCGTCCTGAGCAGTAGGGAGAGGTGTTATCAGTGTGTTATGTATTTATGTAGTGAGTTGTACATCCCAGTGTCACATGGTACAGGTGTAATTCTGTGTGTAGCCTCTTTCTAAACCTGTTACAGATGGTTACAGTGGTTTCCTTTCTTTCTCTGCCAGTTTCTATGCAGCGGAGATTGTGTGTGGACTGGAACATCTGCATTCCAAGGGCTACATCCATCGGTAAGTACATCTATCCTCTCATTGTAGTAGATCATTGTTTCCTGTCTCAGTTCTGACGCTAATATTATATGTCTTTGTACACTTGTGTCTTATTTACAATGATGAGTGCAGGAGACTGACCATACACAGATAGGGCCTGATGCTGGGTTGTATGGAAATCACCCTGAGCTGCATGCATGGAAGACGTGTGTATATTCCCCATATGCAGAGCTGTAGGCGTCTTGCTGTGCGCCCGCCTTCTATGTGTATGATTGGTTTACTTCTAATCAACGCTATCAGTGCACACTTGTACCTACCCTATACTAGGTGTAATAGATACACCTGGTCACAGCCATATTTACTCTTACACCTAGAATAGCCGCAGTGATACACCCTCACTGAGCTTGGTCTATATGAGACATACGTCCCAACATCGTCAATGTCCAAATAGGGACACTGCTGCGTGCCAAAGGCACACGCCCATGAAAAGGGGCAGTGGCCTCATGATAAGGGGGTGTGGCTTTGTTGGAATGCCCGCGATTGCGAGCCACGAGCCCATTTCCGTCACTATGGGGCATACCCAGTGCTCTGTGAGCTGCAGGCCAAGCCCCCAGCCTCTCTGCTTCCTGTGAATAGACGCTGTGCACATTGATTATGGGAAAACCCTTTGTAGTGTTTAATTGCATATTGAAAGATGTAATTGTAAGTTATGTCATGTGCTGGTCCATCTCAGCAGCTTGTTTTACTTAGAGGATCTTCCTTTTTACAGAGACATCAAACCAGAGAATATTCTCATCCATGGAGACGGCCATATTAAGATTGCAGATTTGGGCCTTGCATTAAACAACATGCATGAAGGAGACGTCGCCACTGAATATGCAGGAACAACAGGCTATATTGCCCCCGAGGTGAGTTATAAAGGATATTAGTAGATTTCTCATATATAGGACTAAGGGAGTAGTTCAGACCTGATCGTACCAGCAAATTTGTTAGCAGTTGGGCAAAAACATGGGCCTAATTCAGACCTGGTCGCAAGCAGGCGTTTTCTGCACTGCTGCGACCAGGTAGACGCCGCCTACAGGGGGAGGGGGTAATCGCTGTGCAGGGGTGCGAATGCATGTGCAGAGAGCTGCACAAACAAAAGTTTGTGCAGTCTCTGCACAGTTCAGGACTTACTCAGCCGCTGCGATGATCCGGCCAGGAGCTGACATCAGGAACCCTCCCTTCAAACGGCTGGACACGCTTGCATTTCTTCGGACACTCCCTGGAAACGGTCAGTTGACACCCACAAACGGCCTCTTCCTGTCAATCTTCTTGCGATCGCCAGTGCGATCACTTTCTTCGGTAAGTCCGTTGCTTCCTTGTCACTGGGGAGACCTCGCGCATGTGCTTTGCGGTGGATACGCATGCTCAGTTCATACCCGATCGTTGCGGTGCGAAAACGCACAGCAGTGATCGGGTCTGAATGACCCCCCCATGTGCACTGCAGGTGGGGCAGATGTAACATGTGCAGAGAGAGTTAGATTTGGGTGGGTTATTTTGTTTCTGTGCAGGGTAAATACTGGCTGCTTTATTTTTACACTGTAATTTAGATTTCAGTTTGAACACACCCCACCCAAATCTAACTCTCTCTGCACATGTTATATCTGCCCACCCTGCAGTGCAAATGGGGGATAATTCAGACCTGATCGCTCGCTAGCTTTTTTTTGCAGTCCTGCATTCGCATAGTCCCCACCCATCAGGGAGTGTATTTTAGCTGTGCAAGTGTGCGATCGCATGTGCAGCCGAGCGGTACAAAAAAACTTTGTGCAGTTTCTGAGTTGCCCAGAACTTACTCAGCTGCTGAGATCACTTCAGCCTGTCCGGGGCCGAAATTTACGTCAGACACCCGCCCTGCAAAGGCTTGGACATGCCTGTGTTTTTCCAACCACGCCCTGAAAACGGTCAGTTGTCACCCACAAATGCCTTCTTCCTGTCAATCTCCTTGTGATCGGCTGTGCGAATGGATTCTTCATAAAACCCAGTGGCAAACGCAGGATTTGCATGGGGGGGGGGGGGGTTTCCAGAACTGGGCGGAGCCAATCACGGGGGTGGGGACTGAGGTGACCCAGTATATGCTGGGTCCGTAAAACTAGTGTGTGTGTGTGTGTGTGTGTGTATGTATATATATATATATATATATATACATACACATACACACATACATATTAGAGATGAGCGGGTTCGGTTTCTTTGAATCCGAACCCGCACGAACTTCACTTTTTTTTCCACGGGTCCGAGCGACTCGGATCTTCCCGCCTTGCTCGGTTAACCCGAGCGCGCCCGAACGTCATCATGACGCTGTCGGATTCTCGCGAGGCTCGGATTCTATCGCGAGACTCGGATTCTATATAAGGAGCCGCGCGTCGCCGCCATTTTCACTCGTGCATTGAGATTGATAGGGAGAGGACGTGTCTGGCGTCCTCTCCATTAGAATAGAGATAGATAGATTAGATAGAGAGAGATTGTGCAGAGTCGCAGACAGAGTTAGTTTACCACAGTCAGTGACCAGTGCAGTTGCTAGTTAACTTTTATTTAATATAATATATCCGTTCACTTCTCTCTGCTATATCCGTTCTCTGCCTGAAAAAAAAAACGATACACAGCACAGTCAGTCACACAGTGTGACTCAGTCTGTGTGCACTCAGCTCAGCCCAGTGTGCTGCACAGTCATCAATGTATAAATTAAAAGCTTATAATTAATTGTGGGGGAGACTGGGGAGCACTGCAGGTTGTTAGCAGGAGCCAGGAGTACAATTATATTAATTAACAGTGCACACTTTTGCTGCAGGAGTGGTGACCAGTGCCTGACCACCAGTATAGTATTGTTGTATACTACTAATATCTCTTTAAATATCAACCAGTCTATATTAGCAGCAGACACAGTACAGTGCGGTAGTTCACGGCTGTGGCTACCTCTGTGTCGGCACACGGCAGGCAGTCCGTCCGACCAGAATTGTATTATTTATTATTATATACCTACCACCTAACCGTGGTTTTTTTTTCATTCTTTATACCGTCATAGTGTCATCCTAATTGTTACGAGTATACTACTATCTCTTTATCAACCAGTGTACAGTGCGGTAGTTCACGGCTGTGGCTACCTCTGTGTCGGCACACGGCAGGCAGTCCGTCCGACCAGAATTGTATTATTTATTATTATATACCTACCACCTAACCGTGGTTTTTTTTTCATTCTTTATACCGTCATAGTGTCATCCTAATTGTTACGAGTATACTACTATCTCTTTATCAACCAGTGTACAGTGCGGTAGTTCACGGCTGTGGCTACCTCTGTGTCGGCACACGGCAGGCAGTCCGTCCGACCAGAATTGTATTATTTATTATTATATACCTACCACCTAACCGTGGTTTTTTTTTCATTCTTTATACCGTCATAGTGTCATCCTAATTGTTACGAGTATACTACTATCTCTTTATCAACCAGTGTACAGTGCGGTAGTTCACGGCTGTGGCTACCTCTGTGTCGGCACACGGCAGGCAGTCCGTCCGACCAGAATTGTATTATTTATTATTATATACCTACCACCTAACCGTGGTTTTTTTTTCATTCTTTATACCGTCATAGTGTCATCCTAATTGTTACGAGTATACTACTATCTCTTTATCAACCAGTATACAGTGCGGTAGTTCACGGCTGTGGCTACCTCTGTGTCGGCACACGGCAGGCAGTCCGTCCGACCAGAATTGTATTATTTATTATTATATACCTACCACCTAACCGTGGTTTTTTTTTCATTCTTTATACCGTCATAGTGTCATCCTAATTGTTACGAGTATACTACTATCTCTTTATCAACCAGTGTACAGTGCGGTAGTTCACGGCTGTGGCTACCTCTGTGTCGGCACACGGCAGGCAGTCCGTCCGACCAGAATTGTATTATTTATTATTATATACCTACCACCTAACCGTGGTTTTTTTTTTCATTCTTTATACCGTCATAGTGTCATCCTAATTGTTACGAGTATACTACTATCTCTTTATCAACCAGTGTACAGTGCGGTAGTTTACGGCTGTGGCTACCTCTGTGTCGGCACACGGCAGGCAGTCCGTCCGACCAGAATTGTATTATTTATTATTATATACCTACCACCTAACCGTGGTTTTTTTTTCATTCTTTATACCGTCATAGTGTCATCCTAATTGTTACGAGTATACTACTATCTCTTTATCAACCAGTGTACAGTGCGGTAGTTCACGGCTGTGGCTACCTCTGTGTCGGCACACGGCAGGCAGTCCGTCCGACCAGAATTGTATTATTTATTATTATATACCTACCACCTAACCGTGGTTTTTTTTTCATTCTTTATACCGTCATAGTGTCATCCTAATTGTTACGAGTATACTACTATCTCTTTATCAACCAGTGTACAGTGCGGTAGTTCACGGCTGTGGCTACCTCTGTGTCGGCAGTCGGCAGGCAGTCCGTCCATCCATAATTGTATTATTATTATAATATATACCACCTAACCGTGGTTTTTTTTTCATTCTTTATACCGTCATAGTGTCATACTAGTTGTTACGAGTATACTACTATCTCTTTATCAACCAGTGTACAGTGCGGTAGTTCACGGCTGTGGCTACCTCTGTGTCGGCAGTCGGCAGGCAGTCCGTCCATCCATAATTGTATTATTATTATAATATATACCACCTAACTGTGGTTTTTTTTTCATTCTTTATACCGTCGTCATAGTGTCATACTAGTTGTTACGAGTATACTACTATCTCTTTATCAACCAGTGTACAGTGCGGTAGTTCACGGCTGTGGCTACCTCTGTGTCGGCAGTCGGCAGGCAGTCCGTCCATCCATAATTGTATTATTATTATAATATATACCACCTAACCGTGGTTTTTTTTTCATTCTTTATACCGTCGTCATAGTGTCATACTAGTTGTTACGAGTATACTACTATCTCTTTATCAACCAGTGTACAGTGCGGTAGTTCACGGCTGTGGCTACCTCTGTGTCGGCAGTCGGCAGGCAGTCCGTCCATCCATAATTGTATTATTATTATAATATATACCACCTAACCGTGGTTTTTTTTTCATTCTTTATACCGTCGTCATAGTGTCATACTAGTTGTTACGAGTATACTACTATCTCTTTATCAACCAGTGTACAGTGCGGTAGTTCACGGCTGTGGCTACCTCTGTGTCGGCACTCGGCAGCCCGTCCATAATTGTATATACCACCTAACCGTGGTTTTTTTTTCTTTCTTTATACATACATACTAGTTACGAGTATACTATCTCTTTATCAACCAGTCTATATATTAGCAGCAGACACAGTACAGTGCGGTAGTTCACGGCTGTGGCTACCTCTGTGTCGGCACTCGGCAGCCCGTCCATAATTGTATACTAGTATCCAATCCATCCATCTCCATTGTTTACCTGAGGTGCCTTTTAGTTGTGCCTATTAAAATATGGAGAACAAAAATGTTGAGGTTCCAAAATTAGGGAAAGATCAAGATCCACTTCCACCTCGTGCTGAAGCTGCTGCCACTAGTCATGGCCGAGACGATGAAATGCCAGCAACGTCGTCTGCCAAGGCCGATGCCCAATGTCATAGTACAGAGCATGTCAAATCCAAAACACCAAATATCAGTAAAAAGCCTCTTTTTTTCTTTGCGTCATGTGCTGTTTGGGGAGGGTTTTTTGGAAGGGACATCCTGCGTGACACTGCAGTGCCACTCCTAGATGGGCCCGGTGTTTGTGTCGGCCACTAGGGTCGCTAATCTTACTCACACAGCTACCTCATTGCGCCTCTTTTTTTCTTTGCGTCATGTGCTGTTTGGGGAGGGTTTTTTGGAAGGGCCATCCTGCGTGACACTGCAGTGCCACTCCTAGATGGGCCCGGTGTTTGTGTCGGCCACTAGGGTCGCTAATCTTACTCACACAGCTACCTCATTGCGCCTCTTTTTTTCTTTGCGTCATGTGCTGTTTGGGGAGGGTTTTTTGGAAGGGACATCCTGCGTGACACTGCAGTGCCACTCCTAGATGGGCCCGGTGTTTGTGTCGGCCACTAGGGTCGCTAATCTTACTCACACAGCTACCTCATTGCGCCTCTTTTTTTCTTTGCGTCATGTGCTGTTTGGGGAGGGTTTTTTGGAAGGGCCATCCTGCGTGACACTGCAGTGCCACTCCTAGATGGGCCCGGTGTTTGTGTCGGCCACTAGGGTCGCTAATCTTACTCACACAGCTACCTCATTGCGCCTCTTTTTTTCTTTGCGTCATGTGCTGTTTGGGGAGGGTTTTTTGGAAGGGACATCCTGCGTGACACTGCAGTGCCACTCCTAGATGGGCCCGGTGTTTGTGTCGGCCACTAGGGTCGCTTATCTTACTCACACAGCGACCTCGGTGCAAATTTTAGGACTAAAAATAATATTGTGAGGTGTGAGGTATTCAGAATAGACTGAAAATGAGTGTAAATTATGGTTTTTGAGGTTAATAATACTTTGGGATCAAAATGACCCCCAAATTCTATGATTTAAGCTGTTTTTTAGTGTTTTTGGAAAAAAACACCCGAATCCAAAACACACCCGAATCCGACAAAAAAAATTCGGTGAGGTTTTGCCAAAACGCGTTCGAACCCAAAACACGGCCGCGGAACCGAACCCAAAACCAAAACACAAAACCCGAAAAATTTCAGGCGCTCATCTCTAATACATATACACATATACATAGCATATTAAACATGCATACATATATCAGGGACGTGCGGTGAGCTAAATATCTCAGGAGGCACTGACTAGCACCAGAGCCAGATTTACATGCAATATTTGAGCCAAAGCGTACATCTGGGCATTATACACAGGTGCAGCAGTATAAACTCCTGGAAATTTGGTGACTTTTGATCAGAGATGTGCGGAAAAGTTAGCCAGGTGAGGCACTGCCTCCCCTGCCATAGACTTTTTACTCCAGAGTTTTGGCTATACAAATTATTAGAATAATGCAAAGAAGATATTTCAAACATATTTTTAGTATTTATTATATACTTTATGCAGTCAAAACTCTGGCACAAACGTTAGTATGACAGGAAAGGCTCTGCCTCACCTGCCTCACCCCACCGCATGTCACTGACATATATATATATATATATATATATATATGTACACACACATACAGTACACATATATGTGTGTGTGTGTGTGTGTTTGTGTTTATATGTATGTATGTATATATACATGAGTATATATGTATGCACATGGATATATATGTACTATAATTAAAATAAAGTAAACTTTTATTGCACTTACAAGTGCCACCAGGAAGACAGCAGGCTGCAGAGGACGCTAGACAGCCATTAATAATACTCATGCAGCTAAAAATTATTATTTTTTAGTGGAGGGGGGTTTCTGGGTGCTCGGAACCCCCCCCTGGGTGCGCCACTGAATCCCATCGCACAGCAACGATCCTCTTTGTACCCGACCGACAATGTTTTGCCCAACTGCTAACAAATTTGCTGCTACGATCAGGTCTGAATTACCCTTTTAATCTAATAGCCTCCCGAGTTCACTGAGAGGGTTATTCAGGTTTGTTAGCAAATCAAAAAGGCACACTAATGGGCAAAACCGTGTTGCACTGCAGGTGGGGCAGATATAACATGTGCAGAGAGAGTTAGATTTGGGTGGGTTATATTGTTTCTGTGCAGGGTAAATACTGGCTGCTGTATTTTTATACTGCAATTTCGATTTCAGTTTGAACACACCCTACCCAAATCTAACTCTCTCTGCACATGTTACATCTGCCCCACCTGCAGTGCAACATGATTTTGCCTATTAGTTTGAGTCTGCCCGATTTTGAAACCAACAATTATTTTAGGTTGTTTTAGAATTTTGTTGCTGCTTTAAAAAACGGGCAGACTCGCACAAAGGGGGTCATTCCGAGTTGTTCGCTCGTTGCCGATTTTCGTTATATTGCGATTAGTCGCTTACTGCGCATGCGCAAGGTTCGCAGAGCGCATGCGCTTAGTTATTTTACACAAAAGTTAGGTATTTTACTCACGGCATAACAAGGTTTTTTCATCGTTCTGGTGATCGTACTGTGATTGACAGGAAGTGGGTTTTTCTGGGCGGAAACTTGCCGTTTTCTGGGCGTGTGCGAAAAAAACGCTTGCATTTCTGGGAAAAACGCGGGAGTGTCTGAAGAAACGGGGGAGTGTCTGGGCGAACACTGGGTGTGTTTGTGACGTCAAACCAGGAACGAAACTGACTGAACTGATCGCAGTGGCTGAGTAAGTCTGGAGCTACTCAGAAACTGCTAAGAAATTTCTATTCGCAATTCTGCTAATCTTTCGTTCGCAATTCTGCTAAGCTAAGATACACTCCCAGAGGGCGGCGGCTTAGCGTGTGCAATGCTGCTAAAAGCAGCTAGCGAGCGAACAACTCGGAATGAGGGCCAAAGTCCAGCAACTCGGAGGCTATTACATTTAGCCCATAATTTATCCTAAATAGCAAGTACGCTTGTACAGATAATTATATCTTCCTCAGGATGACCTAAGCACAAGTAGAAGGCCACGTTGTAGTACATCATATCTCAGTTATTTAGCTTGCGAATATATACAATAATAAAGCACAAAATGATGCTGCAGTCAGGGGAGGTTTATGAGAGGAGGGATCCCATGTGCAGACTCTGTGGTATTACGGTACAGTAGCCTCTGGCAATGTGGATCTCCGGGAACATATTGCCCGTGCCCTGTTCCCAGAGACTTTTCTACTGCACATGCGCATATCTCCGGGAACATGATGCAGTGGGGATTTGTGCTGCGACTGCAGCACCGACGCGGGACATCAGAGAGGTAAGTATATAAACATGGGTTCAAGCTATGAATATGTCAGTGGTTGCTGTCTATTTCTTTATTTTTTATCTATTGATAGACATAGAGAAAGGGAGGCAGAGAGAGGCAGATCTCCACTTTTTGGTTTTCAAGAGACCAGGAAATGATGTTATAACATTTGAGGGCTTATTGGTCAGGCCCTTTAGTCCCAGTAGTCACGCGGAAACAGGGCTAAATGCCACAAATTTAAGTAAAAAGGCTACTAAGTCTCTGTGATATCTCCAGCATTCCTGTAGGTAATAGCGCACACTGCAGTCCCCCTACAATGTGCGGGAATGTAATTGTTGTGCTATTTATCAAGCTCAGAAAAGTAAATGTTTTGGGAGTTTGACAGTGTTAGTAAATGCCATCTTCATATGGTGTTAGCTTTCTTATCAATTGAAAGAGGATTCAGAGTGTGTAGAATGATCCCCTTGGTTGTAAATGTTTGAGAAAAGCTGGTACCACTAAGGGTTACTACTATCATCCCCACCAACATGTAGGAGGAGGGATCTTCAGGATCTGGGCGCACTATTGCACATGCTTGGTCTGCTGACTGTGCCAGGACAAGTGGGGTGTGCCAGTATCGGAGATATCTGCTGCGGCCTCCCATCTTTGCTCATAAACGCAGCCCATATAGGTTTCTAATTTGTACTGATCCATAGGTTTATGATGTATAGGTATCCATAGGATCCCTCTCCAGTTACTCTTGATATGGCATGAGATATGGAGCCAAGGAGCTTGGTAAATTCAGCAAAACACCAGTCCCTATAGAAACTTATGGGGCTGCTATTGTGAGTGATAACAGGGAACCACAGCAGGCACTGTATCTCCAATAGCTGCTGTGCTCCCCTGCACATATATTATTTGAATACTTATTACTTACAGGTACCTCATGACAACATGTGTTTTGGGAGGATTTTCCACAAATATTTATTGATAAATAGGCTCCATAAAGTGATAAAATCAGTAAATAAAATATATTACTTTTTGTGTATAACATTTACCAGTATAATTATTCTAATTAGTGATCTGTTACATGTATGTATTATTTCCTTTGACACATGTGAACTCCCCAATGAAAAATTGCTCTTACACCAATGTATGTGAGTTAGTACAGTGTATACTGTTCAGACTTATATTAACATTATTGTGAATAATCCTATAGCATATAGTAAATTATGTCATTCTTTTGGCAGATGGAAGATTTCCTCGGGTATAACACCTCGGCAGACTGGTTCTCATTTGGAGTTGTCCTATTCCAAATGCTGACCGGACAATCCCCGGAAGATAGCAGGCTAGTTGGCGTACAGGACTTTTCATTAGACCCTGATGCTGAAAACATCATTGAAAAGGTGAGTGTGAGTAAGTGCTGAGTATGCAGCTCAGGTTGCCAGATCACTCTTTGACTTTGTTGCAGGATAGAAAACAGAGAGTTGTAGTAAATGGAGTGCATTCACAGGAGGGAAGTGTTACCAGTGGAGTACCCCAGAGATCTGTACTTGGGCCAGTGCATTTTAATATCTTTATTGGTGACATTACTAATGGCATTAAAGGGAAAGTATGCTTTTTTGCAGATGACACAAAGGTATGCAACAGGGTAGACACACCAGGAATGGTAAAACATGCAAAATCATACACTTGGGTCTCAAAAGTCCAAAAGCTATATATAGTATTAATGGCACTATACTGGAAACTACTGAGGAGGAAAGGGATCTAGGAATCACTAGTTCAGGTGACATAAAGGCAGTTAAACAATGTAACAAAGCAATAAGGAAGGCTAGTCAAATGCTTAGTTGCATAGGGAGAGGAATCAGCAGCAGAAATAAGTAATAATGCCACTGTATAGGTCATTGGTACGGCCTCATCTAGAATACTGTGTTCAATTCTGGTGGCCATATCTTCAGAAGAATATTAATACTTCAGAGACTGTACAAAGAAGAGCAACTAAAATGGTGCATGGCCTACATCACAGAACTTACCCAGAAAGACTAAAATATCTCAATATGTAAAGTATGGAGCAGAGAAGGGAAAGGGGGGATATGATAGAAACTTTCAAATATATCAAGGGTTTTAACAAAGTCCAGGAGGGAAACATTCTTCAAATGAAGAGAAGTATTAGAACACAAGGACATACACTGAGACTGGAGGGAGGTAGGTTCAGGGGAAATTTGAGGAAAAATTACTTCACAGAAAGAGTTGTGGACAAGTGGATTAGCCACCCATCAGAGGTGGTAGAGCATAAGACAGTACAGCAATTTAAGCATGAATGGGATAGGCATAAGTATATCATTTACAAAGAAATAAAGATCAAATAAGGTTTGAGGTAAACATATGGTAAAATAGGGGCAGACTAGATGGGCCAAGTGGTTCTTATCTGCCAACACATTCTGTTTTCCCAATATTGTTATATTGGGCATCGCATCCACCACAGCAATGGAGGGATCGCAGCAGGTATCGGATACTTGCAGCGATCCCTCCTTTATACATTCCAGGGATACACAGTATTTGTGGCTAGCTGCTGAAAACAGGTGTTTTTTGTGACAGCCGTAAATACTGTTTGATAAATGGGCCTCTTAGTCTATAATCTCAATGAAGAAGAAATTACCCTTGGAAAAGCGTCTATATTGGTCTTACAGGTTCCCAAGGAAAGGTTTTAATACTTTTCAGTGTCCTGCATCAGTGTTCAGAGACAATTTCCAATTTCTACATAAGGTGCAAGTTACACTTCTCTGCCCTGGGTGTATGTCTTACTCCTGTTACTCTGATCCCGCCTGAAGGTCAGGCATGGAGCATTTCCTATCTGATACCCAGTAAGAGGAGAGGGGGAGGGGCAGATGGAATCGGCCTTGTCTGATTTTTTTTTATTTTTTTTACTTATCTCCACATTTACTGATGGCAGCCCTGGTTACTGCTGTGTGTGTTATGCATTATGTATGGGGGTAACCCCAGCGCAGACACGCAGCATGTGTATTTCATACCTGTGCCATGTATTAAATGACTGACCTGAGAACCCAACATACATCATTTAAAACACAGATATCATATACATATTTCTTTTGAAGTCTAAAAAATGATTGTGTAAACGACCTGTTACCTATCACACATTTATTCTTGAATATGATGTGGCAAAAGCTTGTCTGTCACTTGTTTGATGCTGCAAGTAAATAATATCTAATGAATGTCTAGATATATATGGGTCACACAATTTCATTTGCAGCTCAGCTGTTAAATGATTATGGTCTTGTTGCTCTTTTCAGCTCCTGTGTGAAGATCCTGATAAGCGTCTGGGTGTGGATGGTGTAATTAGAGACCATCCCTTCTTCTGGAGTATGGATTGGGAGAGGCTAGAGGCCCGCAAGATACCACCCCCATTCATACCCAGCAAAGTAAGTGCACTGTTATACCCCTTTACATTGCCTGAGGCGGGTCGCACACGGGAGCCTGACACAGGTGCTTCCTGCATGTGACCTGCCTCAGGCCCCTCATCGCTGCTGTCTCCAACCCGGCATATTGCCGGGTTGGTAACGTCAGCAGTGACGCGGCGGGGGCTGCGCTTAGAGATCATATGATCCCCAAGCGCTGCCCATCCACACAGAGTGAACAGGAAATGGGTCGCATTGACCCGGCTTCCTGTTCACACAGCACAGTGAGCCGGGTTGAATATGCGTTCAACCCTGCTCGCTACTCGAGTTGGAATACTGGGTAGCTCAGCCCGGTTTATTCCAACTGGGCCCTTTCAGACCACACAGCAACATGGGTTATGCGCGCTCATGTGCAATAACCCGTGTAAAAAGCTGGCAGTCTAAGAATCTTGTACTGTGTACAGTATGTCTGTGGTGTGTATGTATAAAGCTGCCATGGCTCATTTCTTACTGACATTTGGTGTAGTCAGTATATAAATTGCAGTCAGATGATAATTGGTACAGGTGAATGTGAATTCCCCTGATATGAAAACAATATTATTAAATACTTGTATTGTCTGACAGGGTTGGGCCTAGCAGTGGGGATTCCGGCGGTCAGAATACCGACCCCAGGATCCTGGCTGCATTATGCCTGGGGGGGGGGGGGGCAGGGGAGGTGGGGGCAACAAAGCCCCTTGCAAGCTTGTGGCTTGCTGTGCTTGCCACAGGTTGTTCCCACTATATGGGTGTCGTGGACACCAACGAGTGGGAATGATCCCTGTTAGCATACCGACTGTAGGGCTTTTGATCGCTCAGTATCTCGGCATCGGCATGGTGACCACCGGGATCCCGAGCGCCGGTCAAATGACCAGATCCCGTATGACGTATATACAGTAAGGGCGTTCTCTCTCCCTGCTTAGATAAAATACATGTCTCTTATTTCTTCTCTCTGCAGCCACCTAAGAAGTCGCTTCCACACCTGGCGATCTCAGATCTTCTGTCAGCTACACCATCAGCCTGTGAGTCACCAATTAGTTCCGTCCACCAGGAACTCTTCTGGGGATTCTCATTTGAGACCAGGATATAGCTGTCCTGCTGCAGATTACATCGGGGAACCCTTCATGAGCTCTGCTGCACTTGATATGGCATAACATCACCCATCCATTCTCTGAGGCCCTTGTAACCAGTAACTATATCATCTGACGTTTCCTCAGTGAAGATAAGATCTTTAAACATCCTTGCCATCCTTGCCATAATAACATCATTTATTTAAATGTACACTGCAGTGAGCTTCTGAGCCTCTACGTCCCAAGCTCCAGTATCCATCAGAGGATGATAGAGAAGTAAGATCTAAGGAGTGTGATTGGCCGGCTATGGGGAAGGTGGAGGCCGGACTTTTTTTTTCTCTATCATCCTCCCACAAAGGAGAGGGATATAATAAGTTATCCAACTATTATAATATCATTTATGTAAATTTACACTCTGCGTGAGCTTGTGAGCCTCTACATCCAAAGCTCCAATATCCCACTCCCCTTATACTATATATACATGTAATGGCTGCGCTCCCCTGTAAATTTGTCACATGTCACTACCATTTCCAGTATTCCACCTACTGGTTCTGAGCTCTCATATCCCTATTGTATTCTAGATCTAGTTACTTCTGTCTTGTCCTCGATCGCAGACTCCAGTGTTTACTTTTTTGGATCTCCCCGTTTTTCCCTGGCACTATAGTACCACCCTCTTTCTCTTGTTTTCTGTCTTTGAGCAGCTCCTCTCTTCTTTGAGTCTTTCGTTCTATCGGCATTGACTCGGGTCACTCAGTCAAAGGTTAAGCTCATACTACCACCAGTGGCGTAAGTCCTGATGGCATCCCAGTACCGGTAGGCACATAAAGCCTTATGGGAAAAGCGGCTATTATAGGCAAGAAGACCTGCTGGTGAGTTCTACGAGTCTTAACCCAGGGTGTACAAGGGTCACTATCCAGAAGATCTTCAGGGGCAACAAACCCTTCTGATAGAAAATTCTTCAGTTGTAACAAAATTTTGTATACAAATGAATTTTAACTTATATACCTATATATTTATTACAGCTCTGCCTATTATTACAGAGTAAATATATAAATTGCAGATTTTTTTCTCAGAAATTTTTAAATTAAAGCACTACATGTCATACAATAAAGACATTGTAAATACAACATTTTCAGTGTACAGTCTCTTCATTGTAGGGAGATAATAGAACAAATGTAAAAAAAGAAGACAATATGCAAATATAACATGTATGGTTGCGGATAGAGTGTATTTAACACAGAATTTCAGTATCTGGCAATGAAAAGATCCAATTTAAATTATCACTAAGACAAATTTAAATATTGTGTTTTACCATGAATTGAAGATATCTAAAAATTGCTGTAGTACTGTCTTGCGGGCTGCCGTACTGACCAATAAAAGAAGTCATCTACATCCTTGCTGACTCTCACTGAGGGTGGAAACATGCCAAATATTGCCCATTCTGCTGTGAAGGGAACATGGGTAAGTAATGATGCTTCAGCATATTGTTTAACTTGCAAGCAGAATATCCTAATGGGCATGACCAAAGACCGTGATAAAGATCTGCATTGGATTCCCCACATCTATAGCAGGCATGGGTAAGAGATTGTCCCATGAGGAAACTCATATGTGGTGACAGATAAGCTCTGTGAAAAATGTTTAAAAACATTTCTGTATATATTGAAGAGGGCAAGATTCTGCATGAAGTTGTACGAGCAGCAAGAAAATCGTTGATTTCATAATTAGATAAGTTAGAGACAACCACTGTGCCAGCCCTTTAGTTGAAGCCAAATGATCTAAGTTGATTCTGAAATGTTGATAATAATGGGAAATAGCTTTTTTCAACAGGAGGTTTAGTTAGAAGGGCATGTTCTGGATTTTCCCAGTCTTTGAGCCTAATTCAGATCTGATAGCAGCAGCAAATTTGTTAGCTAATGGGCAAAACCATGTGTACTGCGGGGGAGGCAGATGTAACATGTGCAGAGAGAGTTAGATTTTGGTGGGTTATATTGTTTCTGTGCAGGGTAAATAATGACTGTTTTATTTTTACACTGCAATTTAGATTTCAGTTTGAACACCCCCCACCCAAATCTAACTCTCTCTGCACGTGTTATATCTGCCCCACCTTCGGTGCACATTGTTTTGCCCATTAGCTAACAAATTTGCTGCTGCAATCAGATCTGAATTAGGCCCATTGTCCGAGAACATCTGTATCACAGATCTAGTATAATGTTTGGCTTGCAGGAAGGCCAGAGGGTATCCCATCAAAGTGCCATGTATCTCCACTGCTTCAGTAACTGTAAGGACCCGATGTGTATCCCTATCAACCAGGCATCCCAGATTACCAATACCTCCTACCTCCCATATCGTGAGTAGATACATTGTCTGGCCATTCTGAAAGTCGGGATTGCCTATGAACAGAACAACCAATGATTTACAGGAGTTTAAGCCTGCTCTATTTCTGATCCAATGCCATGTTATTTTTTTATATTCCATAATACATTATTATCTTGTATATGCAAGGGGACTTCCTGGTTATGGAGATGTTGAAAGGAATTGAAATTCCCCCCCCCCCCCCCCCCCCCCAATAGTTCCCTCTCCAGAGAGGTGTTAGCTAGTGATGTGCACCGGAAATTTTTCGGGTTTTGGTTTTGGGTTCGGTTCCGCGGCCGTGTTTTGGATTCGGACGCGTTTTGGCAAAACCTCACCGAAAAATTTTTGTCGGATTCGGGTGTGTTTTGGATTCGGGTGTTTTTTTCAAAAAACCCTAAAAAACAGCTTAAATCATAGAATCTGGGGGTCATTTTGATACCATAGTATTATTAACCTCAATAACCATAATTTCCACTCATTTCCAGTCTATTCTGAACACCTCACACCTCACAATATTATTTTTAGTCCTAAAATTTGCACCGAGGTCGCTGGTTGGCTAAGCTAAGCGACACAAGTGGCCGGCACAAACACCTGGCCCATCTAGGAGTGGCACTGCAGTGTCAGACAGGATGGCACTTCAAAAAAATTGTCCCCAAACAGCACATGATGCAAAGAAAAATGAAAGAAAAAAGAGGTGCAAGATGGAATTGTCCTTGGGCCCTCCCACCCACCCTTATGTTGTATAAACAGGACATGCACACTTTAACGAACCCATCATTTCAGCGACAGGGTCTTCCACACGACTGTGACTGAAATGACTGGTTGGTTTGGGCCCCCACCAAAAAAGAAGTAATCAATCTCTCCTTGCACAAACTGGCTCTACAGAGGCAAGATGTCCACCTCATCATCATCGTCCGATTCATCACCCCTTTCACTGTGTACATCCCCCTCCTCACAGATTATTAATTCATCCCCACTGAAATCCACCATCTCAGGTCCCCGTGCACTTTCTGGAGGCAATTGCTGCTGGTGAATGTCTCCACGGAGGAATTGATTATAATTCATTTTAATGAACATCATCTTCTCCACATTTTCTGGAAGTAACCTCGTACGCCGATTGCTGACAAGGTGAGCGGCGGCACTAAACACTCTTTCGGAGTACACATTGGAGGGAGGGCAACTTAGGTAGAATAAAGCCAGTTTCTGCAAGGGCCTCCAAATTGCCTCTTTTTCCTGCCAGTATACGTACGGACTGTCTGACGTGCCTACTTGGATGCGGTCACTCATATAATCCTCCACCATTCTTTCAATGGTGAGAGAATCATATGCAGTGACAGTAGACGACATGTCAGTAATCGTTGGCAGGTCCTTCAGTCCGGACCAGATGTCAGCACTCGCTCCAGACTGCCCTGCATCACCGCCAGCGGGTGGGCTCGGAATTCTTAGCCTTTTCCTCGCACCCCCAGTTGCGGGAGAATGTGAAGGAGGAGCTGTTGACGGGTCACGTTCCGCTTGACTTGACAATTTTCTCACCAGCAGGTCTTTGAACCCCTGCAGACTTGTGTCTGCCGGAAAGAGAGATACAACGTAGGTTTTAAATCTAGGATCGAGCACGGTGGCCAGAATGTAGTGCTCTGATTTCAACAGATTGACCACCCGTGAATCCTGGTTAAGCGAATGAAGAGCTCCATCCACAAGTCCCACATGCCTAGCGGAATCGCTCTGTTTTAGCTCCTCCTTCAATGTCTCCAGCTTCTTCTGCAAAAGCCTGATGAGGGGAATGACCTGACTCAGGCTGGCAGTGTCTGAACTGACTTCACGTGTGGCAAGTTCAAAGGGTTGCAGAACCTTGCACAACGTTGAAATCATTCTCCACTGCGCTTGAGACAGGTGCATTCCACCTCCTTTGCCTATATCGTGGCCAGATGTATAGGCTTGAATGGCCTTTTGCTGCTCCTCCATCCTCTGAAGCATATAGAGGGTTGAATTCCACCTAGTTACCACCTCCTGCTTCAGATGATGGCAGGGCAGGTTCAGGTGTGTTTGGTGGTGCTCCAGTCTTCTGTACGCGGTGCCTGAACGCCGAAGGCGGCCCGCAATTCTTCGGGCCACCTACAGCATCTCTTGCACGCCCCTGTCGTTTTTTAAATAATTCTGCACCACCAAATTCAAGGTATGTGCAAAACATGGGACGTGCTGGAATTTGCCCAGATGTAATGCACGCACAATATTGCTGGCGTTGTCCGATGTCACAAATCCCCAGGAGAGTCCAATTGGGGTAAGCCATTCTGCGATGATCTTCCTCAGTTGCCGTAAGAGGTTTTCAGCTGTGTGCGTATTCTGGAAAGTGGTGATACAAAGCGTAGCCTGCCTAGGAACGAGTTGGCGTTTGCGAGATGCTGCTACTGGTGCCGCCGCTGCTGTTCTTGCAGCGGGAGGCAATACATCTACCCAGTGGGCTGTCACAGTCATATAGTCCTGAGTCTGCCCTGCTCCACTTGTCCACATGTCCGTGGTTAAGTGGACATTGGGTACAACTGCATTTTTTAGGACACTGGTGACTCTTTTTCTGAGGTCTGTGTACATTTTCGGTATCGCCTGCCTAGAGAAATGGAACCTAGATGGTATTTGGTACCGGGGACACAGTACCTCAATCAAGTCTATAGTTGGCTCTGAAGTAACGATGGATACCGGAACCACGTTTCTCACCGCCCAGGCTGCCAAGGCCTCAGTTATCCGCTTTGCAGCAGGATGACTGCTGTGATATTTCATCTTCCTCGCAAAGGACTGTTGGACAGTCAATTGCTTACTGGAAGTAGTAAAAGTGGTCTTCCGACTTCCCCTCTGGGATGCCGATCGACTCCCAGCAGCAACAACAGCAGCGCCAGCAGCAGTAGGCGTTACACTCAAGGATGCATCGGAGGAATCCCAGGCAGGAGAGGACTCGTCAGACTTGCCAGTGACATGGCCTGCAGGACTATTGGCTTTCCTGGGTAAGGAGGAAATTGACACTGAGGGAGTTGGTGGTGTGGTTTGCGGGAGCTTGGTTACAAGAGGAAGGGATTTAGTGGTCAGTGGACTGCTTCCGCTGTCACCCAAAGTTTTTGAACTTGTCACTGACTTATGATGAATGCGCTGCAGGTGACGTATAAGTGAGGATGTTCCGAGGTGGTTAACGTCCTTACCCCTACTTATTACAGCTTGACAAAGGCAACACACGGCTTGACACCTGTTGTCCGCATTTGTGTTGAAATAATTCCACACTGAAGAGCTGATTTTTTTTGTATTTTGACCAGGCATGTCAATGGCCATATTCGTCCCACGGACAACAGGTGTCTCCCCGGGTGCCTGACTTAAACAAACCACCTCACCATCAGAATCCTCCTTGTCAATTTCCTCCCCAGCGCCAGCCACACCCATATCCTCATCCTGGTGTACTTCAACACTGACATCTTCAATTTGACTATCAGGAACTGGACTGCGGGTGCTCCTTCCAGCACTTGCAGGGGGCGTGCAAATGGTGGAAGGCGCAAGCTCTTCCCGTCCAGTGTTGGGAAGGTCAGGCATTGCAACCGACACAATTGGACTCTCCTTGGGGATTTGTGATTTCGAAGAACGCACAGTTCTTTGCTGTGCTTTTGGCAGCTTAAGTCTTTTCTTTTTTCTAGCGAGAGGATGAGTGCTTCCATCCTCATGTGAAGCTGAACCACTAGCCATGAACATAGGCCAGGGCCTCAGCCGTTCCTTGCCACTCCGTGTCGTAAATGGCATATTGGCAAGTTTACGCTTCTCCTCAGACACTTTTAATTTTGATTTTTGGGTCATTTTACTGATCTTTTGTGTTTTGGATTTTACATGCTCTGTACTATGACATTGGGCATCGGCCTTGGCAGACGACGTTGATGGCATTTTATCGTCTCGGCCATGACTAGTGGCAGCAGCTTCAGCATGAGGTGGAAGTGGATCTTGATCTTTCCCTATTTTTTTAACCTCCACATTTTTGTTCTCCATATTTTAATGCGCACAACTAAAAGGCACCACAGGTATACAATGTAGATGGATGGATAGTATACTTTATGGACGATGAGTGACGACACAGAGGTAGGTACAGCAGTGGCCTACCGTACTGCTATATACAGTATAATGGACCTGGTGGACACTGTCAGCAGACTGCGTTTATAGTATTAAAAAAAAAGACACCACAGGTATACAATGTAGATATATGGATAGTATACTTATGGACGACGAGTGACGACACAGAGGTAGGTACAGCAGTGGCCTACCGTACTGCTATATACAGTATAATGGACCTGGTGGACACTGTCAGCAGACTGCGTTTATAGTATAAAGAAAAAAAGACACCACAGGTATACAATGTAGATGGATGGATAGTATACTTATGGACGACGAGTGACGACACAGAGGTAGGTACAGCAGTGGCCTACCGTACTGCTATATACAGTATAATGGACCTGGTGGACACTGTCAGCAGACTGCGTTTATAGTATAAAAAAAAAAGACACCACAGGTATACAATGTAGATGGATGGATAGTATACTTATGGACGACGAGTGATGACACAGAGGTAGGTACAGAAGTGGCCTACCGTACTGCTATATACAGTATAATGGACCTGGTGGACACTGTCAGCAGACTGCGTTTATAGTATAAAGAAAAAAAGACACCACAGGTATACAATGTAGATGGATGGATAGTATACTTATGGACGACGAGTGACGACACAGAGGTAGGTACAGCAGTGGCCTACCGTACTGCTATATACAGTATAATGGACCTGGTGGACACTGTCAGCAGACTAAATTTATAGTATAGAAAAAAAAGACACCACAGGTATACAATGTAGATGGATGGATAGTATACTTATGGACGACGAGTGACGACACAGAGGTAGGTACAGCAGTGGCCTACCGTACTGCTATATACAGTATAATGGACCTGGTGGACACTGTCAGCAGACTGCGTTTATAGTATAAAAAAAAAAGACACCACAGGAGTGTTTTTCAGGCAGACAAACGTATACTGGTGGTCACTGTCAGCAAAACTGTGCACTGTACTCCTGCTATAGCTGCTCCCCAGTCCCCACAATTAAGCAGTGTGAGCACTCAGCACAGATATATCATGCAGCACACTGAGCACAGATATGGTATGGAGCGTTTTTTTCAGGCAGAGAACGGATAAAAAACTGGTGGTCACTATTAGCAAAACTCTGCACTGTACTCCTCCTAACAGCTGCTCCCCAATCCTCCCCACAATAAGCTAAGCAATCAGATCAACTGTGTAGTATATAACTATATAAACGGAGAGGACGCCAGCCACGTCTCTCCCTATCAATCTCAATGCACGTGTGAAAATGGCGGCGACGCGCGGCTGCTTATATAGAATCCAAATCTCGCGAGAATCCGACAGCGGGATGATGACGTTCGGGCGCGCTCGGGTTAACCGAGCCATACGGGAGAATCCGAGTATGGCTCGGACCCGTCTAAAAAGGGTGAAGTTCGGGGGGGTTCGGTTTCTCGGAAACCGAACCCGCTCATCACTAGTGTTAGCATAGTTGTCGCTAGAGATGAGCGGTTTCGGTTCTCCGAGAACCGAACCCCCCCGAACTCCACGTGGTTTACACGGGTCCGAGGCAGGCTCGGTTGTTCCCGCCTGACTCGGAAAACCCGAACGAGGGAAAATGTCATCATCCCGCTGTCGGATTCTTGCGAAATTCGGATTCCATATAAAGAGCCGCGCGTCGCCGCCATTTTCACTCGTGCATTGTAGAGAGAGCGGAGAGGACGTGGCTACGTTCTCTCAGTGGAAATCTCAATATCAGTGCTCAGTATCAGTGCTTACTTATTGCTGTTCAGTAATACTAGTAGTGTGTCTCTCCTGCTCAGTGTCAGTTCTCAGTATCCTCATCAGTGCTCAGTATCACTGCTCATTGTCTTGTGCTGCATTGTGGTGCTCAGTATACTACAGTACATTACTAATAGTCCAGTGCTGCATTTTGCTGCTCAGTGCCAGTTCTTCTCAGTATTATCCTCATCAGTGCTCAGTATCACTGCTCATTGTCTTGTGCTGCATTGAGGTGCTCAGTATACTACAATACATTACTAATAGTCCAGTGTTGCATCTTGCTGCTCAGTGTCAGTTCTAGTATCCTCATCAGTGCTCAGTATCACTGCTCATTGTCTTGTGCTGCATTGTGGTGACTAGTATACTACAGTATATTACTAATAGCCAGTGCTGCATCTTGCTGCCCAGTGTCAGTTCTAGTATCCTCATCACTGCTCATTGTCTTGTGCTGTATTGTGGTGCTCAGTATGCTACAGTACATTACTAATAGTCCAATGCTGCATCTTGCTGCTCAGTGTCAGTTCTTCTCAGTATTATCCTCATCAGTGCTCAGTATCACTGCTCATTGTCTTGTGCTGCAATGTGGTGGCCGGTATACTACAGTACAATAGTCCAGTGCTGCATCTTGCTGCTCTGTGTCAGTTCTAGTATCCTCATCAGTGCTCAGTATCACTGCTCATTGTCTTGTGCTGCATTGTGGTGCTCAGTATGCTACAGTACATTACTAATAGTCCAGTGCTGCATCTTGCTACAAAAAAAGATTGTGCCGTTTCTGAGCAGCTCCAGACCTACTCCTAGCTTGCGAACAATTCAGACTGTTTAGTTCCTGATTTGACGTCACGAACACGCCCTGCGTTCGGCCAGCCACGCCTGCGTTTCCCCAGGCACGCCTGCGTTTTTTCACACACTCCCAGAAAACGGTCAGTTACCTCCCAGAAACACCCACTCCCTGACAATCACTCTGTGGCCAGCAGTGCAACTGAAATGCGTCGCTAGACCTTGTGTAAAACTACTTCGGATGTTGTGAAAGTATGTCGCGCGTGCGCATTGCGCCTCATACGCATGCGCAGAACTGCCAATTATTTGCCTGATCGCTGCGCAGCGACTGAAAACAGCTAGTGAACAATTCGGAATGACCACCATTTTCTTGTGCTGCATTGTGGTGCTCAGTATACTACAGTACATTACTAATAGTCCAGTGCTGCATCTTGCCTCTCAGTGTTAGTTCTAGTATCCTCATCAGTGCTCAGTATCACTGCTCATTGTCTTGTGCTGCATTGTGGTGCTCAGTATACTAAAGTACATTACTAATAGTCTAGTGCTGCATCTTGCTGCTCAGTGTCAGTTCTAGTATCCTCATCAGTGCTCAGTATCACTGCTCATTGTCTTGTGCTGCATTGTGGTGCTCAGTATACTACAGTACATTACTAATAGTCTAGTGCTGCATCTTGCTGCTCAGTGTCAATTCTAGTATCCTCATCAGTGCTCAGTATCACTGCTCATTGTCTTGTGCTGCATTGTGGTGCTCAGTATACTACAGTACATTACTAATAGTCCAGTGCTGCATCTTGCTGCTCAGTGTAAGTTCTAGTATCCTCATCAGTGCTCAGTATCATTGCTCATTGTCTTGTGCTGCATTGTGGTGCTCAGTATACTACAGTACATTACTAATAGTCCAGTGCTGCATCTTGCTGCTCAGTGTCAGTTCTAGTATCCTCATCAGTGCTCAGT
Organism: Pseudophryne corroboree; assembly: GCF_028390025.1. NCBI lineage: Eukaryota > Metazoa > Chordata > Amphibia > Anura > Myobatrachidae > Pseudophryne > Pseudophryne corroboree. The sequence continues at coordinate 539,354,178 of NC_086445.1, forward strand.
ATCACTGCTCATTGTCTTGTGCTGCATTGTGGTGCTCAGTATACTGCAGTACATTACTAATAGTCCAGTGCTGCATCTTGCTGCTCAGTGTAAGTTCTAGTATCCTCATCAGTGCTCAGTATCATTGCTCATTGTCTTGTGCTGCATTGTGGTGCTCAGTATACTACAGTACATTACTAATAGTCCAGTGCTGCATCTTGCTGCTCAGTGTCAGTTCTCAGTATTATCCTCATCAGTGCTCAGTATCACTGCTCATTGTCTTGTGCTGCATTGTGGTGCTCAGTATACTACAGTACATTACTAATAGTCCAGTGCTGCATCTTGCTGCTCAGTGTCAGTTCTTCTCAGTATTATCCTCATCAGTGCTCAGTATCACTGCTCATTGTCTTCTGCTGCATTGTGGTGCTCAGTATACTACAGTACATTACTAATAGTCCAGTGCTGCATCTTGCTGCTCAGTGTCAGTTCTAGTATCCTCGTCAGTGCTCAGTATCACTGCTCATTGTCTTGTGCTGCATTGTGGTGCTCAGTATACTACAGTACATTACTAATAGTCTAGTGCTGCATCTTGCTGCTCAGTGTCAGTTCTAGTATCCTCATCACTGCTCATTGTCTTGTGCTGCATTGTGGTGCTCAGTATACTGCAGTACATTACTAATAGTCCAGTGCTGCATCTTGCTGCTCAGTGTAAGTTCTAGTATCCTCATCAGTGCTCAGTATCATTGCTCATTGTCTTGTGCTGCATTGTGGTGCTCAGTATACTACAGTACATTACTAATAGTCCAGTGCTGCATCTTGCTGCTCAGTGTCAGTTCTCAGTATTATCCTCATCAGTGCTCAGTATCACTGCTCATTGTCTTGTGCTGCATTGTGGTGCTCAGTATACTACAGTACATTACTAATAGTCCAGTGCTGCATCTTGCTGCTCAGTGTCAGTTCTTCTCAGTATTATCCTCATCAGTGCTCAGTATCACTGCTCATTGTCTTCTGCTGCATTGTGCTGCTCAGTATACTACAGTACATTACTAATAGTCCAGTGCTGCATCTTGCTGCTCAGTGTCAGTTCTAGTATCCTCATCAGTGCTCAGTATCACTGCTCATTGTCTTGTGCTGCATTGTGGTGCTCAGTATACTACAGTACATTACTAATAGTCTAGTGCTGCATCTTGCTGCTCAGTGTCAGTTCTAGTATCCTCATCAGTGCTCAGTATCACTGCTCATTGTCTTGTGCTGCATTGTGGTGCTCAGTATACTGCAGTACATTACTAATAGTCCAGTGCTGCATCTTGCTGCTCAGTGTAAGTTCTAGTATCCTCATCAGTGCTCAGTATCATTGCTCATTGTCTTGTGCTGCATTGTGGTGCTCAGTATACTACAGTACATTACTAATAGTCCAGTGCTGCATCTTGCTGCTCAGTGTCAGTTCTCAGTATTATCCTCATCAGTGCTCAGTATCACTGCTCATTGTCTTGTGCTGCATTGTGGTGCTCAGTATACTACAGTACATTACAAATAGTCCAGTGCTGCATCTTGCTGCTCAGTGTCAGTTCTTCTCAGTATTATCCTCATCAGTGCTCAGTATCACTGCTCATTGTCTTCTGCTGCATTGTGGTGCTCAGTATACTACAGTACATTGCTAATAGTCCAGTGCTGCATCTTGCTGCTCAGTGTTAGTTCTAGTATCCTCATCAGTGTTCAGTATCACAGCTCATTGTCTTGTGCTGCATTGTGGTGCTCAGTATACTACAGTACATTACTAATAGTCTAGTGCTGCATCTTGCTGCTCAGTGTCAGTTCTAGTATCCTCATCAGTGCTCAGTATCACTGCTAATTGTCTTGTGCTGCATTGTGGTGCTCAGTATACTACAGTACATTACTAATAGTCTAGTGCTGCATCTTGCTGCTCAGTGTCAGTTCTAGTATCCTCATCAGTGCTCAGTATCACTGCTCATTGTCTTGTGCTGCATTGTGGTGCTCAGTATACTACAGTACATTACTAATAGTCTAGTGCTGCATCTTGCTGCTCAGTGTCAGTTCTAGTATCCTCATCAGTGCTCAGTATCACTGCTCATTGTCTTGTGCTGCATTGTGGTGCTCAGTATACTGCAGTACATTACTAATAGTCCAGTGCTGCATCTTGCTGCTCAGTGTAAGTTCTAGTATCCTCATCAGTGCTCAGTATCATTGCTCATTGTCTTGTGCTGCATTGTGGTGCTCAGTATACTACAGTACATTACTAATAGTCCAGTGCTGCATCTTGCTGCTCAGTGTCAGTTCTAGTATCCTCATCAGTTCTCAGCATCACTGCTCATTGGTGGTCATTCCGACCTGTTCGCTCACTGCGTTTTCACGCAGTAGAGCGAATGGGTCCCTGTTGCGCATGCACTGGCGCCTTTGTGCGCATGCATGGACGCCTTTGTGAATCTGCGCATGCGGGACGGCCGTGGCAGGACAGCGACCGCCTCTGCCTGATTGACAGGCAGAGGCGATCGATGGGCGGGAGGGGGCGAAACGGCTGCGTTTGGCCGCTGTTTCGTAGGCGCGGTCCGGCCAATGCAGGCGTGGCCATACCGAACGGGGGGCGGGCCGCAGCGGCTGCATGATGTCATACACAGCCACTGCAGGCCAGGGAGCGAGGAGTAGCTCCCGGCCAGCTCGCTAAAGCTGCGCTGGCCGGGAGTTACTCCTGAAGTGCAAAGGCATCGCCGCTGTGCGATGCCTTTGCACTTCTGCAAGGGGGGGCCGGACTGACATGTGGGGCGGACTAGCCCCATGCTGGGTGTCCCCCCGCATGTCAGGAAAGATGATTGTAGCTGTGCATAATTTTGCACAGCTACGATCAACTCGGAATGACCCCCATTGTCTTGTGCTGCATTGTGGTGCTCAGTATACTACAGTACATTACTAATAGTCCAGTGCTGCATCTTGCTGCTCAGTGTCAGTTCTTCTCAGTATTATCCTCATTCGTGCTCAGTATCATTGCTCATTGTCTTGTGCTGCATTGTGGTGCTCAGTATACTACAGTACATTACTAATAGTCCAGTGCTGCATCTTGCTGCTCAGTGTCAGTTCTTCTCAGTATTATCCTCATCAGTGCTCAGTATCACTGCTCATTGTCTTCTGCTGCATTGTGGTGCTCAGTATACTACAGTACATTACTAATAGTCCAGTGCTGCATCTTGCTGCTCAGTGTCAGTTCTAGTATCCTCATCAGTGCTCAGTATCACTGCTCATTGTCTTGTGCTGCATTGTGGTGCTCAGTATACTACAGTACATTACTAATAGTCCAGTGCTGCATCTTGCTGCTCAGTGTCAGTTCTTCTCAGTATTATCCTCATCAGTGCTCAGTATCACTGCTCATTGTCTTCTGCTGCATTGTGGTGCTCAGTATACTACAGTACATTACTAATAGTCCAGTGCTGCATCTTGCTGCTCAGTGTCAGTTCTAGTATCCTCATCAGTGCTCAGTATCACTGCTCATTGTCTTGTGCAGCATTGTGGTGCTTAGTATACTACAGTACATTACTAATAGTCTAGTGCTGCATCTTGCTGCTCAGTGTCAGTTCTAGTATCCTCATAAGTGCTCAGTATCACTGCTCATTGTCTTGTGCTGCATTGTGGTGCTCAGTATACTGCAGTACATTACTAATAGTCCAGTGCTGCATCTTGCTGCTCAGTGTAAGTTCTAGTATCCTCATCAGTGCTCAGTATCATTGCTCATTGTCTTGTGCTGCATTGTGGTGCTCAGTATACTACAGTACATTACTAATAGTCCAGAGCTGCATCTTGCTGCTCAGTGTCAGTTCTTCTCAGTATTATCCTCATCCGTGCTCAGTATCACTGCTCATTGTCTTGTGCTGCATTGTGGTGCTCAGTATACTACAGTACATTACTAATAGTCCAGTGCTGCATCTTGCTGCTGTAGGCTGCCGTGGTAGTGTCCTGTCACTGTGCATAGGTCATCATCATTCCAGTCACAGTGGTATCTGGTATCTATCTAGTGGTATCTAATTCCAGACATTACTGCCGTCTAATTCCAGATATATTACTGGCATATAATTCCACATATTAAAAAATAGAGAACAAAAATGTGGAGGGTAAAATAGAGAAAGATAAAGATCCACTTCCACCTAGTGCTGAAGCTGCTGCCACTAGTCATGGCAGAGACGATTCAATGCCATCAACGTCGTCTGCCAAGGCCGATGCCCAATGTCATAGTAGAGAGCATGTAAAATCCAAAAAGCAAAAGTTCAGTAAATTGACCCAGAAATCTAAATTAAAATCGTCTGAGGAGAAGCGTAAACTTGCCAATATGCCATTTACGACACGGAGTGGCAAGGAACGGCTGAGGCCCTGGCCTATGTTTATGGCTAGTGGTTCAGCTTCACATGAGGATGGAAGCACTCATCCTCCCGCTAGAAAAATGAAAAGAGTTAAGCTGGCAAAAGCACAGCAAAGAATTGTGCGTTCTAAATCACAAAACCCCAAGGAGAGTCCAAATGTGTCGGCGGGTGCGATGCCTGACCTTCCCAACACTGACGGGAAGAGAGGTGGCTCCTTCCAACATTTGCACGCCCCCTGCAAGTGCTGGAAGGAGCACCCGCAGTCCAGTTCCTGATAGTCAAATTGAAGATGTCACTGTTGAAGTACACCAGGATGAGGATATGGGTGTTGCTGGCGCTGAGGAGAAAATTGACGAGGAGGATTCTGATGGTGAGGTGGTTTGTTTAAGTCAGGCACCCGAGGAGACACCTGTTGTCCGTGGGATGAATAAGGCCATTGACATGCCTGGTCAAAATACAAAAAAAATCACCTCTTCGGTGTGGAATTATTTCAACACAAATGCGGACAACTGGTGTCAATCCGTGTGTTGCCTTTGTCAAGCTTTAATAAGTAGGGGTAAGGACGTTAACCACCTAGGATCATCCTCCCTTATACGTCACCTGGAGAGCATTCATCAGAAGTCATTGACAAGTTCAAAAACTTTGGGTGACAGCGGAAGCAGTCCACTGACAACTAAATCCCTTCTTCCTCTTATACCCAAGCTCCTGCAAACCACACCACCAACTCCCTCAATGTCAATTTACTTCTTAGACAGGAATGCCAATAGTCCTGCAGGCCATGTCACTGGCAAGTCTGATGAGTCATCTCCTAACTGGGATTCCTCCAATGGATCCTTGAGTATAACGCCTACTGCTGCTGTTGCTACTGGCGCTGCTGTTGTTGCTGCTGGGAGTCGATCGTCATCCCAGAGGGGAAGTCGGAAGACCACTTGTACTACTTCCAGTAAGCAATTGACTGTCCAACAGTACTTTGCGAGGAAGATGAAATATCACAGCAGTCATCCTGTTGCAAAGCCGATAACTGAGGCCTTGACAACTATGGGGGTCATTCCGAGTTGTTCGCTCGCAAGCTGCTTTTAGCAGCTTTGCACACGCTAAGCCGCCGCCTACTGGGAGTGAATCTTAGCTTATCAAAATTGCGAACGAAAGATTAGCAAAATTGCGAATAGACACTTCTTAGCAGTTTCTGAGTAGCTCCAAACTTACTCGGCATCTGCGATCAGTTCAGTGCTTGTCGTTCCTGGCTTGACGTCACAAACACACCCAGCGTTCGCCCAGACACTCCTCCGTTTCTCCAGCCACTCCCGCGTTTTTCCCAGAAACGGTAGCGTTTTTTCACACACACCCATAAAACGGCCAGTTTCCGCCCAGAAACACCCACTTCCTGTCAATCACATTACGATCACCAGAACGAAGAAAAAACCTCGTAATGCCATGAGTAAAATTCCTAACTGCATAGCAAATTTACTTGGCGCAGTCGCACTGCGGACATTGCGCATGCGCATTAGCGACTAATCGCTCCGTTGCGACAGAAAAATAACGAGCGAACAACTCGGAATGACCCCCTATGTTGGTGCTAGACGTGCGTCCGGTATCCACCGTTAGTTCACAGGGACTTAGAGAATTGCTTGAGGTAGTGTGTTCCCAGTACCAAATCCCATCTAGGTTCCACTTCTCTAGGCAGGCGATACAGAGAATGTACACAGACGTCAGAAAAAGAGTCACCAGTGTCCTAAAAAATGCACCCACTTAACCACGGACATGTGGACAAGTGGAGCAGGGCAGACTAAGGACTATATGATTGTGACAGCCCACTGGGTAGATGTATTGCCTCCCGCAGCAACAACAGCGGCAGCACACTAGCAGAATCTCGCAAACGCCAACTCGTTCCTAGGCAGACTACGCTTTGTATCATCGCTTTCCATAAGAGGCACACAGCTGACAACCTCTTACGGAAACCGAGGAACATCATCGCAGATTGACTTACCCCAATTGGACTCTCCTGGGGATTTGTGATATCAGACAATGCCACCAATATTGTGCGTGCATTACATGTGGGCAAATTCCAGCATGTCCTATGTTTTGCACATACAATTAATTTGGTGGTGCATAATTTTTAAAAAAATGACAGGGGCGTGCAGGAGATGCTGTCGGTGGCCCGAAGAATTGCGGGCCACTTTTGGCATTCAGCCACCGCGTGCCGAAGACTGGAGCGCCAGCAAACACTCATGAACATGCCCTGCCATCAGTTGCAGCAAGAGGTGGTAACGAGGTGGAATTCAACCCTCTATATGCTTCAGACGACGGAGGAGCAGCAAAAGGCCATTCAAGCCTATACATCTGCCTACGCTATAGGCAAAGAAGAGGGAATGCACCTGACTCAAGCGCAGTGGGGAATTATTTCCATGTTGTGCAAGGTTCTCCAACCCTTTGAACTTGCCACACGTGAATTCAGTTCAGACACTGCCAGCCTAAGTCAGGTCATTCCCCTCATCAGGCTTTTGTAGAAGCAGCTGGAGAGATTGAAGGAGGAGCTAAAACGGAGTGATTCCGCTAGGCATGTGGGACTTGTGGATGGAGCCCTTCATTCGCCAGGATTCACGGGTGGTCATTCTGTTGAAATCAGAGCACTACATTTTGGCCACCGTGATCGATCCTAGGTTTAATGCCTACGTTCATGGACTCCCGCCGCAAGAACAGCAGCGGCGGCACCAGTAGCAGCATCTCGCAAACGCCAACTCTTTCCTAGGCAGGCTACGCTTTGTATCACCGCTTTCCAGAATACGCACACAGCTGAAAACCTCTTACGGCAACTGAGGAAGATCATCGCGGAATGGCTTACCCCAATTGGACTCTCCTGTGGATTTGTGGCATCGGACAACGCCAGCAATATTGTGTGTGCATTAAATATGGGCAAATTCCAGCACGTCCCATGTTTTGCACATACCTTGAATTTGGTGGTGCAGAATTTTTTAAAAAACGACAGGGGCGTGCAAGAGATGCTGTCGGTGGCCAGAAAAATTGCGGGACACTTTTGGCGTACAGGCACCACGTACAGAAGACTGGAGCACCACCAAAAACTACTGAACCTGCCCTGCCATCATCTGAAGCAAGAAGTGGTAACGAGGTGGAATTCAACCCTCTATATGCTTCAGAGGTTGGAGGAGCAGCAAAAGGCCATTCAAGCCTATACAATTGAGCACGATATAGGAGATGGAATGCACCTGTCTCAAGTGCAGTGGAGAATGATTTCAACGTTGTGCAAGGTTCTGATGCCCTTTGAACTTGCCACACGTGAAGTCAGTTCAGACACTGCCAGCCTGAGTCAGGTCATTCCCCTCATCAGGCTTTTGCAGAAGAAGCTGGAGGCATTGAAGAAGGAGCTAACACGGAGCGATTCCGCTAGGCATGTGGGACTTGTGGATGCAGCCCTTAATTCGCTTAACAAGGATTCACGGGTGGTCAATCTGTTGAAATCAGAGCACTACATTTTGGCCACCGTGCTCGATCCTAGATTTAAAGCCTACCTTGGATCTCTCTTTCCGGCAGACACAGGTCTGCTGGGGTTGAAAGACCTGCTGGTGACAAAATTGTCAAGTCAAGCGGAACGCGACCTGTCAACATCTCCTCCTTCACATTCTCCCGCAACTGGGGGTGCGAGGAAAAGGCTCAGAATTCCGAGCCCACCCGCTGGCGGTGATGCAGGGCAGTCTGGAGCGACTGCTGATGCTGACATCTGGTCCGGACTGAAGGACCTGACAACGATTACGGACATGTCGTCTACTGTCACTGCATATGATTCTCTCAACATTGATAGAATGGTGGAGGATTATATGAGTGACCGCATCCAAGTAGGCACGTCACACAGTCCGTACTTATACTGGCAGGAAAAAGAGGCAATTTGGAGGCCCTTGCACAAACTGCCTTTATTCTACCTAAGTTGCCCTCCCACAAGTGTGTACTCCGAAAGAGTGTTTAGTGCCGCCGCTCACCTTGTCAGCAATCGGCGTACGAGGTTACATCCAGAAAATGTGGAGAAGATGATGTTCATTAAAATGAATTATAATCAATTCCTCCGCGGAGACATTGACCAGCAGCAATTGCCTCCACAAAGTACACAGGGAGCTGAGATGGTGGATTCCAGTGGGGACGAATTGATAATCTGTGAGGAGGGGGATGTACACGGTGATATATCGGAGGGTGAAGATGAGGTGGACATCTTGCCTCTGTAGAGCCAGTTTGTGCAAGGAGAGATTAATTGCTTCTTTTTTGGGGGGGGTCCAAACCAACCCGTCATATCAGTCACAGTCGTGTGGCAGACCCTGTCACTGAAATGATGGGTTGGTTAAAGTGTGCATGTCCTGTTTTGTTTATACAACATAAGGGTGGGTGGGAGGGCCCAAGGATAATTCCATCTTGCACCTCTTTTTTCTTTTCTTTTTCTTTGCATCATGTGCTGATTGGGGAGGGTTTTTTGGAAGGGACATCCTGCGTGACACTGCAGTGCCACTCCTAGATGGGCCCGGTGTTTGTGTCGGCCACTAGGGTCGCTAATCTTACTCACACAGTCAGCTACCTCATTGCGCCTCTTTTTTTCTTTGCGTCATGTGCTGTTTGGGGAGGGTTTTTTGGAAGGGACATCCTGCGTGACACTGCAGTGCCACTCCTAGATGGGCCCGGTGTTTGTGTCGGCCACTAGGGTCGCTAATCTTACTCACACAGTCAGCTACCTCATTGCGCCTCTTTTTTTCTTTGCGTCATGTGCTGTTTGGGGAGGGTTTTTTGGAAGGGACATCCTGCGTGACACTGCAGTGCCACTCCTAGATGTGCCCGGTGTTTGTGTCGGCCACTAGGGTCGCTAATCTTACTCACACAGTCAGCTACCTCATTGCGCCTCTTTTTTTCTTTGCGTCATGTGCTGTTTGGGGAGGGTTTTTTGGAAGGGCCATCCTGCGTGACACTGCAGTGCCACTCCTAGATGGGCCCGGTGTTTGTGTCGGCCACTAGGGTCGCTTATCTTACTCACACAGCGACCTCGGTGCAAATTTTAGGACTAAAAATAATATTGTGAGGTGTGATGTGTTCAGAATAGGCTGAAAATGAGTGTAAATTATGTTTTTTGAGGTTAATAATACTTTGGGATCAAAATTACCCCCAAATTCTATGATTTAAGCTGTTTTTTAGGGTTTTTTGAAAAAAACACCCGAATCCAAAACACACCCGAATCCGACAAAAAAAATTCGGTGAGGTTTTGCCAAAACGCGGTCGAACCCAAAACACGGCCGCGGAACCGAACCCAAAACCAAAACACAAAACCCGAAAAATTTCCGGCGCTCATCTCTACTACGTTGTATCTCTCTTTCCAGCAGACACAAGTCTGCAGATGTTCAAAGACCTGCTGGTGAGACAATTGTCAAGTCAAGCGGAATGGGACCCACCAACAGCTCCTCCTTCATTTTCTACTGCCACTGGAGCTGCCAGGAAAAGGATAACATTTCCAAAACCACCCGCTGGGATGATGCAGGGCAGTCAGGTGCAAGTGCTGACATCTGGTCCGTACTGAAGGACATGCCAACGATTACTGACATGTCGTCTACTGTCACTGCATATGATTCTGTCACCGTTGAAAGAATGGTGGAGGATTATATGAGTGACAGCATCACTGTAGGCATGTCAGACAGTCCGTACGTATACTGGCAGGAAAAAGAGGCAATTTGGATGCCCTTGCACAAACTGGCTTTATTTTACCTAAGTTGCCCCCCCCCCCCTCCAGTGTGTACTCCGAAAGAGTGTTTAGTGCATGCGGTCACCTTGTCAGCAATTGGCGTACGAGGTTACTTCCACAAAATGTGGAGAAGATGATGTTCATCAAAATGAATTATAATAAATTCCTCCTTGGAGACATTTACCAGCAATTGCCTCCTGAAAGTACACAGGGACCTGTGATGGTGGATTCCAGTGGGGACGAATTAATAATCTGTGAGGAGGGGGATGTACACAGTGAAAGGGGTGAGGAATCGGACGATGCGGAGGAGGTGGACATCTTGCCTCTGTAGAGCCAGTTTGTGCAAGGAGAGATTGATTGCTTCTTTTTTTGTGGGGGCCCAAACCAACCAGTCATTTCAGCCACAGTCGTGTGGCAGACCCTGTTGCTGAAATGATGGGTTTGTTAAAGTGTGCATGTCCTGTTTATACAACATAAGGGTGGGTAGGAGGGCCCAAGGACAATTCCATCTTGCGCCTCTTTTTTTTATTTTATCTTTGCATCATGTGCTGTTTGGGGACTATTTTTTGAAGTGCCATCCTGTCTGACACTGCAGTGCCACTCCTAGATGGACCAGGTGTTTGTGCCGCCCACTTGGGTCGCTTAGCTTAGTCATCCAGCGACCTCGGTGCAAATTTTAGGACTAAAAATAATATTGTGAGGTGTGAGGTGTTCAGAATAGACTGGAAATGAGTGGAAATTATGGCTATTGAGCCTAATAATACTATAGGATCAAAATTACCCCACATTCTATGATTTAAGCTGTTTTTGAGGGGTTTTTGAAAAAAACACCCGAATCCAAAACGCATCCGAATCCGACAAAAATTTGAAAGGGTGGTTTTGCCAAAACGCATCCGAATCCAAAACACGACCGCGGAACCGAATCCAAAACCAAAACCCGAAAAAAGCCCGCTGCACATCTCTAGACTTGTCGCATCCAGAGAACCAATCGGATAAATACCTAAACATCGCTGCCTTATTAAATTGCTGTATATTGGGGACCCCACCCCTCCATTCCACTTAGACTGTTGTAATTTAATCAAGCTGATCTTTGGCCTTTTACCATGCCAGATAAAATGTCTAAAAAATGTGTAAAGACGTTGCACATCTTTTTGCGTGATAAATAGGGGGACAGCCTGAAAGAGATACATTAATCTCGGGAAAGAAATCATTTTGATTAGATTTAATCATCCTAAGTATGACAGGGGAAGGTTTTTCCAGCTTTCAAGCTCATCTGAGATCCGCTTAATGATGGGTTTGTAATTAAATGTATATAAGTTAGATAGCTGACGAGGAATTTTGACTCCTAAACAGATGATGTTGTCTCTAGCCCATTTCATTGGAGTATCTCCAAGGATCCGATTCTGAAATGTCCCATTTCCCAGGGAAGGAGCTACAGATTTACCACAAATCCTGATACATCAAATTATCTCAATACTTCAAAAATATGGGTTAGAGATTCAGTGTATTTAGAAATATAAAGAAGTACATCATCCACAAATACTGTTAGTTTAACCACCCTTCATCCCACAGATATGCCTTTAAAAGTTTTGTCTGCTTCTAGGATGTGGAATAGGGGATCAATAGCAAGATTAAGTAGTATGGGTGATAACGGGACTTCCCTAACAGGTGCCCCTATATCCAGTGGTGCACTTCAATAACCATTAATCATTATATTTGTAATAGGGGACGGATAATGTTTATAAAAACGTACCGAAGAATCTTTTTTGCAGAACCGAAAAAAGATGAGGCCATAAGACTGTGTCAAAGGCCCTAGCTGTGCCAAGGCTTAGTAAGATATTGTTGTACGATTTTGACCTAGAGGAAGCTGCTACTGCAGCAAGTGCTGCTCTAACCCCCTGAACTGAGTGTCGGCTGTGTACGAACCCTACTTGATGTGGAGTGAGTAGGTCAGGTAGACTTTTATAACCTATCCGCCATTCTCTTGGCCAAAAGCTTAACTTCTGCATCAGTAGACTGATCGGTCTGTAAGAATTTAGTAATGTCACATACCTTTGGGGCTTAGAAAGTAATACAGTGATAGTATTTGTGAAATGAGGGAAAGGGGTATGATTATACACCAAACAGTTAAACAGATCTACCAGAGCTAGAGCTACCGGCTGTTGCAGTAATTTATAATATTAATTAGATAGTCCATCTGGGCCAGGAGATATACCCAAGTGTAGATGAGAAATCACAGAAACTATTTCAGTAATATGGATTGAACCACTAAGCAGTTCTCGTTCGTTCATTTGCAGAGAGAGTTAGATTTGGGTGGGTTATTTTGTTTCTGTGCAGGGTAAATACTGACTGCTTTATTTTTACACTGCAATGTAGATTTCAGTTTAAACAAACCCCACCCAAATCTAACTCTCTCTGCACATGTTACATATGCCCCCCCCTGCAGTGCAAATGGCTTTGCCCTACTGCTAACAAATTTGCTGCTGCGATCAACTCGGAATTACCCCCAATGTGTCTCCTGTAGGAAAACAACACCAGGAAGGGAAACGTTTAAGCTGTGAAACTACTTGTTTGCTCTTTATAGGGGAGTTAAGCCCCCGACATTCAATGACAAAAAATTGAGTGCTATTTAAGATTCCAGAAGTAGCTGCTGCTGTAGCCTTAATTACCCAATGCCAGACCTATTGTGACCTTTCCAATAATTAAATGAAACTAGAGACTGTTTTTTCCTGTCCCAGCAAGCAGGGAGCACACAAAATGAAACTGAGGTATCCTCAGGAGAGAGAGAGAGAGAGAGAGAGAGAGAGAGAGAGAGAGAGAGAGAGAGAGAGAGAGAGAGAGAGAGAGAGAGAGAGAGAGAGAGAGAGAGAGAGAGAGAGAGAGAGAGAGAGAAAATAGAAACAGAGGCACACAGTACCTTAACCACATTTTTCTAAATTTTCCTCCCTTAATGTGTGTGGCGAGCAGCACTAACTAAGGTCCTAATTCAAGGTTGATTGCAAAATAAAATTTTTCCCTAATGGACAAAACCATGTACACTATAGGTGAGGCAGATATAACGCGTACAGAGAGAGTTAGATTTGGGTGGGTTATTTTGTTTCTGTGCGGGGTAAATACTGGCTGCTTTATTTTAACACTACAATTTAGATTTCACTTTGAACACCCCCCACCCAAATCTAACTCTCTCTGCACATGTTACATCTGCCCCACCTGCAGTGCACATTGTTTTGCCCTTTAGGGGAAAATGTTATTTTGCAATCAACCTTGAATTAGGCCCTAAGCGTGATGTGCACCTGAAATTATCAATTAAATGTACTAACAAGAAATTGAATTAGTGAAACTGATATGAGGACCACTACTCCAGGAACTAGCCGCTTAAAAATATGCACAACCTGAATTGACATGAAAATAGACTCAGAAGCATGACTAGGCTGTATTCTCATCTATTTGGTGATCTATCTGTATTGGCTCCTATTCTAAGAATGCCAAATTGATTTTTCACAAATATTTAAACTGCCCCCTCTAATATATATTGTAAACGCCTGCCTATCTTATTACCATATCCCATGAATGTGCGCTATACATCGCAAAACACTGCATCCCATAAGAGAAAACAATACACCCACACATTATCTGAGTTCCAAAGCTCATTGATGTATATAATTGTTATTAAAAGGCTATGGATTCAATATATATTACAAAGTACAGTATACCTATAGTTACATGATTACAACTCACACAGTAAGCAGCTTATACATACAGTTACATGCCATTACATACAGTTTCAGTTACAGGCCAGCGATACAATTACCATTCCCTCCAATGCATCTTATGTCTCTCTCTTTCTGTAAATAAATACAGGAACTGATCTGGCAGCAAGTCCATCATCCTCTGAGACCAAAAAGCCACTAAGCTCCTGTGTGATCAATGTGTTATCTAGTTTCTGGGGGAGGGATTCACGATGAGTCACCAGTTCCTTTGTATATGCTAATCAGGTTCAGCCTTGGGGACGTCCAAAGGGCTGGCCTGAGTTTCCTGTTCAATACCTGTTTGGAATATCTATTGTTCTAATAAAAGTGATTTTAGCTTTTATACATTTAATCATAATTCCGTGTTGCAATGTCCTACAACTTAATAACAAGTATCAAATGAATCTACACATTAATCTGGTTGTTTTAATAGTAAATATGACAGGTCTATCTTGTTTCGTTCAAATAATACACATTCATGACATTACTTCATTAGATAATTTTAAATCATCATGATGTCTGGCGCTTGATACCACCACAATTATGTACTGCATGAAATAAGTGTCGAATCCATCTCTGTGGCATGTCCTTGTAAATGCATGTGTTACCATATATTGCTGTGCTCGATGCGCATATTTACAAGTATAGCGACTTATATGTGTGTAGATTGTCTGTTCTCTTTATGTAATATTTTTGACTTCGACAATACCAAAGTGAGTTTTTGCTGGCGTAGGATCAGTGACATACAATGTATGGCCATTGTCCTCATTTCGTAGTTTTGCTGTGTACAGTAAGGAAAATTTGGTGTTATGATCATAGAGCCATTTGCATGCTTCTAAAAAGTCCCTTATTTTCTGTGTGACTGAGGCAGAGAACTCTTGGAATATCATTATCTGCTTTTTTCACTATAGGATGTGGAGGAATGTCTCTCCGGTGTTGGTTTAGTTTTACCCAGCTTGTTACCTCGTGAGCCTGATGTGAATCTAGCCGAAGGCCTGCAGAAGTATTTATCCATAACCCTTAAAAACTATTGGTCAGTTTCCCACTCTAAGTGGGAACGTATAAATCAATGTGCCCCAATAGTCTAGCAAATATAACATGGAATCAGGATAATGGAATGTTATTAATGTAGGAGCAGTGTCCTCAGAAAAACTAGAGTATCTCCATAAATCATATTAGCTTCACCTTGTAAATGGAGATATTTAAGTTACTCGGCACAGTAAAATAGAGATATATAAATTAAGGAATTTTCTAGCATGAACCACTCATTGTATAGTGATCTAAGAGATAATAGTTGTGGTAACAAAAAATAAGAATTTACTTACCGATAATTCTATTTCTCATAGTCCGTAGTGGATGCTGGGGACTCCGAAAGGACCATGGGGAATAGCGGCTCCGCAGGAGACTGGGCACAAAAGTAAAAAGCTTTAGGACTACCTGGTGTGCACTGGCTCCTCCCCCTATGACCCTCCTCCAAGCCTCAGTTAGGATACTGTGCCCGGACGAGCGTACACAATAAGGAAGGATTTTGAATCCCGGGTAAGACTCATACCAGCCACACCAATCACACCGTACAACTTGTGATCTGAACCCAGTTAACAGCATGATAACAGAAGGAGCCTCTGAAAAGATGGCTCACAACAACAATAACCCGATTTTTGTAACAATAACTATGTACAAGTAATGCAGACAATCCGCACTTGGGATGGGCGCCCAGCATCCACTACGGACTATGAGAAATAGAATTATCGGTAAGTAAATTCTTATTTTCTCTAACGTCCTAGTGGATGCTGGGGACTCCGAAAGGACCATGGGGATTATACCAAAGCTCCCAAACGGGCGGGAGAGTGCGGATGACTCTGCAGCACCGAATGAGAGAACTCCAGGTCCTCCTCAGCCAGGGTATCAAATTTGTAGAATTTAGCAAACGTGTTTGCCCCTGACCAAGTAGCTGCTCGGCAAAGTTGTAAAGCCGAGACCCCTCGGGCAGCCGCCCAAGATGAGCCCACTTTCCGTGTGGAATGGGCTTTTACAGATTTTGGCTGTGGCAGGCCTGCCACAGAATGTGCAAGCTGAATTGTACTACAAATCCAACGAGCAATCGTCTGCTTAGAAGCAGGAGCACCCAACTTGTTGGGTGCATACAGGATAAACAGCGAGTCAGATTTTCTGACTCCAGCCGTCCTGGAAACATATATTTTCAGGGCCCTGACTACGTCCAGCAACTTGGAATCCTCCAAGTCCCTAGTAGCCGCAGGCACCACAATAGGCTGGTTTAAGTGAAATGCTGAAACCACTTTAGGGAGAAATTGAGGATGAGTCCTCAAGTCTGCCCTGTCCGTATGAAAAATTAGGTAAGGGCTTTTATAGGCTAAAGCCGCCAATTCTGAGACACGCCTGGCTGAAGCCAGGGCTAACAGCATTACCACTTTCCATGTGAGATATTTTAAGTCCACAGTGGTGAGTGGTTCAAACCAATGTGATTTTAGGAAACCCAAAACTACATTGAGATCCCAAGGTGCCACTGGAGGCACAAAAGGAGGCTGTATATGCAGTACTCCCTTGACAAACGTCTGAACTTCAGGAACAGAAGCTAGTTCTTTTTGGAAGAATATTGACAGGGCCGAAATTTGAACCTTAATGGACCCTAATTTGAGGCCCATAGACAGTCCTGTTTGCAGGAAATGCAGGAATCGACCCAGTTGAAATTCCTCTGTAGGGGCCTTCCTGGCCTCGCACCACGCAACATATTTTCGCCAAATACGGTGATAATGTTGTACGGTAACATCTTTCCTGGCTTTGATCAGGGTAGGGATGACTTCATCCGGAATGCCTTTTTCCTTCAGGATCCGGCGTTCAACCGCCATGCCGTCAAACGCAGCCGCGGTAAGTCTTGGAACAGACATGGTCCCTGCTGGAGCAGGTCCTTTCTTAGAGGTAGAGGCCACGGGTCTTCCGTGAGCATCTCTTGAATTTCCGGGTACCAAGTCCTTCTTGGCCAATCCGGAGCCACGAGTATAGTCTTTACTCCTCTCCTTCTTATGATTCTCAGTACTTTTGGTATGAGAGGAAGAGGAGGGAACACATACACTGACTGGTACACCCACGGTGTTACCAGAGCGTCCACAGCTATTGCCTGAGGGTCCCGTGACCTGGCGCAATATCTGTCCAGTTTTTTGTTGAGGAGGGACGCCATCATGTCCACCTTTGGTTTTTCCCAACGGTTCACAATCATGTGGAAGACTTCTGGGTGAAGTCCCCACTCCCCCGGGTGAAGATCGTGTCTGCTGAGGAAGTCTGCTTCCCAGTTGTCCACTCCCGGAATGAACACTGCTGACAGTGCTATCACATGATTTTCCGCCCAGCGAAGAATCCTTGCCACTTCCGTCATTGCCCTCCTGCTTCTTGTGCCGCCCTGTCTGTTTACGTGGGCGACTGCCGTGATGTTGTCCGACTGGATCAACACCGGCTGACCCTGAAGTAGAGGTCTTGCCTGACTTAGGGCATTGTAAATGGCCCTTAGTTCCAGGATATTTATGTGAAGTGACGTTTCCATGCTTGACCACAAGCCCTGGAAATTTCTTCCCTGTGTGACTGCTCCCCAGCCCCTCAGGCTGGCATCCGTGGTCACCAGGACCCAATCCTGAATGCCGAATCTGCGGCCCTCTAGGAGATGAGCACTCTGTAACCACCACAGGAGAGACACCCTTGTCCTTGGAGACAGGGTTATCCGCTGATGCATTTGAAGATGCGATCCGGACCATTTGTCCAGCAGATCCCACTGAAAAGTTCTTGCGTGGAATCTGCCGAATGGAATCGCTTCGTAAGAAGCCACCATCTTTCCCAGGACCCTTGTGCATTGATGTACTGACACTTGGCCTGGTTTTAGGAGGTTCCTGACTAGCTCGGATAACTCCCTGGCTTTCTCCTCCGGGAGAAACACCTTTTTCTGGACTGTGTCCAGAATCATCCCTAGGAACAGCAGACGTGTCGTCGGAATCAGCTGCGATTTTGGAATATTTAGAATCCACCCGTGCTGTCGTAGTACTACTTGAGATAGTGCTACTCCGACCTCTAACTGTTCCCTGGACCTTGCCCTTATCAGGAGATCGTCCAAGTAAGGGATAATTAAGACGCCTTTTCTTCGAAGAAGAATCATCATTTCGGCCATTACCTTGGTAAAGACCCGGGGTGCCGTGGACAATCCAAACGGCAGCGTCTGAAACTGATAGTGACAGTTCTGTACCACAAACCTGAGGTACCCTTGGTGAGAAGGGCAAATTGGGACATGGAGGTAAGCATCCTTGATGTCCAGAGACACCATATAGTCCCCTTCTTCCAGGTTCGCTATCACTGCTCTGAGTGACTCCATCTTGAACTTGAACCTTTTTATGTAAGTGTTCAAGGATTTCAGATTTAAAATGGGTCTCACCGAGCCGTCCGGCTTCGGTACCACAAACAGCGTGGAATAATACCCCTTTCCCTGTTGTAGGAGGGGTACCTTGATTATCACTTGCTGGGAATACAGCTTGTGAATGGCTTCCAATACCGCCTCCCTGTCGGGGGGAGACGTTGGTAAAGCAGACTTCAGGAACCGGCGAGGGGGAGACGTCTCGAATTCCAATTTGTACCCCTGAGATACTACCTGCAGAATCCAGGGGTCCACTTGCGAGTGAGCCCACTGCGCGATGAAATTCTTGAGACGGGCCCCCACCGTGCCTGAGTCCGCTTGTAAGGCCCCAGCGTCATGCTGAGGACTTGGCAGAAGCGGGGGAGGGCTTCTGTTCGTGGGAAGAGGCTGTTTGCTGCAGTCTTTTTCCCCTTCCTCTGCCCCGGGGCAGATATGAGTGGCCTTTTGCCCGCTTGCCCTTATGGGGACGAAAGGACTGAGCCTGAAAAGACGGTATCTTTTTCTGCTGCGAGGTGACTTGGGGTAAAAAGGTGGATTTCCCAGCCGTTGCCGTGGCCACCAGGTCCGATAGACCGACCCCAAATAACTCCTCCCCTTTATACGGCAATACTTCCATATGCCGTTTGGAATCCGCATCCCCTGACCACTGTCGCGTCCATAATCCTCTTCTGGCAGAAATGGACATCGCACTTACTCTTGATGCCAGAGTGCAAATATCTCTCTGTGCATCTCGCATATATAGAAATGCATCCTTTAAATGCTCTATAGTCAATAATATATTGTCCCTGTCCAGGGTATCAATATTTTCAGTCAGGGAATCCGACCAAGCCACCCCAGCACTGCACATCCAGGCTGAGGCGTTTGCTGGTCGCAGTATAATACCAGTATGTGTGTATATACTTTTAAGGATATTTTCCAGCTTCCTATCAGCTGGTTCCTTGAGGGCGGCCGTATCAGGAGACGGTAACGCCACTTGTTTTGATAAGCGTGTGAGCGCCTTATCTACCCTAGGGGGTGTTTCCCAACGCGCCCTAACCTCTGGCGGGAAAGGGTATAATGCCAATAATTTTTTAGAAATTAGCAGTTTTTTATCGGGGGAAACCCACGCTTCATCACACACCTCATTTAATTCATCTGATTCGGGAATAACTACGGGTAGTTTTTTCACACCCCACATAATACCCTTTTTTGTGGTACTTGTAGTATCAGAAATGTTCAAAACCTCCTTCATTGCCGTGATCATATAACGTGTGGCCCTACTGGAAAATACGTTTGTTTCCTCACCGTCGACACTGGAGTCAGTGTCCGTGTCTGTATCGACCTGAGGTAACGGGCGCTTTAGAGCCCCTGACGGTGTTTGAGACGCCTGTACAGGTATTAACTGATTTGCCGGCTGTCTCATGTCGTCAACAGTCTTTTGTAAAGTGCTGACACTATCACGTAATTCTTTCCATAAGACCATCCAGTCAGGTGTCGACTCCCTAGGGGGTGACATCACTAACACAGGCAATTGCTCCGCCTCCACACCATTTTCCTCCTCATACATGTCGACACAACGTACCGACACACAGCACACACACACACACACACACACACACACACACACACAGGGAATGCTCTGATAGAGGACAGGACCCCACTAGCCCTTTGGGGAGACAGAGGGAGAGTTTGCCAGCACACACCAGAGCGCTATATATATACAGGGATAACCTTATATAAGTGTTTTTCCCTAATATAGCTGCTGTATATATTTATATGCCAATTTAGTGCCCCCCCTCTCTTGTTTTACCCTGTTTCTGTAGTGCAGGACTGCAGGGGAGAGCCAGGGAGCCTTCCTCCAACGGAGCTGTGAGGAAAAAATGGCGCCAGTGTGCTGAGGAGATAGGCTCCGCCCCCTTCTCGGCGGCCTTTCTCCCGCTTTTTTATGGAAAAATTGGCAGGGGTTAAATGCATCCATATAGCCCAGGAGCTATATGTGATGTATTTTTTGCCAAAAAAGGTGTTTTATTGCGTCTCAGGGCGCCCCCCCCAGCGCCCTGCACCCTCAGTGACCGGAGTGTGAAGTGTGCTGAGAGCAATGGCGCACAGCTGCGGTGCTGTGCGCTACCTTATTGAAGACAGGACGTCTTCTGCCGCCGATTTTCCGGACCTCTTCAGTCTTCTGGCTCTGTAAGGGGGCCGGCGGCGCGGCTCTGGGACCCATCCATGGCTGGGCCTGTGATCGTCCCTCTGGAGCTAATGTCCAGTAGCCTAAGAAGCCCAATCCACTCTGCACGCAGGTGAGTTCGCTTCTTCTCCCCTTAGTCCCTCGGTGCAGTGAGCCTGTTGCCAGCAGGTCTCACTGAAAATAAAAAACCTACTTTAAACTTTTACACTAAGCAGCTCAGGAGAGCCCCTTAGCCTGCACCCGTCTCGTTCGGGCACAAAAATCTAACTGAGGCTTGGAGGAGGGTCATAGGGGGAGGAGCCAGTGCACACCAGGTAGTCCTAAAGCTTTTTACTTTTGTGCCCAGTCTCCTGCGGAGCCGCTATTCCCCATGGTCCTTTCGGAGTCCCCAGCATCCACTAGGACGTTAGAGAAAGTTGTAATATAAAATGAGCCAGTGGATGGCAGTAATATTATAACACTAGTAGATATGTAGGTAAATCACATATTTCTACTACACTTAAGTATAATATGAACTCAGTATGGTAAGTCAGATGATTGAATTTACTCCATCAACAAGTCACCTTGCAAATGGAAATATTTAAACGAGCCACTAGATGGCAGTAATATAACACTAGCAGATATACAGAAGAATCATTTTTTTTCACTCCTCGAGTGTAATATGATCACAGTATGGTAAGTCAGGTAAGTAAACTCAGCAGTTAGACTCAATGGTCAATCAAAGAGAAAAAAGTGTATCAAGGAAACTGCAACGTAATGTTTAAACATTGAATGAGATAACCAAAGCACATGTAACAGATGTACTCTGAAAAGGTGATTCAATTACGGACATGTGTACCATAAAATGTGTGGTAATTGAGATTGGCCATCAGATGGTAGCAACACATTAGAAATTATAGTAATTGTGAGGTTACAAGTTGGTGAGTCTGTAAATTACTATGTGTGTAGGTACTCACAATACTATCCCCACACCAGTCGGCAAGGCAGAGTGTTCCAATCCACCCCTATGGCTGCAAGAGAGGTGTATACAGAGGAGTTCAACACACCCACTGACTAATGATCAATAGGGTCAGAGTGGGCTCACCCACACCCCTGACATACAGTGTAGCCCACAATTGCGCAGTTAATTGTTTAAAGCAATGTCATTAAAGAGGTGTCATATATCAAAGACCTTATAAGTCTGAGGGATGGTAAAAGCACATGCCCCCCATCAGTATAGTAGGCAAGACAATATGCAGCCATTTCTTAATGGAAAATAAACATAAGGCGGTCAGTCGAATACTCGCTCCAGCAGCACGGAGGACAGAGGACCCACTCACTTCAACAGCAGCTGTGAGGGCTTTAGGTCCATAGTCAACCAATGGGAAAAGATGAGTTGTGCCCAGGCAATACTGCACATGTCTCGGATTCTCCCGGTGCACCCCAAAATATATAGCCACTTCAGCAGCAGATCGCTAGTGTCAGAGCAGTTATAGGTGAGGATAGCAGATGTTGAATGTATAAACCAGGTTTCTCCTGTTATGAAGAGTTACTCCACATGGGCGAGACTTTGCAGGGAAGACATCAGTCTCGATGGCCAGACTCCAGGGAATAAAAGCAAGCACCTCCACAATATTGGGTTCGATCTTCTTTCCACGACAAGAGGAGGCAGAGGATCCACTTTCTGGGATTACTCACTGTTTAGGAGAAGGATTGTGCATTGATCCTACCAGTGGGAGATTCTTATTTCTAGTCGGCTTGCCGGTGATTTTCCTGTGGTCTTTGGATGGGATCCGGCTCCTGCAGTAAACTGCGTGGCTCAGATGCCTTCTGGATCTCGCAGTATTGTGGAAGCGGTCATAAGACCATGGCTGCCGGGTGCTGATCTCTGTGGTGGCGGCAGGAGAGGGACTTGAATGTGGTAGTATGAATAGGAGGTGGTAGTGTACCCCAACACTTTCTGGTCACTGGGGCTACTTCTGAGAGTGTTGGTGTGACCAGTGGTGCAGCATGGAATGGCTTAAGATGCCATATTGGATCTGGTGCAAGTTTGATTGGTTGATACTGGATGTTTCTGGTTGGGTGCTTCACATGTCCGTCATTGACGTCATTGGTATTGATTGGATGATGGTTGTATCCAGTGGTGGCTCCAGTGTGCAGTAGCCATGCATAATACAATAATGAAACAATACATAATGGAAACAAAGTGTATAAACTTGTTACATCATATGGATTGTAAATTGTATTCCTCAATATATGTGATGTTGTATATAATGCAAAGATGGGAAAAAAGTCTATGGGGACAAAGTGTAGAGATGTGCTATATTGTGTGAGTTGAGTTAGGTGCCTGCTATTCAAACATGACGATGATGAGACCCAAATGGGAGGTGTCTTGTTAATTGCGCATTGTTCCCCAAAAGTGATGTTGCAGTTTAGTAGACCCCCTCAGCATTACTGAGAGGCATGGCGAGTGAGCAAAGTGCAAACAGTAGCAGCTCTTTAACCCCTTACATAACACGTTCTCATGGGATACAAGTGCAGGCACCTGGACTTTCGATGATACAGTCACATCCCATGCAAATGCGCCATCCTGCTGCGTTCCCTGGCTGTGAATGAGGAAATCTGTGCTGGACAAACATGGATTTTGTGTATAAATGCCAAATCACTGTGTCTGTGTCTTTATTTTAGCTATAAATATATTGGTATTATTATTTATAGTGTAAAGTTATGTTTGTGTGGCTTGTTGATCACATTCTTTCCCATTACGTGCACCATGTCTAACAAGCTGTGTATAGCCATACGTTCCTTCTTTTTCTGACATAGTACAGTGGGATGCGGTCATGTGTCCGGTGCTCGGAATCCCGGCGGCCACCATGACGCAGCTGGAATCCCGAGCGCTCAAAATGCCGCCCAATAGATTGGCGACCCACAGGGTCTATTCCCACTCGTGGGTGTCCACAATACCCATACAGTGGGAATAGATTTCGGGTTACTCCCATCTGGCACACACTCCATTGTGCATATTAGAGTTCCTGAGTTCTCCTGTCCCTTGCTTTGTGTTTCAAATCTCCTGTTGCTCCCTGCATTCTGCAAAGTGCTCAGCACTCTTCTACCTTCACCAGCGAGTTATCTCTGCCGGCAGTATGCATTCCCTTTAACTGTGCAGTTCATTTACAATTTGCAGAGTGCTTGTGCAATACCAGCATGCAGTTTTCATGTTGCTCATCAACTCCAGCTAGTAAAGCCTGTGCAAATAACGACTGCAATCCTTTCCAGTATCCATGTTTCTCATCAACTCCAGCTAGTAAAGCCTGTGCTGTTAACCACAGCAACCCTGTGCAATTCCAGTCTGCTATCATTCTCATAGCAAGTACCTTTGTGCATTTCATGCACTACCTGCAGAGTGCACATTCATCACCTGCATTCATTCACAGCTTGCAGAGTGCACATCTGTTTCCTGTGTGCATTACCTCTTTTTACCTACAGTATGCACAACCTATACCTGTGTGCGAGTACCATCCGTCACCAGCAGGGTGTCAGCTCTCACCAGTGTCCGCAGTCACTTCACTAGCAGACACTACTAGTGTACACCTGACTGCAAGTTCCCCCAGCAAGTGCCTGCTTCCGTAGCAGGTCAGGCTATCAGTAACTTTCATTCTGACTTCCATTCCTGCTCAGTTCTGGTGCTCTTATTGTTTCCCTACACGTTACTGGGAAACAATAAAAATATATGTTGATGACCAAATGTCAACTTGTAATAGACTAAATACGCATTGAATAGCTGTAAAATATAGGCCTTGCAAGTGAACATGATAAAAAAAAATTATGATTTTTTTTTTTAGCAATTGAATTTAGCACCCTTTAATCTTCTAAATCAATCTATGAGTTAAGTGTACATCAGTCATATGGAGAATACATTAGCTGTATTTAGAAGAACAGCATTGACCAGCATCAAGTTGCTGGTATGGCCAAGGCTTGTTGTGTGGTGGTTCTTGTCACAGAAGTCCAAATACTCACGTGTGGTCTTTGGTGTCTAGGAGTCACAGCTGTAGAGGGTGTTTGAGCAATCAATGAGCAGGGCTCAGAGTAAAGATCAGGGGTAGAAAGGCACAATTTAGGTAGAAGTAGGAAGGCTACTGTGCATGACGTATTTATAATGGGTGCAGTGACATACCATTCAGAGTCCCATGGCACAATTTTCCCAGGGTGTTTCGCGCATGCACATTAGGAAAACCACTGGGAAAATGGCCACGGCCCGGACCATTTTCCTGGAGATCTGCGCATGCGCTCTAGGCTCTGACCTCACTAGCCTATCCCTTAGATTACGTCCCTTCTTAAAGGCAGTCACAGGTCTAGTACTACTGAAACAAGGGAGGTTTATATCTGACTTTATAATAGCCCAAAGGGCCCTGGTCACATTTTTGATGATAGGACTAGCTACTGTATATACCGAATTGTTGACCAACAAATACCAGCATTTCTATATATTTTATATGCCTCTGGAGTGCCATTATTAATCTGCCATTGGAAGAAAAAAAGAAAAAAAATTATATATATATACTGCTCAAAAAAATAAAGGGAACACTAAAATAACACATCCTAGATCTGAATGAATGAAATATTCTTATTAAATACTTTGTTCTTTACATAGTTGAATGTCCTGACAACAAAATCACACAAAAATGATCAATGGAAATCAAATTTATTAACCCATGGAGGTCTGGATTTGGAGTCACACTCAAAATTAAAGTGGAAAAACACACTACAGGCTGATCCAACTTTGATGTAATGTCCTTAAAACAAGTCAAAATGAGGCTCAGTAGTGTGTGTGGCCTCCACGTGCCTGTATGACCTCCCTACAATGCCTGGGCATGCTCCTGATGAGGTGGCGGATGGTCTCCTGAGGGATCTCCTCCCAGACCTGGACTAAAGCATCCGCCAACTCCTGGACAGTCTGTGGTGCAATGTGGCGTTGGTGGATGGAGCGAGACATGATGTCCCAGATGTGCTCAATTGGAATCAGGTCTGGGGAACGGGCGGGCCAGTCCATTGCATCAATGCCTTCGTCTTGCAGGAACTGCTGACACACTCCAGCCACATGAGGTCTAGCATTGTCTTGCATTAGGAGGAACCCAGGGCCAACCGCACCAGCATATGGTCTCACAAGGGGTCTGAGGATCTCCTCTCAGTACCTAATGGCAGTCAGGCTACCTCTGGCGAGCACATGGTGGGCTGTGTGGCCCCCCAAAGAAATGCCACCCCACACCATTACTGACCCACTGCCAAACCGGTCATGCTGGAGGATGTTGCAGGCAGCAGACTCCAGACTCTGTCACGTCTGTCACATGTGCTCAGTGAGAACCTGCTTTCATCTGTGAAGAGCACAGGGTACCAGTGGCGAATTTGCCAATCTTGGTGTTCTCTGGCAAATGCCAAACGTCCAGCACGGTGTTGGGCTGTAAGCACAACCCCCACCTGTGGACGTCGGGCCCTCATACCACCCTCATGGAGTCTGTTTCTGATCGTTTGAGTAGACACATGCACCTTTGTGGCTTGCTGGAGGTCATTTTGCAGGGCTCTGACAGTGCTCCTCCTGTTCCTCCTTGCACAAAGGTGGAGGTAGCGGTCCTGCTGCTGGGTTGTTGCCCTCCTGCGGCCTCCTCCACGTCTCCTGATGTACTGGCCTGTCTCCTGGTAGCGCCTCCATGCTCTGGACACTACGCTGACAGACACAGCAAACCTTCTTGCCACAGCTCGCATTAATGTGCCATCCTGGATGAGCTGCACTACCTGAGCCACTTGTGTGGGTTGTAGTCTCCGTCTCATGCTACCACTAGAGTGAAAGCACCGCCAGCTTTCAAAAGTGACCAAAACATCAGCCAGAAAGCATAGGAGCTGAGAAGTGGTCTGTGGTAACCACCTGCAGAACAACTCCTTTATTGGGGGTGTCTTGCTAATTGCCTATAATTTCCACCTGTTGTCTATTCTATTTGCACAACAGCATGTGAAATTGATTGTCAATCAGTGTTGCTTCCTAAGTGGACAGTTTGATTTCACAGAAGTGTGATTGACTTGGAGTTACATTGTGTTGTTTAAGTGTTCTCTTTATTTATATATCAATGCATGCAGGGTCCCTGGCACTCCGGTCTTACGTATGTCTTGCTCCGGTGCCCTCCCAGCAGATCAGCATCTGTAAATATCTCATTTTTTGTTGGCGGCACTCAGAGACTTTTACCAAACAGATTAAGTGCAAAAAGACCCCACCGGGCCGTTTTATTGGTAACGTTTCTGAGGAAGGGGATTATACCCCGAAACGTTACCAATAAAACGGCCCCGTGGGGTCTATTTTGCACTTAATCTGTTTGGTAAAAGTCTCTGAGTGCCGCCCACAAAAAAGGATATATATATATATATATATATATATACACACATATATACAAACAAACACCAATGTTGCCGGCACTCGGTTTGCCCCATGGGCTGTCTTGCTCTGGTGTCTTCCACTAGGGTGTTATCCCCATATCCAAACAGCAAAAGAACGAGGCGGCACTCAGAGACTTGTAGATGCAACGTAACTTTAGTGAAACCACAGCATATCAACGTTTCGGGGCGCAAAGCCCCTTCATCAGGATAACCAGTGCAATACACAAAACCCCCTTAAATATGTACACTCACCCCCTGAGATCCTCCCCATGCCAGGTCGCCATGGCCGTGGTGATCCAGGCCCGTCATCCGCCTCCCTGGAGTAATCACTTCCGCCAGAAGTGACGTCGCGAGGTGACGATGCGGGTCCCGGCCCCATTGCCATGGTGACCCTGTGAAGCATAACACACTGATTAGGGAGCAGCCGCTGGCAGTACTGTTAATAGGATACTTGGTGTGCATAAGGGTAAACGGCAGCTCAGCAGTGCCAATGGCTATAAGGTGCATATTATAACTCCATAATATAAAGTGCACAAAGTGAAAAACATAAATACATATCAATAAAAACAGTGTAAAAATGTGTAAAAAAACTATACAGTCATGTGCTACAAAACATATAACATCCTCTGATGAAACCGCCATCTTTGTGGGCGGAGAAACGCGTCAGGTGACTCATTTGCAAGTGAACCGCAAGTGGAACGCAGATCCGGAAGCCCGAAAACCGGAAGCCGCAGCACGCGGCATACACTGGCGTTTCCACCATCCCACAGCTGCCGTGGTTACACACGATCCCGTGGATACAGCTACAACCCATCCATCCCCTGCATCAGACATCAGGACCCCGGTCATTGGGAACCAGGCAGGAGGAACAACTAGGAGGACACACGGGCATCTGTATTACAGGAGCGCTCCTGAGATTCATATATGGGTGAAGTATCCCTAACACCTTCATAACCAATAATACCCTTCTCTAAGTGGTGTATGTACACTCTAAATCTTGTGACCATTCCAGCTTGAATCAGTGTTAAACTGGTGTTTGAGCCAATGTTTACATGTGCGCATGAAATCAAACTAATTTAGCTGAAGGAGAACTATCCTGCTATTCTTCAATTACATAGGTGCATACAACTAAACTCTCTTTATGCTCTAATCTTTGCACAACTAACAGTCTTTGCTTGGGACTAAAAATCATTTCAACTCTATACATACTCTATCTGTTGGAGGAGAATTACCACTTTTTAGATTAGGTGCATGTGGTCAAGTGATTTTTTTTGAAGGAGTAATTCACCAATTAATCATTAGCCTGTGTGGATTCTTAACATCATGCGGGATTAATACTTATTACTTGTTGGTCTTATGGTAAATATACCAATTTTGTTTTATTGTGTGTATTTTAAGATTTTACATCTAATTAGCAATAAATTTATAATTTGTATCAAAACAGCAGTCGGTTTTTCTATTTATCTGTGCGCCTTTACCTATTTTTTCTTGGTCTTCAAAACATATAAGCCTAATCATAAAAACCTCTACCTTGTGGGCAGGTAACATATCAAGTCCCCGCTTCCAGCTACTATGTATTAAAGTGCAATACTATTTCCTGTTTGAGGACAAGTTCTTCAGACAGGTCACGGGTTGTGCGATGGGATCAGCTGTGGCACCTGCGTTTGCCAATACCTTTATGTGGGAGGTAGAGAGAGGTATGTTTTATGAAAATCCTGTGGTGGTTAAGGAAATTTTCCTGTATTATAGTTACATAGACGATTTGTTAATATTCTGGACAGGTGGTGAGCAAATGCTCCAGGAGGTCATCACAGCCCAGAACAACTCTACCAGCCCCATTAAAATGACCCTGAAATGTAGTCTGACACAGATTGAGGTTATGGACATCTCCATTAAGATTTGTGAAGGAGAGATTATTACTAACTTGTTCACAAAACCCACAGACAGAAACATCGTTCTGAGTTACAGTAGTTTTCATCCCACTCCGACCATCCAGGGGTTACCCTACTCCCAGTTCTTACGGGTATGTAGAATCACAAGTACGGCCAAAGATTTGGAGATACAATTAGACATCAAATCAGGAAAGATGGTTGGGGCAAGTCAGGGCTAGCCCCAGGCCTACTATCATCCTGAAATTTTGAAGCCCCCCTTCCCCTTCAATGCGCATTCCTGGGAAAGTGGGCATGGCCTCTCAACATTATATTATAATATCAAACTGTAAATATATATATTTTTTTTTCACCCCCCCTATAGAACTACTGTGGGCCTTACACATATCACCCACAGTAGTGCTCCTTACACATAGGGGGGAGATTCAAATGTCTGAAAAGTCGGTCGGATGTCTGTTATTTTCCTATTAGATAGGAAAAAACAGACTCCCAACTGACTTTTCAAACATTTGAATCTCCCCCATAATGTCCCCAGTATAGTGTCAGATACACATAACGTTTCATTAAAGTGCCAGATACACATAATGACCCCAGTAGAGTACCAGATACACACAATGACCCCAGTAGTGCAGTGCCAGATACACATATACCCCCAGTAGTGCTAGATACACATATGGCCCCAGCAGTTGCAGATACACATAGCGTATGCCCCCAATAGTGCAAGATACACATATGCCCCCAGTAGTGCAGTGCCAGATACACATATGCCCCCAATAGTGCAGTGCCAGATACACATATGCCCCCATTAGTGCCAGATACACATATGCCTCCAATAGTGCCAGATACACATACGCCCCCACAGTGCCAGATACAAATATGCCCCCACAGTGCCAGATACACACATGCTACCACAGGGCCAGATACTAATATGCCCCACAGTGCCAGATACACATATACTGCCACAGTGCCAGATACACATATGCCCCCACAATGTCTGTCAGATACAAATATGCAGACAGTAGTGCTGCTCACTGTCAGCACCTGCCGGGCTCTGCTACTGCTCCCGCTGCTGGTCTCTGCTGCTGTTGTGTCTGAGGGGAGGAGAGCGCAGCATACGCCTCTCCTATCCCTCAGTCCAGTCTCTGGCGGCAGCCGCGGGTTTGTCAAATCAGGTACTGGTTCATGAGCCGCTGCTGCCAGTCCACGATCTCTGATTGGCTCACAAAACCGATGCCTGGTTTTAAAGGGCAGAGGGCTGATGGCTGCCCTTAGGAGTCCAGTGCCCAGCACAGCCGCTCCTAAGGAACCTGCCTCGAGTCAGCTCTGGATCAAGTGATGGTAGGTTGAAAACCACTGAGAAAGGTAGTTATGGAGTACTCAGAAGATTGTTGGGTATACAGGTACTCCTTTAAATGATACAACTAAGCATAGTACCTGGATAAGGCATTAGCAGTTTTATACTATTTTTGCCTCTGGAAATCAGTCAGATACGTATATAGGGGGTCATTCCGAGTTGATCGCTAGTTGCCGTTGTTCGCTGCGTAGTGATCAGTGAGAAAAATGGCTAATCTACGCGTGCGTATGCTCCGCAATGCGCACGCGCGTCGTACGGGTACAAAGTCCCTTGTGGTTTTGCACTGATTCTAGCGATGATTCCAATCGCACAGACGGTTGCAAGGTGATTGACAGAAAGAGGGCATTTCTGGGTGTCAACTGACTGTTTTCAGGGAGTGCTTAGAAAAACGCAGATTCCCTATGGATTGTAAGCTTGCGAGCAGGGCCTTCCTACAGCTATGTCTGTCTTTGCCCTGTTTTGTTCTATAACTGTAGTTCTAATTGTAAAGCACAACGGAATATGCTGCGCTATATAAGAAACTGCTAATAAATAAATAAATAAGGCGTGTCGGGGAAAACGCAGGCGTGGCCGGGCGTTTGATGGGCGGGGTGTGACATCAAAAGCCGTCCCTCCGTCGTTAGAATCAACGCACAGGAAAAGTAACTACAGGGCTGGTCTTGTTTTGCACAAAAATATTTTGCAGGCGCACTGCTGCACAGGCGTTCGCACTTCTGCAAAGCGAAAATACACTCCCCAGTGGGCGGCAACAATGCGTTTGCACAGCTGCTAAAAACTGCTAGTGAGCGATCAACTCGGAATGACCCCATAATCCTATCGTGGGCTTGATGGCAACATAACTTTCGGGCCAGGAGTCAACTAGCTTTATTTCCTGCAGGGTAAAATTTATGTTGAAATTAAGTGTGAGTGGACTGCATCCACAACATTAGTTTTGTTGAAGTTGCTGTCTAACATCATTACGTTACAATCATATTACAATACAATCGTTGAAAGTATTAACTAGTGAATGGAATTCATAAAAGGTTATAAAGATAGACGATAAAATTGAATATAAAACTGGAGAAATGAAAAAAAACTGAATTAGCCATGAGAACTGGGTTACCACAGTTGCACAGGAATTAAGGTGTGGCAGTATAGATAACATGGGATGTAGGCAAGGGTTGTCCCCACCCATGTGGCAAAACACAAAAGTGAAAAAGTAGATATGGAATTAGCCTTCCAAATGCAACATATGTACTCCTAGTGAGCAACAACGTGAACACAGTAGTAGCTAAAGATAGAGCATAACAAACTGTGACCTAGAGATCCAATATAATTTATACCTAAGGATGTTAAAGTGCTGCCCAAATATTAGTGCACTAGCGCGCAACACAGCATCCGGCTTTCTGGTTTGGCCGCCCCCCTGCCTGAAGCGTGCATCTCCAAGGAAATGGGGCGTGCTGCTCCGCTGCCCGTATTATGCTTTTCAACAAAGATGGGGGCTTTCCAAAAGTCCACAACCCCCTGACTCGCGGCACGCGCCCATGCGTTGTGCGCCCCCTCTGCCGTGCGCATGCCCTAGGCCGAACACGCGCGCACCTTCGGCGTGTGCGCGTTTCCGGATGCCAGGGCTGAACTGTGGCCCCAGTCCATCCCTGTAAACACATCATCAGACATTACATTAGTAGAAGGCCACTGTGGTTGTAGTGTTGATTTGTGTCGATAGGTATGTTTCTGCTCCCTTTAATTTTCCAGGGTACTTACCATGGCTGTTCCTTATCCCTGTCTCTTATGAGCCACTGACATGAAAACTGCAAACACTTCCAGGTATTAAATGGCTTTGTCTGGGCTGTAAAGTGGATAAAATCGCTCTATGCAGCAGTGATGTGTTGTGAGTAAATGGTTGAGGAGACATTGGCTAGTATCAGAGCCCGATTTACACACACATATATGAACACAAGGGTGCATGTGGGTATTATACACAAGTAAAGCAGTATATACTACTGGAATCTTGGTGAGCTTTGATCAGTGAAGTGTGGACAAGGAAGGCATACTCCAGAGATTTGACTATAAAAATGATTTGAATAATACAAAGAATATATTTATATCTTCTTTGTATTTTACTTATCATTTTTATAGTCAGAACTCTGGAGTATACTGGAGTATGACAGGAGAGGCTCTACCTCCCCTGCCTCCCCTGTCCGTACATCACTGCTATACACTGATGATCTATTACTTTTTATGGCTAACTGGGAAACTTCTATAAATAGATTCTCTAGGTAGTGGACCTATTACTCTCAGGCTTCAAATAAATGGAGACATACAATATATTTCCTCTGATAGGGGGTATTCCCCTCAATATCCCTAGTTTTAAATATTTGGGCATTTGGATTACTAATGGTATGTCTGACTATACTGACTCAAATATCTCCTCACTATTGGATTATGTACTTCAAATTCCACATGCATGTTTGGCGTAAGATACCTTTATCTTTGATGGTGAGGGCTACTCTAGTTAAAATAGTTGTATAGCTGTAGCTACTTTATGTGTTCCAACAATCCTTGGGTTTCTGTCTGGATAGTCAGCTCTGTATGAAGTTGGTTTTGCTTACTAGTTCCCGGGTATCGAGGATTTGGCCACATTTTAAACTGTACTTTTTTGTGGTACAATTGTCACACTGAGAAATGGAAAACATGATAGCTGGTCAGAGTTGTTAATAGCCCAGTCTGTGCTTCTCCTTTACAAGTGCTGCTGGCTGGTAAGAAGACAGGATTTGGCTTACCTATTTACACCATACCGTCAAGATTTGGAACCTGGTGGCCATGTTACTGGATGCCTCTGGGTTGGACCCTGCTTCTTCTCCTTGTTGGTGGATGGTGAGCAGCCATAACTGAGATTGTTACAGACTTATCTAGTCTGTGGGCAATTAGGAAAGCTCTATTTAATTTGTATAACATGGGTGTTCTTGAGGGGCCCATGTATCAAACAATATTTGCAGCTAAGTCTCCGAAAACACCAGTTTATGGGGCTAGATGAAAATATTATGTATTCCTGTAATGTAAGAAGGAGGGATTAATACCTGCTGCAATCCCTCCTTTGCTGCCTGCAGCGCATCCCCCATAGGTTTCTATAGGGGATGTGATGCTGCCAGATTTACCAATATCCGGAATGCGAAGCATTACCAATTTCTCTATCGTCCTAAGTGGATGCTGGGGTTCCTGAAAGGACCATGGGGAATAGCGGCTCCGCAGGAGACAGGGCACAAAAAAGTAAAGCTTTACTAGGTCAGGTGGTGTGCACTGGCTCCTCCCCCTATGACCCTCCTCCAGACTCCAGTTAGATTTTGTGCCCGAACGAGAAGGGTGCAATCTAGGTGGCTCTCCTAAAGAGCTGCTTAGAGAAAGTTTAGTTTAGGTTTTTTTTCTTTACAGTGAGTCCTGCTGGCAACAGGATCACTGCAACGTGGGACTTAGGGGGAAAGTAGTAAACTCACCTGCATGCAGAGTGGATTTGCTGCTTGGCTACTGGACACCATTAGCTCCAGAGGGATCGAACACAGGCCCAGCCGTGGAGTCCGGTCCCGGAGCCGCGCCGCCGACCCCCTTGCAGATGCTGAAGCGTGAAGAGGTCCGGAAACCGGCGGCTGAAGACTCCTCAGTCTTCATAAGGTAGCGCACAGCACTGCAGCTGTGCGCCATTTTCCTCTCAGCACACTTCACTGGGCAGTCACTGAGGGTGCAGAGCGCTGGGGGGGGGCGCTCTGAGAGGCAAATATAAACCTTATACAAGGCTAAAAATACCTCACATATAGCCCATAGGGGCTATATGGAGATATTTAACCCCTGCCTGACTGGAAAAATAGCGGGAGAAGAACCCGCCGAAAAAGGGGCGGGGCCTATCTCCTCAGCACACGGCGCCATTTTCTGTCACAGCTCCGCTGGTCAGAACGGCTCCCAGGTCTCTCCCCTGCACTGCACTACAGAAACAGGGTAAAACAGAGAGGGGGGGCACATTAATGGCTATATATATATATATTAAAGCAGCTATAAGGGAGCACTTAATATAAGGATATCCCTTGTATATATAGCGCTTTGTGGTGTGTGCTGGCAGACTCTCCCTCTGTCTCCCCAAAAGGGCTAGTGGGTCCTGTCTTCATTAGAGCATTCCCTGTGAGTTTGCGGTGTGTGTCGGTACGTGGTGTCGACATGTATGAGGACGATATTGGTGTGGAGGCGGAGCAATTGCCAAATATGCAGATGTCACCCCCCAGGGGGTCGACACCAGAATGGATGCCTTTATTTGTGGAATTACGTGATGGTTTATCTTCCCTTAAACAGTCAGTTGAGGACATGAGGCGGCCGGACAATCAATTAATGCCTGTCCAGGCGCCTCAAACACCGTCAGGGGCTGTAAAACGCCCTTTGCCTCAGTCGGTCGACACAGACCCAGACACGGGCACTGATTCCAGTGACGACGGTAGAAATTCAAACGTATTTTCCAGTAGGGCCACACGTTATATGATTTTGGCAATGAAGGAGACGTTACATTTAGCTGATACTACAGATACCGTAAAACAGGGTATTATGTATGGTGTGAAAAAACTACAAACAGTTTTTCCTGAATCAGAAGAATTAAATGACGTGTGTGATGAAGCGTGGGTTGCTCCTGATAAAAAGTTGATAATTTCAAAAAAGTTATTGGCATTATACCCTTTCCCGCCAGAGGTTAGGGCGCGCTGGGAAACACCCCCTAAGGTGGACAAGGCGCTCACACGCTTATCCAAACAAGTGGCGTTACCCTCTCCTGAGACGGCCGCACTTAAGGATCCATCAGATAGAAAGATGGAAGTTATTCAAAAGAATATATACACACATGCAGGTGTTATACTACGACCAGCTATAGCAACTGCCTGGATGTGCAGTGCTGGAGTAGTTTGGTCAGAATCCCTGATTGAAAATATTGATACCCTAGATAGGGACAATGTTTTACTGTCGTTAGAACAAATAAAGGATGCATTTATCTATATGCGTGATGCACAGAGGGATATTTGCACACTGGCATCTCGGATGAGTGCTATGTCCATTTCAGCCAGAAGAGCCTTATGGACACGACAGTGGACAGGCGATGCGGATTCAAAACGTCACATGGAGGTTTTGCCGTATAAAGGGGAGGAGTTATTTGGAGTTGGTCTATCAGACTTGGTGGCCACGGCTACTGCCGGGAAATCCACTTTTTTACCTCAAGTCACTCCCCAACAGAGAAAGGCACCGACCTTTCAACCGCAGCCTTTTCGCTCCTACAAAAATAAGAGAGCAAAGGGCTTGTCGTATCTGCCACGAGGCAGAGGAAGAGGGAAGAGACACCAACAGGCAGCTCCTTCCCAGGAACAGAAGCCCTCCCCGGCTCCTGCAAAAACCTCAGCATGACGCTGGGGCCTCTCAAGCGGACTCGGGGACAGTGGGGGGCCGTCTCAAAAATTACAGCGCGCAGTGGGCTCACTCGCAGGTAGACCCCTGGATCCTGCAGATAATATCTCAGGGGTACAGGTTGGAATTAGAGACGGATCCTCCTCATCGTTTCCTGAAGTCGGCCTTACCAACCGTCTCTTCCGAAAGGGAGAGGGTGTTGGAAGCCATTCACAAGCTGTACGCTCAGCAGGTGATAGTCAAAGTACCCCTATTACAACAAGGAAAGGGGTATTATTCCACTCTATTTGTGGTACCGAAGCCGGATGGCTCGGTAAGGCCTATTCTAAATCTGAAGTCCTTGAACCTCTACATAAAAAAGTTCAAGTTCAAGATGGAGTCACTCAGAGCAGTGATAGCGAACCTGGAAGAAGGGGACTTTATGGTATCCTTGGACATCAAGGATGCGTATCTACACGTTCCGATTTACCCCGCACACCAGGGGTACCTCAGGTTCATTGTTCAAAACTGTCACTATCAGTTTCAGACGCTGCCGTTCGGATTGTCCACGGCGCCTCGGGTCTTTACCAAGGTAATGGCCGAGATGATGATTCTTCTTCGAAGAAAAGGCGTATTAGTTATCCCATACTTGGACGATCTCCTAATAAGGGCAAGGTCCAGAGAACAGCTGGAGACAGCTTTAGCACTATCTCAAGAGGTGCTAAGACAACACGGGTGGATTCTGAATATTCCAAAATCCCATTTAATCCCGACAACTCGTCTGCTGTTCCTAGGAATGATTCTGGACACGGTTCAGAAAAAGGTTTTCCTTCCAGAGGAAAAAGCCAAGGAGTTATCCGATCTGGTCAGGAACCTCCTAAAACCAGGAAAAGTGTCAGTACATCAATGCACAAGAGTCCTGGGAAAAATGGTGGCTTCTTACGAAGCAATTCCATTCGGCAGATTCCATGCAAGAATATTCCAAAGGGATCTGTTGGACAAATGGTCAGGGTCGCATCTGCAGATGCACCTGCGAATAACCCTGTCACCAAAGACAAGGGTGTCACTTCTGTGGTGGTTGCAGAAGGCTCACCTATTAGAAGGCCGCAGATTCGGCATTCAGGATTGGATCCTGGTGACCACGGACGCCAGCCTGAGAGGCTGGGGAGCAGTCACACAAGGAAGAAACTTCCAGGGAGTATGGACGAGTCTGGAAAAGTCTCTTCACATAAACATTCTGGAACTAAGAGCAATCTACAATGCTCTAAGCCAGGCGGAACTTCTCCTGCAAGGAAAGCCGGTGTTGATTCAGTCGGACAACATCACGGCGGTCGCCCATGTAAACAGGCAGGGCGGCACAAGAAGCAGGAGTGCAATGGCAGAAGCTGCCAAGATTCTTCGCTGGGCGGAGAATCACGTGATAGCACTGTCAGCAGTGTTCATACCGGGCGTGGACAACTGGGAAGCAGACTTCCTCAGCAGACACGATCTTCATCCGGGAGAGTGGGGTCTACATCCAGAAGTCTTCAACATGTTAATAGACCGTTGGGAAAGACCAATTGTAGACATGATGGCGTCTCGCCTCAACAAGAAACTGGACAAATATTGCGCCAGGTCAAGAGATCCACAGGCAATAGCTGTGGACGCACTGGTAACTCCTTGGGTGTACCAGTCAGTGTATGTGTTTCCTCCTCTGCCGCTCATACCAAAGGTATTGAAGATCATACGGCAAAGAAGAGTAAGAACAATACTAGTGGTTCCGGATTGGCCGAGAAGGACTTGGTATCCGGAACTTCAAGAGATGCTCACGGACGAACCGTGGCCTCTACCTCTGAGAAGGGACCTGCTACAGCAGGGTCCCTGTCTTTTTCAAGACTTACCGCGGCTGCGTTTGACGGCATGGCGGTTGAACGCCAGATCCTAAAAGGGAAAGGCATTCCAGAAGAAGTCATTCCTACCTTGATTAAGGCACGGAAGGAAGTCACCGTGAAACATTATCACCGCATTTGGCGAAAATATGTAGCGTGGTGCGAGGATCGGAGGGTTCCGACGGAGGAATTCCAACTGGGTCGTTTCCTACATTTCCTGCAATCAGGATTATCTATGGGTCTCAAATTGGGATCCATTAAGGTTCAAATTTCGGCCCTGTCAATATTCTTCCAAAAAGAATTGGCCTCTGTCCCTGAGGTCCAGACTTTTGTCAAGGGAGTACTGCATATACAGCCTCCTGTGGTGCCTCCGGTGGCACCGTGGGATCTAAATGTAGTTTTAGATTTCCTCAAATCCCATTGGTTTGAACCATTGAAAAAGGTGGATTTGAAATATCTCACATTGAAAGTGACTATGTTACTAGCCCTGGCCTCTGCCAGGAGAGTATCTGAATTGGCGGCTTTATCTTATAAAAGTCCTTATCTAATCTTCCATTCGGATAGGGCAGAACTGCGGACTCGTCCGCATTTTCTCCCTAAAGTGGTATCAGCATTTCATCTGAACCAACCTATTGTGGTGCCTGCGGCCACTAGCGACTTGGAGGACTCCAAGTTGTTGGACGTTGTCAGAGCCTTAAAAATATACATTGCAAGGACGGCTGGAGTCAGAAAATCTGACTCGCTGTTTATATTGTATGCACCCAACAAGTTGGGCGCACCTGCTTCTAAGCAGTCGATTGCTCGTTGGATTTGTAACACAATTCAACTTGCACATTCTGTGGCAGGCCTGCCACAGCCTAAAACTGTAAAAGCCCACTCCACAAGGAAGGTGGGCTCATCTTGGGCGGCTGCCCGAGGGGTCTCGGCATTACAACTCTGCCGAGCAGCTACGTGGTCGGGGGAGAACACGTTTGTAAAATTTTACAAATTTGATACCCTGGCAAAGGAGGACCTGGAGTTCTCTCATTCGGTGCTGCAGAGTCATCCGCAC
The DNA here is from genome assembly GCF_028390025.1 of Pseudophryne corroboree. Taxonomy (NCBI): domain Eukaryota; kingdom Metazoa; phylum Chordata; class Amphibia; order Anura; family Myobatrachidae; genus Pseudophryne; species Pseudophryne corroboree. Next base: position 539,392,522 of record NC_086445.1, read on the forward strand.
TCTCCCGCCCGTTTGGGAGCTTTGGTATAATCCCCATGGTCCTTTCAGGAACCCCAGCATCCACTTAGGACGATAGAGAAAATAAGAATTTACTTACCGATAATTCTATTTCTCGGAGTCCGTAGTGGATGCTGGGCGCCCATCCCAAGTGCGGATTATCTGCAATACTTGTACATAGTTATTGTTAACTAATTCGGGTTATTGTTAAGGAGCCATCTTTAAGAGGCCCTTTCTGTTGTCATACTGTTAACTGGGTTTAGATCACAAGTTGTACGGTGTGATTGGTGTGGCTGGTATGAGTCTTACCCGGGATTCAAAATGCCTCCCTTATTGTGTATGCTCGTCCGGGCACAGTACCTAACTGGAGTCTGGAGGAGGGTCATAGGGGGAGGAGCCAGTGCACACCACCTGACCTAGTAAAGCTTTACTTTTTTGTGCCCTGTCTCCTGCGGAGCCGCTATTCCCCATGGTCCTTTCAGGAACCCCAGCATCCACTACGGACTCCGAGAAATAGAATTATCGGTAAGTAAATTCTTATTATTGGCCCCCACAGCTACTGTCATATGATGAGCTACCGCCATCCTAAGTATTTTAACCAATTGTGTTCCGAATTTTCTATCCAAAGAGAATACTTTGTTTCCTGATTTACAGCTTGGGCATGGCCTACACCTCCAGATTTCAGCCTCCCCATGTGATTCAAAATCCTTTATTAAGAAGCTTCTGAGTTTGGGAAAGTATGGGACATGTAATCTGCATTCTAAAAAAATTAGATATTAAGGGCTTGGACGAGAATTGTGTGAATTCTCCTCCAATTGCACTTTTGTATATTTAGGTGATGCTAAAATAATGTGAAGAGGGTGTGAAAACACCACTTTTCACATTATTTTAGTAAAAATAGTATAGATAAATATGACTGTTATACTTTTAAAGGGTTTATTCTATCTGCAACTTGAGTATGAAATGTATCTTATAGGAATTTGGCTAATGGTGCATTCTATAGGAGCAATAGCCGCTATCTTTCTATAAGGGAGAAATATCATTTATGCACCTGTCAGACTGAATATTTGCATTTGGACTATCTTATGATAATAATATTTGGGTCATTGTATACACTGAGTTTTGTTTTATATATGAATTTTATACTAGTTCCCAGCTCGTCAAAATGACGGTACAACATAACAGTAATGTCAGCGGCGGCGGCTGTGAGCGCCTGAACAGAGCAACACTCGACCTGCTCCTTCAGGCACCATCTAGTGGCCGCTGGTGCAAAAACACTTGAATTATCCCCATAGAGGTGAGGAGCAGCGTTAGCCTCTTATTATATAGGAAAGTGGTTCCCAAACTTGTTTGAATCATGGCGCCCTAGAGTCAGGTCCGGCAACAGAAGTCTTGGGGCCTGGTATACTGATATCTCTGCCCCCCCCCCCTCCCTTGTTTTGGCAGAGAGTGGCTTTAAAGAATATATATATATATATATATATATATATATATATATAAACGTCCATGTAAGAAGGTACTCAGGAGACATCAATGATAGCAAAAGATTCAAAGTGTATTCACGGTCACAGTGAATACACTTTGAATCTTTTGCTATCATTGATGTCTCCTGAGTGCCTTCTTACATGGACGTTTATCTGAATCTTGAAATGGCACCGGAGCAAGCTGCTTTGTGAACAGAGTGCCGGCAGTAGATGGATTTTTATATATATATATATATATATATATATATATATGTAACAGGTTTGAATGATGTGTGACCATCTTCATACAGCATGGCACTGCAGCTCAAATGACAAAACAGTTTATTAAACTGTGCATGTCCTGTTTAAACAACATAAGGGTGGGTGGGAGGGCCCAAGACAATTCCATCTTGCGCCTCTTTTTTTTCTTTGCATTACGTGCTCTTTGGGGCCTAGTTTTTAAAACTGCCATCCTGTCTGCCATTGCTGTGCCACTCCCAGATGGGCCACGTGTTTGTGGCTCCCACTTGTGTAGCTTAGTTTAGTCATCCAGTTACCTCTGTGCAACCTTTTGGCCTAAAAACAATATTGTAAGGTATGAAGTGTCCAGAATAGACTGGAAATGACTGGAAATTAATGTTATTGAGGTTAATAATACTGTAGGATCAAAAATACTCCCAAATTCTGTGATTTTAGCTATTTTTATGATTTTTTTCCAAAAAATCCAGGATCCAAAACCAAAACCCGAAAGGGTAGTTTTGGCAAAACCAATCCATATCCAAAACACGAACAGAGATCCAGATCCAAACCCAAAACACAAAACCCGAAAAGTGTCCGGCGCACATCTCTAAAATTGATGTGTACTTTGTGTTAGAATGTTACATTACAGTAGGTTGCTCCGATTGCTCATGTTGTGAGTTTACACTACTTCGAAGTAGTCTTTGTAGTCTATCATCCTATTTCCTTTAACCTATCCTCACTCCTTCACCGCCTCTCCCTCCCAAAACTACCATCTCCAAAAGTAACCTTAAGGCAATTAACCATAACACGTTCTCCTCTGCTCAACTCACTTCTCTCTTCTATTGCTACTTTGTCATGCCATGACCAAGATATTTCCCACTATAATTCCACCATTATTTCTGCTCTGGCTGTCACTACTCTCCTTCGCATATCCATGCCTCAACACTAGAATTTCCTGCACCAGCTAGAACTCGATAGAAGCCCATATGCATCTATAAGGCAATGTTATCTAAGGATGGAGTTTCCTACCGCTTCCAAGCCCTGAAATTTATTGCATTCCTGACCTTGGTAAATATGCGGTAAGCGGCCAAACCTCTGAAAACTGCATTTTCAGAGGTTTCTCCACATTTTTTTTTTAATTCAATAATTTTTATTTGATTTTTTGATTTTGCATTAACAACTTACACAAAAAACAAACATAAAACTACAAACATACACAAAATACACATAAACAGCTGTACATGTAAGGCACATGGTACATCAAGCGAATAAAATGTCTCATAAGTCACACAGTCGCAAAGCGTCAGCGTCTGGGAATAACACAACCCAAACACGTCACTTCCAATATAAACAGAAGCATAGCAGAGTAAGCACAGTATATCGAAATACAACATAGCAAGGCTGGCCGCGAGGGTATCCACCCCCAGAACATCCCAGAGTACAATAAGGAAAAAAATACAAATCTATACTTTATTTATCCTTAAAATATCTAGAGTCCATCCACCTGCCCCATATTGTAAACAATTTCCTCTCCACCTTCCTAGCCAGGAACACAAATTTTTCGTGTGCAATAGTTTCGTTGACCAGGGATATCCAAGCCTTAGGCGCCGGGGGCCTCACCAGCCAACCACAGCCGGGCTATGCAGACCCTAGCCAGGGCACATAAATTGATGACATATCGCCTGCTGGGCGGATCTAAAGCCTCCTCGTCCACAATCAGCAATGTACACAGCACAGGCGTACATATAGAAGAGGGAATACCTGTATCAATTATGATACGTATAACAGCTGTCCAGAACAGAGATATGCTAGGGCACAACCAAAGCAGATGCCAGAAATCAGCGCCCATGGCTCCACACTTAGGGGTCATATACACCCTATGCAAAATATATAATTGTATTTGCTGGTATCTAACAGAGGAGGTGGAGATCCGATGTGCTCCCATAGCTGTGTTCCATGCATCATCTGATAACATACCCACATCTGACTCCCACCTACCCCGAAGAGAAGTTAGAGGGTCAGTATGATGCATCTGGAGATTGCGACCATATATCTTAGAAACTAGGTGTCCCGAGTCCAGTGTCCGCAACATTAATTTGACCGGGGAACAGAGGCGTCACTCACCTCTGTGACACCCGGTGCGGCAGCGAGGATAAAAGGGGCGGGGCTTCGCGGGAATGGGCGGGGCTTACATAGAGGGGCGGGGCTTCGCGGGAGGAACCCGTTTTTAAACCATTGCAGGCGCGCAAAGGGGGCGGGGCTTTGCTGAGGGGCGGGGCTTCGCGTCCCGACACCCGTTTTTTTTTTCACTGGGGGGTGTGGGAGGTGAGGGCTGACTCTCGGGAGGTGCTGTCCCTGCAGTGCCGGCTCCTACAAAGTGACAGGAGCCGAGTGCTGCACATAATATAACAGTGCAGCACTCGGCTTCTGTCACTCTGCAGGAGCCGGCATTTTGGTGTCACCCCTCGGCGGGTGACACCCGGGAGCGGGCCGCACCCCCCGCACCCCCCTTGTGACGCTACTGCCGGGGAATCAACGAGGACCGGAGGCCCATTCGGAAACTGGGCAGCCAAATCGTGTCTCAGCTGAAGGAATCAAAAGAAGAACCCTGAGGGGACATTGTGCGCCTGTTGAAGTTGTTGGAATGAGTTAAGGGTCCCATCACTATATAAATGGCCTAAAGAATACACTCCCCAGTTTCCCCAGACTTCCCGGACGTGAAGCTGACACAGTTCCGGCAACCCGTAAGCATTATCCAGTGGGGTATCAGGATCAACACCGTGACCATGCATCACAGAGTGCACCAATTTCCATATTAGGATGGATTGTTTAATCAGTGGCAGTGTGGACATTTTGACGCTACCGCAAAGGAGTAGTTGTAACGAGGAGCCACCAGGGTAGTCATGGTGCATCATCAGCGAGTGCAAAGCCAGGGCATCGAGGTCGTGAACCCACTCCCAGACGTGTGTCAGCTGCGCCGCATAGTAATAAAAATGAAAGTTGGGGAGAGCAAAGCCCCCCAACTCCCGTGACCTGGTCAGGGTATCTAGTCTCAAACGTGCCCGCTTACTAGCCCACACCAGGGAGTAGAGCAACCCATTTATTTGTTTAAAAATCTTCTGCGGAATATAAACGGGAGAGTGCTGCAGAACATATAGAAGTTTGGGTTGAAAGACCATTTTTACCATGTTAACCCTCCCCGTGACCGTTAGTGGTAACTTCCCCCAGGCCTTCACCCGGCTACGGAGATACGTTATTTGTGGAGTAATATTTAGGGAGGAAAATTTCTGAGGATCATTAGACACCCAAATGCCCATATTTGAAGGAATCCACCCACCGCAATGGGAGAGCTACTAACGGGGAGGCAGGAACTTCGCCCCGAAGTGGGATAATAAAGGATTTCTCCCAATTAATCAGGAGCCAGAGTATCGCCCGAACCCAATAATAATTTCCAAAATCCTAGGCATAGACTCAGCATAGCGATCCACAAACAACAAAACGTCATCGGCATATAAGGCCACCCTGTCCTCACGGGCACCCACCTTAAAGCCAGAGATCCCCACGTCCGCCCTCAGGAGGCATGCAAGGGGCTCAATGGCCATAGCAAACAGAGTAGGGGACAATGGGCAACCCTGTCGTGTACCCCTAGATAGGGGAAAGGAGTGAGATACGAAACCATTTACCGCCACCCTTGCCGAAGGAGAGGAATACATCAATCGAACATATTTAATAAAGTTTGGTCCTATGCCAAATCTATGCATAACTTCCCACAAATAATCCCACTCCACAGAATCAAAAGCCTTAGCGGCATCCAACGAAACGACTATGGAGGAAGAGGGGTCCTTACGGGGGATTTGTAGGTGTGTAAACAGACGTCTAAGGTTAATGGAAGTCGATTTATTGGGCATAAATCCTGACTGATCCGGGTGTATTATGTGAGAAATAACTGCATTTAATCTGCCCGCCAGCACCTTAACCAAAAATTTAATATCAGTGGGTAGGAGGGATATAGGGCGATAGGACTCAACTTTCCTAAGATCCTTGTCAGGCTTGGGGAGAACCACAATCACTGCCTCCGCCATAGACGGGGGAAGAAACTCCTGTGCAAAGATCTGACCATACAACTCAAGTAGACGAGGGACAAAGAAATCCAAGTGTTGCTTATAGACCTCAGAGGGTATGCCGTCCAAACCCAAGGCTTTACCACTAGGGGAGGCCTTAACAGCGGCCATCATTTCATCAGATGAGATGGGTGCCTCCAGAAGGTCACAAGCCTTGCTGGATAAGGTAGGGAAACAAACACTGTTTAAATAATCGTTCAGTTGCGACAAAGTACAATCCAGTTTGGATTGGTACAAGCGGCTATAGTAGGATACAAATTCAGCCGCCATTTGTGGAGTCTGAGTCAGGGGAACACAGTCAGGGGAACACCATCCGAGTTCACAATCTCAACCACAACACTAGTAGGTCTATCACCCCGGGCCTGGGAGGCCAGGTATGTCCCCGGCCTATCACCAGTAGCGTAATAGGTATGGGAGGAGAAAAGGAGTCTATGCTGAGTCTTTTCCATTAGTTAATCTTTCCACTCCCTCTGAGCCGTTAACCATACTAGCTTAGAACTGTTCAAAGAATCTTGTAAGTATTGTAATTCTGCAGCGACACTCTGGGCCTCCAGCTCAGCCTCCCGTCGCCTATAAAATGACTTCAAAGTAGACACCCATTTAATCAAACTCCCCCTCAGAAAGGCCTTAAACGCGTCCCATAAATTAGAGATAGCTTTTTCGGCACTGTTCAGTATAAAGAATTCCCGCCACACAGCCACCAAGTCAGAGCCGTCCCCCATGTGTACGAGCCAAAATGGATTAAATTTCCATACAGCTTGGCCCCTAGAGCAGATAAAGTCTAAAGTAAAGGTCAAGGGGGAGTGATCTGATATACCCCTAGTCTCATATCTGATACTACCAACCCGGGGAACCATATTGCTCGAGAGAAGGGCCAGGTCAATCCTGGAGAACGAAGAATGAGAGTGAGAGAAACAGGAGTATTGTTTAAGAGACGGGTGTCTCAGTCTCCAAGGATCGACCAGGCCCAACCCCAACACCACATTCGCAAAAGTGGATTTCCCAGGACACGCAGCAGATGGAGATATAGAGAGCCTGTCCTTCGCCGCATCTAGCACATTATTGAAGTCCCCAAGGCAAATAACAGATATCCCGGGGGATGAGGCCATGAACCCAGCAGCCTTCTTAAGAACATCAGGAGAATAGGGAGGGGGCACATAAACAGCTAGAAGGAGGACAGGGACATAAAATAGTCTGCATACAAAGAAAAAGGTTGCAGGTGCACAATTCAAACATTACCAATTTATTAATAATAATAATTGCAATAAAATTTTGCATTTTAAGCGAGGTTCTTCGCATAGTTATGGCCATAAGTAACGGCTTGCCCACCGCGTCCAGGTGACCTCATTAGTCGGGCAAGTCCCTAACATTTTGGGGGGTACAAATCGAGGGTGCGGGACCCCCCAAAATGAAGCAGCTGAGTGACCCCAGGGCAACACAAAAGTGAAAAAATATATAGTGAAAAAGTGAAAATAGGTTAGTGAGAGAGGCTGCTGAAAACAGCAGGGGTAAATTAGTGAGAGGTAATGAAGGGGGAGATAAAGTAGTGAGAGGTAAAGTAGTGAAAAGTGAAGGTAGGAAATGAATTACATTGAAACAAAACACACGATAGGGATGAAAGTAAATATGAAAATAAGTGTTAATATGTGTTGCTCCTGAGGCAAAACAGCCACAACAGTCCAGGGGGACCCACACCCCGGAAATGCACCCCATCTGATAATCCAATATACATTTGTGCAGGACTCACCTTGCTCTGCATGCAGTCTAAGAAATGTCAGGAACCTAATTAAAACCAATGACTTATATAAGCACAACAGACAGAATGAATAACAAGGAAAACACAAACAGGAGAAAGTCTGTCTCCAGTGCTAAGCCGGAAATCCAAGGATCCGCAAGGGCACGCCTCGCCGGGAATAGTCTGTCCAGCCACACCATGGCCTCACGAGGAGTTGCAAAAAACTTTGTTTCCCCATCAGCCACCACCCGCAGTCTAGATGGGAAGAGCATGGCATATGGCAGGTCAAGTTCACGGAGCCTCCTCTTAACAGGTAGGAATTGAGCTCTATCTTTTTGTACATCCACCGCAAAATCCGGGAATACCGATATGGGCGACCCATTCCATTTTAAAGGGCCTTTGGTACGAGCCAGCCTTAAAACTGTATCACAGTCACGGAAGTGGAGGAACTTAGCAATGAAGGTGCGGGGTGGAGCCCCTGGAGGTAGCGGGCGCATAGGAACGGTGAAGTAAGGCGAAAATTCCTCAGATCCAAAGGCCTCCTGGAGCCATGTTACGAGAAACTCTTCAGGAGCTGAGCCCTCTTCCTTCTCGGGCAGGCCAATGAAGCGGACGTCATTGCGCCGCAGACGTCCCTCCATATCCGTCAGCTTTTTGCGCACATCTGTCATCTGAGATTCCAAAGCATCAGTGCGACGACCTAGCGGGCCGACAGAATCTTCAACATTGGATATACGGGTCTCAGCCTCTCCCACTCTCTCTCTCACCTGCTGAAGGTCCTGATGAATAATAGAGAGATCAGACTGCACTTGCCCGATTTTATCAGCCAGACGCGCCTCGCTGGCAGTCACTGCATCCAATACTCTCTGCAGTGCGGCATCCGGAGGGTCAGAAGAGGTGGAACTATACGCAGGAGATGGGGGCGATGCCTCAGATCTTACAGTCTCTCCCCTCTGCTGCTGAGAACCAGGGTTACGGACAAACTTATCCATCGTTCCCGCCGCCGCGCCAGTCTGGCTGCCCCTCACCATTTTGGACAACACGGTGTCACTCTCTACAGCCAGCAGGATATATCAAAGCAAATACAGGCAGAGGGGGGCGCCCGCACCAACACCCTACAGATAGGCCAGCGGGTACGAGAAAGTATATAGATATGTATAGATAGACAGCAGGGCCAAAGTCTCTAGTTATAATACAAAGTGTCCGCCTAATGTAGCAGGGGAGCAGGGACCAGAACCCTCAAACAAAGCCGGTGGCCATAGAGGATCAGTCCCCTGGCACCAACCTCCAGGCACAGCAGGGAAGCTCGCTCCACAGATGAGGGCAGGGTCAGTGAGCCAAAGGAGTGAAGCAGGAGGAGGAGAGAAAGGGCATACACAACCCAATGACCACCCAGCCGGCACAGTTGAGGTTCCAAATAGTAATCCTCCCCTCAGCAGTGAACTTACACCCCATGTACCTGGGTCCCAATGTGGATGAGGACGTACAGCAGCAGGGGGGTCCAGAAAATGGCCGCTAAGGCAGGCAGAGAGCAAGACTCAGGGTGGCCACGTTGTGTTCCCTCCAGGCTTCACCCGCATAGAGGGGTCAGGTGATGTAGTCCCACACTCCGTCTAGCAGTGCCCCGGCTGGCTGCAGCGGGCGGCGGCGGACAGCGGGAGCCGCACTTCCGGTTTCCCGGGCAGAGCGAGTCCGCGGCAATGCAGGTTAAGTCAGGCAGCCCCACACAGGAGACCCCCTGGATACTTCAGGAGGCTGACGGGGCGACAGATGAGAGCCCCGCGTTTCCATCCACCAGGGACACGGCTGGCCACAGCGGGCGGCGGTGAGTAGTAAGTGCCAGACTTCCGGGTATAAGAAAGCGCGAGGCAGCAGTCCCACACGTCGGCCCAGCACAGATCAGGGCCCGCCAGGCACCCAGCGCTCCAGGACCTCAGGAAACAGCGGCAGCCGACTCAAACCCGTTCCAGGGGGGGGGCAGGAGATGCTCATATACCGATGGCCCCAGTATTAGACCCAGGGGGGGAGTACAGGATAGGTAAAAAGGATTAAGTGGCTGGAGAGCTGCACAATGCAAGTGCTACTCCATGCCCGTCCAGGCCACCTTCTCCACATTTTTAATCTTGGTGCATCGTGCCCAGGGGAAGAAAGATTAGTACATCTGCCCGACAGTAAAAAAACACACTGTTATTTTTTTTTTTTTTTTTTTTTATAGGATGCCACAAGAGGTCTGTAGCTATACAAATACAGTGCACACATAACACGGTACAAAAATGTACAGTTGATTAAAGTGCAGAACATATGAGGTTACAAGCCATATACACGTTTCTGCATATATAGTTATTATACTCACAAGATATTCCCGGCTAAACCAGAAGGTTGAGTGCAGTTGTTGACAATAGGGGAGGAGATGATAGTAAAAACGAGTAAAGGAAGAGCACAAGAAGAAACAGGGCCCTGCTCATGGGAGCTTTCAATCAATAAGGGATAAGCGATTAGACATAAGTGACACAGAGAGAGTCAGTGATTGAGGAACCCAGGAGTGAGTACAGATGAAAGCTGGTAAAGAAGTGGGCTTTGAGAGCCCATTTAAAGCTTTGGAGAGAGGTGGATAGACTGATAGGGAGATCATTCCAGTTGTGTAGAAGAGCAGAGGAAGGTGGAAGTGAGAAATGGGAATGTGGAGGATGATGTTAGGGATGTAGGGGAGATAGGACTGGATGATGGTTTTATTGGGGAGTATGAGCAGTTCTGTAAGGGAAGGGGAGTCAATGTATGGAAAGTGGAGGTGAGACACAAACAATTTGGTTGTAGAGAAAGAGAAGAAGAGCAGCAGTGTTGAGGATGGTCTGGAGTGGAACGAGGCAGGAGGCAGGATGGTCAAATAAATTGAGATTACAATTGTCCAGTAGAGAGATAACCAGTCAGTGGATGAGGTTCTAGGGTGAAACAGAATTCTGATCCTCAAGATATTTTGAAAGTGAAAGTGACAAGACTAGCATATGGTCTGAATGTGGAGTTTGAAGGAAGGGCAAAGCTGAGCACAGTAGATTTGCAGGAGAGAACAAATGGTGATTGTCATTTGAAATTGAAAAGGAAAGAGGTGTGGATCTGGGAGGATAGAAAGACAGTTAGCTCAGTCCTAGACATGTTAAATTTAAGAAAGTGCATGAAGACACCATGCCAGACTGGTCCATAGGGGCACAGGAACACCCCCCCCCCCCCCTTCCCCCGGTGGGCCCACACACCCCTCTAGGGATCAGGTTCCAGACTGTAAGACTGTGCACTTGAATTATGCATTATACATATGTTACATTATACTGCACAAAGAAAGCAGTGTTGCACATTCCAAGAGAATTAAGTATTTGCAGGATGAGAGGGTGGTACAAAGGCTGTGGAGAGGTCAAGAGAAATTATTAGAGTCATGGCCCTTAGGTTTGGCAGTATGAAGGTCATTACTAACATTAGTGAGGGCTGTTTCCGTAGATTGGAGAGGATGAAAACCAGACTGAAGAGGGTCAAGCAGGGAGTGGATGGTAATTAGAGAGAATAAGGGTCAATGTGATTTTTTTTATAGATGGGAGACACAAGTACATATTTTGAATGCAGAGTAGACAGTGTCCGAGGAGAGAGAAGGTTGAAAATCTGGCCAGATGGGAACAGGCAGTGAGAAAGAAAAAAAAGCAGTGGAAGTTGGAGGTGATAAGGCCAAGAATGAAGGAGATAGCTGGGGACTTTATAAGGAGAAGAGTATACATTTTAAATGGAGAAACGCAAGGGAGCATAAATTCCTCCAGTGTCCCTCAGTTGTTCAGACAGGACTCAGGATCATAAACCGGAAAGTCCTATAATCGCAAAGGACAGCTTTTACTGCAAGAGCTGTCCTTTGGAATTTTCTTCAAGCATATGGCTTTAATAAACTCTGTTATGCTTGCAAATAGTGGCAGAATGCATCACAAGCAAAATGCCATGCGTCATGTATCCCACTCCTTGTGTGCTCTTTGACAGCTAATTGACAATACATCACTAGTAAACTTGAAAATTTTCTTACAGAGAGGCCAGTAAACTCCACAGCTTTTTCTTCAATCTACTGTATAAGTTCTTTTCCATTTATAATCAGGGCAGTAGAGAGCCTGACTGTACTCCCAGGTACTTTTCAGGGGGCGTGACCTAATCACAGGAGGCGTGGTCATGTACCTTATCACAGGAGGCGTGGTCTTGTACCCTTAGAAAAAAACAATACTGAAAAACTTGTATTTAAACGCCTCCATGGCCACACTGCAGTCCACCACACAGCAGTGTGCCGGGCTGAGGAGAAGAACTGCAGCCAGGGGTGTAGCAAGGGTGGCTCCGATGGAGCGTAAAAGTTAGCGGGTGCGCTGCTGCCTGCAACCCCTCTGCCACCACCCGTTATACTGCGGGCTGTTGTACAGGCAGCCACAAAGCAGGAGGAGGAGAAGCAGAGGGGCACACACTGATTCAGAGACTAGGTAGGGAACAGGGCGGGCCAGAGGTGACTGCAGGAGACACTGACAACCAGCACATGTCGGAGCTCTGCTGCCCTCTTTACATGTTTTACTGTCTGCTTGTAGCTGTGCAGCAGGGTTAAGTTTGTCCTGCCACACATCTTTCTGCCCCGGCTGTTGCAGCACCTCTTTCTGTCCAAGCTACTGCAGCACCTCTCTCTGTCCCAGCTGCTGCAGTGTGGGAATGTGTCCTGTTTTACAGGACACATTCCAGCTGCAGCAGCCAGGGCGCCTGTGTCCCCTGCTGGACAATGTCTCTGACAGCGCGGGGACAGCTTGTCTGTCCCCAGCGCCTGTCAGTGTGTGGCGGCGGCGGGTGTCCGGTGCAGGGATTACCTTTTTCCCTGCACCGGACAAGAGACTGCAGGGGCGTTTGAATCTTGGCGCCCTCCGGGAGCCAATCGCGGCTCCCGGAGCGGCAGCCAATCGGAGAGGGGCGCGGCGAGCCAATCGGTGCTCGCCGCGTCATAGGCCCCGCCCCCGGCGTCTGACGTCAGACGCCGGGCGGGAGCCTGAAGGTAGGACGGCGCGGAAGAGCGCGAAGAAGACAGACGCCGCGCGGAGGAGCCCGAAGAAGTCGTCGCGGTGGGAGCTCGGGTGGCCGCGGAAGAGGCCTGAAGACGTCCGGCGGCAGGAAGATGTCCAGCGGCGGCTGGACGCGGCGAGGCGACGGCGGCGCCGCTGGCCAGGACGGGCCAGCGGCCGAAGATTGAAGAAGAGCGCCGGAGAGGTCACCAGGGGTGGGAAGAAAAGAGCTGACGAAGCTCCCCCCTGGTGCTTCTCCCAGCGGGTCAGGTAGGCCCTTTTCAGGTGCCCCTGTACCCGCTCCTCCCTAGACCACCGGGTGTTCGGGCAATAGGCCCGTGGGCACAGTCAGGCCCTCCCGGCCTGTGGGCGCAGTAGGCGGGCACTAGGCCCGTGGCCAGATAGGCAGGCACTAGGCCTGGGGGCACAGGTTGGGCACTAGGCCCATAAGGATAGTCAGGCCACCGGCCTGTGGGCGTAGTAGGCGGGCACTAGGCCCGGGGGCAGTTCAGGCAATAGGCCTGCGGGGCATTAGAGGGCGTTAGGCCCTAGTGTATTTTGGCCAATTAGGGAATATTAAGGTGACCCTGGGCACAAGACCCAGGTCACCCAACGGGCAACAAGTTAGGCGGGCGCTAGGCCCGTGGGTGAAGTCAGGCCTCCGGCCTGTGTGCAGCTAGGGGGCGCTAGGCCCAGTGAATAAGACCCCCGAGGTGAATAAAGGTGGCACTGGGCACTAGGCCCAGGCCACCCTGAGGTGTTAGGTAGGCAGGCCCGCTCAGCCTGAGCCCCCAAGAAGAGAGTACGGTAGGTGGGTGAGCTGTGCGGCCCCCACTACTGGGTGTTCTGAGTCGGGTAACTAAAGGGACCGTACCGTCGCTTGCATTGTGTATCGTGATGTATGTTACCGTGCGGGGCAAAGTGTGAGCTCGTTAAGTGTGTTTAGTTTTGTTGCACCACACCCACAGAGCTAGTTTGAGGGCTCTGCCGTTGTAGTTAGTATAGGGTGTGCCACTAGGTTAGAGTTAGGCCCTGCACGGCTGTTTGCTTGTTTGTTTACCTCCTTACAGGGACCTGTAAGAGAAGAAGACGTTCGCAGTGCGAAACTGACGGTGAGTAACATCTGTGTGCGTTTGTCCCTTGTCTGTCCCCGAGCGCCGGAGTCGGGATTGCTCACGGACGTGAGAATCCTTTTCATCACACTACGTGCGAGAGCGCGGGTGTGTGAAATCTGGGTGGCTGAGGCTTTGTGCCTGTGATGACCTTTCACCCAACCGGTGAAGGTCGCGGTCACCCCTGGGGTATCCCCTCTTCCAGTGGAAGAAGGGTCGATACCCCCTTTAAGGTAAACCATTCTCTCCTCAGCTCGGTCGTCGGTCAGCTCCGAGAGGGAATCTCCGTGTCCGGATCCGATTGAAGATTTCCAGGTCCGTTGAGGGTTCCGGTACCTGAAGGTGAGAGAGCGGCGCCTGGTGAGTACCGAGTCTACACCTGCACGGCAGCAGGCACCACACGCACCGCCGCCCCACCTCTCACACTTGGCGTAGTCGGCAGGATCAAAGAGACCGGATCACGGACACGATGTGGAACGCCACCAAGAAGACCTCCCTGCGGACGGCTCCGGAGAAGACTCACACCCAGATGTGTGCGGACCAGAGCGACTGGGTGACAGTGTCTGGGGCAGACATCCTGAAGATGGTGCAGCGGTCGGTCCAGCGTGGAAAGGAAGAGCGCCGGGAGAAGGGGCGCAAGAAAGCCGCTGTGATGCCCTGCAAGAAATGTCGGCAAACAGGGCACTTTGCCAGCGAGTGTACTTGGCGAGAGACGTCCCCAAAGAAGGTGGTCCAGGAAGCGGACCGAAGACGTCAGCAGGGCCAAGTGAAGAAGGGGTCCCGATGTTTGCTCTGCGGAAACTACGGGCATGAGCACAACAGTTGTCCTTGGGACGAAGAGTTGAGCGAAGACGAGGTTGATTCCCGGTGTGAAAGCTGTGGAGATCCCCGACATCGGCTCCTGGAATGTCCATGGACGGAAGACAGGACGGACTACGAGGCCACGGTGAAGCAGATGACGGAGTCTCGTCAGCAGCTTTGGGACCGGGTGGCTGCAGAGCCTGTGTGTGCGCTCTGCGAGGCGAGAGGACATGCGCTTCCCGATTGTCCGTGGAATGAAGACCGGATGATTGCGGATGGTCGCGCCCAGAGATGGGAGGAGGAAACCAGGGAAATGGAGCGGAAGGCCTTGCTGGAAGTTAGTTCGCAGGTGCCCGTTTCCTCTGAGCCGGAACCAACGGGTGAAGATTCCCCAGTGAAGGAGGTGGACCAGGAACCCGTCTTGGAGAAGGTGGCAGTGGCCCTCCCTTGTTGGAAGTGTCGGCGACCAGGACATGCGGCCAGTGAGTGCCCCTGGGAAGATGCCGCGGACCTACTCTGTCCCAAGAAAGTGACCCCAGTAAGGCAGAATCCTTTCCCGCATGGGGCGGAGGTGGACGACTGGGAGGTGAAGAGACCACGCTGCGAAGAAAAGCGTGAAGACCCAGTGACGGAGACGTCCGGAATCTCCCCGCGATGGAACCGTCCACGACCAGGACGTGCGGAACAGGAGTGTCCTGGGTACCAAAAGATGCCAGCGGAAGCGAAGGAGTACGCTGAGGAAGTCACGATGCCAGCGGAAGCGAAGGAGTACGCTGAGGAAACAGAGGTGCCAGCGGAAAGGACTAAGTACGCTGAGGAGGAAAATGATACCCCAGTGCAGATATCGGAGGAGGACTCGGACTACGGTGAGCTGTCCGCCGACGAATCCCTCCAAGAACAGACGGAGGACGACTCTGGCATCGGAAGCGCCGACGAGAGTGACTGGCAGGATCGGGTGGAGTCGTGCTCCCAGTTGAATGCCCTCCATGAAGAGGAGGAGATAGTCCTGGAGCAATACCTGCCGGAAGTACCGAGTTGGACGGACGTACGGGGAGAGGATCGTGATGCCGTGGGAGGACCCGTTCCAGAGGAAGACATGGGACCTTTGGAGATGCCCCACGAGGAGATGCGACAGATGGTGGTTGTTGCCCGGGAGGAAACGGATGCCCCGGAGGATTCCGCTGTTGGGTGGTGGTCGGTACCACCCCCTGAAGACAGGGACGATGCCACTGACGATCTGAAAGGCCAGGAGTGGGTGACTGTTGTCCCCGTGGAGGAAGAGTCCCCTTGGTGGCCAACGTCGAGCGACCGTGAGGAGATGCCACTCCCCCAGAGGATCCGCCGATGGAGGTCGGGAGGTAAGAAGAGGAACCCGGAGCTGGAGGTGGAAGGAGGTGGGGTCACAGCCCGTCCGGGCTGGGCCCTCGAACACAACCTCGCCGGAGGGACCTTGGAATTCCCTGACCCGCGGACGATGGACGTCGTGGAGATCTTTGTAGGGACTACAAAGGAAAAAGGGGGGGGAAATGTGGGAATGTGTCCTGTTTTACAGGACACATTCCAGCTGCAGCAGCCAGGGCGCCTGTGTCCCCTGCGGGACAATGTCTCTGACAGCGCGGGGACAGCTTGTCTGTCCCCAGCGCCTGTCAGTGTGTGGCGGCGGCGGGTGTCCGGTGCAGGGATTACCTTTTTCCCTGCACTGGACAAGAGACTGCAGGGGCGTTTGAATCTTGGCGCCCTCCGGGAGCCAATCGCGGCTCCCGGAGCGGCAGCCAATCGGAGAGGGGCGCGGCGAGCCAATCGGCGCTTGCCGCGTCATAGGCCCCGCCCCCGGCGTCTGACGTCAGACGCCGGGCGGGAGCCTGAAGGTAGGACGGCGCGGAAGAGCGCGAAGAAGACAGACGCCGCGCGGAGGAGCCCGAAGAAGTCGTCGCGGTGGGAGCTCGGGTGGCCGCGGAAGAGGCCTGAAGACGTCCGGCGGCAGGAAGATGTCCAGCGGCGGCTGGACGCGGCGAGGTGACGGCGGCGCCGCTGGCCAGCGGCCGAAGATTGAAGAAGAGCGCCGGAGAGGTCACCAGGGGTGGGAAGAAAAGAGCTGACGAAGCTCCCCCCTGGTGCCTCTCCCAGCGGGTCAGGTAGGCCCTTTTCAGGTGCCCCTGTACCCGCTCCTCCCTAGACCACCGGGTGTTCGGGCAATAGGCCCGTGGGCACAGTCAGGCCCTCCCGGCCTGTGGGCGCAGTAGGCGGGCACTAGGCCCGTGGCCAGATAGGCAGGCACTAGGCCTGGGGGCACAGGTTGGGCACTAGGCCCATAAGGATAGTCAGGCCACCGGCCTGTGGGCGCAGTAGGCGGGCACTAGGCCCGGGGGCAGTTCAGGCAATAGGCCTGCGGGGCATTAGAGGGCGTTAGGCCCTAGTGTATTTTGGCCAATTAGGGAATATTAAGGTGACCCTGGGCACAAAGCCCAGGTCACCCAACGGGCAACAAGTTAGGCGGGCGCTAGGCCCGTGGGTGAAGTCAGGCCTCCGGCCTGTGTGCAGCTAGGGGGCGCTAGGCCCAGTGAATAAGACCCCCGAGGTGAATAAAGGTGGCACTGGGCACTAGGCCCAGGCCACCCTGAGGTGTTAGGTAGGCAGGCCCGCTCAGCCTGAGCCCCCAAGAAGAGAGTACGGTAGGTGGGTGAGCTGTGCGGCCCCCACTACTGGGTATTCTGAGTCGGGTAACTAAAGGGACCGTACCGTCGCTTGCATTGTGTATCGTGATGTATGTTACCGTGCGGGGCAAAGTGTGAGCTCGTTAAGTGTGTTTAGTTTTGTTGCACCACACCCACAGAGCTAGTTTGAGGGCTCTGCCGTTGTAGTTAGTATAGGGTGTGACACTAGGTTAGAGTTAGGCCCTGCACGGCTGTTTGCTTGTTTGTTTACCTCCTTACAGGGACCTGACGGTGAGTAACATCTGTGTGCGTTTGTCCCTTGTCTGTCCCCGAGCGCCGGAGTCGGGATTGCTCACGGACGTGAGAATCCTTTTCATCACACTACGTGCGAGAGCGCGGGTGTGTGAAATCTGGGTGGCTGAGGCTTTGTGCCTGTGATGACCTTTCACCCAACCGGTGAAGGTCGCGGTCACCCCTGGGGTATCCCCTCTTCCAGTGGAAGAAGGGTCGATACCCCCTTTAAGGTAAACCATTCTCTCCTCAGCTCGGTCGTCGGTCAGCTCCGAGAGGGAATCTCCGTGTCCGGATCCGATTGAAGATTTCCAGGTCCGTTGAGGGTTCCGGTACCTGAAGGTGAGAGAGCGGCGCCTGGTGAGTACCGAGTCTACACCTGCACGGCAGCAGGCACCACACGCACCGCCGCCCCACCTCTCACACTAGCACCTCTCTCTGACCTGGCTGTTACAGCATCCCTCTCTGCTTTGGCTGCTACAGCATCTCTCTCTACATTGATGCTGCAGCACCTCTCTCTACATTAGAAGTTACAAAGTAACATGTATATGCAGCTCTACTGTGGCATAACATGTATAAGCAGCTCTACTGTGTTTTGTATCATGTATAAGGGGAACTACTGTGTGGTCTAATATGAATAACGGACAATACTGTGCGGTGTAATCTGGGTTGGTACAATTCTGTGACCGCGCCCCTACTGTCCCTATTTTGAACATGAGGGCTCCCCAAGGAAACATTTGCCCTGAGATCCACAAGATCTAGAACCAGTCCTATCACCAATTTAGGATTTTTTTTTATATGTTTTCTTTTCAAATGTAACTTGCACCCAATTCAGTACAGGGGAGGGGGCACCGAAACATACCCTTGCTCCAGGCACCATGGCACCTAGATACACCTCTATCTGCAGCTAGTGCTGCCAGGTAAGATGGAGGGAGCCCAGGGCCCACACTGGGTCCTCACTGGGCCCCTCCATCAGACCTGGGCCTGGGTAATATGTACCCTCTCTCCCCCTCTCTCGGCACCATTGTTTATAATAACCTTTAATCCGGGCATGAAGGGACTCCCTTTCACCGCATTGTAACAGTCCAAACAGTGTGATTGGCTCAAACAAGCTTTAGCTAAATACAAGAGCGAACAGCCTTCCTAATACTAAATACAGAGCCGGCCAGAGGCATAGGCAAACTAGGCAATTGCCTAGGGCATTTGATATGCCTAGGGGCATCAGCAGCTTCTGCTGATTAAAATGATATGTGGCATGCCTATATTCTGTGTGTAGCATTTCATATGTAGATACATCCACAGTCTCACACAGTATATAGGCATGCTGCATATCAATTTAATCAGCAGAAGCTGCTTGTGCATCCTAGCCACATAGCAATGCAAATAAGATGTATTTTCATAAAAAAATGTGCCCGGCGTTCGCATTGAGGCAATATTTATGAGGACACATCTATATCCAAGCAGAGGCAGCGGTCACAGTGTTAGTGGAAGTGTGAGTGCTGTGTGCATGTGAGTGGGTTGGTTGTGCAGTAGTGTTCAGAATATGTGTAAGGAGCATTATGTGTGTCATGTAAAAATGCAAGGTCAGAGGCGGAACCAGCGGTGGTGCTAGGGGGCACCAGCCAAAATCTTGCCTAGGGCATCATAATGCTTAGGGTCGGCTCTGACTAAATATGTGAGGCTGAGCTTAGAAATGGGGGGCATAACAAAATAAACTTCTTAATGTAACGAGAACGAACACATCCATTGACACATAGGGGGACATTTACTAAGCAGTGATAAGAGCGGAGAAGTGAGCCAGTGGAGAAGTTGCCCCATCAACCAATCAGCAGCTCTGTATAATTGTATAGTATGCAAATTATAGATGTTACTTCAGTGCTGATTGGTTGCCGCCGGCAATTCTCCACTGGCTCACTTCTCCGCTCTTATCACTGCTTAGTAAATGCCCCCCATAATCACAAATTATTGGTCAGGGGATATGTATATATCTATGCTTGGAGAGAGATAAAGTACCAACCTGTCAGCTCCTAGCTGCCATGTTATAGGCTGTTTGAAAAATTACAGTTAGAAGCTGATTGGTTGATACTTTATCTCTCTGTGCTTTGATACATATCACCCTAACTGTCTAGCCTGGAAGCCTAGTTGGAAGAGTTTGTGCAATGTTGGACAAAAATATTATGTTAATTGTTTGATACTTTACACAGAAACAAATTAAAAGGAAATCTGTTTTGAACTACATAACCCACACATTGCATATTTAATCCTTAACCACTTTCCTGGCATGGTTGCATTGTTTGCGACCACACCAGGCAATGCGGTACCTGATCTGATCGCAAACGATGCGACCATTCAAATACACAGTGTGGGAGGCTGCAGGAAGAAAATCTTCCCACAGTTGCCACTTTCAGAGGGACCTTTTGGTCCCTCTGCTTCCCTGCAGCCTCCCCCAGTGTCTCCCATGCTGCTGATCACTGCTGATTGGTCAGCACAGCAGGACCCCCCCACCCAGCGGCTGCAGACATTAGCAGCTAATGGGGAAATGTAAATTTACCCCCCCTCAACCGCCTAGTGTGTACCTGGTGGCTGCTCAGATGAGCAGTCGCTGGGAAAATAAAAGTCGCAATTGTAGCAATGGTTTCCAATGTTCCAATGGTGATGATCCAATGTTCCAATGTTTGAAACCCAATATTTTCCATATATTTGAAACAATAAAAATCTTTTTTTTTTTTTTTTTTTTATAGAATCATTTTGGATAAGTTTAAATACATGTACTTCACCTAATTCACTTATAAAAATCCCCTCAACAATTTCTGATCAGTTTTTGAAAAAAAAAAAAAAATTGCCAGTTAAGTGGTTAAAGAAGTATCAATATATTAAAATTAAATCTGGGAAAAGTTACATAGATTTCATTTATAGGTTTCTTTGTAGCCATCAGGTCACTATTGCGGATTCAAATTCCAGCATGGACAGCAACAATGACACCTGCAGGCCTTCAAAATCCACAGCAATAAAGTGAAATTTTTCAATGGGTACATCATTTTCAATGGCTGCCCTTCTCCTACAATTTCACAGACTGACAAAAGAAGAATACTTGTTTTATAGAATGACTTTTCCCTTCTCTCCCATTAGGCAACCCTAATGGGAGAGAAGTTTTCCCTGACAATTCCAACCTCTTATGGAAGACAATTGTTTGTGAGACATGGGGGTAAATTTACTAAGATGGGAGTTCTATCTAAGGGGGTAATTCCAAGTTGATCGCAGCAGGATTTTTGATAGCAATTGGGCAAAACCATGTGCACTGCAGGAGAGGCAGATATAACATGTGCAGAAAGAGTTAGATTTGGGTGGGTTATTTTATTTCTGTGCAGGGTAAATACTGGCTGCTTTATTTTTACACTGCAAATTAGATTGCAGATTGAACACACCACACCCAAATCTAACTCTCTCTGCACATGTTATATCTGCCTCCCCTGCAGTGCACATGGTTTTGCCCAATTCCTAACAAAAATCCTGCTGCGATCAACTTGGAATTACCCCCTAAAATGGGATGTTGCCCACAGCAACCAATCAGATTCTACTTCTCATTTATCTAGCACCTTCTAGAAGATAATACCTGGAATCTGATTGGTTGCTATGGGCAACATCCCATATTAAATAGAACTCCCATCTTAGTAAATTTACTCCATGATGTACGAAAGTCTTTGCGACTTCACTGCACCATGGTTTAGGAAGCAGACCAGTGTTGAAGATATACACCAGGACCCAATGCAGAACAGCAGAAATCGGGTGTGTATGCTTCCTCATTTCATGTACGGAAATAAACGTGAACGGTTAACTGTATGGAGAGTGCTCCGCCCTCTATCAGTACCAGTCATAATCATTATCAGTGCGCACTAGCACCAGTACCATACTAGGTGCAAAAAATACGCCTGTCGTTAGGCACATTAATGCTTACATGCAAGAATAACGTGTAGCCAAAGGTTGTAGCTCCATCGCAGCTAGAGAGCCACAGATTATCTAAACCTGCATTAATACTATGGTAATTATAATTGTACTTGCTTTTCTTTTTTTTTAGCATTTTTCAAATTACATGCACCTTTAATGCCGTATTCTGAGGTGCACGAATCTCTTGGCATGGACACAAACGGCACAGTTTTGCATACAGCACATTCGCAAAAGTGAATTTACACATCTCTGCTTATGTCGTCCTAATTGGAAGGAACTTGGGGCCTAATTCAGAGTTGATCGCAGCAGCAAATTTGTTAGCAAATGGGCAAAACCATGGGGGGTAATTCCAAGTTGATCGTAGCAGTTGGGCAAAACCATGTTCACTGCAGGGGAGGCAGATATAACATGTGCAGAGAGAGTTAGATTTGGGTGGGTTATTTTGTTTCTGTGCAGGGTAAATACTGGCTGCTTTATTTTTACACTGCAATTTAGATTGCAGATTGAACTCACCACACCCAAATCTATCTCTCTCTGCACATGTTAAATCTGCCTCCCCTGCAGTGCACATGGTTTTGCCCAACTGCTAAAAAATTTCCTGCTGCGATCAACTTGGAATTACCCCCAATGTGCAGTGCATGTGGGGCAGATATAACAGGTGCAGAGAGAGTTAGATTTGGGTGGGGTGTGTTCAAACTGAAATCTAAATTGCAGTGTATAACTAAAGCAGCCAGTATTTATCCTGCACAGAAACAAAATAACCCACCCAAATCTAACTCTCTCTGCAAATGTATCTGCCACACCTGCAGTGCACATGGTTTTGCCCAACTACTAACAAATTTGCTGCTGGGATCAACTCTTGGTTACCCCCTTGGCTGACACTGTCTTTCCATAAAATAGGGTGATTCAGAGAGGGAAATGGGTGGTAACAAAATGATCGCATGCGACCACCCTGATTAATGGAGTGTCATGGGTGTGTAACAAAAGCTCCCTGTGATTCTGTGTTCTACGTACAAGGAAGGGAAGTCTGTTACTGACGTATCTCCTCCATCTAGCATGGGACTGGTGCAAGTGAAGATACAGATGTGTACATGCACATCCAACCCACGAGCGGCTAAGATGCATGAGGCCGCCAAAAGTCGCATGCTGCAATGCGTGTGCACGTATGTGCCTATCGCGGGTAAGATGAGGATGGACATATCTGTACAGATGATGGCGGTTGTGGCATCTGGAGTGAAATCAGTGGGCAGCACAGGTGTCTGCTTACACACGCATGAACCAACACATTAGACTTACGGATACTGACGGTAACATATGGTAGTAAATCAGGCTTCCACGGCCGCCCACAACTACTGCCGCTATGTGTGCAGCTCAGAATCTGCCCCTTGATGCATTATAGAGTATCTGCTCCTTAATGCATTCTAGAGTATTTATTTTTATTTAACAAAAATAGTAATTATAACAGAGCAAGGGCAGCTGTAAGATAACAGATCTTTAGTGTGAAAAATAAAAAAAACAATTGTCTGAAACTGGTCTCCGTGAGGATTGTGTCCTGTTCACATGACTTTGTCTGTTGAAACTTATAGTACTTTGATAGCAGAATTTTCACATGGTGACAAACCGGAGTCATTAGTAGTCCTCACTTACAAGTTCCCATATTCGTTGCCAGGACATCTCTCTATGTTTTGTTGGCAGTAAGTATCGGAGGAAGAACCCTACGGATGTAATTCACAAATTGAGTATCATGTACATGACACACACACACACACACACACACACACACACACACACACACACACACACACACACACACACACACACACACACACACACACACACACACACACACACACACACACACACACGTGTTGCTTTGACTCTCACCTTCCCACAGTCGTAAGCTTTGTGGTGCCACTGATGGCCAGATGACTAGTGGATTTTTTTCATATATTGGGTTTAGGAGGTTTTGCCTCTGCTTGAAGTTATTAAGGGAACCCCAGAGAGAATGAGTCTGCTCCTGCACCTTGTACAAACGCCTGTTGCAAAACATAGAAACATAGAATATGATGACAGATAAGAACCACTTGGACCATCTAACCTGCCATTTTTTTAACCGTATGGTTACATTTAGTCATATAGTTAGTGAGGTTGAAAAGAGGCAAAATGCCCATCGGGTTCAACCTGTATTCTGTGTTATGCTATTTCTATTATAATGCACCTGCTGAAGTAATGGTTTAGTACCAATTGACAGCTATGATTCTACCACTCCCAGATATTAATGATACTATGTTAAATGCTATAACCCTGGATACTTTTTCCAGTTAGACATTTGTCCAATCCGTTTTTAAATGCATTTACGGAGTCTGCCATTATTACCTTCTCTGGCAGGGAGTTACAAATCTTTATTGTCCTTATTGTAACCTCAAACCATATTTGATCCTTAGTTCTTTGTAAGTCTATCCCAGGCATGTTGTAATTGCTCTATTGATTTACCTTCTACCACCTCTGATTGGAGGCTATTAAACTTATCGACCCTTTTTGAGAAGTAATCTTTCCCCCAAATTTCCTCTGAACCTACCTTCCTCCAGAATTAAGTCTATTGTGTTTATGTAGGGATGGGCATATGAAGCTGATGGTTAGCAACCATCAATGTTCCCAATCCTATGGAAAAAATACCTTTTTACATTGAATTCTAGATTTTCAATGGTTGTCAGCAACCGGGTGTAGTTTTCCAATGCCCATCCAATGGCTGACTATTTTTTACCCCAACTGCAGATAGGATGTGGTGTCCATGAAGTTCTGACCGCAACTGAGCATAGTATAACTACTGATAATTATACCATTGAAACCATTCAATTATTACATATCGGAAGCCTGGCAGTCATTCGATGCTAGGCTTCTGATGTAAATCTCTATGTCTACATATAAATAATTGAAGTACACTTGCAATTTTTTTCAGTCCATATTGACACATGTAGCAGTGTAATTTACTTAATACTCCACAAACATGTAGTCTTTCGCATTTGCAAAGGACAATTCCTGAATGTGTGCATACAACATATATATATATATATAAAAATCAAATTGGCAGAAGAAAAAAAAGCAATAAGTGGTTAAAATGCAAATTGAATAAACAAAAGAAAAGAATTTGTTAAAATGTTAGAGATTCTGATTTATCCCATTTTATCATAGATTTGTTGAAAAGACACTCTGTGGGTAAAAGATACGGGGGGTGTATCAAGCTTCAGGAGAGAGATAAAGTACCCACAGGTCAGCTCATGACTGTTATTTTTCTAGCACAGCCTGTAATGTGGCAGTTAGCTGCACATATTAATACCACTACTTATATGCAGAAAAGTAATGGATCATTAGATCCTTATTGTGAATCTGATTTACTTTTGTTATCACCAAGAAGAACACCAAGCTTTGGTATTCTCTTTAGTGGTTGACAGTGCTGTAACTAGGCATTTTAGCGCTGTGTGCAGGAAATGGCATTGGCGCCCCCCCCCCCCCCCCATGTAAAAGATGGGCAGTGTGCGCCTACGGCGCACTTAAAAAATGTAGGGGCGTGGCTTCATGGGGAAGGGGTGTGGGCACAAAATAATACTAATTCATACTACGGTGCACAGTAGTCTCCATTATTCAAATTCCGCCGCACAGTAGCGCCACTACACCAGGTAGAGCCCCTTTTACACATTACGGCAGCCAGTCCTCCTTTTTACACATTACGGCAGACAGCGTCCCCCTTTTTACACATTACGTCAGACAGCGTCCCCTTTTTACACATTACGGCAGCCAGTCCCCCTTTTTACACATTACGGCAGACAGCGTCCCCCTTTTTACACATTACGGAAGACAGCGTCCCCCTTTTTACACATTACGGCAGACAGCGTCCCCTTTTTACACATTACGGCAGACAGCGTCCCCCTTTTTACACATTACGGCAGACAGCGTCCCCCTTTTTACACATTACGGCAGGCAGCGTCCCCCTTTTTACACATTACTGCAGCCAGTCCCCCTTTTTACACATTATGGCAGACAGAATAGATAGCTAGATAAATAGATAGATAGATAGATAGATAGA
Organism: Pseudophryne corroboree; assembly: GCF_028390025.1. Classification (NCBI taxonomy): domain Eukaryota; kingdom Metazoa; phylum Chordata; class Amphibia; order Anura; family Myobatrachidae; genus Pseudophryne; species Pseudophryne corroboree. The sequence goes on from NC_086445.1 coordinate 539,418,016, forward strand.
TAGATAGATAGATAGATAGATAGATAGATACTTACCATCTCTCCACGCTGGCTCAGGCAGTCGGGCTCCTCGGTGCTGGCAGATCCCGGACCGGGGAGAAGGAGGAGGAGGTAGGGGGAGTGGAGCCGCAGCAGCGCTATGTAATTGGTAGAGGCGCCGCTGCAGCTGTCCCTCTGCTTCAGCATTGGCTGCCCGCCGCCGCTGTGAATGCTGGGATGAGGGAAGCGCATCCCAGCATTCACAGCAGCACCGGCCAGCCAATGCGGAAGGAGAGGGACTGCTGCAGTGCCGCCGCTACCAATTACATAGTGCTGCTGCGGCTCCAGTCCCCCTCCCTCCTCCTCCTCCGGGTCCTTCCCTGATGCTGCTCCTCTCCTCTGGCGGCGCACACAGCACAGGCGGCTTGTAATGAGTCAATTTGACTCATTACAGGCCGCTGACATAGTTGCTGGCCGTGCGCCCTAAGGGCGACTGCGCTGTGTGCCAGGCACACCTGGCTCTGGTGGTTGATACTGGTTTTAGTGGATATTACATCAGGGCTATCAATAGTGTTGTGCAGTTGGATGATAATTGCTCAACTCCATAAATATCGGCATTGCATACACCTATAAATGAGGCCCTTAGTAAACACATTTAGAATATATAGAGTGTGCAACTCAGTGTAGCAGTGTCTTTTTATTTAAACGTTACGAACACATTGCTAGTACTGAGTTAAATAATATAATAAATATATTTAGTTAGTTATATATACACTTAACTTAAGCTGGGTACATACTGTAGGATGTCGGGCAGATGTGACACCGCAAACGATATATTGCAAGTGCATACACACGGGTGGTCATTCTGAGTTGTTCGCTCGTTGCCGATTTTTGCTATGCTACGATTTGTTGCTAAGTGCGCATGCGCAAGTTATTTAACACAAAACTTAGTAGATTTGCTGGTGTTCGTGTGATGCTTTTCAGTCGCACTGCTGATCGGTGAATGATTGACAGGAAAGGGGCGTTTCTGGGTGGTTATTGATCGTTTTCTGGGAGTGTGCTAAAAAAACGCAGGCGTGTCAGGGAAAAGCGCGGGAGTGTCTGGAGAAACGGGGGAATGGCTGGCCGAACGCAGGGCGTGTTTGTGACGTCAAACCAGGAACTAAACGGACTGAGGTGATCGCAAGGAGTAGGTCTGGAGTTACTCAGAAACTGCAAGGAATTATTTAGTAGCAGTTCTGCTAATCTTTCGTTCGCACTTCTGCTAAGCTAAGATACACTCCCAGAGGGCGGCGGCCTAGCGTGTGCAATGTTGCTAAAAGCAGCTAGCGAGCGAACAACTCGGAATGAGGGCCACTGTACGATGTATCAGCTGTGACCGCATCCACCCACATCCCGGAGCATGCAGGGCTGTTACATATCTTTTGCTCTCAAGTGCAGTACAAAAGATATGTGACGTCGTATACGACCCACGTGAGCGAGCATCATGTAAAATGTCACCCGTACACACTATCCGATCTTACGGATATATCGTTTGAGCCGCCGGCTCGTACGATATATCGGGTGCACATCGGATAGTGTGTACCCAGCCTAAGTGTCTTGTATGATCTGTATTCTGTTCCTTTGCTAATTAATTTCAAATTCTGCAGGGAAAGGGGAAGTTTCTGTATGTTGCATAAATTCTGTGGCAGTACCAGATTGATAAACTTGCATTCCTCTAATACAGTGGTTCCCAAACGCCCTAGAGTATCAAAAAAATTTCAAGCCACCTCCTAGGCCCTACGTTTTTCTTATTGAGAAATTTAGAAAATAATAAATCGACTAAATATATTTTTATATATTTGTATATGCAGTATATGTGTGTTTATATGTCATCCTTAGGTGCAGTTATGTGGTAAGGGACAAGATTCTCTCCTGTATGTTCACATATTTTATGATTGGCAGCCACCAGCACTGGTTTTGCCTATTACATTAACCATAAATAATTTGAATTGGTCCTAAACCACCAACCCAGGGCGCCCCTGCAAGTGTCCTGAGGCCCCCCAGGGCGCCAAAGCACACAGGGGCAGATGTATTAAGCCTGGAGAAGTGATAAAGCAGTGATAAGTGCAAGGTGATAACGCACCAGCCAATCAGCTCCTAACTGCCAATTTACATATTGGAGCTGATTGGCTGGTGCGTTATCACCTTGCACTTATCACTGCTTTATCACTTTTGCAGGCTTAATTCATCTGCCCCACATAATATAGAGAAAAGAGAATGGGGTTGTACTAGTAAGGTGCACAGAAAATAAATTAAGATATAACTTTTATTATCACATTAAAAGGCTGTAAATCGGTCAGCGTTGCGGAATATATGGTTAAAATTACATATAGAATTCAGAAGGATCAAGTGTTCTAAGATAGAAAAGTGATAAGAATTAAAATGTGTCCACTCTGATTAATGCAAAAACTACCAATAAGAATTAATTGAGATATTAATCCATTGACGAATGGATCTGTTATATGTGCATTGTGCATATGTGCACAATTGGTGGCTCCTGAAAACTTCCAGCTCCCAGTGTCCTCTATAGTGTAGGTATTGTTATAAATTCTTTGTATGAGTCAAATACTCTACCATCCACAGCCTACATGTGTCAAGAGAAACATTTTATATTTAGAGTTTGGAATAAACAAAATGATGGTTACAGTGGCGTAACTAGAAATTTTTCTCCCCCAAGCCAAAAAATTCGTTGCCGCCCCCCCCCCCACCCGCCGCATAATTGGGAGCAAGGAAGGGATAAATATGCGCGCGCCGAAGGCGCGCGCTGCAAAAAAAGGGGCGTGGTTTTGTTGGAATGGGCGTGGTTTCTCATAAAGGGGCGTGGTATTGCAGGAAAAGACTACCTTATACCCCAGTTTTGCAACCTGCACGCCCAGACGTTAGCCACCACAGGAAAGAAAAATAATCCTGATTCATGCCCCTTACATTATTTGTCATTTTTCCTCCTTATAGTAATGCCCAGTATACATTATGCCACATACTGCAATGGCCCTTAGACATTATTCCACACACAATAATGCACATGACACATTATGCCACACACCATAATGCCCCCGACACATTATGCCACACACCGTAATGCCTGTGACACATTATGCCACACACCGTAATGCCTGTGACACATTATGCCACACACCGTAATGCCCCCGACACATTATGACAGGAATCGCAATGCCCGTTATACATTATGCTACACACTGCAATGCCCCTGATACATTATAGCACATACAATGCCTGTGACACATTATGACACACACCGCAATGACCTTGAGACATTATACCACAATGCCCGTGATATAGTATACCATACACCGTAATGCCTGTGACACATACCGCAATGCCCTGCCCGTTATACCCTATGCCACACACCGCAATGCCCGTTATGTATTATGCCACACTGCAATGACCCTGAGACATTATACCACATACCACAATGTCCGTGATATAGTATACCACACACCGTAATGCCTGACACATTATGACACACACCGCAATGTCCGTGATACATTATGCCACACACTGCAATGACCCTGAGACATTATACCACATATCACAATGCCCGCGATATAGTATACCATACACCATAATGCCTGTGACACATTATGACACACCGCAATGTCCGTGATACATTATGCCACACACCGTAATGCCCATTACACATTAAGTCCTACAGTAAGGCTTCTAATTACTTTTCAATTACCTTCTCGTTGTCAGGGGTTTCATGCACTGGGTGTCATGCTCGTTGCCAGGTGTTTCATGCACTGGGTGTCATGCTCGTTGTCAGGTGTTTCATGCACTGGGTGTCATGCTCGTTGCTAGGAGGTAGTCCTTGTTGCTAGGGCTGTGCTCCCAGTGCCACATATGACCCCAGTGCCAGATATTCCCCCGCGGTGCCAGGTACTCACATGCCCCCGGTGCCAAATATAGCCCCCCCCATGTGCCAGGTACACATATACCCCCCCCCCCCAGTGCCACATATGCCCCCAGTGCCAGATATTCCCCCCCAGTGCCACATATGCCCCCAGTGCCAGATATTCCCCCCGTGCCAGATATGCCGCCAGTGCCATATATTCCCCCCCAGTGCCACATATGCCCCCAGTGCCAGATATTCCCCCAGTGCCAGATATCCCCCCTAGTGCCAGACATCCCCCCCCAGTGCCAGACATCCCCCCCCAGTGCCACATATGCCCCCAGTGCCAGATATTCCCCCCGTGCCAGATATGCCGCCAGTGCCATATATTCCCCCCCAGTGCCACATATGCCCCCAGTGCCAGATATTCCCCCAGTGCCAGATATCCCCCCTAGTGCCAGACACCCCCTCCCCAGTGCCAGACATCCCCCCCCCCCCCAGTGCCATATATGCCCCAGTGCCAGACATCCCCCCCCCAGTGCCAGATATCCCCCCCAGTGCCAGACATCCCCCCCCCAGTGCCATATATGCCCCAGTGCCAGACATCCCCCCCAGTGCCATATATGCCCCAGTGCCAGACATCCCCCCCCAGTGCCAGATATCCCCCCCCAGTGCCAGACATCCCCCTCCCAGTGCCAGACATCCCCCCCCCAGTGCCAGATATCCCCCCCCAGTGCCATATATGCCCCAGTGCCAGATATCCCCCCCTAGTGCCAGACATCTCCCCCCCAGTGCCATATATGCCCCAGTGCCAGACATCCCCCCCCCAGTGCCAGATATCCCCCCCAGTGCCCGACATCCCCCCCCCAGTGCCAGATATCCCCCCCCCCAGTGCCATATATGCCCCAGTGCCAGATCTCCCCCCCAGTGCCATATATGCCCCAGTGCCAGACATCCCCCCCCCCAGTGCCAGATATTCCCCCCAGTGCCGCCGTCGCCGCCGCCGCTTATTGGAGGGACACGGAGGGCACAGATCGCCTCTCCTGTGTCCCTCCTGCTGCATCATCTCCGGCGGCCGCGGGTCTAATAGGGGGAAGTGCCGTCCGTGAGCCAATTAGAGCTCACGGACGGCACTTCCCCCTATTAGACCCGCGGCCGCCGGAGATGATGCAGGAGGGACACAGGAGAGGCACACGCTGTGCCGTCCGTGTCCCTCCAACAAGCGGCGGCGGGAAGGAGAAAGCAGACTGACATGCGGGCGCTCGTCCACATGTCAGTCTGCTGTAATCAGTGGCGCCCCCGCAGCCCCTCGCCCCCAAGCCACCGCGAGGACTGCGGGGGCAGTAGTTACGCCACTGGATGGTTATACAAATTTGTGTGCCCTGAATTTACTGTCCTATTTCGCCTGGGTATTCACTCCCAGTATCTACACAGCTGTATCAACAGCAATGTGAAATCAAATGGAGCATGTTAATCAATAAATGATAACTTATTAGGCGTATATCACTGTATTCATGAGGTGTTTAAGAACCAACTTTGTTGAAAAATATCTTTATTCCAAATGTATCACTATATTTCATAAACACTGCGGAGGTCATTCCGAGTCGTTTGCTCGGAAAATTTCTTCGCATCGCAGCGTTTTTCCGCTTAGTGCGCATGCGCAATGTCCGCACTGCGACTGCGCCAAGTAAATTTGCTATGAAGTTTGGATTTTTACTCACGGCTTTTTCATCGCTCCGGCGATCGTAGTGTGATTGACAGGAAATGGGTGTTACTGGGCGGAAACAGGCCGTTTTATGGGCGCGTGGGAAAAAACGCTACCGTTTCCGGAAAAAACGCGGGAGTGGCTGGAGAAATAGAGGAGTGTCTGGGCGAACGCTGGGTGTGTTTGTGACGTCAAACCAGGAACGATAAGCACTGAACTGATCGCAGGTGCCGAGTAAGTCTGAAGCTACTCTGAAACTGCTACGAGATGTGTAATCGCAATATTGCGAATCTTTCGTTCGCAATTTTAAGAAGCTAAGATTCACTCCCAGTAGGCGGCGGCTTAGCGTGTGCAATACTGCTAAAATCGCCTTGCGAGCGAACAACTCGGAATGAGGGCCTGCATTCACAGCAATTGCTGCCACTGCCCCACCTTTCCAGAAAATGATTATGTCTGGATGGGGTTAATTTAGCCTGTATAGTGATATTAAGTATGCAAGCAAGGATTGGCACATTCATTCGTACCTATAAATGGGATAATCTCTATTCCCTAACATGGATTGTTCAAAAATCGTGAGCAATATCTAATGTGCCTAGCATTGAGAATGTAGTGTATTCACATGTCACACTTGCTGCAAATAAAGGCAGTATATCCACTAAAATTCACTAATGAGCTCAGGCCAATTAATAACCTGATTTGTTTGGGCTGGGCACAGTTATCAGTAGAGGGAATGATATGTGAAAATAGGCTTATTGTGCAGCTCTGTTAAACGCCGCTTATTTGCCATCAAATTAAATACCCTCAGTGCGTCAGCCCCCCGTGAACACAAATTAGTAAAAATAAAGAGCCCCTTGGGCTATGGTTTACACCAGTGAATTAAGTAGATAATTCTGGAGACGCTTGTAACTGTAGGTTGTAAAATTAATTATACTTATAACAGCATATGTTGAATCAATCTTGATCAGATTGTCAAGTATTCTATCTATTAATAGTATAGTGATCTCATTTGCTGTCGTGAATACATGAATTGCTGAATAATTTTGAAGGCATTAATAGCTGTAAAATGTAGAAATAAATATGCTGCCACGGCACATATTCAATCAGCATTCATATGCTTATTTAGAGACAAATAGGGCTGTGACACACAGAGGTAGATATGCTACAGCGGCACATATTCAATCAGCATACATCCGCTCGGGCATTCCCGTGTTTGCCGTGAAGCAAGATATCAACCTTCTGTGTATGCACTAGAGAGAAAATACTTCAGACACTGGAGACTATGGGGGTGAACATGCTGCAACGGCATCTAGTGAATCAGCATTTGTCCGATTAACGGGCATTCCCGTTTGCCGTGCAGCAGTCCAACCCCCATGAATATGATAGATATGGTAGTTATTGCAAAGGCATCAGAGCGGGGAGAGATGCCGATGCGCGCATTTCGCATATAGCATATAGTATCGACAAAGCTATATGCGAAATGCGTGCATCGGCATCTCTCCCCGCTCTGATGCCTTTGCAATAACTACCATATCTATCATATTCATGGGGGTTGGACTGCTGCACGGCAAACGGGAATGCCCGTTAATCGGACAAATGCTGATTCACTAGGTGCCGTTGCAGCATGTTCACCCCGATAGTTTCCAGTGTCTGAAGTATTTTCTCTCTCTTGCTACACGGCAAACACAGGAATGCCCGAGCGGATGTATGCTGATTGAATATGTGCCACTGTAGCATATCTACCTCTGTGTGTCACAGCCCTATTTGTCTCTAAATAAGCATATGAATGCTGATTGAATATGTGCCGTGGCAGCATATTTATTTCTACATTTTACAGCTATTAATGCCTTCAAAATTATTCAGCAATTCATGTATTCACAACAGCAAATGAGATCACTATACTATTAATAGATAGAATACTTGACAATCTGATCAAGATTGATTCAACATATGCTGTTATAAGTATAATTAATTTTACAACCTACAGTTACAATCGTCTCCAGAATGATCTACTTAATTCACTGGTGTAAACCATAGCCCAAGGGGCTCTTTATTTTTACTAATTTGTGTTCACGGGGGGCTGACGCACTGAGGGTATTTAATTTGATGGCAAATAAGCGGCGTTTAACAGAGCTGCACAATAAGCCTATTTTCACATATCATTCCCTCTACTGATAACTGTGCCCAGCCCAAACAAATCAGGTTATTAATTGGCCTGAGCTCATTAGTGAATTTTAGTGGATATACTGCCTTTATATGCAGCAAGTGTGACATGTGATTACACTACATTCTCAATGCTAGGCACATTAGATATTGCTCACGATTTTTGAACAATCCATGTTAGGGAATAGAGATTATCCCATTTATAGGTACAAATGAATGTGCCAATCCTTGCTTGCATACTTAATATCACTATACAGGCTAAATTAACCCCATCCAGACAATCATTTTCTGGAAAGGTGGGGCAGTGGCAGCAATTGCTGTGAATGCAGTGTTTATGAAATATAGTGATACATTTGGAATAAAGATATTTTTCAACAAAGTTGATTCTTAAACACCTCATGAATACAGTGATATACGCCTAATAAGTTATCATTTATTGATTAACATGCTCCATTTGATTTCACATTGCTGTTGATACAGCTGTGTAGATACTGGGAGTGAATACCCAGGCGAAATAGGACAGTAAATTCAGGGCACACAAATTTGTATAACCATCATTTTGTTTATTCCAAACTCTAAATATAAAATGTTTCTCTTGACACATGTAGGCTGTGGATGGTAGAGTATTTGACTCATACAAAGAATTTATAACAATACCTACACTATAGAGAACACTGGGAGCTGGAAGTTTTCAGGAGCCACCAATTGTGGTTTTACCAAGTAGTACAGAATTGATCTACTCATATGCACATATAACAGATCCATTCGTCAATGGATTAATATCTCAATTAATTCTTATTGGTAGTTTTTGCATTCATCGGAGTGGACACATTTTAAATCTTATCACTTTTCTATCTTAGAGCACTTGATCCTTCTGAATTCTATATGTAATTTTAACCAAATATTTCGCAACGCTGACCGATTTACGGCCTTTTAATGTGATAATAAAAGTTATATCTTAATTTATTTTCTGTGCACCTTACTAGTACAACCCCATTCTCTTTTCTCTATATTATGTGTTGCTAATTGGTTGTCTTAGGTAGCACCCCCAAGATTTATGTACATTAAACTTTAAGTTATATTGGGGTTATTGTGAGTGATTCATTTCACTTTATCATTCTATAATAGAAATTTGAGAGTGCAGATTTCTTCCCAGTTCTTGTTGCTAATTCATCTGCCCCACAGTTTGAGAACCACTGCTCTAATGGAAAGAAATGCTGTGTACAGATTTCCATGCTGCTACAGATATCACTGCATTGAAATAACTGAAATGCATTTTGTCTTGTTGTACTAATTGTTACTTTTCTCTTACGTCCTAGAGGATGCTGGGGACTCCGTAAGGACCATGGGGTATAGACGGGCTCCGCAGGAGACATGGGTACTATAAAGAACTTTTAGTATGGGTGTGCACTGGCTCCTCCCTCTATGCCCCTCCTCCAGACCTCAGTTAGATTTTGTGCCCAGAGGAGATAGGGTGCATTACAGGGAGCTCTCCTGAGTTTCTCTGAAAAAGAATTTTGTTAGGTTTTTTATTTTCAGGGAGCACTGCTGGCAACAGGCTCCCTGCATCGTGGGACTGAGGGGAGAGAAGCAGACCTACTTAAATGATAGGCTCTGCTTCTTAGGCTACTGGACACCATTAGCTCCAGAGGGAGTCGGAACGCAGGTCTCACCCTGCCGTTCGTCCCAGAGCCGCGCTGCCGTCCTCCTCGCAGAGTCGGAAGATAGAAGCCGGGTGAAGAAGACTTCAAGGCGGCAGAAGACTTCAGATCTTCACTGAGGTAAGCGCGCAGCGGTAACGCTACGCGCCATTGCTCCCACACACTACACACACACTGAAGGCACTGATGGGTGCAGAGCGCAGGGGGGGCGCCCTGGGCAGCAATATAAACCTCTGGACTGGCAACAGGGTACATTAGGCTGCGGAGGCAGTAAATTAAAAAATCCCCCGCCATTTTTTGTATATTGAAGCGGGACCGAAGCCCGCCGCTGGAGGGGGCGGAGCTTGATCCCTCAGCACTAACAGCGCCATTTTCTCCACAGAACGCTGCAGAGAAGCTGGCTCCCCGGACTCTCCCCTGCTGAACACGGTGACAGAGGGCTGAAAAGAGGGGGGGGGGGGGCATTTGTAAGGCGCAGTGAGTGTATACACATTTATTATACATATAAAAAGCGCTATATCTGGGTTTTTATTTCAGTGTCAGTTGGCGCTGGGTGTGTGCTCGCATACTCTCTCTCTGTCTCTCCAAAGGGCCTTGTTGGGGAATTGTCCCCTTATAGATATATCCCTGTGTGTGTGAGGGTGTCGGTATGTGCGTGTCGGCATGTCTGAAGCGGAAGGCTCGTCCAAGGAGGAGGTGGAGCAGATGAGTGGTGTGTCTCCGTCGGCAACGCCGACTCATGATTGGATGGACATGTGGCATATGTTAAATGCAAGTGTGACCTCATTACATAAGAGAATGGACAAAGCAGAGTCCAGGGAAAAAGCAGGGAGTCAATCCACGGATTGGACTGGGTCACAGGGCCCTTCTGGGTCTCCGAAACGTCCCCTATCCCAAATAGCAGATACTGGTACAGACACGGATTCTGACTCCAGTGTCGACTTCGATGATGCAAAATTACACCCAAGGGTGGCAAAAAGTATTCAGTATATGATTATTGCAATAAAAGATATTTTGCATATCACTGATGACCCCTCTGTCCCTGACATGAGGGTGCGCATGTATAAGGAAAAGAAACCTGAGGTAACCTTTCCCCCATCCCATGAGCTTAACGAGTTATTTGAAAAGGCTTGGGAAACTCCAGATAAAAAACTGCAGATTCCCAAAAGGGTTCTTATGGCGTATCCTTTCCCTGCACAGGACAGGATACGTTGGGAATCCTCTCCCAGGGTGGACAAGGCTTTAAACGCCTGTCCAAAAAGGTGGTGCTACCGTCTCCGGACACGGCAGCCCTCAAGGATCCTGCTGATCGCAGACAGGAAACTACTTTAAAGTCTATTTATGCGCATACAGGTGCTTTGCTCAGACCGGCAATAGCATCGGCATGGGTGTGTAGTGCAGTTGCAGCGTGGACAGATACCTTGTCAGCTGACCTTGATACCCTGGACAGGGATACCATTTTATTGACCTTAGCCCACATTAAAGACGCAGTCTTATATGTGAGGGACGCTCAAAGAGACGTTGGGCTACTGGGTTCCAGAGCCAATGCCATGGCTATTTCTGCGAGACGAGCTCTATGGACCCGCCAATGGACGGGTGATGCAGACTCAAAGAAGCATATGGAGGTTTTACCTTACAAGGGTGAAGTGTTGTTTGGGGATGGGCTCGCGGACCTGGTTTCCACAGCTACCGCGGGTAAATCTACCTTTTTACCTTTTGTTCCCCAACAGCAATAGAAAACTCCACAGTATCAGATGCAGTCCTTTCAGTCGCATAAGTCCAGAAGAGGTCGGGGCTCCTCCTTCCTTGACAGAGGCAAGGGTAGAGGAAAGAGAACGCCTGCTTCGGCTAGTTCCCAGGAGCAGAAGTCCTCCCCGGCTTCTACAAAATCCACCGCATGACGTTGGGGCTCCACTGAGGGAGTCCGCACCAGTGGGGGCACGTCTTCGACTTTTCAGCCAGATCTGGGTTCTTTCAGACGTGGATCCTTGGGCGATGGAAATTGTTTCCCAAGGCTACAAGCTGGAATTCGAAGAGGTGCCCCCTCGCCGATTTTTCAAGTCGGCCTTGCCAGCTTCACCCCCAGAGAGGGAAGTAGTGTTAGCTGCAATTCAAAAGCTGTGTCAACAGCAAGTGATTGTCAAGGTTCCCCTGGTCCAACAGGGAAAAGGGTACTATTCAACCCTGTTCGTGGTCCCGAAGCCGGATGGTTCGGTCAGACCCATTTTAAATCTAAAATCCCTAAACCTGTACTTGAAAAAGTTAAAATTCAAGATGGAATCGCTCCGAGCTGTAATATCCAGCCTGGAAGGGAGGGATTTTATGGTGTCACTGGACATAAAGGATGCATATCTTCATGTCCCCATATATCCCCCTCATCCGGAGTACCTGAGATTCGCTATACAGGACTGTCATTACCAGTTTCAGACGTTGCCGTTTGGACTTTCCACGGCCCCGAGGATTTTCACCAAGGTGATGGCGGAGATGATGGTGCTCCTGCGCAGGCAGGGAGTCACAATTATCCCATACTTGGACGATCTCCTGATAAAGGCGAGATCGAGAGATCAATTGCTGAAGAGCGCGTCGCTCTCCCTGAGAGTGCTGCAACAGCACGGTTGGATTCTCAATCTCACAATGTTACAATTGGTTCCAACGACTCGGCTACCATTCCCAGGCATGATTCTGGACACGGAACAAAAGAGGGTTTTTCTCCCATTGGAAAAGGCCCAGGACCTCAAGAACATGGTCAGAGACCTGCTAAAACCAAAAAGAGTGTCTGTTCATCAATGCACTTGAGTTCTGGCAAAAATGGTGGCAGCCTACGAGGCCATCCCCTTCGGCAGGTTCCATGCAAGGACATTTCGGTGGGACCTTCTGGACAAGTGGTCCGGGTCCCATCTACAAATACTTCAGAATATAACCCTGTCCCCCAGGGCCAGGGTGTCTCTCCTGTGGTGGCTGCAGAGTGCTCACCTTCTAGAGCAGGGATGGGGAACCTTTAGCCCTCCAGCTGATGTTGAACTACACATCCCAGCATGCCCTGCTACAGTTTTCCTATTTTGCCATGGTAAAACTGTTGCAGGGCATGCTGGTATGTGTAGTTCAACATCAGCTGGAGGGCCGCAGGTTCCCCAACCCTGTTCTAGAGGGTCGCAGGTTCGGCATTCAAGACTGGGTTAGGGTGACCACGGACGCGAGCCTCCGAGGATGGGGAGCACTCACACAAGGAAGAAATTTTCAGGGACTATGGTCAAGCCAGGAGGCTTGTCTACACGTCAACATACTGGAATTGAGGGCCATATACAATGGCCTACGACAAGCGGAGAATCTTCTTCGCGACCTATCGGTTCTGATTCAATCAGACAACGTCACAGCCGTGGCTCATGTAAACCGCCAAGGCGGGACAATGAGCAGAGTGGCGATGGCGGAAGCCACCAGGATTCTTCACTGGGCGGAAAATCACGTAAGCGCTCTGTCAGCTGTCTTCATTCCGGGAGTGGACAACTGGGAAGCAGACTTCCTCAGCAGACACGATCTCCATCCAGGAGAGTGGGGACTAAATCAAGAAGTTTTTGCAGAGATAACAAGTCTTTGGGGAATTCCTCAAATAGACATGATGGCGTCACGCCTCAACAAGAAGCTTCGGAGGTATTGTGCCAGGTCAAGGGACCCTCAGGCAGTAGCGGTGGACGCCCTGGTGACACCATGGGTGTTTCAGTCGGTCTATGTGTTCCCTCCTCTTCCTCTCATCTCAAATATATTGAGAATCATAAGACGAAAAAGAGTGCTGACAATACTCATTGTTCCAGATTGGCCTCGAAGGGCCTGGTACTCAGATCTTCAGGAAATGCTCGCAGAAGATCCGTGGCCTCTTCCTCTCAGGGAGGACCTGGTACAGCAGGGGCCCTGCGTGTTCCAAGACTTACCGCGGTTACGTTTGACGGCATGGCGGTTGAACACCGAATCCTAGCTGGGAAAGGTATTCCGGAGGAAGTCATCCCTACTCTGATAAAGGCTAGGAAGGAGGTGACGGCAAAACATTATCACCGTATCTGGAGGAAGTATGTATCTTGGTGTGAAGCCAAGAATGCTCCTACGGAAGTTTTCCATCTGGGCCGTTTTCTCCACTTTCTACAGAAAGGAGTGGATATGGGCCTGAAGTTAGGCTCCATTAAGGCACAGATTTCGGCCCTATCTATATTCTTCCAGAAGGAATTGGCCTCTCTCCCAGAAGTCCAGATGTTTGTGAAGGGAGTGCAGCACATCCCGCCCCCCTTTGTGCCCCCAGTGGCACCGTGGGACCTTAACGTGAAGTTTCCTAAAATCTCACTGGTTTGAACCTCTTCAAACGGTTGAATTAAAATTTCTCACGTGGAAGGTGGTCATGTTATTGGCCTTGGCATCTGCAAGGCGGGTGTCCGAATTGGCGGCCTTGTCCCACAAGAGCCCCTATTTGATTTTCCATGTGGATAGAGCCGAGTTAAGGACTCGTCCTCAATTTTTGCCTAAGGTGGTTTCTTCATTTCATATGAACCAACCTATTGTGGTGCCTGTGGCTACGGGGAACTTGGAGGACTCCAAGTCCCTGGATATAGTCAGGGCCTTAAAAGTTTATGTAGCCAGGACGGCTAGGGTTAGGAAAACAGAGGCTCTGTTTGTCCTGTATGCAGCCAACAAAGTTGGCGCTCCTGCTTCGAAGCAGACTATTGCTCGCTGGATCTGTAACACGATTCAGCAGGCTCATTCTACAGCTGGATTGCCGTTACCAAATTCGGTAAAGGCCCATTCCACTAGGAAGGTGGGCTCTTCTTGGGCGGCTGCCCGAGGCGTCTCGGCATTACAGCTTTGCAGAGCAGCTACTTGGTCGGGTTCAAACACGTTTGCTAAATTCTACAAGTTTGATACCCTGGCTGATGAGGACCTTGCGTTTGCTCAGTCGGTGCTGCAGAGTCATCCGCACTCTCCCGCCCGGTTTGGAGCTTTGGTATAAACCCCATGGTCCTTACGGAGTCCCCAGCATCCTCTAGGACGTAAGAGAAAATAAGATTTTAAACCTACCGGTAAATCTTTTTCTCCTAGTCCATAGAGGATGCTGGGCGCCCGTCCCAGTGCGGACTAAATCTGCAAGACTGGTATATAGTTGTTGCTTACCTAAGGGTTATGTTACAGTTTGAATCGGTCTTTGACTGATACTGTTTTTTGTTCATACTGTTAAGTGGTTGCATATTTTCCAGGTTATATGATATGATTGGTGTGGGCTGGTATGAATCTTGCCCTTAGATTAACAAAATCCTTTCCTCATGTTGTCCATCTCCTCTGGGCACAGTTTCTCTAACTGAGGTCTGGAGTAGGGGCATAGAGGGAGGAGCCAGTGCACACCCATACTAAAAGTTATTTATAGTGCCCATGTCTCTTGCGGAGCCCGTCTATACCCCATGGTCCTTACGGAGTCCCCAGCATCCTCTACGGACTAGGAGAAAAAGATTTACCGGTAGGTTTAAAAATAAGATTTTACTCACCGGTAAATCTATTTCTCGTAGTCCGTAGTGGATGCTGGGGACTCCGTAAGGGCCATGGGGAATAGACGGGCTCCGCAGGAGACTGGGCACTCTATAAGAAAGATTTGGTACTATCTGGTGTGCACTGGCTCCTCCCTCTATGCCCCTCCTCCAGACCTCAGTTAGGATACTGTGCCCGGAAGAGCTGACACAATAAGGAAGGATTTTTGAATCCAGGGTACGACTCATACCAGCCACACCAATCACACCGTATAACTCGTGATACTATACCCAGTTAACAGTATGAATATAACAGAGCCTCTCAACAGATGTCTCAACAATAACCCTTTAGTTAGGCAATAACTATATACAAGTATTGCAGACAATCCGCACTTGGGATGGGCGCCCAGCATCCACTACGGACTACGAGAAATAGATTTACCGGTGAGTAAAATCTTATTTTCTCTGACGTCCTAGTGGATGCTGGGGACTCCGTAAGGACCATGGGGATTATACTAAAGCTCCCAAATGGGCGGGAGAGTGCGGATGACTCTGCAGCACCGAATGAGAGAACTCAAGGTCCTCCTCAGCCAGGGTATCAAATTTGTAGAATTTAGCAAACGTGTTTGCCCCTGACCAAGTTGCAGCTCGGCAAAGTTGTAAAGCCGAGACCCCTCGGGCAGCCGCCCAAGATGAGCCCACTTTCCTCGTGGAATGGGCTTTCACTGATTTAGGATGCGGCAATCCAGCCGCAGAATGCGCCAGCTGAATTGTGCTACAAATCCAGCGAGCCATAGTCTGCTTAGAAGCAGGAGCACCTATCTTGTTGGGTGCATACAGGACAAAAAGCGAGTCAGTCTTCCTGACTCCAGACGTCCTGGAAACATAAAGTTTCAAGGCCCTGACTACATCCAGTAACTTGGAATCCTCCAAGTCCCTAGTAGCCGCAGGCACCACAATAGGTTGGTTCAAGTGAAAAGCAGATACCACCTTAGGGAGAAACTGGGGACGTGTCCTCAATTCTGCCCTATCCATATGGAAAATCAGATAAGGGCTTTTACAAGACAAAGCCGCCAATTCTGACACACGCCTGGCCGAAGCCAAGGCCAATAACATGACCAGTTTCCACGTGAGATATTTAAGATCCACAGTTTTAAGTGGTTCAAACCAATGTGATTTTAGGAAACTCAACACCACATTGAGATCCCAAGGAGCCACGGGAGGCACAAAAGGGGGCTGAATATGAAGCACTCCCTTTACAAAAGTCTGAACTTCAGGCAGTGAAGCCAGTTCTTTCTGGAAGAAAATCGATAGGGCCGAAATCTGGACCTTAATGGAACCCAATTTTAGGCCCATAGTCACTCCCGACTGTAGGAAGTGCAGAAACCGACCCAGCTGAAATTCCTCTGTTGGGGCCTTCCTGGCCTCACACCACGCAACATATTTTCGCCAAATACGATGATAATGGTTTGCGGTTACTTCTTTCCTGGCTTTTATCAGCGTAGGAATGACTTCCTCCGGAATGCCCTTTTCCTTTAGGATCCGGAATTCAACCGCCATGCCGTCAAACGCAGCAGCGGTAAGTCTTGGAACAGACAGGGCCCCTGCTGTAGCAGATCCTGTCTGAGCGGTAGAGGCCATGGGTCCTCTGATATCATTTCTTGAAGTTCTGGGTACCAAGCCCTTCTTGGCCAATCCGGAACCACGAGTATCGTTCTTACTCCTCGCCTTCTTATTGTTCTCAGTACCTTTGGTATGAGAGGCAGAGGAGGGAACACATAAACCGACTGGTACACCCATGGTGTCACTAGAGCGTCCACAGCTATCGCCTGAGGGTCCCTTGACCTGGCGCAATATCTCTTTAGCTTTTTGTAGAGGCGGGACGCCATCATGTCCACCTGTGGCCTTTCCCAACGGTTTACCAACAGTAGGAAGACTTCTGGATGAAGTCCCCACTCTCCCGGGTGTAGGTCGTGTCTGCTGAGGAAGTCTGCTTCCCAGTTGTCCACTCCCGGAATGAACACTGCTGACAGTGCTAAGACGTGATTTTCCGCCCATCGGAGAATCCTTGTGGCTTCTGCCATCGCCATCCTGCTTCTTGTGCCGCCCTGTCGGTTCACATGGGCGACTGCCGTGATGTTGTCTGACTGGATCAGTACCGGCTGGTTTCGAAGCAGGGGTTTTGCCTGACTTAGGGCATTGTAAATGGCCCTCAGTTCCAGAATATTTATGTGCAGGGAAGTCTCCTGACTTGACCATAGTCCTTGGAAGTTTCTTCCCTGTGTGACTGCTCCCCAGCCTTGAAGGCTTACATCCGTGGTCACCAGGACCCAGTCCTGTATGCCGAAACTGCGGCCCTCTAGAAGATGAGCACTCTGCAGCCACCACAGTAGAGACACCCTGGTCCTTGGAGACAGGGTTATCAGTTGATGCATCTGAAGATGCGATCCCGACCACTTGTCCAAGAGGTCCCACTGGAAGGTCCTTGCATGGAACCTGCCGAATGGAATTGCTTCGTATGAAGCCACCATTTTTCCCAGGACTCGTGTGCAGTGATGCACCGATACCCGTTTTGGTTTTAGGAGGTCTCTGACTAGAGATGACTGCTCCTTGGCTTTCTCCTGCGGGAGAAACACTTTTTTTTTTTAGTTCTGTGTCCAAAATCATCCCCAGGAACAGTAAGCGAGTGGAAGGAACCAGTTGTGACTTTGGAATGTTTAGAATCCAGCCATGCTGTTGTAGCACTTCCCGAGATAGTGCTACTCCGACCAGTAACTGCTCCCTGGACCTCGCCTTTATAAGGAGATCGTCCAAGTACGGGATAATTAAAACTCCCTTTTTTCGAAGGAGTATCATCATTTCTGCCATTACTTTGGTAAACACCCTCGGTACTGTGGACAGTCCAAACGGTAGTGTCTGGAATTGGTAATGCAATCCTGTACCACAAATCTGAGGTACTCCTGGTGAGGAAGGTAAATGGGGACATGCAGGTAGCATCCTTGATGTCCAGGGATACCATGTAATCCCCCTCGTCCAGGCTTGCAATAACCGCCCTGAGCGATTCCATCTTGAACTTGAATTTTGTTATGTAAGTGTTCCAGGATTTCAAATTTAAAATGGGTCTCACCGAACCGTCTGGTTTCGGTACCACAAACAGTGTGGAATAGTAACCCCGTCCTTGTTGAAGTAGGGGCACCTTGACTATCACCTGCTGGGAATACAGCTTGTGAATTGCCTCTAGCACAGCCTCCCTGCCTGAGGGAGTTGTCGGCAAGGCAGATTTGAGGAAACGGCGGGGGGGAGACGCCTCGACTTCCAGCTTGTACCCCTCAGATACTACTTGAAGGATCCAGGGATCCACCTGTGAGCGAGCCCACTGATCGCTGAAATTTTTGAGGCGGCCCCCCACCGTACCTGGCTACGCCTGTGGAGCCCCCGCGTCATGCGGTGAACTCAGAGGAAGCAGGGGAAGAATTTTGATTCTGGGAACTGGCTGCTGGTGCAGCTTTTTCCCTCTTCCCTCGTCTCTGTGTAGAAAGGAAGCGCCTTTGACCCGCTTGCTTTTCTGAAGCCGAAAGGACTGTACCTGATAATACAGTGCTTTTCTTAGGCTGTGAGGAAACCTGAGGTAAAAATTTTTCATCCCAGCTGTTGCTGTGGATACGAGGTCCCAGAGACCGTCCCCAAACAATTCCTCACCCTTATAAGGCTCTATGTGCCTTTTAAAGTCAGCATCACCTGTCCAGTGTCGGGTCTCTAATACCCTCCTGACAGAATGGAGATTGCAATAATTCTGGATGCCAGCTGGCAAAATATCCCTCTGTGCATCCCTCATATATAAGACGACGTCTTATGTTCGCAAAATAGTATCCCTGTTTGACAGGGTTACAGACCACGCTGCAGCAGCACTATCTGCAGGTCTCAGTCTAGTACCTGAGTGTGTAAATACAGACTTCAGGATAGCCTCCTGCTATTTATCAGCAGGTACCTTCAAAGTGGCCGTATCCTAAGACGGCAGTGCCACCTTTTTTGACAAACGTGTGAGCGCCTTATCCACCCTAGGGGATATCTCCCAGCGTAACTTATCCTCTGGCGGGAAAGGGTACGCCATCAGTAACTTGTTAGAAATTACCAGTTTCTTATCGGGGGAACCCACGCTTTTTTTACACTTCATTCACTCATTTGATGGGGGAACAAAACACTGCCTGCTTTTTCTCCCCACACATAAAACCCTTTTTTGTTTTTAGTGGTACTTGGGTTAATGTCAGAAATGTGTAACACATTTTTTATTGCCGGCATCATGTAACGGATGTTCCTAGTGGATTTTGTATATGTCTCAACCTCGTCGACACTGGAGTCAGACTCCGTGTCGACATCTGTGTCTGCCATCTGAGGGAGCGGGCGTTTTTTTTTTTTAAGCCCCTGATGGCCTTTGAGACGCCTGGGCAGGCGCGGGCTGAGAAGCCGGCTGTCCCATAGCTGTTACGTCATCCAGCCTTTTATGTAAGGAGTTGACACTGTCGGTTAATACCTTCCACCTAACCATCCACTCTGGTGTCGGCCCCCAGGGGGCGACATCTCATTTATCGGCATCTGCTCCGCCTCCACATAAGCCTCCTCATCAAACATGTCGACACAGCCGTACCGACACACCGCACACACACAGGGAATGCTCTGACTGAGGACAGGACCCCACACAGCCCTTTGGGGAGACAGAGAGAGAGTATGCCAGCACACACCGGAGCGCTATATAATGTAGGGATAAACACTATCACTGAGTGAATTTTCCCCAATAGCTGCTTGTATAAACAATATTGCGCCTAAATTTAGTGCCCCCCCTCTCTTTTTAACCCTTTGAGCCTGAAAACTACAGGGGAGAGCCAGGGGAGCTGTCTTCCAGCTACACTGTGAAGAGAAAATGGCGCCGGTGTGCTGAGGGAGATGGCTCCGCCCCTTTTTCGGCGGACTTTTCTCCCGCCTTTTTCTGTATTCTGGCAGGGGTAATTACCACATATATAGCCTCTGGGGCTTTATATTGTGGTTATTTTGCCAGCCAAGGTGATATTATTGCTTCTCAGGGCGCCGCCCCCCAGCGCCCTGCACCCTCAGTGACCGGAGTGTGAAGTGTGTATGAGGAGCAATGGCGCACAGCTGCAGTGCTGTGCGCTACCTTGGTGAAGACTGAAGTCTTCTGCCGCCGATTTTCCGGACCATCTTCATGCTTCTGGCTCTGTAAGGGGGACGGCGGCGCGGCTCCGGGAACGAACACCAAGGACGGGTCCTGCGGTCGATCCCTCTGGAGCTAATGGTGTCCAGTAGCCTAAGAAGCCCAAGCTAGCTGCAAGCAGGTAGGTTAGCTTCTTCTCCCCTTAGTCCCTCGATGCAGTGAGCCTGTTGCCAGCAGGTCTCACTGTAAAATAAAAAACCTAATTTAAACTTTCTTTCTAGAAGCTCAGGAGAGCTCCTAGTGTGCAACCAGCTCGGGCCGGGCACAGAAATCTAACTGAGGTCTGGAGGAGGGGCATAGAGGGAGGAGCCAGTGCACACCAGATAGTACCAAATCTTTCTTATAGAGTGCCCAGTATCCTGCGGAGCCCGTCTATTCCCCATGGTCCTTACGGAGTCCCCAGCATCCACTAGGACGTCAGAGAAATCTTATTATTGCTTTCTCCAATAAAAAATATTTTTTTCAAAAAAGAAAGAAATAACAGAAATGCTAGGCTTTGATATTTTCACTTTTTACATCCTGTGTTAGTTTTTTTCTGGTGTTCTCTAAGTTAAATGAGCGATTGTTTTGCTTTTCGTGATGAATATGTATTAAATATTTTATCACACTTTAGCTTGAAATAACGTTACAAAGTAAACATCAGTCTAAGACATAAAAGTGCTGTTTACTTTCATGCTTCAGAATTTTTTGAGTTTATTATTAACTATTGTGCTCTTATACAATATCTCTCTGCTGTCCACTTACCTCTCCTTTTCATTGTTGCACAAGAAGGTTCCATACTCCGAGCTGTAGGCGTGTGTTGCCAGTGTACACAAAAACGTCTCATTAAATTCTAGTGACCTAGGAAACTGCAGGGTGAGCTGCCAGCAACAGTCCAAGAAAAGCAGAAAGTTAGGTGACTCTTGTTGAGAGCGACGTTGTGACCACCCAAACTTGGCACAGCGAAGATGGAATGGGTGCCCAGCCTGCAAAAAAACAGGAATGAAGAAATTGTGAAATAACCAAACTTTAGGCACTCAATGCCTATGTTGAGTGCGAACACATCTATTTGTCTACCTGTAGCCATTCCCGCTCAATTAGGTCCTGGAATCCAGACATTGTGCGGCAGTCGGGGGACAGAATAAGCTGAGCAAGGGATGTCACCAATAGAGTGTTGTCAGCCACCTCTTCCCCATGTACAAGAACACATGTATCCTCCCTACAAGTAAATAAATATATGCAAGTAAAATAAATAACATGGTCTCCAAACTTTCCAGAACACTTATAGTATAAACATAAAAATCAAAAGGCAAGACGTGGGTGTTTTTGCTGGAAGCTTTATTGCTGTGCACTGTACATCAAGGGTTTCCACTGGCAATAGCAGCTTGCACAGGGCGGAGCCTATTTTACAAGGATCATGGCAGTACATGACTATGCGTAATGTTTCTGAAGTAATTTGTATCCATTTTGTACACATTTTTTGTCTTCGGCATTTTCTCGACATACTTTACAGTCATAGCCAGATTAAGGGGGGATGCAGGGCATACTGTACCCCGGGCCCCCCTTTGTCAGGGGCCCCCCGGCCAAAGCACATTGATATCACTAGCTTTCCCCCTTAATGCAAGCAGGACAGTATGCAGTACAGGCAGAGACACAGGAATATCATGTTTCATGAGCTACCGATGGAGCTTTCTGATCAGAGGAGAGATAGGAGGGTGGAGAGAGCTGTAAGTGACACAGGGATCCCAGCCTCTCCTCATCCCTGCCTGGGTGTCTGAATCCTGTGTAAACTTTTATGCAACTAAACCATTTGGGTGTAGAGATAGAGACACACACAGAGAGTCCTCCTGAGTACTGTACCAGTGTGTAAGTAGTACAGAGGCTGATGCTATTCTTGCATGTGACAAGATACATTATTTTATATTTCTATGTGTATTTTAAGATTGTTTAAATTGTCTTTGTTCCACTACAAGAAAGTTTTATAATATAGTTGTCATTTAATTAGGTGGAGCTACTGTATAAACAGTACCCAGGCATTATTAAACTATTAGTTTAAAACTAATATACACCATTGGTTTAAATTTAATATACACAGTTTATACATCCCATCATGACCCATTCCAGGAGGGACAAAATGCTCTCTACCTGGACTTTCTTCTTAATTTATAATTGCAAAACACCTGTATTGAAATACCTTTTTTTATCAATAAATATTTCAACACATGTGGCGCCAATCATATATTAAGTGGGAAGTCCAGGTAGAGAGCATTTTGTCCCTCCTGAATTGGGACATGGTGGGAGGTATGCACAATCTAATATATATCCCCCACCTACCCCCGGGGCCCCCCTGTCTTAAGTGCCCCGGGCACTCCCAGGGCTTAATCCGGCCCTATGTACAGTAAAATCCAGGGGCGTTTCTAGAGAGGAGGCCCGTGTGCAGGCTCCGGCTGGGCCCCCTCCTCTCTAGCCGGCAGCGCTGTGTAGACTCTGGGCACTAGGGTCCCATGGGCAGATCTCCGGGGGTGGCCATTTGCCCAGTGATTTTTCCACTGCACATGCGCAAATCACCGGGAAAATGGCGCCGCGGGACTCCAGAGGGTAACTATTTCAATTAATGGGTGCAGAGTGTGTGGTGTGGGACCCCTGGACCCCTGAGGGCCCGTGTGCACCGCACACACTGCCTCCATTATACAGGATATATATACCCATTATCCTGCACCCATTATTATATAGATTATGTGTATATATAGATATATTATATAATATACATATATATGTGTCATTATCTCAGCAGGGGAACCAAAAATGTGTGATTTTGAATTTTGGATAAGGGATACTCAACCTGTAAATACGCCAGTGGTACCATCCAAGTAAGCATCCAGTGCCCAATACCCCTTTTCCACCTGTAGCATGGATCGCAGCTGGGAGCCTGAGACGGCTGCGACCTGTGCTACAGCCCCCTTTCTCACAGCACTCACCAACCCGGCATATTGCCAGGTTGGTGACTCTGCTAGTGATGCGGCAGGGGTGGCTCTAGGAGATCACACTGTGAGCGTAAGCCGTGTCGCATCACACTACACAGTTTACTGGGTTGAACACGTGTAGGATTCCCGGATCACTTGATCCGGGAATTTGCAGGGGGGGGCCGTTTCCACTAGGAAAAAACACGATAAAATGCGCGCCCCGCGCATTTACCCGTGTTTTTAAAGTTAGTGGAAAAGGGGTACAACTCTGACTCCATCACTATCACCAGAATGTCCCTAATCCATGTACTCTTTGTGCATCCCCTTTCTCCAGTGGTGCAAGTAGAAAAAATGTCTTATAGGTACTGTGTGCGCGCACCAGAAAATGGGTGTGGCCATATGCCACATGGGGCATGACCAATGAAAATGAGGGGGGGGGGGGGGGGATCCACATATGACCCCAATAGTGCCAGATACACGTCGCCCCACAGTGCCAGATATACATTGCCCCACAGTGTCACATATACATTGCCCCACAGTGTCACATATACATTGCCCCACAGTGCCAGATACACATTGCCTCACTGTGCCAGATACACAAATGCCCACAGAGTGCCAGATATACATTGCCTCACAATGCCAGATACACAAATGCCCCCACTGTGTCAGATATACATTGCCCCCCAGTGCCAGATACAGAAATGCCCCCACAGTGCCAGATATGCCCCCAGTGCCAGATACAGAAATGCCCCCAGAGCCAGATACACATTTCCCTCAGTGCCAGATACACATGTCCCCGCAGTGCCAGAAATGGCCACATTGCCAGATACACATGTCCCCCCAGTGCAAGATACACATGTCCCCCTAGTGTCAGATATGCCCCCAGTGCCAGGTACACATGTTCCCCCAGTGCCAGATATGCCCCCAGTGCTAGATATGCCCCCAGTGCCGGGTATATATGCCCTTCCTTTCCCCTGCTGCTCACCGCTGCTGCTGCTGTCCTGTGTGTGTGTGAGGGGCGGTGCAGTCTCCGGCGGTGGTGCGGGTGTCTTCCTTCAATTCAGCGCCGATCCGTGAGCCAATCAAAGCTTGCGGTCCGCAAGCTCTGATTGGATCACGGGCCGGCGCTGAATTGAAGGAAGACCAAAGGGGCAGGAGAGGCGAATGCTGCGCTCTCCTCCCCTCATGCAGCAGTGGCGGTGAGCAGCGGAGGGAGTGAGGGAGCGGCGAGGAGCGGCGGCCCGGCGGCGGTGGGTACGTCGTACCCACGGCTAAATTCTTAAGGGTACGCCGTACCCACCCGTACCCTCCCACTTGCACCGCTGCCTTTCTCTAGTTTCTCATCACTTACTGCTGTCTCTACAATGCTCCAGACACCTCACCTCTCTATGCATTCAGCAGCCAGGCCTGCAGTACTTAGGGCTTCTTTGACATGGGACATCCAGTGGGAAGATTGTAACCTGCTGATCCAACGACTCATTCCAAGGTAGGGATCATAGCATGCATCAACCAACCGTGACAGGCTGCTCTGTAGCACATGTCCCCTAAAGATACAAAGACTGATTATCTGTAGAGTCAGACTCAGAAAAAGAAGATACCTAGGTACAATCGGTGTAATATGTTGGACGCACCTCCCTAACGGTCGGTGGAGCACTCTCCATTTGGGGTATCTGTCTTTACTCTCACAGCCGCCCCCTGCACTTCTAGCTTGTTTGGCTTCTTGTTCAGTACGTATGTCAATAATAAACCCACGTAGCTGCCCAGTTAAAGTAGCATTGAGTAGCATCTCATCTTCTTCACACCAACGACGAGTAGGACCAACAAGGGGCTGTGCACAGCGCAACAAGACCTGTGGCACATGGAGGGAGGAAACTAAATGGCCGTGAAGACAGAGAGGAAGCACAGTTTCATATAGCCACTATCGGTAGAAGTATATATACTCTGAATCTGTGGGCATATCGTGTGTGCATATCGTGTGTCGAACTGTTGGCGTTCTTGATGCTCTTCAGCTCATTAATGCTGAACATCTATGCAAGTCTTGCGCTGACACTCTAAATTAACATTACAGCTATACTGACTGGAGATAGAAATATATAATACTTATAGTTATAAAACTAGAAAATAAAATAGATTTTGAGAATTTGATATAGCATACGATATATAACCATACAATTGGTGAACCCTGAATACTTTTTTAGGGACAAGAACATTGTTCAAATCTGGGCCTGTCTATGGATATTAGGATAGTTGGTGACTTTGATTGGCAAGCACCAGGCAAAAGGAGAGCTGACAAAGCATGCAGCGTAACAATATAACTTTGTGTATAATTGCCATTGTTTCAAAAAAATAAATAAATAAAATGATGGAATATGTATGTTTCCATAATACACACCATGCAAACACATATAACATACCTCCCAACATGACTCTCTCCAGGAGGGACAGAATGCTCTGCTCCTGGCCATCTCTCTTAATTTATGATTGCCATCACCTGTGCTGAAACGCCTTTTTTTTATCAAGTAACTAGTTCAACACCGGTGCTGGCAATCCTACATTAAGTGGTAAGTCCAGGAACAGAGCATTTTGTTCCTTCTGGAGAGTGTCATGTTGGGAGGTATACGTATAACAATGCTAATGGATACCATCATCACATAATCACATAATTTTATTCAAGTACTGTACCACTAACTAACATTTTTGTTGATAAGACTAGAAGAGAAATGGCATATTGCAGTCATTCAACATAAACAGGGATATTATGGGAGTTGAAAATGATGGGAAACCTAAAATTAACTAATAAGAGTTATAAACTGTGCCTTGTATAACATACCATTTTGTTGGTCCGGTGGTAGTAACTCAATATGGGAAATCTGTGGCCTTGTCTGAATGCTGCAGCCCGCCTCAGAGTCTCATCAGAACAGGATACGGGCACAATTACTTTTTCAGGGTAACTAGGGCAAACCTTAAAATGTTCATTCACTTCACTCAGTCTCCAAGAGTCAGTCTGGGAAGAGACACATTTATCAATTACATCACAGTTATTAATATGGACATGAATTTGTTATATTAGCATTAAAGAACCACTTAACCACATGAAGGTATAATAAATTGTTCACTGCTAAACTGACTTTCAGCTGTATATTTGCTACAAACGTAAAGTATTACCCCTCCATATCATTGCATACAGCTGATTCTGTAGGAATGT
The DNA here is from genome assembly GCF_028390025.1 of Pseudophryne corroboree. NCBI lineage: Eukaryota > Metazoa > Chordata > Amphibia > Anura > Myobatrachidae > Pseudophryne > Pseudophryne corroboree. The sequence continues at coordinate 539,444,284 of NC_086445.1, forward strand.
AATTGCTGGTACACCACATGCCCTGCTTCTGTGTATAAATCAGATAATCCTAGTGTCTGTCTAGCTGCTTGTATACTGTAATTAAAGAATCCATATCTCCCAACTGTCCTGATTTAAGCAGAACAATCCTGATTTGATGGCTTTGGGACAGTCTTGTCCATGGCAGGATAGTTAAGATGTTTTTTTTGTTCACATTCCATTGGTGCACCGGTCAATGAAAAGAGTTTGGGAAAGGCAGTACAGTGCAATCTATGGCTTTTCAGATGGAATGCGTACAGTGCCTGTAACCATAACACTATCATAAGGTAGACACACTCGTTAGTGGGCATGTGCATGCCCCCATCATGATAAAGACATTCCTCCATTCCAAATTCATGGATTAGAATGTTGTCAGACAGCGGTGGCTCCTACCTCTTTGGAGGAGGGAAGCTGCCACTGTCCGTGCTGCCTGCAGTAAGAGGAGGAGAGCCTCGGATCTGGCAGGGCCGGGACTGCTCACTGGGGTGGTGGATTCTTCTGGCTGGGGTGGTGCTGGGGGCGGTGCTGGGGAGGGAGGGGGGCTGGAGGGGCTGCAGCCCATACTTAAAATCCGCCACTGTATGCCAGGTGTGGAGAAACATCTCCCTCTGAACATGGCAGTTTGATACAGTGGTGTGAAGAAGACCTTTGGTGGGCATAGACTCTCCAATCACTTCATACATGCTATTCAGTTCAGTAATACTCAGCCTTTGATGTCTTAAGGTAATATAATCACTTTACTTGCTCTTTAAGTTTGTAATAAAAGTTTTCCATCGTGTCTCTTGGCCATCCTTTCCCTAACTTGCATCCCGGTGGTCTGAAGAAAAATGGGTAGCAGAGAGTAATGGAGTCTAGAGAGGAGAGAGCCTGCGGGCATATAATATAAAAATTGTACAACGATTTACCACTTCAAACACATACACTATAAGGCAAAATTGCATGCAATAACAACCCAACTAAGAACTTAGAATTCAGTTACACATACTACAGTATATATATGATCATCTTTCAAATAATTATTTGAGGATGGGACCACACACTGCAGGCACTGCATTACTATAAACTATTGTACTTTGTCACTGACCTGCACAGAACGAGCAACATTCAGTGTCTCCTCCATGCCAGGTATCTCTAGCTGAATGACCCGCAAGTCCTTACACCTCAGGGTAACAATGCCGGAGCTGCTTCTGCCTTCTCCATCTTGACTACTCTCCTTGCCTTTAAGCATGCCCATGTTGTGAACACTGCAAGAAGACATAGAGCAATAGTAGCCAAATGCTGCCTTTTAGCTTTGTGGTTTATTTAATTAAGATAACACCTGGTATATTCAGAGTATTCTTAATGTGTCTCTGTTGTTCATTATGCAGTATGTAGTTATTACGTGGACATTCAGAATGCCAACATAATTGAAATGTCAGCAGTAAAAATGATGACATTCCCAATGTTGACATGGTCACAATGCTGACAGTACGTGTAAGGTTTATGTTTTGTCGATAGATTACTGTCAACATACACAATTTCTATATCATAACAATGTCAACATTCTGGCGTCAACATTACATACCACACCCCACTGTGCTATCCTGATGGCACTATTGTTGTTATTATTATGAAACATAACATTTACACAACAGATAAATGGTCTCCATTGATGACTGTGAGCTACGAATGGTTGGGCAATAATAAGATGGTCCCCACTGGAGAGGGTTAGTTACATTACAAGTGAGATTCATTTGGCTTGTTTAGCTAGACCAGCAATTCTCAAACTGTTGTGATTATTAACGATCCATTTGCAGCGGATATTGGAATTTTTATGAAATTATCCCCGCTATGTAGTATTTACTAAGTGTAAACTAACAGGGCCAAAAGTTTGATACATAGGGGTCAGATCTTGGTACCCGTTGATAATAATGTGGACTGTGATTTGCACCACTAATTACTAATTAGCCTTCTTCAGGAGATATCTGTGACATAATGGGAATTGTATTACTACAGGTTGAGTATCCCATATCCAAATATTCCGAAATACGGAATATTCCGAAATACGGACTTTTTTGAGTGGGAGTGAGATAGTGAAACCTTTGTTTTTTGATGACTCAATGTACACAAACTTTGTTTAATATACAAAGTTATTAAAATATTGTATTAAATGACCTTCAGGCTGTGTGTATAAGGTGTATATGAAACATAAATGAATTTTGTGAATGTAGACACACTTTGTTTAATGCACAAAGTTATAAAAAATATTGGCTAAAATGACCTTCAGGCTGTGTGTATAAGGTGTATATGTAACATAAATGCATTCTGTGCTTAGATTTAGGTCCCATCACCATGATATCTCATTATGGTATGCAATTATTCCAAAATACGGAAAAATCCGACATCCAAAAAACCTCTGGTCCCAAGCATTTTGGATAAGGGATACTCAACCTGTACTGAAAATGAAGAAGTTAAACATAAACATGGTCAGACAAATTGGTTGCTTTTGAGATTTGATATTTTAAATATTAATATTCTGGTAAAGCTTCTTAGCAAAACCAACAAATAAACTTATATTATAGGAAAACAATAAGGGGCCCATTTATCATTAAATATTTGCAACTTATTCCCAAAAAACACCCAGATTGCATTGAGATTATTGATAAATGGGCCCCTAAAACTGGTACATGTTAGAATGCTGTATACATTGCCGTACCTATAATGGGTCCCTGGCTCTAAGGGGGCCCACACCACACACCTTGCACCCACATTTAATTACTTACCTATCTGGAGACCCGTGCCTGTGCTGCAGCAGAAATCATAAGGAAAATTACATGGCGGCCATTTTCTATGTTATTTACACATGTGCAGTACAGATTGGCGGGCGCCATGTTCCTGGAGACCTGTGCATGCACAGTAGACTCTGGCACAATGCCAGAGTCTTCATCACCACAGAGAGGAGGGCGCCACATAGAGTCTGAACTCGGGCCCCATCCTCTCTTAAACCGCCCCTGGTTATATGCTTAAAACTCACAGAATTTGCATATTACATATTGTTCACACATATATAATACTAATTCCAAGCTTTGATATTTTTACCTTTTCTCTACTGAATCCACAGCACAATGCAGAAGCCATAAGTTACATTTCTCCTGTCTCTTCCCTTCCACAGGATAGGCAGAGAATAACAAGTGATGACTGCTGACACATAGGGTCCCGGCCACAGGAGGTGTCAGGGGGCAGCTCACCCGTACATTCTCCACTTGCGAACTCTGAATGAGATGTGCAAGCTCCATGTAGCAGTAGTGCGAAAGAGGTGCCTATCACTGGACAGAACATGGACATGAGTACATATTACATATAAGGCTAAATAAGGGAAGACACAGAAGTAGGAAAGACAAGATTGGTAAAATCAGGGCAATATATGTTTGCCTAGAATAAATAGCCGTGATCCCATGGGGATAAGCAGAGAAGAGGGAAAAGCTAAATGTGTGCATAGTTATCAGCTGTCTGTAATTTTTAGGGACTGTCCCAGGTTTTAAAGATGTATTCCTGGAAACATCCCTAGTTTTCCCTTATATTTTAACTTCTGAATGCATTTTAAAGTACATATTGTCATAAGAGCTCTGAATGTTAGTAACATTAATTACAGTACTCCTAAGTTTACTAAAAGTCAGGATGGAGATTGTTGCTTAGGAATGTCCCACTGACAGTGTTTTGTGTCATGTGCTAACTTGGACCGGCTCAGAAGTGCCCCAGAAAATCCTGACAATTATGCATGTGTAGTGAGGTTAGCTGCGACCCTTACCAGCTCTCCAGCTCTCCGTGACACTCTTCTCTCACACTAAGCCACGACTTGTCGCTGAAGATCTTGCAGAAAACAGGAGGGAGGAAAGTTGTGTGCTGCAAGAAGGAAGTTGTGGTTCTTGTGACATAGAGGCAGAAAAAAGTCTTCAACTTAACCATTTGCTCATTGAATAATAGATATTGTGACATGATCAGTTATACTTTGTCTCCACAGAGTATTGCGTATAGTCATTTTTAATACATAGTAAGCAATGTAAATACAGTATAAATATATACACAATATAAATATATCAATGTGTTTTTGGTGTCAGAGGATATCTTTTTATGTGCAAAATGTATAAGGCCCAGAGTCTTATCTATTTATGCACATTGATTTGCACAAGGCCCTCTATATTTGCTGAAGAGCAGAAGTCTGCACTGGCCAAAGGAAGTAGATGGTAGTCAGGCTGTGGCTGGTGTGGGGTTGTGTCTTGGGCAACCTAGGTGCCTCCCACCTCTGTCTTCACTTTCCAGGCACTGAATCAACAACCTCCTTGAGTCTTACTTAATGTTGACAGGGGGCAGGATTCCATCTTCTATTCTTTGGATTGTGGAGCTTGTCTGGAACTTCATAGCCAAATGCCATACTCCCAGCTCATTACCAATATACTAGACAGAATCTGCCAGCTGTTTGTGATCAAGGCTATAAGAGCGAGGCTGGGCCTGTGCACTGTAAGTGGCTAGCCTAATCGTGGAGGCATGGCCACACCTCCTACAAAAAAAATATGGAAAACCAGTGTGTGAGTCGCTGCGCCATGAGCTTCTGTGATCTACCTTTGGCGAGATTTCTGGATGATTGTTTCTTCTCCTGTATATACCTATTTTGCTATCAACTCCTGTATATTTGTTCCTGCAAACTGAGGAACTCTACTACTCCAAAGTTACCATCCTTTTAATTATCAAGGATTTTACTTTTGTCTGCCATTATTTCCACTCTGGACTCTGAGTTACTGCCTCCTTTACTATTTATAAATGCAGGACTTTATTTGCTATTGGAGATATTGCACATAACAACCAACCAGAGTCTATTTTTTTTTTTATCTAGCACCTTCCAGAGGATAATAGCTGGAATCTGATTGGTTGCACAGATTTCCATACATCTCCAATAGTGGAAAGACTGTGTCCAGGGCCAAAACTAGGATTTTGATCACCCGGGGCAAGACATCATTTGGCGCCCACCCCCAACATGTCCCCCAATGCCCTCCTCAGCTAGAAGGAACAGGCCCAAAGTACCTGAAGGCGGCACCATGATTCATGGGGGAAGATATCCTTAGCCGCAGCCAGAGGACCTACACAGGCAGCAGAGTGGGGGCAATGTGCTGTGCTATTGGAGTGCTTGGAGGTCAGAATGCAGTAACACATGATGCTGGGTATTGTTCCCTGTAGAGCCTGCACCTGAGCTCAGCAGATGGGAGATGCCGGGTATTGCAGGCTCTACAGGGTGGTGGAGAGGGGGGGGGGGGGGGGCGAGCGGTCGACGTGTCACGGATCCTCTCCATGGGAGTGATTGGGAGTCCAGGAGATAGAGCGCTGGACCACAGGAGAGAGCCAGGTGTCCCTGTGCCATTCTATATACACACATAGTAGGGAATGTTGCTGTCTATTCCATCTCGGTGCCCTCTCAGATCCGGCGCCCCGGGCATGCCTCCCTAGCCAACCTAGTTATAGTGATGAGCGGGTTCGGTTTCCAAGAAACCGAACCCCCCCGAACGTCACCCTTTTTACACGGGTCCGAGCCATACTCGGATTCTCCCGTAAGGCTCGGTTAACCCGAGCGCGCCTGAACGTCATCATCCCGCTGTCGGATTCTCGCGAGATTCGGATTCTATATAAGCAGCCGCGCGTCTCCGCCATTTTCACATGTGCATTGAGATTAATAGGGAGAGGACGTGGCTGGCGTCCTCTCCGTACTACTACTAATACGAGACAGTTGGTTGATCTGATTGCTTGTTTTATTTTACTATAATTGTGGGGAGGATTGGGGAGCAGCTGTTAGGAGGAGTACAGTACAGTGCAGAGTTTTGCTGATAAGTGAGTTGTGACCACCAGTTTTTTATCCGTTCTCTGCCTGAAAAAAACGCTCCATACCATATCTGTGCTCAGTGTGCTGCATGATATATCTGTGCTGAGTGCTCACACTGCTTAATTGTGGGGACTGGGGAGCAGCTATAGCAGGAGTACAGTGCACAGTTTTGCTGACAGTGACCACCAGTATACGTTTGTCTGCCTGAAAAACACTCCTGTGGTGGCTTTTTTTTATACTAGTTTAGCAGTTTGCTGACAGTGTCCACCAGGTCCATTATACTGTATATAGCAGTACGGTAGGCCACTGCTGTACCTACCTCTGTGTCGTCACTCGTCATCCATTAAGTATACTATCCATCCATCTACATTGTATACCTGTGGTGGCTTTTTTTTTTATACTAGTAGTTTAGCAGTCTGCTGACAGTGTCCACCAGGTCCATTATACTGTATATAGCAGTACGGTAGGCCACTGCTGTACCTACCTCTGTGTCGTCACTCGTCATCCATTAAGTATACTATCCATCCATCTACATTGTATACCTGTGGTGGCTTTTTTTTTTATACTAGTAGTTTAGCAGTCTGCTGACAGTGTCCAACAGGTCCATTATACTGTATATAGCAGTACGGTAGGCCACTGCTGTACCTACCTCTGTGTCATCACTCGTCATCCATAAAGTATACTATCCATCCATCTACATTGTATACCTGTGGTGGCTTTTTTTTTTATACTAGTAGTTTAGCAGTCTGCTCAGTGTCCACCAGGTCCATTATACTGTATATAGCAGTACGGTAGGCCACTGCTGAACCTACCTCTGTGTCGTCACTTGTCATCCATTAAGTATACTATCCATCCATCTACATTGTATACCTGTGGTGGCTTTTTTTTTTATACTAGCAGTTTAGCAGTCTGCTGACAGTGTCCACCAGGTCCATTATACTGTATATAGCAGTACGGTAGGCCACTGCTGTACCTACCTCTGTGTCGTCACTCGTCATCCATAAAGTATACTATCCATCCATCTACATTGTATACCTGTGGTGGCTTTTTTTTTATACTAGTAGTTTAGCAGTCTGCTGACAGTGTCCACCAGGTCCATTATACTGTATATAGCAGTACGGTAGGCCACTGCTGTACATACCTCTGTGTCGTCACTCGTCATCCATTAAGTATACTATCCATCCATCTACATTGTATACCTGTGGTGGCTTTTTTTTTTATACTAGTAGTTTAGCAGTCTGCTGACAGTGTCCACCAGGTCCATTATACTGTATATAGCAGTACAGTAGGCCACTGCTGTACCTACCTCTGTGTCATCACTCGTCATCCATAAAGTATACTATCCATCCATCTACATTGTATACCTGTGGTGGCTTTTTTTTTTATACTAGTAGTTTAGCAGTCTGCTGACAGTGTCCACCAGGTCCATTATACTGTATATAGCAGTACGGTAGGCCACTGCTGTACCTACCTCTGTGTCATCACTCGTCATCCATAAAGTATACTATCCATCCATCTACATTGTATACCTGTGGTGGCTTTTTTTTTTTATACTAGTAGTTTAGCAGTCTGCTGACAGTGTCCACCAGGTCCATTATACTGTATATAGCAGTACGGTAGGCCACTGCTGTACCTACCTCTGTGTCGTCACTCGTCATCCATAAAGTATACTATCCATCCATCTACATTGTATACCTGTGGTGGCTTTTTTTTTTAATACTAGTAGTTTAGCAGTCTGCTGACAGTGTCCACCAGGTCCATTATACTGTATATAGCAGTACGGTAGGCCACTGCTGTACCTACCTCTGTGTCGTCACTCGTCATCCATAAAGTATACTATCCATCCATCTACATTGTATACCTGTGGTGGCTTTTTTTTTTTATACTAGTAGTTTAGCAGTCTGCTGACGGTGTCCACCAGGTCCATTATACTGTATATAGCAGTACGGTAGGCCACTGCTGTACCTACCTCTGTGTCGTCACTCGTCATCCATTAAGTAAACTATCCATCCATCTACATTGTATACCTGTGGTGCCTTTTAGTTGTGCACATTAAAATATGGAGAACAAAAATGTGGAGGTTAAAAAAATAGGGAAAGATCAAGATCCACTTCCACCTCGTGCTGAAGCTGCTGCCACTAGTCATGGCCGAGACGATGAAATGCCATCAACGTCGTCTGCCAAGGCCGATGCCCAATGTCATAGTACAGAGCATGTAAAATCCAAAACACAAAAGATCAGTAAAATGCCTCAAAAATCAAAATTAAAAGCGTCTGAGGAGAAGCGTAAACTTGCCAATATGCCATTTACGACACGGAGTGGCAAGGAACGGCTGAGGCCCTGGCCTATGTTCATGGCTAGTGGTTCAGCTTCACATGAGGATGGAAGCACTCATCCTCTCGCTAGAAAAAAAGAAAAGACTTAAGCTGGCAAAAGCACAGCAAAGAACTGTGCGTTCTTCGAAATCACAAATCCCCAAAGAGAGTCCAATTGTGTCGGTTGCGATGCCTGACCTTCCCAACACTGGACGGGAAGAGCTTGCGCCTTCCACCATTTGCACGCCCCCTGCAAGTGCTGGAAGGAGCACCCGCAGTCCAGTTCCTGATAGTGAAATTGAAGATGTCAGTGTTGAAGTACACCAGGATGAGGATATGGGTGTTGCTGGCGCTGGGGAGGAAATTGACAAGGAGGATTCTGATGGTGAGGTGGTTTGTTTAAGTCAGGCACCCGGGGAGACACTTGTTGTCCATGGGAGGAATATGGCCATTGACATGCCTGGTCAAAATACAAAAAAAATCAGCTCTTCGGTGTGGAATTATTTCAACACAAATGCGGACAACAGGTGTCAAGCCGTGTGTTGCCTTTGTCAAGCTGTAATAAGTAGGGGTAAGGACGTTAACCACCTCGGAACATCCTCCCTTATACGTCACCTGCAGCGCATTCATCATAAGTCAGTGACAAGTTCAAAAACTTTGGGCGACAGCGGAAGCAGTCCACTGACCACTAAATCCCTTCCTCTTGTAACCAAGCTCCTGCAAACCACACCACCAACTCCCTCAGTGTCAATTTCCTCCTTACCCAGGAAAGCCAATAGTCCTGCAGGCCATGTCACTGGCAAGTCTGACGAGTCCTCTCCTGCCTGGGATTCCTCCGATGCATCCTTGAGTGTGACGCCTACTGCTGCTGGCGCTGCTGTTGTTGCTGCTGGGAGTCGATCGTCATCCCAGAGGGGAAGTCGGAAGACCACTTGTACTACTTCCAGTAAGCAATTGACTGTACAACAGTCCTTTGCGAGGAAGATGAAATATCACAGCAGTCATCCTGCTGCAAAGCGGATAACTGAGGCCTTGGCAGCCTGGGCGGTGAGAAACGTGGTTCCGGTATCCATCGTTAATTCAGAGCCAACTATAGACTTGATTGAGGTACTGTGTCCCCGGTACCAAATACCATCTAGGTTCCATTTCTCTAGGCAGGCGATACCGAAAATGTACACAGACCTCAGAAAAAGACTCACCAGTGTCCTAAAAAATGCAGTTGTACCCAATGTCCACTTAACCACGGACATGTGGACAAGTGGAGCAGGGCAGACTCAGGACTATATGACTGTGACAGCCCACTGGGTAGATGTATTGCCTCCCGCTGCAAGAACAGCAGCGGCGGCACCAGTAGCAGCATCTCGCAAACGCCAACTCGTTCCTAGGCAGGCTACGCTTTGTATCACCGCTTTCCAGAATACGCACACAGCTGAAAACCTCTTACGGCAACTGAGGAAGATCATCGCAGAATGGCTTACCCCAATTGGACTCTCCTGGGGATTTGTGACATCGGACAACGCCAGCAATATTGTGCGTGCATTACATCTGGGCAAATTCCAGCACGTCCCATGTTTTGCACATACCTTGAATTTGGTGGTGCAGAATTATTTAAAAAACGACAGGGGCGTGCAAGAGATGAAGTCGGTGGCCCGAAGAATTGCGGGCCACTTTCGGCGTTCAGGCACCGCGTACAGAAGACTGGAGCACCACCAAAAATACCTGAACCTGCCCTGCCATCATCTGAAGCAAGAGGTGGTAACGAGGTGGAAATCAACCCTCTATATGTTTCAGAGGATGGAGGAGCAGCAAAAGGCCATTCAAGCCTATACATCTGGCCACGATATAGGAAAAGGAGGTGGAATGCACCTGTCTCAAGCGCAGTGGAGAATGATTTCAACGTTGTGCAAGGTTCTGCAACCCTTTGAACTTGCCACACGTGAAGTCAGTTCAGACACTGCCAGCCTGAGTCAGGTCATTCCCCTCATCAGGCTTTTGCAGAAGAAGCTGGAGACATTGAAGGAGGAGCTAAAACAGAGCGATTCCGCTAGGCATGTGGGACCTGTGGATGGAGCCCTTCATTCGCTTAACCAGGATTCACATGGGTGGTCAATCTCTTGAAATCAGAGCACTACATTTTGGCCACCGTGCTCGATCCTAGATTTAAAACCTACGTTGTATCTCTCTTTCCGGCAGACACAAGTCTGCAGGGGTTCAAAGACCTGCTGGTGAGAAAATTGTCAAGTCAAGCGGAACGTGACCCGTCAACAGCTCCTCCTTCACATTCTCCCGCAACTGGGGGTGCGAGGAAAAGGCTAAGAATTCCGAGCCCACCCGCTGGCGGTGATGCAGGGCAGTCTGGAGCGAGTGCTGACATCTGGTCCGGACTGAAGGACCTGCCAACGATTACTGACATGTCGTCTACTGTCACTGCATATGATTCTCTCACCATTGAAAGAATGGTGGAGGATTATATGAGTGACCGCATCCAAGTAGGCACGTCAGACAGTCCATACGTATACTGGCAGGAAAAAGAGGCAATTTGGAGGCCCTTGCAGAAACTGGCTTTATTCTACCTAAGTTGCCCTCCCTCCAGTGTGTACTCCGAAAGAGTGTTTAGTGCAGCTGCTCACCTTGTCAGCAATCGGCGTACGAGGTTACTTCCAGAAAATGTGGAGAAGATGATGTTCATTAAAATTAATTATAATCAATTCCTCCGTGGAGACATTCACCAGCAGCAATTGCCTCCAGAAAGTACACGGGGACCTGAGATGGTGGATTCCAGTGGGGACGAATTAATAATCTGTGAGGAGGGGGATGTACACAGTGAAAGGGGTGATGAATCGGACGATGATGATGAGGTGGACATCTTGCCTCTGTAGAGCCAGTTTGTGCAAGGAGAGATTGATTGCTTCTTTTTTGGTGGGGGCCCAAACCAACCAGTTATTTCAGTCACAGTCGTGTGGCAGACCCTGTCGCTGAAATGATGGGTTCGTTAAAGTGTGCATGTCCTGTTTATACAACATAAGGGTGGGTGGGAGGGCCCAAGGACAATTCCATCTTGCACCTCTTTTTTCTTTCATTTTTCTTTGTATCATGTGCTGTTTGGGGAGTATTTTTTTGAAGGGCCATCCTGCCTGACACTGCAGTGTCACTCCTAGATGGGCCAGGTGTTTGTGTCGGCCACTTGGGTCGCTGAGCTTAGTCACACAGCTACCTCATTGCGCCTCTTTTTTTCTTTGCATCATGTGCTGTTTGGGGAGTATTTTTTTGAAGGGCCATCCTGCCTGACACTGCAGTGTCACTCCTAGATGGGCCAGGTGTTTGTGTCGGCCACTTGGGTCGCTGAGCTTAGTCACACAGCTACCTCATTGCGCCTCTTTTTACTTTACATCATGTGCTGTTTGGGGACTATTTTTTTCAAGTGCCATCCTGTCTGACACTGCAGTGCCACTCCAAGATGGGCCAGGTGTTTGTGTCGGCCACTAGGGTCGCTTAGCTTAGTCACACAGCGACCTCATTGCGCCTCTTTTTTTCTTTGCATCATGTGCTGTTTGGGGAGTATTTGTTTCAAGTGCCATCCTGTCTGACACTGCAGTGCCACTCCTAGATGGGCCAGGTGTTTGTGTCGGCCACTAGGGTCGCTTAGCTTAGTCACACACCTACCTCATTGCGCCTCTTTTTTTCTTTGCATCATGTGCTGTTTGGGGAGTATTTTTTTCAAGTGCCATCCTGTCTGACACTGCAGTGCCACTCCTAGATGGGCCCGGTGTTTGTGTCGGCCACTAGGGTCGCTTAGCTTAGTCACACAGCTACCTCATTGCGCCTCTTTTTTTCTTTGCATCATGTGCTGTTTGGGGAGTATTTTTTTCAAGTGCCATCCTGTCTGACACTGCAGTGCCACTCCTAGATGGGCCAGGTGTTTGTGTCGGCCACTAGGGTCGCTTAGCTTAGTCACACAGCTACCTCATTGCGCCTCTTTTTTTCTTTGCATCATGTGCTGTTTGGGGACAATTTTTTTGAAGTGCCATCCTGTCTGACACTGCAGTGCCACTCCTAGATGGGCCAGGTGTTTGTGTCGGCCACTTGTGTCGTTTAGCTTAGCCATCCAGCGACCTCGGTGCAAATTTTAGGACTAAAAATAATATTGTGAGGTGTGAGGTGTTCAGAATAGACTGGAAATGAGTGGAAATTATGGTTATTGAGGTTAATAATACTATGGGATCAAAATGACCCCCAAATTCTATGATTTAAGCTGTTTTTTAGTGTTTTTTGAAAAAAAACACCTGAATCCAAAACACACCCGAATCCGACAAAAAATTTCCGGTGAGGTTTTGCCAAAACGCGTCCGAACCCAAAACACGGCCGCGGAACTGAACCCAAAACCAAAACACAAAACCCGAAAAATTTCCGGTGCACATCACTACCTAGTTACAGCCCTGCTGCGTCCTTACACGCAGTGCCCCCAAGTCACAGCCTGGGTGCTGGGCTGCATCCAAGCTGGTGGTCTTTGGGACTCATCCTATACATTTCACAGAACACCTTTTTTACCTCTACTTTGCACATATTAATAATTTTAGAAGCATATCAGAGCCTTCACGCACATGTTATAAAATCAATTGTGATATTCCCTCTCTCATGACAAATACAAGCCATAAACAAGGCAAACTGCTGCAGTAGTATATATATTTATAAAACAGACATTTAATTTAAATAAAGATTTGGTGCTAAACTGGCAGGAGGTTAAACTTTGATGTGGCACATTGAATTTTGAACAGTACACTCTTTATGCCATTTGGTACACCTAGATGGATGGGGTGTGGTTCAATAGATCTACATTAAAAAGATAAACAGTCAATAGGTCGACAACAAACGGTCGACATGCAAAAGGTGGTCAGGGTCAAAATGTCTACATGGAAAACATGGTTGACAGATACAAAACGCTGACAGGGTGAAAAGGTCGAAAAAATAAATGGTCGACAGGTTTTTTGTGTCATTTTGTATGTTTCACCATATTTAAGCTAAATTAGTGGAAATGTGTAAGATCGCCACGCTTCGGGCAAGGTTACTATTCTCACGTATTGTTCATGTGGATGGTAAATAAGGGATCCTGTCTGAAGATCGACACTCTCTAGGTCGACAATGTTTAGGTTGACCACTACAGGTCGACAGTCACTAGGTTGACAGGGTTTCTAGGTCGACAGGTCAAACGGTCGACATTAGTTTTTTTTTTAAATCTTTTTTTGAACTTGTTCATACTTAACGATCCACGTGGACTACGATTGGAAAGGTAATCTGTGCCGAGCGAAGTGGTAGTGGAGCGAGGCACCTTGCCCGAAGCATTGCGAGCGAATGCGGTGCACTAATTGGGGTTCCCGGTCACTCTACGAAGAAAACGACACAAAAAAAGACAACACTCATGTCGACCTTATGACCTGTCGACCTAGCACATGTCGACCGTCCAACCCTGTCGACCTAGTGACTGTCGACCTATAGTGGTCAACCTAAACATTGTCGACCTAGACATTGTCGATCTAATGATCCACACCCGGTAAATAATGAAAAAGTTGGGGGAGAAAATTTGAATTTTATTTTTATAAATAAATGTGTCGACCATATGTGTGCCGACCATTGTCTTGTCGACCTTTTGAACCCGTTGACCTTTATAACATGAGAATAAATAAATTTTGAGTGCGCTGTCAACAGCAGCTGGTATTGGGGCTGGTCAGATCCCCAGAGTAAAGACTAAGCAATAAAAAGAAAGGTATATACCAGCGCTGGCTTACACAAAAACACTTAGGGAAGGTTTGTGATGAAGTAAATGATACAATTTATTACCCTAAAACATCTTTAAAAACACATATATAAATCTAAATAAAAATGCCACAGTGTTCTCAATGAGGTAGAAATTAATGCATAAAAAATAGAATTGCCACTGTTCAAACTCCTTTATCCTGGGAAATCCGGATGTTTTGTAGTGCTGCAGTGAAAGTCCAAAGGAGATGGTAGTCCAAATATTACCAGGGCAGAAGTTTCCAGGAGTCCAGATGGCAAAGTAGAGTGTCTCTCAGGCTCACACCGTCCTTAAGTGTTATTGTGCAAGCCAGCGCTAGTATAGATCTTTTGAACATGTCAGCCTTAAGCACTGTCTACAATTTACCTGTTGACCTTTTGATCCTTTTGACCTTTTGCAAGGCAACCAATGTAGATTTATCAACTGGATACTGATGGATGACTACCCCCTTTGGATAAGCAGCTTTTTTTTCTAAAATTTTACATGCACATACTGCAGTTAATGACAATATTGCACAACAGTGGTAAGACCTACGGGGAAATTTACCAAGAATTGTGTTATTGTCCGAGTTTGCATTCTCGGGTGTCTTTGGTCATTTTTTCAAACATGGAAATCTATTAAAGGTGAACACAGGAGTGTACTATCGAATTGAACTTCAAAACATGGGGAAAATGACAAATACGATCAAATACACCATCGGCCAAACGCGGAAGTACAACAGTTCATGGAAATGTACCAAAATTCGTGTTTGAAAACACACCCATGAATTGTGCAAACTTGGGGCAAAATACATTTTAGAAATAGACGTTCTGCTGAACAGTGTGTTTAGAGAAGCCTGCACAGATCAGGTGTGGTATTAATGTCACAGTCAGGGGACACACTTGATGGGGTCCCCTGGCCAAAGCATTCAACCACCCAAGTAATCACTCTAGCATTCCTAATAAAGTGAGACCCTACCAATAAAGGTGAAGCCCAGGGCTATCTCTGGCACCCCCAGGTGGTGGGTGCAGAGTTGACTGCAATCAAATATAGAGTCAAAAAATATTGACTTTTACAGGCGGATTACAGGTCCCAGCAAGCCTCCCCCACATGCCAGTACTTGGAGAACCAAAACTACCAGCATGCGGCGCATTTAGGGCCCACTGATAAATATAGTCCCCCTATAAAATAAATATTAAAATAACCACCAAAGCACACATGCCGTAGACTGTAAAACTTTAATTTACTAACTCACATATACTCACCTTGTCTCTGCCACCAGTCGGTCCCCTTCTCCAGTAGAATCCACTACATCATACCTCCCAACATGACCCTCTCCAGGAGGGACACAATGCTCTGCTTCTGGACTTTTTTCCTAATGTATGATTGCCGGCACCTGTGTTGAACAGGTTAATGGATAAGAAAGGTGTTTCACCATAGGTGATGGCAATCATAAATTAAGGGGGAGGTCCAGGAGCAGAGCATTCTGTCCCTCCTGGAGAGGGTCATGTTGGGAGGTATGCTACATGGTTAACAGAAAATATACATACTCAACTATGCCAGGGTGCAGATTAGTCCTCTGGGTCATGTAAGCAGGTGTGCAGTTTGCAGCCTCTTGCTTCTTCCAACCACACCTTCTCGTGCCTTCTACACCTGATCCCTCCATTGCTGGGACCTATCTTTTTTGGGGGGGAATTTAGTTTTTTCTTTTTCTTTCAATACATACAAAAAAAAGAGAAAAAAATTGGATTTGAATGACCTACTGGTAAATCCTATTCTCGTAGTCCGTAGAGGATGCTGGGGTCCATTTTAGTACCATGGGGTATAGACGGTTCCGCAGGAGCCTTCGGCACTTTAAGACCTTTCAACAGTGTGAACTGGCTCCTCCCTCTATGCCCCTCCTCCTGACCTCAGTATAGGAACTGTGCCCGAGGAGACGGACAAGTTCGAGAGAAGAATTTACATTAAACTAGTGGCGAGATTCACACCAGCTCACACCATACCAAAAACATGCCGCCTAACATGGCCTTTAACATAACCCATGCTAACGTGCATGCATAACGTAACAGCAACTGCTGTAAAACATCTTAACACATGAGAACCTGTGTAAAAAGACAAAACGTAATTTGCAGGAAAAATGAACACTGGGCGGGCGCCCAGCATCCTCTACGGACTACGAGAAAAGGATTTACCGGTAGGTAATTAAAATCCTATTTTCTCTTACTTCATAGAGGATGCCGGGGTCCATTTTAGTACCATGGGGATGTACCAAAGCTCCCAGTATGGGTGGGAAAGTGCTAATGTTCCTGCAGAACTGACTTACCAAACTGAAGGTCGTCAGCAGCCAAGGTGTCAAACCTATAAAACCTAACAAACGTGTTTGCCCCTGACCAAGTAGCTGCTCTGCAAAATTGCAACGCTGAGACACTCCGGGCAGCCGCCCAGGAAGAACAAACTTTCCTTGTAGAGTGGGCCTTTACCGAACTCGGTAACGGCAATCCTGACGTGGAGTAAGCATGCTGAATGGTACCTCTGATCCAGCGCGCAATAGTCTGCTTCGAAGCAGGACCCCTAATCTTGTTGGGGTCATAGAGGACAAACAAAGATTCTGTATTCCTTATCCGAGCCGTTCTTGCAACATAAGTCCTCAACGCTCTGACGACAACAAAGGATTTTGAAACGACTGAGGTGTCAGAAGCCACTGGCACCACCACAGGTTGGTTGATATGGAAATAAGACACAACCTTTGGAAGAAAATGCTGACGTGTCCGCAGTTCAGCTCTATCTTCATGAAAAATCAAATAAGGACTCTTGTGTGACAGAGCCCCTAATTCAGAAACTCTTCTGCCTGAGGCCAAGGCCAACAGCATGACCACTTTCCAAGTGAGAAACTTCAACTCTACCTCTTGTAGAGGCTCAAACCAGTCTGATTTAAGGAACTGCAACACTACATTAAGATCCCATGGCGCCGCAGGAGGCACAAAGGGAGGTTGGGTGCCAGAACCTCCTTCCCGAATGTCTGGACATCAGGAAGGGAAGCCAACTGTTACTGAAAGAAAATGGACAAGGCCGAAATTTGGACCTTGATAGACCCTAATCTCAAGCCAGCATCCACACCCGCCTGTAGAAATAGGAGAAGACGTCCTAATTTAAACTCCACTGCAGGAGATTTCTTGGATTCACACCAAGATACATATTTTCTCCAAATACGATGGTAATGTTTGGACGTTACCCCTTTCCTGGCCAGAATAAGTGTGGGAATGACTTCATTGGGAATACCCTTACGGGCTAGGATCTGGCGCTCAACAGCCATGCCGTGAAACGCAGCCGCGGTAAGTCTTGATAAACAAATGGCCCCTGCTGAAGCACGTCCTTCGCGAAGAGGAAGAGGCTGAGGATCTTCCAGTAATAACTCCTGAAGATCTGGATACCAAGCCCTTGGTCAGTCTGGAGCAATGAGAATTGCTCGAACCCTTGTTCTTCTGATGATCTTGTGAACTTTTGGTATTAGTGGAAGTAGAGGGAACAGGTACACCAACTGAAACACCCACTGGGTCACCAGTGCATCCACTGCTATTGCTTGTGGGTCTCTCGACCTAGAACAATATTTCTGAAGCTTCTTGTTGAGACGTGATGCCATCATATCTACTTGAGGAATGCCCCAACGATCTGCTACCTCTGCAAAGACTTCTGGGTGGAGGCCCCATTCTCCTGGATGGAGATCGTGTCTGCTGAGGAAGTCTGCTTCCCAGTTGTCCACTCCTGGAATGAAAATTGCCGACAGAGCTTTTGCATGCCTTTCTGCCCAGAGGAGTATCTTTGTCACCTCTGCCATTGCCGCTCTGCTTTTTGTTCCGCCCTGGCGGTTTATGTAAACTACTGCCGTTACATTGTCTGACTGGATCTGTATGGGACGACCTTGAAGAAGGTGTGCCGCTTGATGAAGGCTGTTGTACACAGCTCTCAATTCCAGAATGTTTATGTGAAGGACTACTTCTTGACTTGACCATCGTCCTTGGAAGCTTTCCCCTTGCGTGACTGCTCCCCAACCTCGGAGGCTTGCATCTGTGGTCACCAGGTTCCAAGTCTGAATCCCGAACCTGCGTCCCTCCAGGAGGTGAGAACTTTGAAGCCACCATAAGAGTGAAATACTGGCTTTTGTTGAAAGGATTATCCTCCGGTGCATGTGTAGGTGCGATCCGGACCACTTGTCCAGTAGGTCCCATTGGAACACCCTGGCATGGAATCGGCCAAATTGTAGAGCCTCGTAGGCTGCTACCATCTTCCCCAGCAGGCGGATGCACTGATGAATTGATACGCGTGCTGGTTTGAAAACTTGTTTGACCATCCTCTGGATCTCCAGAGCCTTTTCCACCGGAAGGAATACTTTCTGTGCTTCCGTGTC
The DNA here is from genome assembly GCF_028390025.1 of Pseudophryne corroboree. Classification (NCBI taxonomy): domain Eukaryota; kingdom Metazoa; phylum Chordata; class Amphibia; order Anura; family Myobatrachidae; genus Pseudophryne; species Pseudophryne corroboree. The sequence goes on from NC_086445.1 coordinate 539,462,640, forward strand.
CAATATCATTCCCAGAAATGATAACCTTATTGTGGGTTCCATTTGTGATTTTGGAAGGTTTATGATCCAACCGCGCTGTTGAAGCACCGTCAGGGAAAGTGCAATGTTCTGCACTAGTTTCTCCCTAGATCTCGCTTTTATGAGGAGATCGCCCAAGTATGGGATGACTTTGACTCCTTTCTTGCGAAGAAGAACCATCATCTCCGCCATCACCTTGGTGAATATTCTCGGAGCTGTGGAGAGCCTGAAAGGCAATGTTTGGAACTGGTAGTGGCAGTCCTGCACCGCAAACCTCAGGTATGCCTGATGCGGCGGGTAGATGGGAACATGTAAATAAGCATCTTTGATGTCCATCGATACCAGAAATTCTTTTTCCTCCAAGCTGGAGATCACCGCTGTCAGGGATTCCATCTTGAATTTGAACCTTTTCAAATAAAAGTTCAGAGTCTTTAGGTTTAAAATCGGTCTGACCGAGCCATCCGGTTTCGGCACTACAAACAAGCTTGAATAAAACCCTTTTTCCTGTTGTGACACAGGAACTAAGTAAATTACGTTGTCTTGACATAATTTCTGTATTGCGTTCAGCACTTTTGCTCTGTCCTGAACAGAAGCTGGTAAGGCTGATTTGAAAAATCGGCATGGGGGAAGGTCCTGAAATTCCAATTTGTACCCTTGGGATACTATCTGCAATACCCAAGGATCCAGTTCTGAGTGAACCCAGACCTGGCTGAAAGACAGTAGACGTGCCCCCACCCGATCGTACTCCCGCAGGGGAGCCCCAGCGTCATGCTGAGGTTTTAGCAGAAGTAGCTGTTGACTTCTGCTCCTGCAAGCCTGATGGTGTTGTAGATTTTTTACCTCTTCCTGCAAAGAAGGGGGTACCCTTTGCCTTTTTGAAATTGTTGGGCCAAAAAGATTGCATCGTATGGGAATGAAATCCTTTCCTAGGTGGAGCAGCTGCAGAAGGCAGAAATGCTGACTTGCCTGATGTAGTTGTTGAAATCATGGCATCCAGCTTGTCTCCAAAGAGGGCTTCTCCATTGTAAGGAAGCGCCTCAATATTCTTTTTTGATTCCGCATCAGCATTCCATTGGCGGATCCACAGCGCCCTGAGGGCTGAAATTGCCATAGCGGAGGATCTTGAACTCAGCATCCCAATATCCTTCATAGCTTCAACTAAGTAACCTGCAGCATCTTTGATATGGCTGAGAGTTAGGGCTATTTCATCCCTGTCAACTGTGTCTATGTTAACAAGCAAGTTGTCAGAACATTTTTCCATAGCGTTACCTACCCACGCACAAGCAATGGTGGGCCTGAGCACCGTTCCGTTAGCCGTATATATGGATATTAGGGTTGATTCTAATTTACGGTCAGCTGGATCTTTTAAGGTGGCTGAACCAGGGGCAGGCAAAACTAGTTTCTTAGACAGACGAGAAACTGAAGTGTCTATCATTGGGGGTGTCTCCCATTTGTGCCTGTCTTCCTCAGGGAAAGGGTACGCTACACGTATCCTTCTGGGAAGGGAAAATTTCTTCTCAGGGTTAGCCCAGGATTCTTCAAAGAACGCATTCAAATCCTTTGAAGTAGGAAGTCACAACCTGCTTTTTATTTAATTTAAAATAATCCTTTCCCACATTCTCCTACCCACCCGTACTAAGATCTGATCAAAATAATGTTATCCCAATCCTACTTCTGCCACTAGTTGCCTGCTATTGTGTGGTTTTTTTGGGGTTTTTTTTTTTCCATTGCTCGCTTCAACCCCACCATGTGTTTTTCCTGTAATGTTTACCTCCACTGATTGCACACCTTTCCATTGTGCCCTACATGCAGGGTACATCATACTACTACATAAGCATCAGTTTTCCCATATATGAACTTGGCCCTTGTATGGCTCACCTCCCACAGTGTAACCTTCAAAGTGCGCCCAACATGGCTGCCCCATATGGTACACTTGTGGATGGGATGAAAAATACATAGGCCTGATGGTTTTGATGGAACCCTACTCTGAACTGTAGGACTCTGAAATCACCCCCATTTTGTGTCATCTCTTCTAGGGGTGGACTATTCCACCCTGGGTAATCCTACGCTGAGCGCCCAAGATGGCTGCCGCACCTGGTGCCTTGTGAGGGTGGAATACACAACCCTTGGAAGTTATTACCCAAAATGCCTACACCAATCCTGCATTATGCTTTCTGTGTGCTTAAGGTTTTCTTTTATGTCTGTGTGGCTTATCTATTGTTGTATTACTCAAATCCTCTATATCATGTGCATTGTTTTTGATATCTGTAAAGCTCCTTGAGTCCTGTTGGAGAAAGAGCGCTATATAAATAAAATTATTATTATTATTATTATTATTATTATTATTATTTTCTCTGGGACCAGTGTTGTTTCAGAAAACTCCAACACTTCCTTTATAGCAACTATCATACCTTGTATGCTTTTGGCTAATTTGGAGTCTACCCCTCTCAAATCCCCAGAGTCAACGTCAGAGTCGGAATCTGTGTCTGTGTCCCCTTGCTTTATCTGGGCCAGAGATCTTTTTTGGGAACTAGATGGGACCTTAGTGGATGATATGGAGGGGTCAGTAAACAGTGCATCCTCCACAGACTGCCTCCAATATTTACTCTGTTGTTCAGACTCGGAGAATTTATTTGCAAGCATTGACATATTCTTTTGCAACATTCTCACCCACTCCGGCTCCTTCTGAGAGGGAAGGGCCACCACATTACGCTCTTGTGCATCTAAAATGGATTCTTCCTGGGAAGACCCCTCCCCAATGTCTGACATGTTACACATTTGTACACACTTGTACACACACACACACACACACACACGGGAGCTATTGGGGACAGACCCACACTAAAGTCTGTCAGAGAGACACAGAGGGATTTGCCAGTCCATACACTGCGCCTTATTGTGAATTGTGGAAATATTACCCACTTACAGCGCATATACCAATAATGGGCCCACAGACCTAATTATAATGAACACTCTCTGCCCCTTCTATAACACCCTGTACTTGTATCAGCGTTATCATGAGGAGAAACAGCGTTCAGGAGCTTCACACTGGAGTTTCTGCAGGAGAAAATGGCACCCAGTGAGTGTTCTGGCAAGTCTGAGGAGAAGCCCCGCCCTTCAGCCTCAGCAATGTAATATTTATACTGGCTGGGGATGTACCCTTTTTGCCAGTGAGAGTAAGGTTGTAAAACATGTCCTCAGAGCGTGCCCCCCCCCCCCCCCTGCGCTCTGCACCCTTGTGCTGAGGGACATGGGGCGCAGCGTCCCGCCACTGCGCGTGTACCTGTATGCCGCCAACAATGACCGGAGGATCCCCTCTCTGCAGGACTCCGGTAGTATACTCACCAGCCTTCTGACTTCTGGCTCTGTTAGGGGGTGGCGGCAGTGCTGTGGGAGTGAACGCTGGCCAGGCTTGGGCTGTGTTCAGTACCCTTCAGGAGCTAATGGTGTCCTGTCAGCGGAAGCAGAACCATTATCTAATTGAGAAGTTGGTTCCTACTTCCCCCCCTAAGTCCCACGAAGTAGGGAAGCTGTTGCCAGCAGCTTCCCTCTAATATAAAAAACCTAAGAAAGTATTTTTCCAGCAAAGCTCTGTAGAGCTCCACTACTGTGCATCCAGTCTCCTGGGCACATTTTCTAAACTGAGGTCTGGAGGAGGGGCATAGAGTAAAGGAGCCAGTCCACACTGTTGAAAAGTCTTAAAGTGCCGAAGGCTCCTGCGGAACCGTCTATACCCCATGGTACTAAAATGGACCCCAGCATCCCCTAGGACGTAAGAGAAACATTCATAATGCCCTTACAATGCATATAACATACATACATTCATACTATACATTGAATACATAATGCATTACATATCAGCCTGGCAGACTATCTTTTATTGTTCATTTCCATTTTGCTTAATTACTTTATGCGCAATTGATTTCTTGCTAGGTTGCACAGATTAGTTTTCATGTGTACTAAAACCATTTGCTTATTTTCCCTTATTTCTTTCTTCCTTTATTACCCCCATCCCCACATATTCATATGTAACATACTCAACTCTTTTACTCGTGTTCGTGCATATCTGTCCTAAACAATTTAACATTCTCCAGTAGTCTTGGACAGCTTACTACACAATCCGTATAATACATATATCGTGATTCCGCGTGCAATATTTAATATTTATTGTATATGTCTTTATGTAATCCTTAATATTACAAATTTCTGTGTAACTATTACCTCTTTGCTTCATGATCTAACTTTTTAATTTTTTATATGTTATAGTGCAGCAGCGGCCAACCCGTGGCTCTTGAGCCACATGTGGCTCTTTTTATATTCAAATGTGGCTCCCGACACTCAAAGTCACATCACTATAAAAGATTTGGAAACTGCTGCACTGTAGCCAGACATGCAGTAACACTATGGGAACTGAGTGAGCCACCGGCAAACAGAGGACACATAAGGTGCTGCTGCAATGGCACAAGTTGGGGTGCAGCTGTAGTGACATATGAAGGTGTGCTAGAGTGACACAAGGGGGATGATGACTGGAGTGACACAAGAGGGTGCTGGCTGGAGTGACACAAGAGGGTGCTGGCCGGAGTGACACTGGAGGGTGCTGGCTGGAGTGGCACACGGGGAAGCTGGCTGCAGTGGCACAGTAGGGTGCTGGCAGGAGTGACACACTGACACATGGGGGTGCTGGATGGAGTGACACAGGAGGGTGCTGGCTGGAGTGACATATGGGGGAGCTAAAGTGTATTATGTGGATCTGGCATTTTCAATTATTTCATGTTGGATCTGGCTTTAAAATGTATTTTATGTGGCTCTGGCTTTTTCAATGTATTTTATACCATGAGCATGACCTAGCAGGCACAAGGCCACAACCCATTTTTGCACACGTGCCTTCGGCTCAATGGGGGTCATTCCAAGTTGTTCGCTCGTTGCTGATTTTAGCTATGCTGCGATTTGTTGCTAATTGCGCATGCGCAAGGCACGCAGGGCGCATGCGCTTAGTTATTTAATTAAAAACTTAGCAGTTTTGCTGTGGATCCTGCGGCGCTTTTCAGTCGCACTGCTGATCGGTGAATGATTGACAGGAAAGGGGCGTTTCTGGGTGGTAACTGAGCGTTTTCCGGGAGTGTGCTAAAAAACGCAGGCGTGTCAGGGAAAAACGCGGGAGTGTCTGGAGAAACGGGGGAGTAGCTGGCCGAACGCAGGGCATGTTTGTGACGGCAAACCAGGAACTAAACGAACTGAGCTGATCGCAATCTGTGAGTAGGTCTGGAGCTACTCAGAAACTGCAAATAATTATTTATTAGCAGTTCTGCTAATCTTTCGTTCGCTATTCTGCTAAGCTAAGATACACTTACAGAGGCCCTCATTCCGAGTTGTTCGCTCGCAAGCTGCTTTTAGCAGCATTGCACACGCTAAGCCGCCGCCTACTGGGAGTGAATCTTATCTTAGCAAAATTGCGAACGAAAGATTAGCAGAATTGCGATTAGAAATTTCTAAGCAGTTTCTGAGTAGCTCGACACTTACTCTGCCAGTGCGATCAGTTCAGTCAGTTTCGTTCCTGGTTTGACGTTACAAACACACCCAGCGTTCGCCCAGACACTCCCCCGTTTCTCCAGCCACTCCCGCGTTTTTCCCAGAAACTGCAGCGTTTTTTTCACACACTCCCATAAAACGGCCAGTTTCCGCCCAGAAACACCCACTTCCTGTCAATCACACAACGATCACCAGAACGAAGAAAAAACCTTGTAATGCCGTGAGTAAAATACCAAACTTCTTAGCAAATTTACTTGGTGCAGTCGCAGTGCGAACATTGCGCATGCGCAGTTTGCGGAAAATCGCTGCGATGCGAAGAAAATTACAGAGCGAACAACTCGGAATGAGGGCCAGAGGGCGGCGGCCTAGCGTGTGCAATGCTGCTAAAAGCAGCTAGCGAGCAAACAACTCGGAATGAGGGCCTATGTCCGCTCTTTGACGTACCTAACAAGATTTTTTTACTCTTTGTCTCTGACTGGTTGGCCTCTCCTGCTATAGTGCATACTTTACTATGTGCATATATTTAATTTATAGAATAAAAACAAACTAGAAATTAATCAATTATTATCACGTATTCTCTTCTGATCTGTGCAACTTTTTTCAGTTAAGCTTTTCTTTACTTAAACAATGCCATTACACATCTTCACAAATTTAATATATGAGCTTTCAGTGTATTTTACATACAAGCAAGAACTACCCCGACAACAGCAAAGAAGAAAAAAAGAAAAAAGGTTCTCCCCCGCTCCTCCTCTTCTCCACCAAGGAGATCTCATCATACATTTTGCTTCCCCTGATTTCACATGCTATCCTTCATAGTACATGGATCTACAACAGGGGTGAGGAACCTTTTTTTCTACCAAGGGCCATTTGAATATTTATAAAATCCTTCGGGGGCCATACAAAAATTATCAACTTAAAAATTAGCCTGCCTCCAGTAGATATGCCCCCAGTAGTTATGCCCCAGTAGATATGCCCCCAGTCAGTAGTTATGCCCCCAGTAGATATGCCCCCAGTAAGTTGTTATGCCCCATTAGATATGCCCCCAGTCAGTGGTTATGCCCCATTAGATATGCCCAATGTAGTTATGCACCATTAGATATGCCCCCTAGTAGCGCCGCTTACACACACACACACACACACACACACACACACACACACACACACACACAATAAAAGGGGGGGGGGGGAAACAATACACACTAGCCCGGCTCCTGCTTCCGGACCGTTGCACTCTGCCTGGCTGCCCACTCCTCAGAACTATGAGAGAGACATCATGACATCTCTCCCATAGCACCGCACAGCCGCACACGCACACTGCCAGAGCCGGAGCTCGGAAGTGAGCTCTTGCCTCCGGCTGCTGCTGAGGCTAAGAAGCCGGGCACTCGCTAGTAACAAAATCTCAGCGGGCACCTGGCATCTCCCTCGGTTAGGTGAGTCTGGCCGGGCCGGATCAAGTGGCTTTGCGGGCCTTATATGGCCCGCGGGCCTGAAGTTCCCCACCCCTGATCTACAAAGACAAGAAAAATTCATACCCACTTTATTTTATTTTGTTATATTTTGTTAACCCCTTACAGATATATCCATATTATCCTCCTCTGGTTTCCCAAGCCTTGAGTATCTCCATCTATCCCATTTATCATTGAATTTACCCAGTGTTCCTAGATGCAAACATGAACCTCTAATGCCTGACCGTTTCATTAACCAGAGCCCTCCACTTAACAAGTTCTGGCGGATTATATGAAAACCAGCCACACGCTATAATAACTTTAGCTAATGTGGACAGGCTTATTATGTAACTATAAATTCCATAGGAATGTGTCTCCACCACACCAATTCAATATAAGCATATTTGAGGGTTTAACCCCGGCAATGATGGAGCTGTATGCAATATGTCCCTCCACATAAGATCCCAGAAAGAATAAACCAATGGGCAATCCCATAATAAGTGCCCAAATCCTAAATTTTCCATTTGGCATCTGGGACATAGTGAAGAATTGTCCCATATACCTGCACGTTGCATAGTCAATGGGGTGTGGTAAACCCTATGTAACACATACAAATGCAACTGTTGATACCTCACATATGCTGTAGCTATTTTTATTGAGCTCAAAACCTGTATCCATTGTTCATCTGGAATCCGGCCTATGTCCAACTTCAACTTCGCTTTTAAATGTTCCATTAACTCATGTGACAAACTCTCATTTAAGACAGCATACACAGCAGACATCCGACCCCTAGGTTTCAATTTGACCAATAGCGTTTTAATTGGAGAGGCCGATATTTCAGGTGTTTTTTGTAAAAACTGGGCTTGCACAGCATGGCGTACCTGCAAGTACCGGAAAACTGCATTCCTTGGTACATTAAATTCATTCTGCAGTTGTTGAAATGTTTTAAAGATGCCTTCTTTATATAATTGTCCCACCGTGCATTTCCCCTTAATGACCATATGTTGTCACATACATACAATTTTCACTTCACCTACCAAATTTTAAGGTAAAATTGTTTGGATATGGTGCAGAACCTCTGGGACTAATTAGGCACGTTGAAGTATTTAATTATTTTTAATTGGCCAATAGCGACATGTCATTTTTGGGGTGAAAAAGTACAAAGTGATTAAAATTAGGGTTCAAGGTATGGGACAGGTATATTGGGGTGCTTTATGAGTGGGACAGGTGTTTTTAGGCTTGCAGGTGGGAGTAATTGGTCTTTTTCCAATTTTTTTTAAAAGACCCCTAAAATGACCCAAAAATATATATACCCATTTTCATGTACCCCATATTTAATGAGAGTGTTTATTTTGCACACAAAAAAATTGCTTTCTAAAAATGTTTTGCATTTAAAAAAAAATGCATATAACAGCTTTTTCACACAATTTAAGTCCCCAAAAACTGTTTAATGTGATCTCTAATACACAGTGCTGAAAGTAGGGTGGTACAGGGTTGTACGGAGTACCATTAAGAAATATGGTGGTGGTGCTCAGTACAACCAGCCCACAGCTGGGGCATAATTTATAAGGGGCATTTTTTGTGTGTGGGACATAAAATGGTGTGCGGTTTAATATGTAAGGCAGGGTTGGCCAGACATTTGGAGCCGGTGATCTACTTTGAAAGCTGAAAAGCTTTTGTGATCTACCTAGGAGGGATAGTTGGGGGCATATGCCCCCACAGTGCCAGATACACATATGCCCCCACAGTGCCAGATATGCCCCCACAGTGCTAAATATGCCCCCACAGTGCCAAGTGCCCACAGTGCCAGACATGCCCGCACAGTGCCAGTCATGCCCCCACAGTGCCATGTGCCCACACTAACATCAATACTTACTCTAGCTGGCTGTCTCCCCACTAGCTGGCTGTCTCCCCGCTGGCTGGCTGGATCCCCGCTGTCATGTGCCTGCTCCCGCCGCTGCTGCTGCTCCTCACATCGCATTCCCAATTGTGCATTGTGCAGGTGCGCGGCTGACTTCATGACATCACCCGAACGCTGGCAGAGGCGGCAAGTCACACTTGGATCGTGATCTATCGGTAGATCGCGATCGACGTTTTGCCGCCTCTGATGTAAGGCATTACAGTGTGTGGCATAATCATGTTTAATGGGCATTACGGTGTGTGGCATAATGTGTAATGGGTGTTAGGGTGTCTGGCACAATGTGTAATGGGCATTACGGTGTGTGGCATAATGTGTAATAAGCATTATGGTGTGTGTCATAATGTGTAATGGGCATTACGGTGTTTGGCATAATGTGTAAGGGGCATTACGGTGTGTGGCATAATGTGGCCATGCCTCTATTGTCATGTAGCCACTCCCTTAGTTGTGTGTGACCACACCCCTCATGGCACGTGACCATGGCCATTTTTACTATCAGTACCACTAAGAAAAAATTTCTACTTGCACCACTGCTAATACACTTCTCTTCTGTTATCCTTTGCTAGTTTAGCATTTTTTGAGGTACAGGCTAATCTCCCCATTTTCACTGCAAGAATTTTCATGTGAAACCCATTTGGAATTGAATAGGTCGAAAAACGGGAGTGCACATACCAGTGAAAAGCCATTTTCGCAGCAATTTTCTCCCCCCCCCCCCAGTGTGAAAAAGAAAATAATATGTTTACCTAAACTAAATATTTATCAACCCTTTCTCTAACGTCCTTGAGGATGCTGGGACTCCGTAAGGACCATGGGGGATAGACGGGCTCCACAGGAGATAGGGCACTTTAAGAAAGCTTTGGACTCTGGGTGTGCACTGGCTCCTCCCTCTATGCCCCTCCTCCAGACCTCAGTTTTACACTGTGCCCAGAGCAAGATGGGTGCACTGCAGAGAGCTCTCCTGAGTTCTCTGCCTAGAAGCATTTTTGTTTGGATTTTTCTCTCTCTACCTTTTACTACTTTTTCACAGGGAGCACTGCTGGCAACAGGCTCCCTGCATCGAGGGACTGAGGAGAGAGGAGCAGACCTTCTTGTCAAAGATAGGCTCTGCTTCCTCGGCTACTGGACACCATTAGCTCCAGAGGGGGTGAATGCAGGTTCTTACTGGGCGTCCACCCCCGGAGCCGCGCCGCCGTTCTCCACACAGAGCTAGAAGTACAGAAGACAGAAGTCGTCAGGCGGCAGAAGCCTTCAGCTTCACTGAGGTAACGCACAGCACTGCAGCTGTGCGTCATTGCTCCCATACACCTCACATACTCCGGTCACTGTAAGGGTGCAGGGCGCAGGGGGGGGCGCCCTGGGCAGCAATATAAACCTCTGCATGGCAAAAAGACTATATGTACAGGTGGGCTCTGTACATGTATATAAAAGAGCCCCCGCCATATTTTACTAAGTTTGAGCGGCACAGAAGCCCGCCGCCGAGGGGGCGGGGCTTCTCCCTCAGCACTCACCAGCGCCATTTTCTCTCCACAGCACTGCTGAGAGGAAGCTCCCCGGACTCTCCCCTGCTTGCACACGGTGAAAGGGTGCTTAAAAGAGAGGGGGGGGGGGGGCACATAATTGGCGGTTTACATATTATACAGCGCTGCTGGGGAAAAACATTTTGTGTTGGTCTCCAGGGTTATTGCGCTGGGGTGTGTGCTGGCATACTCTCTCTCTGTCTCTCCAAAGGGCCTTGACAGGGATACTGTCTTCAGGAAAGGGGTTCCGTGTGTGTGTGTGTGTGTGTGTGTGTGTGTGTGTGTGTGTGTGTGTGTGTGTGTGTGTGAAGTGTGTCGGTACGCGTGTGTCGACATGTTTGACGAGGAAGGCTCGCTTAATGTGGAGGGGGAGTGCTTGAATGTCAGGTCGCCGTCGGCAACGCCGACACCGGAATGGGTGGATATGCTGAATGTCTTGAATGCAAATGTCAATCTATTGCATAAAAGATTAGACAAGGCAGAAGCTAGGGATCAGTCAGGTAGCCAGTCCATGCCTGTCCCTGGGGCGCCAGGTCCTTCGGGGTCTCAGAAGCGCACCATATCCCAGATCGCTGACACAGATACCGACACAGATACTGACTCTAGTGTCGACTATGAAGATGCAAAATTACAGCCAAAGGTGGCTAAGGGTATACGGTACATGATTATTGCCATTAAAGAGGTTTTGCATATTACTGAGGAACCCCCTGTCCCTGACACGAGGGTACACATGTATAAAGGGAAAAGGCCTGAAGTCACTTTTCCATCCTCATTTAAATTAAGTGACTTGTGCGAAAAGGCTTGGGAATCTCCGGATAGGAGACCACAAGTTCCCAAAAGGATTCTCATGGCGTATCCTTTTCCACAAACTGATACGATACGCTGGGAATCTTCGCCAAAAGTTGACAAGGCGCTGACACGTTTGTCCAAAAAGGTGGCACTGCCTTCTCAGGATACGGCTTCCCTCAAGGAACCTGCTGATCGCAGGCAGGAAATTACCTTAAAGCACATTTACAATCATTCCGGTACTATTGCTCGACCGGCTATGGCGTCGGCCTGGGTTTGTAGTGCGGTTGTGGCATGGGCAGATTCCTTATCTACGGAAATTTACACCTTAGATAGGGACGCCATTCAAATGACCATAGAGCATATCAGAGATGCTGCCTTGTATATGAGGGATGCTCAGAGAGACATTTGTTAAGCTTCAGAATAAATGCTATGTCTATTTCTGCTAGGCGGCTCTTGTGGACCCGACAGTGGACGGGAGATGCCGATTCAAAGAGGCATATGGAGTCCTTGCCTTACAAAGGGGTGGAGTTGTTTGGAGACGGCCTCTCGGATCTTGTCTCTACGGCTACGGCTGGTAAGTCAAATTTCTTACCTTATGTCCCCCCGCAGCATACAAAAAAGGCACCTCATTATCAAATGCAGTCCTTTCGTTCCAATAAAAACAAGAAGGTACGTGGATCATCCTTTGTTGCCAGAGGGAAAGGCAGGGGAAAAAAGCTGCACACAGCTAGTTCCCAAGAGCAGAAGTCCTCCCCTGCGTCTGCAAAGTCCACTGCATGACGCTGGGGCTTTCCGAGGGGAGGCAGATCTGGTGGGGGCTCGTCTTCGGTTTTTCAGCCACATCTGGGTTCACTCACAGGTGGATCCCTGGGCATTAGAGATTGTTTCTCAGGGATACAGGCTGGAATTCGAAGACTTGCCTCCTCGCCGATTTTTCAAATCGGCTCTGCCGGCTTCCCCGTCAGAGAGGGAGCTAGTGTTGGCAGCAATCCAAAAATTGTATATTCAACAGGTGATTGTCACAGTTCCTCATCTCCAGCAAGGAGAGGGATATTACTCAACCCTGTTTGTGGTCCCGAAACCGGACGGTTCGTCAGATCCATTTTAAACCTGAAATCTCTGAACCTGTACTTGAAGAGGTTCAAGTTCAAAATGGAATCACTCAGGGCGGTCATCGCCAGCCTGGAGGGGGGGGATTGGATGGTGTCCCTGGACATAAAGGATGCTTACATTCATGTTCCGATATTCCCCCCGCATCAGGCGTTCCTGAGATTTGCAGTGCAGGACTGTCACTACCAATTTCTGACGTTGCCGTTTGGGCTTTCCACGGCCCCGAGAATTTTCACCAAGGTAATGGCGGAAATGATGGTGCTCCTGCGCGGGCAGGGGGTCACAATTATCCCATACTTGGACGATCTCCTCATAAAGGCGAGATCTCGGGAGAGGTTGCTGGACAGCGTGTCTCTGTCCATGAAGACGTTGCAGATACATCGCTGGATTCTCAATATACCGAAGTCCCAGCTAGTCCCTACAACGCGTCTGACCTTTTTGGGGCTGATTTTAGACACAGACCAGAAAAAGGTTTTTCTTCCGATCGAAAAGGTTCAGGAACTCATAGCCATGGTCAGGAACCTATTAAAACCAAAAAAGGTTTCAGTGCATCATTGCACGCGGGTCCTGGGGAAGATGGTGGCTTCCTACGAGGCCATCCCTTTCGGCAGGTTCCATGCGAGGACTTTTCAATGGGACCTCTTGGACAAGTGGTCCGGGTCCCATTTACAAATGCATCAAAGGATCACCCTGTCTCCCAGGACCAGGGTATCTCTCCTGTGGTGGCTGAACAGTGCTCACCTACTAGAAGGTCGCAGGTTCGGCATTCAGGACTGGGTCCTGGTGACCACGGACGCAAGCCTCCGAGGCTGGGGAGCAGTGACACTGGGAAGAAATTTCCAAGGTCTCTGGTCAAGCCTAGAGTCTTGTCTCCACATCAACGTCCTGGAGTTGAGGGCCATATACAACGCCCTGCGTCAAGCGGAGGAATTGCTTCGGAGAAAACCGGTTCTGATTCAGTCAGACAATGTCACGGCAGTGGCTCATATAAACCGCCAAGGCGGAACAAGGAGCAGAATGGCCATGGCAGAAGCGACCAGGATTCTATGCTGGGCGGAAGGCCATGTAAGCGCGCTGTCAGCGGTGTTCATCCCGGGGGGGTGGACAACTGGGAGGCGAACTTCATCAGCAGGCACGACCTGCATCCAGGAGAGTGGGGACTTCATCAAGAAGTCTTCGCACAGATCACGGATCGTTGGGGACTGCCTCAAATCGACATGATGGCATCCCGTCTCATCAAAAAGCTAAAGCGGTATTGCGCCAGGTCAAGGGACCCTCAGGCGGTAGCGGTAGACGCTCTGGTGACACCTTGGGTGTTCAGATCGGTCTATGTGTTTCCTCCTCTTCCTCTCATACCCAAGGTGTTGAGAATAATACGAAGAAGCAGGGTCAGAACAATACTCATTGTTCCGGATTGGCCACGGAGGACTTGGTATCCGGAGCTACAAGAGTTGCTCGCAGGGGATCCGTGGCCTCTTCCTCTAAGGCAGGACCTGCGGCGGCAGGGGCCCTGTCTGTTCCAAGACTTACCGCGGCTGCGTTTGACGGCATGGCGGTTGAACGCCGGATCCTAGCCGAAAAAGGGATTCCGGAGGAAGTCATTCCTACCCTGATCAAGGCTAGGAAAGACGTGACTTTAAAACATTATCACCGTATATGGCGGAAATATGTTTCTTGGTGTGAGGCCAGAGCTGCTTCTACGGAGGAGTTCCATTTGGGCCGTCTACTTCACTTCCTTCAAACAGGAGTGACTTTGGGCCTAAAATTAGGGTCCATAAAGGTCCAGATTTCGGCCTTATCCATTTTCTTTCAAAGAGAATTGGCCTCTATTCCTGAAGTACAGACCTTTGTGAAGGGAGTGCTGCATATTCAGGTGCAGCTCCGGTGGCGCCTTGGGATCTTAACGTGGTGTTACGTTTCCTCAAGTCACCCTGGTTTGAACCACTCAAAACTGTGGAGTTGAAATACCTCACGTGGAAAGTGGTCATGCTGTTGGCATTAGCTTCGGCACGACGTGTTTACGAATTGGCGGCTTTATCACATAAAAGCCCATACTTGGTTTTTCACGTGGATAGGACAGAGTTGAGGACTCGCCCTCACTTTCTGCCAAAAGTGGTCTCATCTTTTCATGTGAACCAACCTATTGTCGTGCCTGTGGCTACACGGGACTTGGAGGATTCCAAGTCCCTGGATGTAGTCAGGGCTTTGAAGATTTATGTGACCAGAACGACTAGAATCAGGAAGACTGAAGCTTTGTTCGTTCTGTATGCGGCCAACAAGGTTGGCGCTCCTGCTTCAAAGCAGACTATTGCTCGCTGGATCTGTAACACGATTCAGCAGGCGCATTCTACGGCAGGATTGCCGTTACCGAAATCGGTTAAGGCCCACTCCACTAGGAAAGTGGGCTCTTCTTGGGCGGCTGCCCGAGGGGTCTCGGCATTACAGTTGTGCCGAGCAGCTAATTGGTCGGGGACAAACACCTTTGCAAAGTTCTATAAGTTTGATACCCTGGCTGAGGAGGACCTCCTGTTTGTTCAATCGGTGCTGCAGAGTCATCCGCACTCTCCCGCCCGTTTGGGAGCTTTGGTATAATCCCCATGGTCCTTACGGAGTCCCAGCATCCTCAAGGACGTTAGAGAAAATAAGATTTTACTTACCGGTAAATCTATTTCTCGTAGTCCGTAGAGGATGCTGGGCGCCCGTCCCAAGTGCGGACTTCTTCTGCAAGACTTGTATATAGTTATTGCTTACATAAGGGTTATGTTATAGTTTTTCGGTGGAACCGTGGCTATGTTGTTGTTCATACTGTTAACTGGGTAAGTTTATCACAAGTTATACGGTGTGATTGGTGTGGCTGGTATGGATCTCGCCCTTAGATTTACAAAAATCCTTCCTCGTACTGTCCATCTCCTCTGAGCACAGTTTCCCTAACTGAGGTCTGGAGGAGGGGCATAGAGGGAGGAGCCAGTGCACCCCCAGAGTCCAA
Source organism: Pseudophryne corroboree (assembly GCF_028390025.1). NCBI lineage: Eukaryota > Metazoa > Chordata > Amphibia > Anura > Myobatrachidae > Pseudophryne > Pseudophryne corroboree. The sequence continues at coordinate 539,477,952 of NC_086445.1, forward strand.
AGCTTTCTTAAAGTGCCCTATCTCCTGCGGAGCCCGTCTATCCCCCATGGTCCTTACGGAGTCCCAGCATCCTCTATGGACTACGAGAAATAGATTTACCGGTAAGTAAAATCTTATTTTCACTGACACCTGGCTATTATCAACCCTTTCACTGACACCTGACTAGCAGTATATGCTCACAGGTTTACTACGCCTGCCCGGCTGTCGGGATCCCGGCACCCAGCATACCGGCGCCGGGATCCTGACTGCCGGAATGCCGGCAGTGGGGCGAGCGCAAAAGAGCCCCTTGCGGACTCGCCACGCTGCAGGCACAGTGGGGCACGCTATTTATTCTCCCTCCAGGGGTGTCGTGGACAACCCAAGAGGGAAAATAGTCATCGGCATCCTGGCGGTCGGGATCCTGAGAGCTAGGATATCGAGTGCCACCCATATGCTCACCATGGACACTGCTGGATATTGATATTACTTGATGTCCCTCTGATGTACTTTCACTCATTTTCTGTGGATGGATATCATCTAGAGATGGCAAGATAAGGGATATAGTAACAATATATTCAGGTAGATTATAATTTTACATGTGGTCCTAAAAGTGTTGTGCATTTCTGTATATACCTACTGTGACCATTATGGTAATCCTGTTTACATCTGTCGTGACTGTAGCCACAATCGGTGGAGTGTGTACGGTGGTACAATCATTTTCTTGCTATAGTTTTGGCAGGAGGAGATAGAACGTCACAAGAGAAATTGTATAGGTGTGTATGCGCATATTGGCTATAGTTTGGGGACATTCGATTGTCAGTAGGGTTGATCAAATGCTCGAATGAAAAGCTTAATTGTATAGGTGTGAACCCAGCTTAACAGTTTAAATAGAGGTTGGACAGTGAGGTTTAAAGAGTCAACATTACAATGAGTCCCAGGGTTATGTCAGCTCAGATCCTGCTAGTCCTGTACTCATGTTCTGTTCTGCAGCATTTATCCAGCTCCTTCCCTTCCCTTTCCTGCACAATGTCCCATACTAATGCGTACAAGGGAGTAAGGGCATCCTTAAATAGATCATAGTTATGAGTGTGTTAATGACCTTTCCTCTGCATATTGGCGCTCAGGAGATTCTGTTATTGTTCTCTAGAACACTGGATGAACCAATCTTGTGGGTGCAGTTTCCTGCAGAAATGGGTGGATCCTGCAGTCATAATAATAAAACCTAGGACTTATCAAAGGGAGAGCTCAGAAACGTGAAGCCAAGCGGCATTAAGTAGCTGCACACCATCCCATGGTCCTTATCTACATTCATTTTGTGGGAATTGTCCTACCTTCTCACCTGTTGCATGGCTTGTGATCTGCTTTCAGGAGTTCTTTCCATAAATAGAAATTCTCTGTGAAGCACATGTTCCTCTGCTGTGGTGTCTATGCCTCATCTTTGGTGCAGTTTTATTTCTTACTGTGTTACCTTTGCTCACTAATGTCTTTCAGTCCAGTGATATTCAGTGAGTTGGGTGAGGAGGAGGAGGGTGATGCAGCTTCTGATTTAGATTCTGTTAAAGCCCTGACAGCAAGACTGAAGCTGCAGACTCGCCGTCCATCCTATCAGGAGTGGACACAGAGAGTACAGGCACGTCCATGGGTGAGAAATCGAGGAGTTATCCAAGAAAGACAAACTTCCAGTCAAGAGGAAGACACCCCCAAAAACAGTGTATGTGGATTCAGCTCCATAGATGAAGCTTTGGAATGGCTTAGGCAAGAACTGGTAAGTTATCAAAGCTTTTGTGTGTGTGCGTGTGTGTGTGTGCGTGTGTGTGTGTGTGCGTGTGTGTGTGTGTAAATGTCTATCAACTTCAATATAATAATATATGTAGTTCATTCTTTGAAAATGGAATTTGTCTATTCAATGTATTTATCACAACCTGTCTTATATCATCTATGTGTAATGAAAGAGTGAGCTTACTGTATATGACCAAAGCTATTTTGTATGTTCTACATGTGCATTATTAATTTATCATGTATGTCAGGGTTTCCCAGACTCAGTCCTCAAGGCACCCCAACAGTCCAGGTTTTAAGGATATCTATGCTTCTGTATACATGGTATAATCAAATTGACTGAGGTACTGAGGTACTAATTAAATCATCTGTGCTTAAGCATAGATATCCTCAAAACCTTGACTGTTTAGGAACCATGAGGACTGAGTTTTGGAACCTCTGCTGTATGTGTATCTGTAATTAGTTATCTCCAGGAACAGTCTCCATCCCTAAATATTAGCTTTATTTGGAATGCCTTGAGGTAGATATTAAGGGGTAAATTTACTAAGATGGGAGTTCTGTTTAAGGTGGGACGTTGCCCATAGCAACCAACCACATTCCAGGTATTATCTTCTAGAAGGTGCTAGATAAATGAGAAGTAGAATCTGATTGGTTGCTATGGGCAACATCCCATCTTAAATAGAACTCCCATCATAGTAAATTTACCCCTGAGTCAGGAGCACACACAAAAAAGTATTAAAGCTAATTTGTAATGCAGCTAATGGCTATGTGACTGTGTTTTTCATTAGGTTTGGTATGAGTTGTCATGTCAACACTGGTGCTGACGTCAAAACGTTGATAGCGACATGTAAACAGGGGACTGGTGCATCATATTTAAAGTTATATTGCCAACATTGTTAAAATACTTTAACATTAGTGGCATGTTGACATGATGCTGTTAACATTTTAACTGTTGACTGCATTGGTGTCACAATGTAGCTACATCCTTTACATCAGTATTAGGCATTCAGCTTCCTTACAATACAGCCTTACATCTTTGTTGTTCTGGTCCTGTGAATACCTGAAGGGATCCGACCTTGCAAAGCCTCAAACGGGCATTGATAACCCACCTATTCATCAAATCATACCCTTCTGATGCATAACCTAGTCCTGAGCTGCTTCTCCATCCCCCTGCCTCATGCCTTGACAATCTTTGCTTTGCTTACATTATGCCATCAGGCTACCTTGCTTGCACTTCATGTCATCTGTCGCCCCTTCCCACTAGATTATTAGCTCTTCAGAGCAGGGCCCTCTTTCCTCTTGTCATCAAAGCCCTCTTCTCAACACATTTCACTCACAGCTCTCTCCTACTCAGCGACCATCTTTACCCGCTTTTTCTCCTGCTGATAAAGGCTCATCTCTATCTATAGCCGCCAGCCCCTAGTAGTACGGTGATTACTCCCTCACTACTGACATCTAAGCTATATTATGTATTGAGAATTGTGGTGCTCTTTGTTACCTGTACTCTATTTTTGTTATTTTCTGTAATGCTAAGTTTTGTCTCCCTGTACTGCCCTTTGTACGGCGCTGCGAAACACTTGTGGCGCGGCCGCCTTATAAATAAAATATAATAATAATAATAACTGAAATATGCACAGCTGCTTCATTTCTGCCTTATATTCACACTAGTTACCAGCCCGTCAAAATGACGTAACAACATAACAGTAATGTCAGCGCCAGCGGTTGTGCACACCCGAATGGAGCAACACTTCAATTGCTTCATCAGGCACCATCTAGTTGCGACCGGTGGACAAAGCACTTGAATTCCCCCCATAGAGGTGTCTTTTGTTACAGTATATAGAATGCATTACTATGTAATTTTCCTGGCATTTATTTTCTGTAAACCAGACTTTCCCAAACTTTCTCAACTCAGTAAAAAATTGTTAAGTAAATTGTATTTACATGTTTGGCTAAATGTAATATCCTGAGAGTTGCCGGAGGTGCAGAACTGTGAGGAGTCTGCCTGTTTTTTTTAACGTACCAATCATTCACAAGGCAAAACAAGGCTAGCTATCTTTTGGTTCAGTTATGCAATTGCACTTCTGTTTGTTCTTGTTTTTTCTCTTTGGTAGCCACTATCACTAGTTTGCTTATAACATTGACCATAAATCACAAAAAGCAATAAGCTGCCATATTGAGAAACAAACAGTTCTCTTCAATCAGACAGTTCAGCTAAGGCAGAATATTGTTACTTTTTTAGCATAGAGATAGTTCAGACATGGGGGGTCATTCCGAGTTGTTCGCTCGGTAAAAATCTTCGCATCGCAGCGATTTTCCGCTTAATGCGCATGCGCAATGTCCGCACTGCGACTGCGCCAAGTAAATTTGCTATGCAGTTAGGAATTTTACTCACGGCTTTTTCATCGTTCTGGCGATCGTAATGTGATTGACAGGAAATCGGTGTTACTGGGCGGAAACAGGCCGTTTTATGGGCGTGTGGGAAAAAACGCTACCGTTTCCGGAAAAAACGCAGGAGTGGCCGGAGAAACGAAGGAGTGTCTGGCCGAACGCTGGGTGTGTTTGTGACGTCAAACCAGGAACGACAAGCACTGAAATGATCGCAGATGCCGAGTAAGTCTGGAGCTACTCAGAAACTGCTACGAGGTGTGTAATCGCAATATTGCGAATACATTGTTCGCAATTTTAAGATGCTAAGATTCACTCCCAGTAGGCGGCGGCTTAGCATGAGCAAATCTGCTAAAATCCGCTTGCGAGCGAACAACTCGGAATGACCCCCATAGTGGACACTGTAAGTGTAGCAATCCTATAGATTTAAATGATAATGGCAATAGTTCTTAATTATACGCCTGGCAAGGCAGTTTCATATGAATATGCTAATTCAGATACAGATCCCACCGCTTCCAAACATCCACACAAGTATTGCTCCCGAATGCTTGTGCTTACCGATTTTGTAGTCTATTTGAGGGTCCATATTAGTGGAGATGTAGTCTTTTTCCTGCAGGTGGGCGGTCTGACCAGTGTACACACTTTTAGTTTTAACTAACCTACATATAACTATTTCAAAGTGCTGTTCACTTACATTGAAAGCTTTGGTGGAATTGTCGGGATATCCCTCTCTAGACAACAGTGGTAGGGGTTGGGGTGCGAACTGTAAGCACATTGGCCTAGGGAGACCAGAACCCTTGATCAGTCTGTTCAGAATTGGCACCTTTCAGAATTCTTTTCAATTAACCACTTAACTGACGATGTTTACTTTCAAACCTCTTCATAATATTGTTTTGTTACTTTTTTTTACATTTTATACAGTCTAAAAAGTATTCTTTTAAATATTACATTATGCACATCTGCAGAATGAATCTCCTTGTCAAAAACTGGGTGACACAGTGGGGCGGCACAGTCGCATGTGATCTAACCATGCCAGTTAAGTGGTTAATTTTCTTTAGCCAGTGGTGGACCCATCTCTCCAAACTCACTTCCCCCATTGCGGTGCTCCTGTCCTTGGCAGCCTGGGGTCCTTGCCGCAGGTCCTCTCAGCCGGGGTCGACTAGCGCACTGCCTGCAGCTTTCCTCTGTGACCAGCACCGCTCCTCCGCTTCTTCACCGCCAGATGCAGATCTTCCTCGCAGTCCTGGCCTCTTGGCTGCCCTTAGGGTTTGACGCCGCTCCCGCTTTTCTCCGTCCTCTAGGCGCAGTCAGGCAAATTCCCGGGCAGCTATAGTCCTTACAGTGGTCTTCCATGGTAGCTGGTCCTCTCGGTGCTGTCAGCATCGGTGGTTGTTGTCCCCTTGGCTGGGTAGTGCGGCTTCCTGGACAGGGTGGCAAGTAGACTCCAGTGGGTGCACTAGTTCCTCCGGCCCTGGTACGTGGCTCCACACTGCGGCGGCTGGGCATCACTGCTTTCCAGCGGGGCACTACATAGCTGGACTCCCAGGTAGACTCCGTACCATTCGTCCGGGCTCTCCTTCCTCATGCTGCAGTCCTCCTATATAGAGATCAGCTCCCCAGGGCCAGCCCCGTTCTGCCTTATTACTGGCTCCCGTGGCCTCAGCAACAGTCCTCCCCCTGGCCAGTCTGCCCTGCGACCCAGGGATCCAATAGTCTGATGGGGATTTTCCCGGACCAGGGCTGTTGCTGGCCAGAGGGGGACACAAGCTTCTTAGCGGGGCCAGACTCCCTGTCCCAAGCTGACAGGGTCATCTATAGCACTGTCCCTACACAGGGCTGTGTAGGGACAGTGCTACAGTTTTCTAAAAAAGAAATAACTACACAGGGGGTCCCCAATTTGATAAAAACTTCAGGGTATTACACTTCCTTGCTATATTATTTGCATCAGGTAACCCTTTGCTCAAATGCAAAGATATTCCCTCCAAATATTATTATTATTATTTTTTATATATACAGGTCATTAATTTACTCCCATATTCAATATTTCCATCTTCCAGTTTTAGAGTGCAAATTACCACTTTTATTTACATTGTCCTTATATTTTCATACTTCTTAACTTCTGAATGATAATAGAAACCTACTATAGCAACAAGGCCTCAGACAAACAAAAATATTCTAAACTAGTCTTACAGACATGTCGTTCGCCAGCTTACTAGCTTCTGGCCCCCAATTTATTTCCCCTGTATCTCTCCTTTCTCTTTTATCCAGACCTGGGCAATGTACGGCCCCGCGGGCCACATACGGCCCTTTGGCAATCCCTGTCCGGCCCCAGTATTTATTCCAGTCACACGGCCCCCCTCCCCCCCCCCCCCACTTAATCTCACACACACGGCACCCGCGGCTCTCCGCCCACAGGCTCCCTGCACCACACACTGTGCTGTATCGCTAGGTCACAAAGACCCTGCGATGCAGCTTAACAATTGAGGCCCAGTGACTGCCCGTGAGTCGCAAGCTACAGAGCCGCAGTTCACGGGTAGTCACTGCCGGCGGTCCAGGCCCCCTGGGTCCCTAGCAACCAGCACCTGATGACGTGTACGCTGCGGGAAACGGCTTTGCCCTGTCACTTCCTGCTTAAACTTCAGGGTGCTTTAGAGATCCCGTCAGACCAGCATCCAGGGTGAGTCTTGCAGCAATTGGACAGCAATCCAGTTGCTTATCTTATATTTACAGAATATTCTTAAACTTCTGATTACCAGTAGCATCTTATCAAAATATATAATTTGGTGCTTTTTATAATGGGAGAAAATTAATATTGAGCATAATTAAGTACAAGTTATCATTGGTTCGGCCCTCCAACACAGTTCAGAATTTTCATGTGGCCCCCCTATAGAAATTAATTGCCCACCCCTGCTTTTATCTCTTCTCTCCAAATCCTCCCTCCCTGTCTTTCTCTCTCCCTCCAACTCGCCCTTCTTATATGAGATGTTGAAAAAAAAAATCAAAATCACTGCAAGAGCTGTAGTGCATGGTGGGGATGAAGATGTGTAAAGGCCCGTACACACTGGTCGATATATCGGCCGTTCTCTTGAACGGCCGCTATATCGCGGGACCGTCGGCCAGTGTGTACAGCCGATACGTCTGTGAACCCCGTCGTTCACAGACTTATCGCGCCGGCCGTGCAGCACAGCTGACGGCCAATATATCTACCAATATATTGGCGCGTCGCTGTGTGTGTACGGGGCGGTTGGCCGACCGCCTGTACACATGCTGCGGCGGCCGGCGGTGATTGACAGCTAAACTGGGCGGGCGTGTGTAGACGCCGCCCAGTTCATGACTTCAGTCCCCGACGGATCGGGCAGTGTGTATGCTGAACACACTGCCCGATCCGTCCATAGATATATCTGCAGATCAATTGATCTGCAGATATATCTACTAGTGTGTACCCACCTTAACAGTTGTGTCGTGCAGAACCCTGGGTGAAGTGGGAGCATGCACCAGTGTATCTGCACTGCTCTGTAGGGATGGCTATTGACCATTGCTGGTTTTGCATCAATGGATGGTGTATGCTGATGGTAAGTGGTTTTTCCATCAATGGCACGTATGCTGCACCATCTATTGAGGTGTCTGATTTTCGGAAAACATTAGTGGTGCTGGACCAATGGCCATGGGTTGCACATGTGCAGCACTCAGCCGTCAATGGCTACCAACGGTTTAAAACCATAACCCATCTATGGTAGAGCTGTTGATGGCCACCACTACTGCTCTGACTTACTTTGCAGAGCTCTGAGGCTTGTCAGGATGAGCACCTTGTGGCAGAAGGGAATGAGTGCTGGGTGATTTGGACCCTTCCTCGCCTTCCCTGCAGTGATCTTAGGTTTGTTAGGATGTGTGTCTGCTCAAGGAGTACCTGATACTGTGTCTGAAGTGAGAGTGGGACTGGGCTTCATGGAATAAGGGATGACAAAAGATGTGATGATCTGGGTAAAGCCTATGGGTAGCTGCCTCCCCTCTTTGCCAATGCCTCCAGTGGCTCCCTAACCCCTGCAGAATTCAGTTTAAACTACTTAACCCTCATTGTAATGGCCCCACCTATAAAGCTCTTCCACTTTCTCTACCTTCTACATCTCCAACATAATTTCTTTCTATACTCCTTCCCATCAGCTGGTGTCCACCACCTCTTGCTCAACTGATTACTATCTCTCACTCTCCTTTTTGAGACTTCTTCTGCGCTGCCCCTAATCTACGTTACATTCTCCCTCCCTTTATCAGACTGCCGATCAACTGCATTGCTTTAAACAGTTCCTCAAAATTCACCTATTTGCCCTACTATATCTCTGCCTGATCCGTTCTTTTCATCCACCATCCTTAAACACTTTGTATCTCCCCAATACCCCACTCCTTTCCTTTTCCTTTTAGAATGTAAGCTCTCATATGCAAGACCCGTCGTCCTCTTTTTCCATCCTCTCCCCTAAGGCTCACTTAATAGGCGGAACTAGCGAGCGGTGGGCCCATGTGCGACAAAATGCTTTGGGCCCCCCCAAACCACCCCCCCATTTCGCATCCAAGTCCACCCCTCACCCCTGGAGAGGATCTGGTGAGGGGGACCTGCTCAGGGCCAGGGAAATGGATACCTAGCAACAGTGCCGTAATTAGACATTTTAGCGCTGTGTGCAAGAAACGGCATCGGAGCCCCCCCACTCCATGTAAAACAGGGGCAGTGCGCGCAAAAAAAAATAGGGGCATGGCTTTTTGGGCAAGGGGTGTGGCCACAAAATAATACCAATTCATATAACGGTGCACAGTAGTCTCCATTATTCAAATTACGCCACACGGTAGCACCACTACACCAGGTAGAGCCCCTTTTACACCTTACAGCAGATAGATTCCCCTTTTTACACATTACGGCAGACAACGTCAACCTTTTACACATTACGGCAGACAGCGTCCCCTTTTTTACACATTACGGTAGACAGCGTCCCATTTTTACACATTACGGCAGACAGCGTCCCATTTTTACACAACACGGCAGACAGCGTCCCCTTTTTACACATTACGACAGACAGAGTCCCCTTTATTTACACATTACAGCAGACAGCGTCCCCTTTTTTACACATTACGGCAGACAGCGTCCCCCTTTTACACATTACGGCAGACAGCGTCCCCTTTTTTACACATTACGGCAGACAGCGTCCCCTTTTTTACACATTACGGCAGACAGCGTCCCCTTTTTTACACATTACGGCAGACAGAGTCCACTTTTTTACACATTACGGCAGACAGCATCCACTTTTTTACACATTACAGCAGACAGCATCCCCTTTTTACACATTACGGCAGACAGCGTCCCCTTTTTTACACATTACGGCAAACAGCGTCCCCTTTTTTACACATTACAGCAGACAGCGTCCCCCTTTTTTACACATTACGGCAGACTGCGTCCCCTTTTTTACACATTACGACAGATAGATAGATAGAATAGATTATACTTACTTTTTCTGCTGGCTCAGGCTCCTGGTGCAGCTTCTGGCAGATCCCGGGCAGGGGAGAAGAGGGAGGAGGGAGGGGGACTCGGGAGCCGCAGCAGCGCATTGTAATTGGTAGAGGCGCTGCTGCTGCTGTCCCTCTCCTTCACCATAGGCTGCCCTCCGCCGCTGTGAATGCTGGGAAGCGCATCCCAGCATTCACAGCGGCAGAGGGCAGCCTATGGTGAAGGAGAGGGCCAGCAACAGCAGCGCCTCCACCAATTACACAGTGCTGCTGCGACTCCCTCCTTCACCCCCCGTATTTGGTGCGCTCCTCTCCTCGGTGGCGGTGGCACACAGCGGTAGCCAGGCGGCACTGGCGGTAGTTCCGCCACTGCATAGATATACACTGTACATAACCATGCCAGCACATGTAATTTTTTTTTTTTTTTTTTACTTGGTGTACCCTGTTTTGCCTATTTACTCTGTACAGCACTGCATAAATTTGTGTCACTATAAATAAATACTAATAGATAATAAAAGTATGTTTGTACTGTTGGCATGGTCCTTGTTACCTGCGAGAAATACAGTAAGTGGTATTTATACAGCTAGAAATATTGCCTGTCTGCAAATTTTGTGGTTACATAAATGACATATTGGGGTAAAATTAAAAAAATTCCATATTATCCGATTTAAATCGATGTTGTATTTCAGGGGCTAAATTGCACATTTACTAACGCTTTTAAAAAATTGATATAAAAGAATAATCTTTTCGTACTGTAAATATGCGGTTTAGCCATGGAAATACAACATCAATTTAGATAATTTTTAAAATCTATTAAAATTGACCTTTAGTAAACTTACACGTTAGTGTTCAAACATCACCTGTGCTGAGAATATAGGGGGGTATTCAGACTCAGTTGTTAATTAGTGATTTTGCAAATGACCGTTTTTTTTCCCGCGACCCTTCACAATGCGATTGCATCCCGGCATGATGCGATCACATTTTGATTAACAGGTGGTGGGCGTTCGGGGGCGGCAATACGGCATTGGTGTGGAGTGGTGCAGGAAACGCAAGTGTGTCATAGCCGTTTTCGGGGGGGGGCCGGATGATGTTGTCTGTGTTTCCAGCAATGTGGAACATGGCGGTCCATAGCATGCGATTTTACACAGTAGCAGTTTTGCGATTTAAGCAAAACTGCTACCGAGTCTGAATAACCCCCCATAATCAGGCACTTTATGTAATCAGCCTTGTATAAAGTGGCATTGTAATCATGTTTTTAAGTGTACCTTCATTTTTCAACAGAGGGAGATGCAATCCTCGGACCACCTTCTAGCACGGAAGCTTATGCAGTTGCGATCTCGGATATCCCAGCTGAAAATAGAGCAGACTTGCGAGAGACACAAGGAGATGCTAGATGATGCTACTTATGACCTAGAGGACTGTGATGAGGACTCTGACCTGCTCTGCAACATTCCCCCACGAGCAGCCTTTTCTCTTTCAACTCCCCTTAAACACATTGGAGTTACTCGCATGAACATTAATTCACGAAGATTCTCCCTCTGCTAGGAATCACATCAGAATAGTCACTGACTGTCAAAAAAACCTCACATACACTACTTCATTTTAAGACTATATTAACGGAACTGCCTGCTAATAGTCTGTAATATACTGTATGCTTTCACATGCTGAAAGTGACCAGCTCAGTAGCTGTAGTCTGACTCTTCACTGTGGCTGATATAAACTCATCTCACTACCCCCCGCTGGCTAGTAAGGACAAAATTAGAAGTACTATAAAAAGTTATATTTGAAATTATTATATACAATAAAACATAATACAATTGTGCTGTTATATTTGCTACATATTTTTGTTATTTGGGGTCTATTTACCGTATTGGCTTGAACATTTTTAGTCAATATCATCATGATTATTACCAAGTTTTCCTTACTTTTCCCTGCAGGGAGAGTGGTAGCATTAACGCGCTGTCCCTGCGAAGTCTCTGCAGGCAGTCTTTTTGAAAATATTGTTCTGGCACATGCCCCATCTCTGCACTGAATATATATATATATATATATATAAAAAACCATCCATACAAGAACGGCACTGGAGGCGTTGAAAGAATGCAAAAACCTGTATTTAGGGCCCTATATACAGGTTTTAGCATTCTTTCAATGCCTCCAGTGCCGTTCTTGTATGGATGATTATTGCTTTGCTTATGAGTCATAAGCACGAGTCGGGCTGGGAGGGCCTAATCTATTTGAACTGAGTGCCGGCTGCTGTGGATGCTATATATATATATATATATATATATATATACACTGCTCAAAAAAATAAAGGGAACACTAAAATAACACATCCTAGATCTGAATGAATGAAATATTCTTATTAAATACTTTGTTCTTTACATAGTTGAATGTGCTGACAACAAAATCACACAAACATTATCAATGGAAATCAAATTTATTAACCCATGGAGGTCTAGATTTGGAGTCACCCTCAAAATTAAAGTGGAAAAACACACTACAGGCTGATCCAACTTTGATGTAATGTCCTTAAAACAAGTCAAAATGAGGCTCAGTAGTGTCTGTGGCCTCCACGTGCCTGTATGACCTCCCTACAACCCACACAAGTGGCTCAGGTAGTGCAGCTCATCCAGGATGGCACATCAATGTGAGCTGTGGCAAGAAGGTTTGCTGTGTCTGTCAGCGTAGTGTCCAGAGCATGGAGGCGCTACCAGGAGACAGGCCAGTACATCAGGAGATGTGGAGGAGGCCGTAGGAGGGCAACAACCCAGCAGCAGGACCACTACCTCCGCCTTTGTGCAAGGAGGAACAGGAGGAGCACTGCCAGAGCCCTGCAAAATGACCTCCAGCAAGCCACAAATGTGCATGTGTCTACTCAAACGATCAGAAACAGACTCCATGAGGGTGGTATGAGGGCCCGACGCCCACAGGTGGGGGTTGTGCTTACAGCCCAACACCGTGCAGAACGTTTGGCATTTGCCAGAGAACACCAAGATTGGCAAATTCGCCACTGGCGCCCTGTGCTCTTCACAGATGAAAGCAGGTTCTCCCTGAGCACATGTGACAGACGTGAGAGTCTGGAGACGCCAAGGAGAACGTTCTGCTGCCTGCAACACCCTCCAGCAGGACCAGTTTGGTAGTGGGTCAGTAATGGTGTGGGGTGGCATTTCTTTGGGCGGCCGCACAGCCCTCCATGTGCTTGCCAGAGGTAGCTTGACTGCCATTAGGTACCGAGATGAGATCCTCAGACCCCTTGTGAGACCATATGCTGGTGCGGTTGGCCCTGGGTTCCTCCTAATGCAAGACAATGCTAGACCTCATGTGGCTGGAGTGTGTCAGCAGTTCCTGCAAGACGAAGGCATTGATTCTATGGACTGGCCCGCCCGTTCCCCAGATCTGAATCCAATTGAGCACATCTGGGACATCATGTCTCGCTCCATCCACCAATGCCACGTTGCACCACAGACTGTCCAGGAGTTGGTGGATGCTTTAGTCCAGGTCTGGAAGGAGATCCCTCAGAAGACCATCCGCCACCTCATCAGGAGCATGCCCAGGCATTGTATGGAGGTCATACCGGCACGAGGAGGCCACAGACACTACTGAGCCTCATTTTGACTTGTTTTAAGGACATTACATCAAAGTTGGATCAGCCTGTAGTGTGTTTTTCCACTTTAATTTTGAGTGTGACTCCAAATCCAGACCTACATGGGTTAATAAATTTGATTTCCATTGATAATTTTTGTGTGATTTTGTTGTCAGCACATTCATCTACGTAAAGAACAAAGTATTTAATAAGAATATTTCATTCAGATCTAGGATGTGTTATTTTAGTGTTCCCTTTATGTTTTTGAGCAGTGTATATATATATATATATATATATACACACACACATTTTAACATGGGATCCAGCCAGTATACCGGCGGTTAGATTACCGATGCCGGGATCCCGACATGGATGACATACCGGTGCCTGAATCTTAAGTGCCGGCATCCTGATCATAAATATGCCAGGGCAGGTTAGGTTTAGGCTGTGGGAGGGGGAGGTTAGGTTTAGTCTGCAGCAGGAGGGTTAGGGTTAGGCTGCACGGAGGAGTTTTTGGTTAGGCTTAGGCAAGAAGGGGAGGTTAGTGTTAGGCATCCCAAGTACTTAATGTGTGATAGGTCACATCCTTTGGTCTTTGTCCCCTGGAATGAGTACTGTCCTGCCACATGTATTGCCTTGGGATATGGTCATTAGGTCGACAGTCATTAGGTCGACTACTATTGGTCGACATGCATTAGGTCGACATGGAAAAGGTCGACATGCATTTTTCCAATTTCCCCCCCACTTTCTCTAACGACCTAGAGGATGCTGGGGACTCCGTAAGGACCATGGGGAATAGACGGGCTCCGCAGGAGATAGGGCACTTTAAGAAAGACTTTAGAATTCTGGGTGTGCACTGGCTCCTCCCTCTATTCCCCTCCTCCAGACCTCAGTTTTAGACTGTGCCCAGAGGAGAAGGGGTGCACTGCAGGGAGTTCTCCTGAGTTTCCTGCTTAGAAAGCATTTTTGTTAGGATTTTTTCTCTTTTTCAGGGAGCACTGCTGGCAACAGGCTCCCTGCATCGAGGGACTGAGGAGAGAGGAGCAGACCTACTTAAATGTTAGGCTCTGCTTCCTCGGCTACTGGACACCATTAGCTCCAGAGGGAATGAACACAGGTTCGTCCTGGGCGTTCACCCCAGAGCCGCGCCACCGTTCTCACAGAGCCAGAAGAAACGAAGTCAGAAGACGTCTCAGGCGGCAGAAGCCTTCGGTGCTTCACAGAGGTAACGCACAGCACTGCAGCTGTGCGTCATTGCTCCGCTACACCTCACACACTTCGGTCACTGTAAGGGTGCAGGGCGCAGGGTGGCGCCCTGGGCAGTAATAAAACACCTCTCCTATGGCAAAAGTGTTTATACATGTACAGGTGGGCACTGTACATGTATATAAAAGAGCCCCCGCCATTTTTTACTAAGTTTGAGCGGGATAGAAGCCCGCCGCCGAGGGGGCGGGGCTTCACCCTCAGCACTCACCAGCGCCATTTTCTCTCCAGAGCACCGCTGAGAGGAAGCTCCCCGGAATCTTCCCTGCTTGACACACGGGGAAAGGGGGTTTTAAAGTAGAGGGGGGAGCACATTATTGGCGTTTATACACTACAGCAGCGCTACTGGGTAAACATTCTGTGTTTTTCTCCAGGGCATATAGCGCTGGGGTGTGTGCTGGCATACTCACTCTCTCTCTGTCTCTCCAAAGGGCCTCACGGGGAACCTGTCTTCAGAAAAGAGATTCCCTGTGTGTGTGAAGTGTGTCGGTACGTGTGTGTCGACATGTTTGACGAGGAAGGCTCGCCTAAGGAGGAGGAGGAGTGCATGATGGTCAGGTCGCCGTCGGCAACGCAGACACCGGACTGGGTGGATATGTGGAATGTCTTGAATGCAAATGTAAATTTACTGCATAAACGATTAGACAAGGCTGAAGCTAGGGATCAGTCAGGTAGTCAGACCATGCCTGTCCCTGTGGCACCAGGACCTTTCGGGGTCTCAGAAACGCACCATATCCCAGATCACTGACACAGATACCGACACAGAGACTGACTCTAGTGTCGACTATGAGGATGCAAAATTACAGCCAAAGGTGGCGAAAGGCATTCGTTACATGATTATGGCCATTAAAGAGGCTTTGCATATCACCGAGGAACCCCCTGTCCCTGACACGAGGGTACACATGTATAAAGGGAAAAAGCCTGAGGTCACTTTTCCGTCCTCATTTGAACTAAGCGACTTGTCCGAAAAGGCTTGGGAATCTCCAGATAGGAGACTACAAGTTCCCAAAAGGATTCTTATGGCATATCCCTTTCCACAAAAGGACAGGATACGATGGGAATCTTCGCCGAAGGTAGACAAGGCGCTGACACGCTTATCCAAGAAGGTGGCACTGCCTTCTCAGGATACAGCTTCCCTCAAGGATCCTGCTGATCGTAAGCAGGAGGTTACCATGAAGCACATTTACACACATTCCGGTACTATCGTTAGACCGGCTATGGCATCGGCCTGGGTGTGTAGTGCTATCGCAGCATGGACAGATTCCTTATCTACGGAACTTGAAACCCTAGATAAGGATTCCATTCTAATGACCCTAGAGCATATCAAAGATGCTGCTTTATATATGAGGGATGCTCAAAGAGACATTTGTTTACTAAGCTCCAGAATAAATGCTATGTCTATTTCTGCTAGGCGACTCCTGTGGACCCGACAGTGGACGGGGGATGCCGACTCAAAGCGGCATATGGAGTCGTTGCCTTACAAGGGGGAGGAGTTGTTTGGAGAAGGCCTCTCGGACCTCGTCTCTACTGCTACGGCCGGTAAATCGAATTTCTTACCTTATGTCTCCCCGAAGCATTCTAAAAAGGCACCACATTATCAAATGCAGTCCTTTCGTTCCAGTAAAAGCAAGAAGGTACGGGGATCGTCCTTCATTGCCAGAGGAAAAGGCAAGGGAAAAAAGCTGCATGCAGCTAGTTCCCAGGAGCAGAAGTCCTCCCCTACATCTGCAAAGTCCACCGCATGACGCTGGGGCTTCCCGGGGGGAGTCAGCTCAAATGGGGGCGCGTCTTCGATTTTTCAGCCAGGTCTGGGTTCACTCGCAGGTGGATCCCTGGGCTATAGAGATTGTTTCTCAGGGATACAGGCTGGAATTCGAAGACGTGCCTCCTCGCCGGTTTTTCAAATCGGCTCTGCCAGCTTCCCCGTCAGAGAGGGAGTTAGTGTTGACTGCAATTAAAAAATTGTATCTTCAACAGGTGATAGTCAAAGTTACTCTTCTCCAGCAAGGAAAGGGGTATTACTCAACCCTGTTTGTGGTCCCGAAACCGGACGGTTCGGTCAGGCCCATTTTGAATCTAAAATCCCTGAACTTGTACTTGAAAAACTTCAAGTTCAAGATGGAATCGCTCAGAGCGGTCATCGCCAGCCTGGAGGGGGGGGATTGGATGGTGTCCCTGGACATAGAGGATGCATACCTTCATGTTCCGATTTTCCCTCCTCATCAGGCGTTCCTGAGATTTGCAGTACAGGACTGTCATTACCAATTTCAGAAGTTGCCGTTTGGGCTTTCCACAGCCCCGAGAATTTTCACCAAGGTAATGGCGGAAATGATGGTGCTCCTGCGCAAGCAGGGGGTCACAATTATCCCATACTTGGACGATCTCCTCATAAAGGCGAGATCTCGAGAGAAGTTGCTGGACAGCGTGTCGCTGTCGGTGAGGATGTTGCAGGGGCACGGCTGGATTCTCAATATACCGAAGTCCCAGCTAGTCCCTACAACGCGCCTGACCTTTCTGGGTCTGATTCTAGACACAGATCAGAAAAAGGTTTTTCTTCCGATGGAAAAGGCTCAGGAGCTCATAGCCCTGGTCAGGAACCTATTAAAGCTAAAAAAGGTTTCAGTGCATCACTGCACGCGTGTCCTGGGGAAGATGGTGGCATCGTACGGGGCCATCCCCTTCGGAAGGTTCCATGCGAGGACCTTTCAATGGGATCTACTGGACAAATGGTCCGGGTCCCATTTACAAATGCATCAGAGGATCACCCTGTCTCCCAGAGCCAGGGTATCTCTCCTGTGGTGGCTGCACAGTGCTCACCTCCTAGAAAGCCGCAGGTTCGGATTTCAGGACTGGATCCTGGTGACCACGGACGCAAGCCTCCGAGGTTGGAGAGCAGTCACACTGGGAAGAAATTTCCAAGGTCTCTGGTCGAATCTAGAGACTTGTATTTACATCAACATCCTGGAGTTGAGGGCCATATACAACGCCCTACGCCAGGCGGAGGAATTGCTTCGGGACAAACCGGTTCTGATTCAGTCAGACAATGTCACAGCAGTGGCTCATGTAAACCGCCAAGGCAGAACAAGGAGCAGAGCGGCCATGGCAGAAGCAACCAGGATTCTTCGCTGGGCGGAAGGCCATGTAAGCGCCCTATCAGCTGTATTCATCCCGGGGGTAGACAACTGGGAAGCGGACTTCCTCAGCAGGCACGACCTGCATCCAGGAGAGTGGGGACTTCATCAAGAAGTCTTCGCACAGATCGTGGGTCGTGGGGACTGCCTCAGATAGACATGATGGCGTCTCAACAAAAAGCTAAAGCGGTATTGCGCCAGGTCAAGGGACCCTCAGGCGGTAGCGGTGGACGCTCTAGTGACACCTTGGGTGTTCAGATCGGTCTATGTGTTCCCTCCTCTACCTCTCATATCCAAGGTGTTGAGAATAATAAGACTAAGAAGAGTAAGAACAATACTCATTGTTCCAGATTGGCCACGAAGGACTTGGTATCCGGATCTGCAAGAGTTGCTCACAGAAGATCCGTGGCCTCTTCCTCTAAGACAGGACCTGCTGCAGCAGGGGCCCTGTCTGTTCCAAGACTTACCGCGGCTGCGTTTGACGGCATGGCGGTTGAACGCCGGATCCTAGCGAAAAAAGGTATTCCGGAGGAGGTCATTCCTACCCTGATCAAGGCTAGGAAGGACGTGACATTGAAACATTATCACCGTATATGGCGAAAATATGTTTCTTGGTGTGAGGTCAGGACTGCTCCCACGGAGGAGTTCCATTTGGGTCGTCTGCTTCACTTCCTGCAAACAGGAGTGACTTTGGGCCTAAAATTAGGGTCCATAAAGGTCCAAATTTCGGCCTTATCCATTTTCTTTCAAAAGGAATTGGCTTCTCTTCCTGAAGTACAGACATTCGTGAAGGGGGTGCTGCATATTCAGCCTCCTTTTGTACCTCCGGTGGCGCCGTGGGATCTTAATGTGGTATTAAGTTTCCTCAAGTCACCTTGGTTTGAACCACTCACAACGGTGGAGTTGAAATATCTCACTTGGAAAGTGGTCATGTTGTTGGCCTTGGCTTCTGCGAGGCGTGTTTCGGAATTAGCGGCTTTGTCACATAAAAGCCCCTATCTGGTTTTCCACGTGGATAGGGCAGAATTGAGGACTCGTCCTCAATTTCTGCCAAAGGTGGTCTCATCTTTTCATATGAACCAACCTATTGTCGTGCCTGTGGCTACGCGGGACTTGGGGGATTCCGAGTCCCTGGATGCGGTCAGGGCTTTGAAGATTTATGTGTCCAGAACAGCTAGGATCAGTAAGACTGAAGCTCTGTTTGTTCTGTATGCGGCCAACAAGGTTGGCGCTCCTGCTTCAAAGCAGACTATTGCTCGCTGGATCTGTAACACGATTCAGCAGGAGCATTCTACGGCAGGATTACCATTGCCTAAATCGGTTAAGGCCCATTCCACTAGTAAGGTGGGCTCTTCTTGGGCGGCTGCCCGAGGGGTCTCGGCATTACAGTTGTGCCGAGCAGCTACTTGGTCGGGGTCAAACACCTTTGCAAAGTTCTATAAGTTTGATACCCTGGCTGAGGAGGACCTCCTGTTTGCTCAATCGGTGCTGCAGAGTCATCCGCACTCTCCCGCCCGTTTGGGAGCTTTGGTATAATCCCCATGGTCCTTACGGAGTCCCCAGCATCCTCTAGGACGTTAGAGAAAATAAGATTTTACTTACCGGTAAATCTATTTCTCGTAGTCCGTAGAGGATGCTGGGCGCCCGTCCCAAGTGCGGACTTCTTCTGCAAGACTTGTATATAGTTATTGCTTACATAAGGGTTATGTTATAGTTTCATCGGTTCGAACCGAGGCTATGTTGTTGTTCATGCTGTTAACTGGATAGTTTATCACAGGTTATACGGTGTGGATGGTGTGGGCTGGTATGAATCTCGCCCTTAGGTTAACTAAAATCCTTTCCTCGTACTGTCCGTCTCCTCTGGGCACAGTTTCCCTAACTGAGGTCTGGAGGAGGGGCATAGAGGGAGGAGCCAGTGCACACCCAGAATCCTAAAGTCTTTCTTAAAGTGCCCTATCCTGCGGAGCCCGTCTATTCCCCATGGTCCTTACGGAGTCCCCAGCATCCTCTACGGACTACGAGAAATAGATTTACCGGTAAGTAAAATCTTATTTTTTTTAGCTTTTTCATACTTTACGATCCACATGGACTACGATTGGGAATAGTAACTTGCCCGAAGCATGGCGAGCAAAACGAGCAATGCGAGGGGACACGGTGCACTAATTGGGGTTCCCCATCACTTTATGAAGAAAACAACACAAAAGAAACCAAAACCCCCTCATGTCAACCTTTTTCCATGTCGACCCTTTCCATGTCGACATAACGACTGTGTCGGCCTAGTCACTGTCGACCAATAGCGGTCGACCTAATGACTGTTGACCTGGGTGTGGACGACCCTATGACCCATACTTATTGCCTCAGGGCTTCTCTTGTAGAGTATCTCTCTAGAAAGTCCTTTGTGTTCCAGCATCATGGGAATGTTTCAGGGGTAGGACTGTAAACAATACATCTAACGAAACATTCAATTCCTTGGTAAATAGATCTGAAAATATTATATATATATATATATATATATATATATATATATATATGTAAATAATATCACATATAAATATGTCGTGGATATTTGGATTTACATAAAACAATGCATATTTTCTTATGCTGATCAAAACAAGTCTAAACATTAGCATACAGTTATCCAAATTTATAAATATACGAAATTACATTTTTAATGTAAGAACTTTGTATCAATTATATTTAATAGCTGCATGATGCGATCACTTTCCGCAGTGTCACTAGAAGTTTCCTATTGAGAACAGAACAGAATAAGTCCAAACTACATAATTTGCTTCCTGCGGGGGTTATTCAGAGTTTTTAGCAAAGTAAAAAAGCAGAGTAATGGGCAAAACCATGCTGCACTGCAAGCGGGACAGACATAACGTGCAGAGTTAAGCTGGGTACACACTGGCAGATATATCTGTAGTTCAATCGATCTGCAGCTATACATGTTCATACACACAGAAAGATGTACAATATATCTGCAGATATATTGCCCATCTGCTGTATGCAATAGATCTGTGAAAGAAGTCTTTCACAGACATATTGCTTGTACACGCCTGCAGATCAGCAAAAGATCAGCAAAAGGTATTTTGGCCGGTCATTTGATTGGCCAATATATCTGCCAGTGTGTACCCAGCGTAAGGGTGTGTACACACGGTGAGATCCCTGCTATGGGGGTAATTCCAAGTTGATCGCAGCAGGAATTTTTTAGCAGTTGGGCAAAACCATGTGCAGTGCAGGGGAGGCAGATATAACATGTGCAGAGAGAGTTAGATTTGGGTGTGGTGTGTTCAATCTGCAATCTAATTTGCAGTGTAAAAATAAAGCAGCCAGTATTACCCTGCACAGAAATAAAATAACCCACCCAAATCTAACTCTTTCTGCACATGTTATATCTGCCTCCCCTGCAGTGCACATGGTTTTGCCCAACTGCTACAAAATTTCCTGCTGCGATCAACTTGGAATTACCCCCTATTTTGATGATGTGATTTCCCTTGAACTCCCCCAGAGCCCAGATAGCACAGTTAGTACAGATTTTGACTATCTGTGCTTGAGATTTTGTCTATGTACGATTCTGACTAAGGCCCTCATTCTGAGTTGTTCGCTCGCAAGCCGCTTTTCGCAGCAGTGCACACGCTAAGCCGCCGCCCTCTGGGAGTGAATCTTAGCTTAGCAGAATTGCGAACGAAAGATTCGCAAAATTGCGAATAGAAATTTCTTAGCAGTTTCTGAGTAGCTCGAGACTTACTCTGCCACTGCGATCAGTTCAGTCAGTTTCGTTCCTGGTTTGACGTCACAAACACACCCAGCGTTCGCCCAGGCACTCCCCCGTTTCTCCAGCCACTCCTGCGTTTTTCACAGAGACGGCAGCGTTTTTTCACACACACCCATAAAACGGCCAGTTTCCGCCCAGAAACACCCACTTCCTGTCAATCACACTCCGATCACCAGAACGAAGAAAAATCCTTGTAATGCCGTGAGTAAAATACCTAACTTCTTAGCAAATTTACTTGACGCAGCCGCAGTGCGAACATTGCGCATGCGCAGTTAGCGGAAATTCGCACCGATGCGAAGGAAAATAACGAGCGAACAACTCGGAATGAGGGCCTAAGTGCCAATTTTGACTATACTTTGTACCAGATTGTACACTAGATAGTCAAGATTGACTTGCCTGCACAGTCTATCTAGCCTTGCGATACCGACCCCACAGGAGCAAGCATCGGGATCGAATCTGTATAGCAAGCTGCCTAACACCTTGAGATATGCACTAACTTTTCATAAGATTTTGACTATATAGTCAAAATCTTACAGATTTATCTCACCGTGTGTACACACCTTTAGATTTGGGTGGGATGTCTTCAAACTGAAATCTAAATTGCAGTGTAAAAATAAAGCAGCCAGTATTTACCCTGCACAGAAGCAATATACCCCACCCAAATCTAACTTTCTCTGCACATGTTATATCTGCCCCCCCCCCCTACCCCCCTTCTGCAGTGCACATGGTTTTGCCCAATTGATCCTTTTTTTTTGGCTTGTTCACAACGCTGAATAATCCTCTGTGTACACAAATCACTTTAATCCCAATAGTACACAATGTGTGTGCTGACTAGTAATAAAAAGTGTCTTTATTACTTTTAGTTACAAATCCCTTTTATTTACTGTATTTACAATTAGCAATCTTAATATAACTGGCGACCTGCATTAAGCAAATAAGTTGTAATCGTATGCGCCTAAATCACATGCGACCAAATCGCACGCAATTAAAACTGAGCGATTTGTGACCTGTATTAAGAAATACCTTCATCCAATATACTGTATCTGACTCTAACAAGGGGAATGCCGGGACTGGGTGTCCAAGACCCTGACAAAGAGGGGACCCCTGGCCATCAACAGACCATATACTGTCAGCCAGCCATGGACAGACAGCGGCGCCAATTCAAATTTGTTGCCCAGCTGCAAGCTAATCGCAGCTTGTGGACCAGCAGCCAATCAAGAGTGACTTCTCCTTATTGTCTGCCAGCGTATTAGGGCAGTATCCACCGTGACAGGAGTGCAAGCAGTCCGTATTTTTTTCTTGTCACCGACAGCCAGCGGCTGCCGCGGCAAACCTTCCTTTCCTACCAACCAGGACTTCCAGGGGGCCATACTGTATAACGGCATACTGCGATATAAATTGTGGTGGTGCAGTGAAAGCCAAGTTCCAAGAAAGCTGACCACTGACAGTTCTGGCCACTGATAGTTTATTGTAATTAGGGAGGCCAATCCTGGGATCGGGATAGGCGAGATCCCGGGATTTAGGCCCAAAAACAGCCAGGATTCAATCCAGGAATTGAAAGATCCAATCCCAGGGATTTCGGTATCAGACGGCCCTTTGATTTTGTAATGCCGGGCAGCGATGAGCGTCCTCAGGAGGCTCAGACGCTGCCCAACTACCTCTGCGCAGCGTGATGTGAAGTCACAGGTCATGCTGCGCAGCCAGCTGTCACCTGCAGGAAGTGTCCCTCCCTCCCGCTGGTGTTGGATGGTAAATTATGGCTGCAGGGAATAATCCAATCCTGGGTATCCCAGAAATCCAGGGATTAACCATTTTTCAATCCCGATACCTGGGATTGAAAAAATGGCCCGGGATTGGCCTCCCTAATTGTAATAAATTGTAACATTATTTTTTTATTTGTGCTGTGCTGCTTCTAACCCCACACTCCTCTTTTAGCTGCTCCACTCCCCTACCTGGCTGCTCAAAACTAATCAAATTACATTTAGAAAGTCTAAACAGCATATTTAAATACACTCACTAGTGACAAGCCTATGTCTTAGTACAGCGGATGGTTCACACATTATATTCTTTAATACAGACATAGTTATATCCAGGGCCGGTGCAAGGTTTCTAAGCACCCTAGGCAAAACTTCTGCCTACTGCCCCTTCCCCCTACCCACCCTTCAGATGAAAGGCATGCTGCTCTCACCCCCTCCCCCCTACTCTGTTAAATGTCTGCTGTTCTATCCCCATCACCATCTGTGTGCATGGTTCTGCTGATCCCCCCAGACTGTGTGCATGCCTGCTCTTTATCTCCCCCCCCCCCCCCCCCCTCACCACACTGCTACTCTTGCCCTCTTTCCTTATCAATGCAGAGAATGTACTGTGCAGCCACCTTACCTGCAGACTGCAGTGCAGAGTTGGGACAGAGTAGTCTGTGAAAGAGCCTGGAATGAAGAGCAGTGCTGCATGTCACCCCCAGCCAGGACTCCAGGAGCTGTCAAAGTTACTGCCTGTGCCGGGTGGAGGTGGAGCTGAAGGCTGCAATACGGGAGCCTAGCAGTCGTGGCTACTGTAACATACGAGTTCTGGGGGATTGCAGCGGCTGGGAAAGGTAAGACCATTCAACCTTTTTCAGGCAGCTGTAGCAGGCTGCCCCCTCAGGTCCCGGCGCCCCTAGGCAGCTGCCTAAAGCTGCCTAGTGGAAGCTCCGGCCCTGGTTATATCCTTACCATAGACACTGGCAAACTGTGATCACCATTAACATCCCAGTCTGCAGCTCACACATGAAGCAACCACAAGTCCCGGCACCACTGATCCCCTTCCTCACTCTGTGACTGTGTGATGTCAACATGCTGGTAATGACCTCAATGCAGTATGAGCCACAAGGGTTGTGCTATTTGCCAGCCATATACAGATACCAGTCAAGGAGGTGGACCCTATACATATGCCCACCCCTCCTAAGGACAGACCTGATTATGACTGTATCTAGTTCAGTGGCCTCACTAGGGCTGGTTTCTCCAAGTGCATCCACTCACTATGTCACCCCCATCCTTGAAATCCTCTATGCTGTACTTTGACTGCATCTAGGCGCCCCATTAACCCCTGTCCTGGCCCCTTGGTGTAGTATGTGATAAATGTTAAAAAAAAAGAGCACTTAAAAAAGAACAGAAAGCAAGCAAGACCCCCCCCAAAAAAAAGACAACCTGGGTTTATGTCCAGCTTGACACAAGGCCCTCTGTGTACAATTTATATTCTGCCAGTTAAGTTTAATACACAACTATTATTTTGGAGATGCCTCAATGCCAATCCATCTTGTCTAAACAGTGGTTTCCTTGTTCCCTTTCTGGTGAATTGTCTGTTAATTATTAATTGCCAGCAGAGGCGTAACTAGGGTCTTCGACTCCCAGGGCAAGAAGAAGAATGGTGCCCCCCCCTTTCATCCCCCCCCCCCACAAACACATATACAAAGTACACAATGGGGGTAATTCCAAGTTGATCGCAGCAGGAAATTTTTTAGCAGTTGGGCAAAACCATGTGCACTGCAGGGGAGGCAGATATAACATGTGCAGAAAGAGTTAGATTTGGGTGGGTTATTTTATTTCTATGCAGGGTAAATACTGGCTGCTTTATTTTTACACTGCAAATTAGATTGCAGATTGAACACACCACACCCAAATCTAACTCTCTCTGCACATGTTAAATCTGCCTCCCCTGCAGTGCACATGGTTTTGCCCAACTGCTAAAAAAATTCCTGCTGCGATCAACTTGGAATTACCCCCATTGTGCGCTTGTCGGAGAAGTGGGTGTGGCCACATACCAGAAGGGTCATGGATACTGAAAATGGGGTGTGCCAACATGCAGGGCCGGTTCTATGATTTGTGGCGCCCCGGGCAAAATATGGGGGGCGTGGCTTCGATTGGGGGCGTGGTCAGCACGCTGAAAGAAAAAATAAAAATAAATAAAAAGTATACTCACCATCCCCGTTCCTGATCCAGACCCCCTCCGCCGGCGGCGCCGCTCTTCTCCTCTCCTCCTCTCTTCTGTTCTCTTCGATCTATGGGAGAGACGTTATTACGTCTCTCCCATAGAACAGCATAGACACTAGAGGTCAATTATGACCCCTAGTGTCTGTGCCACTATGCTGTGCGGTGCGCGATGACGTCATCGCGCATCGCACAGCAAAGGTCCTCTAGACGAAGGGAAACTAGACCGTAGCGTCTAGTTTCCCTTCATGGAGAGGACCTTTGCTGTGCGGTGCGCGATGACGTCATCGCGCACCGCACAACTAAGGTCCTCTCTATGAAGGGAAACTAGACGCTACGCATCTGGTTCCCTTCAAAGCGGGGGGGCACAGCAGGGCACTAGGGGGGGCACAGTGGCGGATCTTGCCCTGGTGCGGCGCCCTCCGGAAGGCGGCGCCCCGGGCAAAAGTACCGCTTGCCCGTGGCAAGAACCGCCACTGCCAACATGACACGCCACCCATTTGTTAAAACTCTGGGAACATTCCTTTCCATTCCATATGCATCTTACCTATATGATGGTTTCTCACAATGTGGAAGAAATGCATCCTCCCTGTGAAAGCAGCTTCTACATTCAGTATTCACTATTCATGTAGGTCACATCGTCTCAAAGTGGCCTGTTTGTGTAGGAATATTAACAAGGCCACCATCATACAACAGCGGTTCAAACAGACTTGTGCCCCCCTGTGTCACTTTCTGCCCCCTGCGTCTCTCAGCCACACCATCATCTCCCCCTACATCGTTTCTTAGTACACTTTCTCCCTTGTGTCGTCTCCCCCTTCATTCTATGGGGGAAATTCAAATGTTTGAAAAGTCGGTTGGGTGTCTGTTTTTTCCTGTCTATTAGATAGGAAAAAAACAGTCTCCCAACTGACTTTTCAAACATTTGAATTCCCCCCTATGAATCTGTGTCTCCCCCTCCATTCTTTGACTCTCTGTGTCCCACCCCTTCCTTATTTGGTGAGGCCAGTGAAGCCAGGCAGCAGGCTGAAGCTCAGGGAGTGATGACGCTCCCGGCAGCAGCTCTAGCAAAGTAGGAGGCTGCAGTAATGTCGCCGGGCACCACAGTCATTGCTCGGCAGCACAATTGTAACTGTCAGGTGGCTGCGGCGCCATGGTGGCTGACTGGGCATTGGTGCGATGCGCTGGACGGCGGCACTTACCCCTCTATTGGGCCTGCCATTTCAGGGCATATTCATCAATATTAATTATGTATCCCTCTTGACCTGAACTACGAGTTACAGTGGCGAATACAGTACTACCAGAGTAATTCTGTGTTGGTCTGTTGCGGGGACAGTTGCTCTGATAAACAGCTGCCCCCCACGATCCCTACCACTACTGAATCCGGTGGTAATTAATAGTTGTAGAACTTTGTACTACGGGTTTCTACACTGCCTTTTTCACTTCTGGGAAGGGGGGAGTCCAAGAGAACTTCTTCCTATACAAAAGAGCAGGGCTACAGGAACGAATGGCCTGGCAAATGTTAGGATTACTCTTACTGCTACCAACCTGTGTTGTCGTGGTTCTGACCCTGTGACTTTTTATTTTTATAAATTACGATAAGCAATAGAAGGCTTCCTTTTGACTTGTATTACAATACAGTAGTACTTACTGTTGTATGGTTGTGGTTAAGTATGTCTGTCTCTAATTATGATTGTGTGCTTGTGTAATGTGAATGTTTTTGTGGCTATGCCCATACTCGGTGAGAAAATAGCTCAAGTCTGCGGTAGGAAATATGTGATCAGGGGCCTCTGAACATGTCAGAGAAAGAAAATATACAGTATGTCAGGAGAGAAAAAAAAGACACAGGACAAACAGGTGCAAGTGTAACAAGACAGGCAAACAAACCACAATGATACATATCTCACTACCCTATTCCTGTATTAACACATTTCATCTGCATAATAAAGTAAAGCTGCCCATACACCTAAAGATTTATTTGTCTGATCTGGCTGGTTGTAACGAAAATCTGGTAATGGATGGGAGCAAATGACAATTGACCATTTGCTTCCAAACACTGAAAAACAGATAAAAATGGTCAAATTGGTTAAATCCATTTGATTTAACCAATTTGTCTGAATTACAGTTTTTGTCAGTTTTCCTGCATTTCGGAGCAAATGGTCAATCGTCATTTGCTCACATCCATTACCAGAATTTCGTTCCAACCAGCCAGATCGGACAATAAATCTTTAAGTGTACGGGCAGCTCAAGTTGCAATATATAACAGAGCTTCCGATAGGTATGTCTATAATGGGTGGAGGGTGTGTGGTGAACATGGGCTCCTGGGTCAAAGGGGGCCCATATAATTATACTAGACATTTTCGTGCCCTGTGCCAGAAAGAATTGGTGCCCCCCCATATTCAGTATTGGGACAGTGCGCGCCAAAGGCGCGTGCAAAAAAAATGAGGGGCGTGGCCACAAAATAATACCAATTCATATTACATAGCAAAGTAGTCTCCATTATTCACATTATTCCACACAGTGGTGCCACACATTACACCAGGGAAGGCTCCTTACGCACATTACTCCAGACAAAGCCCCCTTTTTAGACATTACGCCAGACAGAGCACCCTTTTTACACATTACACCAGAGCCCCCTTTTTACACATTACGCCTTTTTAAATAATATGGCAGGCAGAGCCTCCTTTTTACACATTACACCAGAGTCCTCTTTTGACACATCATGGCAGGCAGAGTCCCCTTTTTACACATTACGGCAGCAGAGTCCCCTTTTACCACATTACGGCAGCAGAGTCCCCTTTTTACACATTACGGCAGCAGAGTCCCCTTTTGACACATTACAACAGGCAGTGCTCCCTGTTTACACATTACGACAGCAGAGCCGCCCTTTTTCACATTACAGCAGCAGAGTGCCCCTTTTATCACATTACGGCAACAGAGTCCCCATTTTTCCCATTAAGGCAGCAGAGTCCACATTTTACAGGAGAGAGTGAGAAAGTGTGTATTATACTTACTTTTGACCAGCCGGTAGTCCTCTTGTCCTACCCGCCCTACGCTGCGGTTCTTCACAGCACAGGGCACTGTGGGTGGGCTGGGAGAGATGTCATCTCTCCCAGAACACTGGGAGGGGGGGAGAAGGGAGAGCCAAGATGCAAGGTGAACAAGTTGCATCGCAGACCCGCTACCTATGTGAGAAGAGGTAGCCAGGCAATGCACTGCAGCTGGGTGGTGACGGTGGCCTGGCAGACTTCACAGTGTGGCCAGGTGGGTGTTGCCGGTGGTCCTGGGCCCACAGTGCATATGCACTGTGTGCCAGGCACCACTGGCACACCACTAGTTAATGCCCTGATTATACTTACCTCTCCTGCATTGGGTAGCGCATGTACCATGTTTCTGGAGACCTATGCATGCGCAGTAGACTGTCACAAAGCCAGAGTCTACTGTGCTACCAGAGAGGATGGGCCGACACAGAGCCTGCACATGGACCGCCTCCTCTCTTAAACCACCCCTGAACCTTCTAATAACATTAACACAGATGAAATAGTTTCTTCTGCACACTACAGGGGCCCAAACATCAGGCAGGTACAATTCCCCATTCTCTTAATGCTCGGGTAGGGGGATCAGGGAAATCCAACAAGTTGGAAATCTTCAATTCACTGATTCCATTACCACATCCCCTACAAAAATATATATCAATGTACACTCCACATGGAGTGCCGCTCACCCCTCAACCAGGGGTAAATCCAGGGGTGGGAGGGGTCTGCATAAACATCTTACCTTGCTCCAGGAAGTGTGTCCCTTCTCCTTCGGTGGCGCCACCTTCCCGAATGTGCACTAGGGAGAAAAGATCTTTGTTTTTACTGAGCTGGATCATCTTCCCAAAGTTGTCACTGGTAAGATGGTGCCACAGAGGAGGAGGGACCCACTTGCCATCACAAGTTAAGTATACTCGGGGGTGGAGGTATACTCGGGGGTGGAGGTGAGAGAGGTGGTGGCCCCTCCAACAAGCCCTGGCTCAGGTAATTAGTAACCCCCCCAGCACCAGTATTTAGAAGTAATCATATATACATATACAGCAGCATATAGAAAATAAGAATTACTCACCAAGTGGAAGAAAAACTAAAGAAAGTATGAAAAATTTGATGACGCTGAAAGAAACACGTTACAGAAAAGAACGGATAATGGACCTCATTCCAAATTGATCGGTCGCAAGGCGAATTTAGCAGAGTTACACACGCTAAGCCTACGCCTACTGGGAGTGTATCTTAGCTTCTTAAAATTGCGACCGATGTATTCGCAATATTGCGATTACAAACTACTTTGCAGTTTCTGAGTAACTTCAACCTTACTCTGCCTGTGCGATCAGTTCAGTGCTTGTCGTTCCTGGTTTGACGTCACAAACACACCCAGCGTTCGCCCAGACACTCCTCCGTTTCTCCAGCCACTCCTGCGTTTTTTCCGGAAACGGTAGCGTTTTCATCCACACGCCCATAAAACGCCGTGTTTCCGCCCAGTAACACCCATTTCCTGTCAATCACATTACGATCGCCGGAGCGATGAAAAAGCCGTGAGTAAAAATACTATCTTCATTGTTAAATTACTTGGCGCAGTCGCAGTGCGAATATTGCGCATGCGTACTAAGCGGATTTTCATTGCGATGCGATGAAAAATACCGACCGATCAACTCGGAATGAGGGCCAATGCACATATTGGTAACAGTTTTGAGATAGAAATTAGGAAAAAAGAGGAACAAAGTTCCAAATACAGAAGAAATGCTCTGATCTTAAACACAAAGAACAGGAAAAAAGGGAATTCATGCAAACATAAAAAAAAAGTGGTTATTACACATTCTAATTAATTGTCAATTGCTATCATTACTTACTAATTTATGACATCAATGAGTTACAAAAAAAGTCATATCTTTGTAGAACGCATCCTGAAAAATGGGAGCACGATCAGGAATGGGATCCAGTCAGGATACCGACAGTCGGGATCCCGGCAGTCAAAATACTGATGTCGTAATCCCGATACTACTCAGAATGCCGGCACCAGTATCCCAACATTGATCACTATCCCAGCACCGGGATCCTGACTGTCGGGATCCCAATTGCAGATTTGCGGGGCTGGCAGAGAGGTAATCCGTTGGGGGGATTTCAGGTTTAGTCTGCATGCAAAGGGAAAGGGTTAGGCTGTCGGGGGAGTGTTAGGGTTAGATTTAGGAGAGGGGGACTTAGGGGAAGGCACGGGGGGGGTGAGGGGGGGGTTAGGGTTAGGCTACGGGGAGATAGGGCTGTGGGAATGGGTGGTTAGGGTTAGTCACCTCCGCGGAGGGTTAGGGTTAGATTGCATTTGTAGTTAGGGTCAGGCTGCAGCAAAAACGAGGGTTACGGGGTTGGGGATTAACAATATAGTACTAGTACGTGTCGTGATCCTGAGTGTTTGGATGCCGCTGTCGGTATTGTGACTGCTGTCGGTATTATGAATGCCCTCAGGAACAAATAATAGTGGAGAAGGCATGTCAGTGTTGAAACAAAACAGGAAGCATACAAAAATAAATACAGTAATGCCCAACAGTTCTGGCTAAACATCATAAAAATGCAGCTAACAAAATACATAAACAAATGCGCAAACAAGAAATCAATGACTTACAGTACAAGATAATGCAAGACAAGTACATGGTTTATTAATCTTGCTGCATCAGCGGTCATAACTATCAAATACTGTATACTAGACTAATATTGAACAAGATTTTTATACCTAGCACAGGGGGTAGCATAGCTTGGGGTATAGAGACATTTACAAATGTTGTTCCTAAAGATTTACCTTGAACCAGCTGTACAGAGGGGTCCCCCAACAGTGGGAGGGCTCTAAATAGGAAGGTATACCCGAAAAGATCATCCTGAGGGACCAACCTGAATAAAGAGCTTTGTGACTCCTCTAATTTGTGCAACATTACAATAAAAGATCTTTCCCATTACGTTCAATCTCACAACTTTATTGTATTTTACACAGACACCTATATATATTAACACACACATTAGACGCACCCCAAGTTTAA
Source organism: Pseudophryne corroboree (assembly GCF_028390025.1). Lineage (NCBI taxonomy): Eukaryota > Metazoa > Chordata > Amphibia > Anura > Myobatrachidae > Pseudophryne > Pseudophryne corroboree. The sequence continues at coordinate 539,509,351 of NC_086445.1, forward strand.
ATACAACCCCACCGCCCCCAATTAATTGATTTTTGGAAACGACAGACACCTTCCAGATATATTACCACTCATCCCTTACCCCACTTCCCAAGGTGAGCGTAGCATATATAGGGGGTTACTCAGAGATAAACGCAGATGGCTGCATACGCAGCCAGATCTGCGTTCATCTCCGCCCATGCTGGAGGCCCTCCGATGCGTCCGAAATTAGATTGTGGAGGCATCAGATCTAAAGTTGACCCATGACTGCACTGCCAGGCAGTCAGCGGGCCATATTGTTTTTAGAAGCTGCCCTGAAAGCGCTCCTGACACGCCCCGTTCGGTACACCCCGCTCTCCAATGCCCTGTCGACGCATCCTTCCTGATAACAGTGACACAGATGGTGTAGAGGGATGCAGTCAAGATCCCGCCGGACGGCATCCCGGCGGTCGGAATACCGACCCCGGAATCCCGACCAGCACAATCCCGACATATTCTCCCTCTGTGGGTGTCCATGTCACCCATAGAGGGAGAATAAATTAGTGAGCGCAGTGAGCCCGCAAGGGGCTGCGTTGCACTCGCCCCCCTGTTGGGATTGTGCCGCTTGGGATTCCGGTGTCGGTATTCCGACCGCCAGGATCCCATCCGGCAGGATTTCGTACTGATCCCTGAGTAGACAGTGAGCATGGAAAAGAGGGTAAGGATGAGGCTTATATATCAAATGAATATTCCACTACAGTTGGTATAGACCAGGCATTCTCAACCTCAGTCCTCAAGCATTCCTCCCAACATGACCCTCTCCAGGAGGGACAAAATGCTGCTCCTGGACTTCCCTCTTAATGTATGATTGCCATCACCTGTGGTGAAACACCTTTCTTATCCATTAAATTGTTTAAAATAGATACTGGCAAACACAAATTAAGATAAAAGTCCAGAAGCAGAGGTAAATTAAAAAGAACTTTACTAAAGCATCATTTGTATGAAAACATGATGCATGTGTACAGTGGGCAGGACAATATCTGATTATACTCTTTCTGTACTACTGGTCATTGTTATGTTTCTGGCATGTGGAGTAGTTGCAATTTGTAATTTTGGGGCTGTAGTTATGTCGTGGACACCCATAAGTGGGAATAGTCCTGTTTTGCCAGGATTTCGGCTGGTGGCATTGCCGGCTGTCGGGATTCCGACGTCGGTATGCTGACCGCCATGATCCCGGCAGCCAGCAAATTGAACAGATCCCCCTGTAACATGGCAGTTAGGAGCTGATTGGTACTTTATCTCCATCCAAGGCATAGTAAATAGACACCATCGTCTTGATAAAACAGGGTGTGCATGTATATATTAGCCATGACTCTGTACTGCGGATATGACTTCAGCAACATAACAGTCAGCTTGTGTTTGTGGTTATACCACGGGTGTTAGAAGCTATGCATGGGCAGGAAGTCAGGTAACAACGAGAGAGCGATACATATGCAATTGAAAGGGCAAGGAAGAGAAGAGAAGATAATGCAGTAGAAAGAAGCAAAAAGCAATCAAGGGGTTGGAACCCGGGGCAAAAATAATAGCAAGCAAGATAAAATGATCCAGAAAAATAACAGCTTGTGACAAACTGATCCTTACAGAAACATAAAGGAGGGACACGCAAGAGGACATACTGAGAGAGAAGGGAGGAGAAAAAACAGAAGACATCCAAAAGGAATATAAGCTATAGGTTCAATGATGATCACAAACTAACAGACTAATTTACAGTGTTCTACTCACAGGTAAAAGTCCTCTGCCTACTCTCACAGACTTTGATCTAGGGAAGTATAAAAGTTGGAGCTTGCATATTTTGATTCATGCATTGGATCGCAAACATTCGAAGTTCTTACGTCAACTTTTCCTTTATAAGAGTACAACGTTTGCGCCTAGCATATAACTATACAGATCAATTCCTTTTGTTTCTTGGCTTGTAAAACAAATGTGATCCCTCTGTACATTTATATGTGTTTACAGGGCTTGTGGTATTTTTAGCTGTGTATTTTATGCCTTGCCTTATGATAACTTGTATTAGTAGTACCAAGGAATGTTGGCACATCTTATAAATGCAAGAAAAAGTACAGATTTTTACAGTGAAGTATAGTTAATAGATTACTAAGCATTGAGTATGACCTACTTACTGTATGAGATGGCGCCCGTCGCTGTAACAGCTTGCCCTGATATTTTCTCTAAACTTACATATCTGTAACCTCAGTGACTTGGTCTATACACAGTAATTGTCATTTTATTATATCTGTATTATATTGATCATTCAATTAATTACACGGTTTCTTTGCAAATTAATACACTATAGTTGGATAATTACTAAGGGAAATTTTCTAAAGTAGAACAGTGGTTACAAATAATTTATTTGCACAGGTTTATAACTTATATATGGCAAGAATAAACTTAATTGGGACCATAGTGCAAGACGCATATTATATTTGTACACTTTAAAGCAGGAATCCAAGATGACCTCTTCCACTACATTACAATCTGCTCTCCTCCCAAATCTCACATGTAATTCTGAAATTGAATTATTTTCAAAATATCAGTAAATATCTCAGTGCAGCTAACTAAAACAGGTAACTAAATGGGAAATTCGGGGGCAGAGCATTTTGTACTGGGTAGAATGGGTCATGTTGCATTGGCCATTAGTTATTTCATGGGGTAATTTAATTTATTGTAGAGGATGATCATTACGGACATGTCCTTTGTTACATCCAAATGAAAGGATATTTTATATAGAAAAACACTTTTTTGTTCACGCTTGTTGAGAGAAGATCTGAAAAAATGTAACGGTACAAAAATCAAAGAGATGGGAGTCGCTTTGTGGTTTAAAGGGACATAATATTTCTGTGGTGTTCAGTGAATAAAGGAAGATTATGTTCTTGACTGCTATTAAAAATCACACCTCTACTTTAATGATCTTTGTGTTTGCAGGCACAATGGGGTGTGGTTGCAGCTCTGACTATGATGAGGATTGGATGGAAAACTTTGATGTGTGTGAAAATTGCCATCTGCCAAGGGAAAAGACACAGGTCAGTACAAGGTTTTTGAGAGATGATTATACAGAGAAAGTAACAACCTAAACAAATATTTTGTTCAGAACAAAGGGCCTAATTCATGTTTGTAAGTAAAGTAAAAAAGCAAGCAACTGCAGGTGGGGCAGATGTAACATGCACAGTGGGGTGTGTTCAAAGTGAAATCTAAATGACAGTGTCAAAATAAAGCTGTCTAGTATTTGTGGGCTACATGCAAAAGCAGCAACTGTTTACCCTGCACAGAAAAAATGTAACCCTCCCAAATCTAAATCTCTCTGCACATGTTATATCTGGCCCAACTGCAGTGCATCATGGTTTTGCCCAGTCACTTTTTTCCTTAATTTCTCAGCACACTTAACATATATAGTAGTATACACAGAAAGTTGTTGTTTTTTATTTTGTGTATGAATTATTATTTTTTACACATATTAAGGGCTTGTCCTGTTTAAATGCATTATCTTCACATTTCACGTTAACAAAAACAGAATAATTTACCTTAGGATCTGTTCTGCTTTCAATGAGAATAGACAAAATCGCTCATCAGGGTGATCAATGGACCATTATTTTGAGTATGACACTTTAGTTTCTGTGAATACAGTTATGGTATTTAGATATACCCACTCTCAACAACAGTTATTTCTGTCAGCGATGGGGGATGAGGGTCATATATTATTTCGTACAAATATTAAATCAGCTCGACTTTGCTACACATTAGGGGTGTGCAATAAGTTTCTGGCTGCACAATTATTATATTTACAAGCAAATTGAACGTAATTTTTTTTCAAAGTATTCGCCAAAGGAGTTTATCCAAAGTTGCATGTGCTCAAACCACTTGGTGAAGCAGCTGGACCAGTCCTAAGAAAATATAAATTCTACATGTTGGATGAAGGTCTCCACTGCAGCTTCCGGTGACTCAAAAAGAATCCCACGCATCTTGTGCTTGATTTGTGCCAACAAGAAGAAGTTGCAGGGGGTCAGGTCAGGACTGTACGGCGGATGACCAAGTTCCTGGATGTGTTTATAAGCCAGAAGATCCACCACTTTCCTGGACTTGTTAGCAGGTGCATTGTTGTGATAGAGAAGGGCATTACAGGCGCGATTTCTGGGACAGCACTTTGGGAATGCATTGTTTGACATACCAGTCCCCAGTGACAGTGTGCTGCTGCACAAGTGGTACGGTAGCTACATGACCAGTCTTGGCCACAAAAACAGCTACCATCTACTTGGCCACGCTGTGCTCACATTGAAACTTCTGTGGTGGCACACCACCAACTGGGGTCCACTGGGCCGACTGTTGTTTGGTCCTGGGGTCAAAACTGTAGATCCAGGATTCATTGCCACTGATGATCTCCCTGACAAACTTCAAGCAACCGCCATCAAAACTGGCCAGCAAGTTGCGGCACCAATTTACCTAAGCCTACACTGCTTGTGTCAGCTGATCTAAAACTTGCTCAGGCCAAGCTTTTCATGGAGTATCAACCGGATGGATACTGATGAAATGCCTATCTCCTTCTCTAACTGGGCCACATTTAGCCTGGCATCCACCTCAACTATGGCCCGTATGGCAGTAACATTGTGATAGTATACACAGGTCAGCCACAGTACTCCTCGTATTCCAGGGACTGTCTTCTGTGCCTAAATTCTGCAAACCACTCAAACACAGTGGTTCGGGGTAGTGCTTTCTCCCCAAAAGCAGCTTGCAGTCGGTCAAAACTCTCCTGCTGTCGCATATCACTCTTTTAATCATAGAAGCTCATGGCTCTCCATTGGCTTCTGTTGAGCTCCATAGCAAGCTTGTGAAGGAAGTGAACATGCTGACTTCTGTGTACAGTGCTACTATTATATATGGTTCTGTATCCTGACATTTCACAAGAACTTTAGTCAGAGATTACAAATCACAACCAGACAGTCAGATTGTGTCTACTCTACCTATGCACTGCACATCCGGAAACTTGTTGCACACCACTCATATAGGCCTTAGAGTAGCATGACTTTTCCTTTTATATCTTAATGTTCTCTATGATACAAATGGATTATAGAAACTACTGGGTGCGCAAATCAGCAGCTAAAAATCAGTGTTCCTCTCCTATGAGGTTCCCTTTACCCTCACCACAAGTGCAAATAAAAATAGAATATGGAGAGTTTCACTTAACTAGCGCTATATGTGAATTCTTCTTTGTTCCATCATTCCATCGTATTATCCAGAACAGGTTGACATATAGAATGGAGAAGATATGTATAGTGTAATACCGTTTTAATTACAATAACACATATAATTATCATACATAAAACATTGATAGAATAAAATGAGATTTGCAATGAATATGGGATCAATTATTCAACAAAATCCCCTGGAGAGGCAAGTGAGGTAATAGGTAATTACCAGATTTTTAGGGAACTGTGGTTTAGACAGTCCCTATCAGCGCGTGTGTCCCGTAATGGGTGTTCCGGATCAGCCCATCCACCACACAGATTGTCACTGCTGGATTTCAGATAAATACACTCTCCTCACAAGCGTCTTCAGTGGGAAACCGACGCGTTTCAACTCTTAGCTAGAGTCTTTTTCAAGGTTCAGATGAATAATGATCCTGTTTAACAGTTCCCTATTTAAATATCCCTCCGCCAATCAGACACCGTGATTCACAACAGGAGCAGATTAAATAATCAGTCCTCCCTGATGACGCTGTACCGGACCTTAGCATCTACTTCCGTATATCATGGTTGTCCTGACAACATGAACTATATTTGACCTCCTCCACAGCTTCCGTCAAACTGCATGGTGTCTTTGTTCCGGCTTCCTTGTTGTCCTGGCAACCTGTCCGTTCTCTGTCCTAGCGTAACGTCATTTCCGGTATCTCCTATCTGGAAAGCACGATCTTATTTCCCAGTGCTCGTTTTGTAAATCCTTGTCCATCCTGATGTTAGTGTTCATAGAATTTACATCACTAACCATGGATTTTATCAATTTAAATACATATGTAAATGAAGCGTAACGTCACTTCCGGTGACGTGTGGACAGGGATTGATGTTTCTAAAATAATCAAATCATACATAGGATTATTTTCTTAATAAGACTACACAGATATATATGTGGAAAATAGAGGCAAATAAAATAAATATTAGCAGCTTATGAATAAAAATCATAACATTATAGACATATGTGAATTTAATACCTTTACTTTTTTAAAAATAGTAAAATCCTATAAAAACCATTTGATTTCAAAATCAGAGTTTAGGCCACCGGGTTTAAGTGTTCCTAGATCAAAAATGGCCTTCATCTCGGCTTTTGCTAATTGGTTGGCTTTATCATTTCGCCTCCAGTGACCTTTTATGTGTCGGATGCCACAAAACATTTTGATTGCCCCTGATTGGTGGAGGGATATTTAAATAGGGAACTGTTAAACAGGATCATTATTCATCTGAACCTTGAAAAAGACTCTAGCTAAGAGTTGAAACGCGTCGGTTTCCCACTGAAGACGCTTGTGAGGAGAATGTATTTATCCGAAATCCAGCAGTGACAATCTGTGTGGTGGATGGGCTGATCCGGAACACCCATTACGGGACACACGCGCTGATAGGGACTGTCTAAACCACAGTTCCCTAAAAATCTGGTAATTACCTATTACCTCACTTGCCTCTCCAGGGGATTTTGTTGAATAATTGATCCCATATTCATTGCAAATCTCATTTTATTCTATCAATGTTTTATGTATGTTATGTATATGTGTTATTGTAATTAAAACGATATTACACTATACATATCTTCTCCATTCTATATGTCAACCTGTTCTGGATAATACGATGGAATGATGGAACAAAGAAGAATTCACATATAGCGCTAGTTAAGTGAAACTCTCCATATTCTATTTTTAATGTTCTCTATATTTAGAATTTCGCGCTGTCAGTGGCCTTGTGTTACTAATGTAGTTACTCTGTTAAGAGTGCATGATATAATGTATGGGGATTAAATGTGAGCATGTAGCATGTACAGCAGGAACCTATAAGCAGCATGGAAGCTTTGTGATTACATTCGGTTATGACAAATAATTGGCTCTATAGTCATTTCTGATCTTTAATATCCATCCAGCATAGATATTTTTGAACACATCTTAATTTTTTTATCTACAAACTGAGCATTGGTCATAATAATTGGTGGAAAATGTATGAAATTCAACACAGAGCGAAGGCATCTGTAAAAGGCCCCTGGATTTCTTGGTGAAAGAGGTACCACTTATCTGCGTAATAAAAGGGGTAATAATCATTTATTTATAGCTGCCAAACTTGCAATAATTGCACTGGCCCAAAAAAGAGGGAGAATACTGACAGGCATATGACAGGCGATGGAGTCAAAAGGTGCTGCATCTGAGTCTGATGCAATTGTGTCTGCACCTTATTCTAATGCAGCGCACAATTTTCTGTAAACTAAGACGCTCACTTGCAGCATCCTGAGTCTGTGCATATCTGTCTTGGAGCATTTATTGACACTTGCACAAGCCCTATAGCAAGTCAGCCTCTGAATCAGGCCCAAAGAAAGACAGAGTGCAACAGAACCAAGAAAGAAGAGCGTGAAGCTGTAGAACTACAGGCACCAACCAGGTGGACCTGTGTGTGCTTTAAGACTGTGCTGGTGGAGAAGGATGGAGTGCAATGTAACCATGTGCCCAACTCAGACCTGATTACTGTTGTGCAAAATCGCACAGAGGCCGATTATCGAATGACTGCGCATGCAAATGCACTACAATGCGCAGGTGCGACACTAAACAGCGACAGGATGGTGCGAAAATTTTGATTGCTAGGCGTTCGTAAGGTGATTGACAGGAAGCGGACGTTTGTGGGTGGTAAATGGCCATTTTTTGAAGTGTCAGGAAAAATACAGGCATCGCCAAGTGTTTTCAGGGCGGGTGTGTGACGTCAGCTCTGGACCCGATCAGCCTGTTTGTATCGCACTGTAGGAGTAAGTCCTGGGCTACGCACAGACTGGAAAAATCATTAGATGGTCACTGAGTTGCAAACGGATTTGCAGATGTCCGCTGGCGAAGTTTTCGCATGGTGTATACTTGCATTCGCACACTTGAACGGGGTGGGTTTTCACTCTCTATGGGTGGCGTCTATCTGATTGCAGACCTCTGCAAAAACGCACAGCAGCGATCAGGTCTGAATTAGGCTCCATATCTGTAAGATTGTCAAATAGCATCTGGCATGTCCAGTATTTGAGCTGTAAGGACAGAAGAAGATTTTTGTAACCATTTTTGTGTCCCTTAAAGTAATGAGCATGTGTACGTCCAAGTCCATGCAATCCTTACAAATTTTCATATTACATCTTCGCACTTTTGTTAACAGATCTGTTTCTATTTTTCAATGGTATTTCATTGCTAAATTATATAAGTATTACTCAGATAAATAACTAGAAGATATTAATATATACGAGTGAACTAAAAAAAGTGAAAGAAAATAATTTAGCATTGAATAAAATGAATAATCACTCTGCAACGACAGGTATACACTGCAAGTTAACAATATAGGGAAATGGCACTGATGATCCCATTTGAATGTATGTATCTCTGTTTTTTCCAAGTATATAACAGCTACATAATGGGGGTAAGGTACAATTAGGAAGATTGCTAGGTTTTTCAGGGAGTATGGGAGATTGCTGCTATTTCAGACTCCGTGATATTGAAGGAGAGTTGCCAAGTATGGGACCAGGGTGTCACCGGCTTGAGGGTTGAAAACAAAATGCCAGCTCCTCCTCAGTGCAGGCAGATGAGTCTCTGTGGGCAGCCCAGTATCTCCAGGAATGCTCAGCAAGCTCCCAGAGTGCTGAAAACAAGGTCTAGCTATGAAGCCACTTCACTTTATGATAGGGATGGCCATTGATCATCGATGATTTGAAATCATCAATGGTCCATGACCGATTATAAATACTTTTACCATCGATGGTGGAGAACCAGATGGTTTCCCGCCATCGATGGTTCAGTGCTACCGAATTTTTTTATTTTTCTTCAAAGTGTTAGGGCACGGAACTCAGCTCCGCCCCCGGGCTCTGAGTGGCCCACAGTTCATTTTACAATAATGCAGGGACAACCATCGACGGTTTTCTTACAGATGGTTTTACACTATCGAGGTTATCCATCAATGGTAACCATCGATGGATAACCCACCGATGGCCATCCCTACTTTATGAGACCACCCTCCTTTTTGGTCACATGCATACTGGGTTTCATTGACCCCAGTGACTCCCCTAGCATGGACCACTGTCTCAGGTATTGCCCACACCACCGTACTGCGTTTATTTATTTATTTATTTGTCTATTTTTTTATTAGTGGAACTGAAAGACCAAGGGGGTTATTCAGGTTTGTTAGCACACCAAAAAAAACACACTAATGGGCAGAACCATATTGCGCTGCAGTCGGGGCATAATAAAAGGTCTGTATAATAGACCCTGATAAATAGGTTTAAGTTTGTTGATAAATTGGCCATTCAGTTGCTCAGAACTCCTACCTGACATTGGGGGTTATTCAGAGTTGTTTGCAAACTAAATAAAAGTTTACAACTGAGAAAAACCATGTTGTATTGCAGGTGGGGCAGAAGTAACATGTGCAGAGAGAGTTAGATTTGGTGAGTTATTTGTTTTTGAGCAGGACAAACCTGCAGGATGTGATCGCACTTTGATAGCGCACAGCAGCCGTGGCGCATGCACAGTTTTCGGAAATTTGCTAATTTGCGATTTTCAGTAAATCGCGTAGCGTCCTGAATGAGGGCCTATATCCAGACAATCATATAGAGGAATGGCCAAGTATGAAATACGTGCAATACCGGATACTCTGCGGGAAGATCATGGTTTGGGTGTCCCAGCTGGGATAAACAAACAGGTGTGCCAGGAATACCAGGTATTTTGGGCAATGTACTTTACTTAAGAGAGCAAGCATGGAAATTGGGTAATATTGTAATAATAACATGGCTAGCACAGGCGGTGGTCTTTTCTTTGCCTCCACTTGGCCTGTTACACGCCAAGACTGTGCTGCATTCAGTCAGTATAGGGAAGTTGTACAGAGCCAGCTTGATGTTATTCACATTTTATACAGAGGGTGGAGGGGACAGTGGTATCACCAACAAGGCAACTCTGATGAGTCAACAAAATAGACCTCTGATGTAATATAACTGGGAGTGTAATGTGGTACGTATACGGGTGGTACAGTCAGTAACATGACTGGAAGTGTTGTATGATACTTACTTTAATATGTCTTTCAGTGTGATATGGTATTTATTATATGGTTAGTTGTGTAATCCGGTACTAAAATATGGCTGTCAGTTTGCAGTGTGTTTTAGTACTGTAATATGGCTTTCAGTGTGGTGTGGTACTGTAATAAAGCAGGAAGTGTTGTATGGTACTGTAATACAGCGGGAAGGCCATAATGTATTAAGCCTTGACAAGAGATAAAAAGTTGAGAAGCATAAAAAGGGATAAAGTACCAGCCATCCAGCTCCTGTCGCTTTTCAAACACAGCCTGTGACATGGCAGTTAGGAGCTGGGTGGCTGGTCATTTATCACTTCTTTTTTTTTTTAATCAATGGTTTTTATTTATTTTTTAATCACAAACATACAAAGCCAGATATGACAGCACATGTGAAGTCCAACATGAGTAGGAGTTGACTGAATTAGATGTCAAGCAGAAATATAACGATGCATTAACAGTGCAACAGTGTATACAATGTCCTAATCATGTACTGCGGAATCCGGCAATGGACAAATATAAAACTAATATCCAACAGATAGAGAAAGAAGTAAAATAGAACAAGAAGAGAGACAACACATTGAGACACATAGGGGATAACAAAGACACGGGTCAAGTTCCACTAATGGGAACGTTCCCAACACATCTGATTGACTATCGATCTACAGTAGAAATGATATATCCTATATATAGCAATAATACTCAGGCAGCCTCAGATTGTGGAGAGTGTAACTGCGACAATTCTATAGGGTTAGTAGTAACCATAGGCAGCCCTGTCCGCTCCCGAAATTTTTTCCACTTCAACCAAGAGTTCAGTACCGAGGGTGGTGAGGTAGTATAGTCACCTCAAGACGTTTCAAATAGAAAATGTTTATGTGTGCTGATAACAATGGCATGGAGAGTGGGTACATTTGGTGTTTTCCAAAGCTGTCCAATTGCAGCCTTAGTAGATATGAGGATATGGCCAGCAATATATCTATCACAGCGCAATAGGTCAGGTGAAGTATAATGGAATAGGGCGAACATAGGAGTCATAGGGACCTCAACCCCCAACACCTCCCGGAGAAGAGAGAACACTTCGGTCCACAGCGACCTCAGAACAGGGCATTCCCAGAAAACGTGTAGAATGTTACCCACGTGACCACAATTCCTCCAGCACAACCGGGAGACCGAGGGCCAAATGGTATGGAGTCGCTGTGGAGTAAAGTACGCCCTTTGGCACAATTTAAAGTACATCTCAGAATGCTGAAGGCATCTCGAGATCCCAAAGCACCTCGAGGAGATGGAATCCCACTCTTCCTCCCGCAGGTCTATGGAGAGATCCCTCTCCCACTTCAGCTGCGAGGGAATCTTACCCCTTTTAGAGAGGAGAATTATATATTGGTACCATTTAGATATCCCACCGCCATGATCCAGGGAGGACAGTCTGAGACGAAGGGAGGCCGGAAGGGGGACGGGAGCCACCCCATCCCTCCCACATGACTGCAGCCAATGTCGGATCTGCAAGTATTTGAAGAAGTCGTGCCTCGGGATACCCGAGTTACTTATTAACCTAGAGAAGGGCACCAACCCTCCCTCTGAGCATAGGTCCCCTAAGTGCACAACCCCAGCCTCGATCCAAGTGTCCAATCCCAGGTTGGGTATGAGACTGGCAATAGTCCTAGTTTGTAAATCAGCCGAGGGCAACACGATTTTCGGATCAGACGCAGCTACCGTATGCCAGAGCTTCAGGGTACATCTAACCGACTCCCCCGGACCCAGCCGCTTAGGGACACAGTGGGTGGGCAGTAGAAACATATCTCTCAAGTCGATCGAACCTAAGAAGGACCGTTCTTTAAGGACCCATGGCTTGGGGCTGTGCACGTCGAACCAATCTCGAGCCTGACTGAGAAGGCAGGCGGAGTGGTACGCCTCCAAATTAGGGTATGCCACCCCCCCGACCGCTTTAGGCAACATCAGGACCCGTCTAGCTATGCGGGGCCTAGACCCCTTCCATATATACTGAGAGATGATCATGTTAGCTTTCACCAGGAGAGGTCTGGGGAAGCTACGAGGTATAGCCCGGAACAAATACAGAAGTTTAGGGAGTAGTATCATTTTGGTCGCGGAGATTCGTCCTAGCCAAGATATTTCATGAAGGGACCATTCTTTTATTAATTTTTCAAAGGCGCTAAAGAGGGGTACATAGTTACAGTCATACAGGTCTCTGTCTAGGGAGAGGTGAATTCCTAAGTACTTAATGGATCTGACCTGCCAGGCATATCGGTATAGGTCTTTAAGTCGGGTCACAGTACGCGGCTGTATGTGAAGCGGTAGGGCTTCGGTTTTGGTTGTGTTCAACTTGTAGTATGAAATTCTGGAATATCGGTCCAGGATGGCATGGAGCGCAGTTAATGAGGCATCTGGGCGAGTTAAGCAGAGCAAGATGTCATCAGCAAATAAACTGATCTTGTGGGTCAAACCACCTATTTCTGGGCCTGTAATTGTTGGTTCAGTCCTAATTGTCTCAGCCAGCGGCTCAATAGCTAGAGCGAATATAAGGGGTGACAGGGGGCAGCCCTGTCTGGTTCCATTAGTGATATTAAAAACCCCTGACAAACAACCGTTAACAAACACCCTTGCAGAGGGGGCAGAGTACAGAGCAAAAACGGAATCCAAGAACCTCCCAACGAACCCAAATTTATCTAGAACAGCTCTCAGATATCCCCAGTGGAGTCTATCAAACGCCTTTTCGGCATCTAAAGAAAGTATAAGGAGGGGTGTTTTATGCGCATCACAGTGTTCAAGTATGTTAAACACCCTCCGGGTGTTGTCCGGGGCCTGCCTGCCCGGGACAAAGCCCACCTGGTCAGCAGCTATGAGGGAAGGAAGCAGAGGGGAAAGACGATTAGCGATTAACTTTGCAAAGAGCTTAACGTCTGTGTTCAACAAGGCTATAGGACGGTAATTTTGTACTGCTGTGGGGGGCTTGCCAGGTTTTGGAATGGCAACTATCTGCGCCGCAAGCATTTCTTTGGGAAACTTTCCCACGCCCGATGCCTCGTTGAAAACAGACAGCAGTAGGGGGGCCAATTCATTCTTATATGATTTATAGAAATTGGAAGGGAAGCCATCAGGGCCAGGGGCCTTGTCTTTCGGGAGACCAGAGATAGCTGCATCTAGTTCTTCTAATGTCCAAGGGGAGCTAAGGGACAGGCCGGCCGCGGAGTCCAACGTCGGGAGGGAAATCTCTTTCAGGAACGACTGAATATCAACCTCTCTGGGTTGGGGGGTGGTCGGGTCAGACCTTAAATCATAGAGGTGGGAGTAGTACTCTGCAAAGGTGTTTGCTATATCATAGGGGTCAGATACCCTAGATCCCGTAGCGGAACAGACATAGTGTATCCTGGCCCTAGCTCGTTTGCTCTGCAGCTTCCGAGCCAAAAGACGTCCCGCTTTATTGCCTAGTACATAGAACCTCTGGTTTAGTCTAGCAATATTGTGCTGCACATCCCTAAGTGAGAAAACGTTTACTCTTTCCCGGGCGGCTAATAAAAGCTTGTGGGTAGATTTATTGAGCGGGTTCGCTTTATGCAACGATTCCAGTCTGGCAGCCTCCTTATCAGCAAACAGGCGTTCCGCCTGTTGAGTGCGTTTAAGTCTGGCAGCAGTCTGGATGGCTGAGCCTCGAATCACCGCTTTAAAAGAGCACCAGTTATTGAAGATCGAGGTATCTTCCGATTTGTTAGTATCAAGATATAATTGTATAGATTGTCGAATAGTGCTAAGGGCATCAGGGTGATTGAGCAAAAACCTCCCCAGTCTCCAGGGCCCTGGGGGGATCCCACCTGCCTCCAACTCCCATATTACAATTACCGGGGAATGATCAGACCAGGTCATAGGCAATATTTTAATTTCTCGGATGGCCGTCAGGGTCTCCTTGTTCGTCAGGGCAAGGTCTATCCTGGAGTATGTGCAGTGTACATGCGAGTAGAAAGAATAATCCCGCTCTGTGGGGTGTTTAGTTCTCCAAGCATCGTATAGATCGAATTCCCCCAGTAACTGGCGGAGGCTAGGCCTCCCGTCCCGAGCATTCCGACCTCCCAACAGAGTGCTTCTAGTAGTACTAGATCTATCTAGCAGAGGGTCAACCACTAGATTAAAATCCCCCAAGATCATAACCGACCCCTTAGTGTGCTTTTGTATCAGGGAACAGAGTTTCCTACAGAAAGTGAGCTGACCAGAATTAGGGGCATAGCATGAGACTAGAGTGACCATAGTGTTTTCTAGTAACCCTATTAATATGAGATATCAACCCTCAGGATCTACTATCTGGGACTCTAATGTGAAAGTGCAGTTCAGGGAAAAGAGTATCGCTACTCCAGCCTTTTTTGTAGGGCCATTGGCCATATAGCAAGTAAGAAAACGGTTATCATGAAATTTAGGGGGATCCGATTTTTTGAAGTGGGTTTCTTGAACCGCAACAACATTCGCCTTCATTTTATAGAAGGAGGACAGCGCTAGTTTACGTTTCTGTGGGGAATTTAATCCCTTAACATTGAGTGAAACTAACCTGACCATAACTGATTAGTACAGGAACAAATCAATCGCTGAATCCAACATCTAGGAACATAACCCTGAGGAAGACAAGACACATAGGGGAAACAAACAGGGGTAGACAAAAGAGATTTATGAAAAAGAGAAAGGAAACGGACCCCATAAAGATATGGGGCCATAGTAAGGCGCCAAAACATCCAGCGCCTCACCCTATGAAATAGAGAGGTTGGTGGCCAACCTCCCCGCAACCTAACAGTCGAGGATTGTATATCTCGGCGTATGTACACCCGCACGGCCTACAACTCACATAGCCTAAGGGTTCAGGGCCGCAGAGACACACAATGCTGGTCATATATATGAGAGCTATTACGATTAGATTACCAAACAGAGAATTAGTAGGAAAAAGACAAAAAATTAACTCTGTACTTCTCATACAAAAGTGCATACTAGAATGCAATAGCTAACAAGCAGAGTAAAACAATCCCTGTGGCAGTAGCCGACTTAAACCTCAAATGTAACAGTCTCTGCAGTTAACCTCCAGGCCCGGAACGGCAATCCAGGTAAAGGCACTTATGGCAAGTGAATGTGATCAGTATACCATTACTTCTCAACCGTCGACCAGTCCTGCTGGAGTCGATGGTCAGGAGAACTGGGCCCGGGGTCTCCCCCCAAATTCCATTTACGTAGAAGCTTCAGACCCTCATCAGCTGATGAGATGGCTATAGTAGAACCGTCTCTGGAGATCAACAGACGAGTGGGGAAGCCCCATCTATAAAGGATGCCAGCCTTCCGAAGAACAATAGTAACCGGGTGGAAGGAACGTCTTTTATTGAGAGTGTACTGCGACAAGTCTCCATATAGTTGAAGATTTCCCAAGGCTTCTGCCGTATCAGAGGATGGTCTAGCCGCCTTAAGCAAAGAATCTTTAATATGAAAGAAGTGAACCCGCATCAGAACATCTCTAGACGATCCCTCTGGGGCACCTCGGGCCTTAGGGATTCGATGAATTCGATCCAATAAAAGATCTGAGGAGCTGGCGGTAGGCAACAGTTTTTTGAAGATCTCCATAGTATAATCGTGGAGACTGCTATTAGAGATCGAGTCGGGGACCCCTCTGAGTTTCAGATTGTTCCTGCGCGAGCGATCTTCCAAATCCGCCACTTAATCGCGCAAGAAATTCACTTTACCCTCCAGGGTATCATGGGAGTCTATCAGCGAATTATGTGAGCCGACTACCTCGCTCATCTTAGTTTCCAACTGGTCTGTCCTCTCACCCAGGTCATCAATGGAACTCTGGCAGGATTTCAACATGGCTCTGAACTCAGATGTCACGTCGTCCTTAAACTGATGTAGCAAAAATAAGAATTTACTTACCGATAATTCTATTTCTCGTAGTCCGTAGTGGATGCTGGGGACTCCGTAAGGACCATGGGGATTAGCGGCTCCGCAGGAGACTGGGCACAAAAGTAAAGCTTTAGAACTACCTGGTGTGCACTGGCTCCTCCCCCTATGACCCTCCTCCAAGCCTCAGTTAGGATACTGTGCCCGGACGAGCGTACACAATAAGGAAGGATTTTGAATCCCGGGTAAGACACATACCAGCCACACCAATCACACCATATAACTTGTGATCTAAACCCAGTTAACAGCATGATAACAAGGAGCCTCTAACAATAACAATAACTATGTACCAGTATTGCAGACAATCCGCACTTGGGATGAGCGCCCAGCATCCACTACGGACTACGAGAAATAGAATTATCGGTAAGTAAATTCTTATTTTCTCTAACGTCCTAAGTGGATGCTGGGGACTCCGTAAGGACCATGGGGATTATACCAAAGCTCCCAAACGGGCGGGAGAGTGCGGATGACTCTGCAGCACCAAATGAGAGAACTCCAGGTCCTCCTCAGCCAGGGTATCAAATTTGTAGAATTTTACAAACGTATTTGCTCCTAACCAAGTAGCTGCTCGGCAAAGTTGTAAAGCCGAGACCCCTCGGGCAGCCGCCCAAGATGAGCCCACCTTCCTTGTGGAATGGGCTTTTACAGATTTTGACTGTGGCAGGCCTGCCACAGAATGTGCAAGCTGAATTGTACTACAAATCCAACGAGCAATAGTCTGCTTAGAAGCAGGAGCACCCAGCTTGTTGGGTGCATACAGAATAAACAACGAGTCAGATTTTCTGACTCCAGCCGTCCTGGAAACCTATATTTCCAGGGCTCTGACAACGTCTAGCAACTTGGAGTCCTCCAAGTCCCTAGTAGCCGCAGGCACCACAATAGGTTGATTCAGGTGAAACGCTGAAAACCACCTTAGGGAGAAACTGAGGACAAGTCCTCAATTCCGCCCTGTCCGAATGGAAAATCAGATGAGGGCTTTTACAGGATAAAGCCGCCAATTCTGACACGCACCTAGCCCAGGCCAGGGCCAACAGCATGACCACTTTCCATGTGAGAAATTTTAACTCCACATATTTAAGTGGTTCAAACCAATGTGACTTTTGGAACCCAAAAACTACATTTAGATCCCAAGGAGCCACTGGAGGCACAAAAGGAGGCTGTATATACAGTACCCCTTTCACAAACGTCTGAACTTCAGGGACTGAAGCTAGTTCTTTTTGGAAGAAAATTGACAGGGCCGAAATTTGAACCTTAATGGACCCCCATTTCAGGCCCATAGACACTCCTGTTTGCAGGAAATGTAGGAATCGACCTAGTTGAAAATTCCTCCGTCGGGGCCTTACTGGCCTCGCACCATGCAACATATTTTCGCCAAATGCGGTGATAATGTTTTGCGGTTATATCTTTCCTGGCTTTGATCAGGATAGGAATGACTTCATTCGGAATGCCTTTCTCCTTCAGGATCCGGCGTTCAACCACCATGCCGTCAAACGCAGCCGCGGTAAGTCTTGGAACAGACAGGGTCCTTGCTGGAGCAGGTCCCTTCTTAGAGGTAGAGGCCACGGATCCTCCGTGAGCATCTCTTGAAGTTCCGGTTACCAAGTCCTTCTTGGCCAATCCGGAGCCACGAATATAGTGCTTACTCCTCTCCATCTTATAATTCTCAGTACCTTGGGTATGAGAGGCAGAGGAGGGAACACATACACTGACTGGTACACCCACTGTGTTACCAGAGCGTCTACAGCTATTGCCTGAGGGTCCCTTGACCTGGCGCAATACTTGTCGAGTTTTATAAACATGTGGAAGACTTCTGGGTGAAGTCCCCACTCTCCCGGGTGGAGGTCGTGTCTGCTGAGGAAGTCTGCTTCCCAGTTGTCCACTCCCGGAATTAATACTGCTGACAGTGCTATCACATGATTTTCCGCCCAGCGAAGAATCCTTGCAGCTTCTGCCATTGCCCTCCTGCTTCTTGTGTCACCCTGTCTGTTTACGTGGGTGACTGCCGTGATGTTGTCCGAATGGATCAACTCCGGGTGACCTTGAAGCAGAGGTCTTGCTGAGCTTAGAGCATTGTAAATGGCCCTTAGCTTCAGGATATTTATGTGAAGTGATGTCTCCAGGCTTGACCATAAGCTCTGGAAATTCCTTCCCTGTGTGACTGCTCCCCAGCCTCGCAGGCTGGCATCCGTGGTCACCAGGACCCAGTCCTGAATGTGCGGCCCTCTAGAAGATGAGCACTCTGCAACCACCACAGGAGAGACACCCTTGTGCTTGGTGACAGGGTTATCCGCTGATGCATCTGAAGATGCGACCCGGACCATTTGTCTAGCAGGTCCCACTGGAAAGTTCTTGCGTGGAATCTGCCGAATGGCATTGCTTCATAGGAAGCCACCATTTTTCCCAGAACCATTTCATTGATGTACTGAGACTTGGCTCGGTTATAGGAGGTTCCCGACTAGCTCGGATAACTCCCTGACTTTCTCCTCCGGGAGAAACACCTTTTTCTGGACTGTGTCCAGGATCATCCCTAAGAACAGAAGACGAGTCGTCGGAATCAGCTGCGATTTTGGAATATTGAGAATCCAATCGTGCTGCCGCAACACTACCTGAGATAGTGCTACACCGACCTCCAACTGTTCCCTGGATCTTACCCTTATCAGGGAATCGTCCAAGTTAGGGATAACTAAAATTCCCTTCCTTCGAAGGAGTATCATAATTTCGGCCATTACCTTGGTAAAGACCCGGGGTGCCGTGGACCATCCATACGGCAGCGTCTGAAACTGATAGTGACAGTTCTGTACCATAAACCTGAGGTACCCTTGGTGAGAAGGGTAAATTGGGACATGAAGGTAAGCATCCTTGATGTCCCGAGAAATCATGTAGTCCCCTTCTTCCAGGTTCGCAATCACTGCTCTGAGTGACTCAATCTTGAATTTGAACCTCCGTATGTAAGTGTTCAAGATTTTAGATTTAGAATCGGTCTCACCGAACCGTCCGGCTTCGGTACCACAACAGTGTGGAATAATACCCCGTTCCCTGTTGCAGGAGGGGTACCTTGATTATCACCTGCTGGGAATACAGCTTGTGAATGGCTTCCAAAACTGCCTCCCTGTCAGAAGGAGACATCGTTAAAGCCGACTTTAGGAAACGGCGAGAGGGAGACGTCTCGAATTCCAATTTGTACCCCTGAGATATCACCTGAAGGATCCAGGGGTCTACTTGCGAGTGAGCCCACTGCGCGCTGAAATTCATTGAGACGGGCCCCAACCGTGCCTGATTCTGCTTGTAAAGCCCCAGCGTCATACTGAGGGCTTGGCAGAGGCGGGAGAGGGTTTCTGTTCCTGGGAACTGGCTGATTTCTGCAGCCTTTTTCCTCTCCCTCTGTCACGGGGCAGAAATGAGGAACCTTTTGCCCGCTTGCCCATGAAAAGACTGCGCCTGATAATACGGCGTCTTCTTATGTTGAGAGGCGACCTGGGGTACAAACGTGGATTTCCCAGCTGTTGCCGTGGCCACCAGGTCTGAAAGACCGACCCCAAATAACTCCTCCCCTTAATAAGGCAATACTTCCAAATGCCGTTTGGAATCCGCATCACCTGACCACTGTCGTGTCCATAACCCTCTACTGGCAGAAATGGACAACGCACTTAGACTTGATGCCAGTCGGCAAATATTCCGCTGTGCATCACGCATATATAGAAATGCATCTTTTAAATGCTCTATAGGCAATAATATACTGTCCCTATCTAGGGTATCAATATTTTTAGTCAGGGAATCCGACCACGCCAACCCCAGCACTGCACATCCAGGCTGAGGCGATTGCTGGTCGCAGTATAACACCAGTATGTGTGTAAATACATTTTAGGATACCCTCCTGCTTTCTATCAGCAGGATCCTTAAGGGCGGCCATCTCAGGAGAGGGTAGAGCCCTTGTTCTTACAAGTGTGTGAGCGCTTTATCCACCCTAGGGGGTGTTTCCCAACGCACCCTAACCTCTGGCGGGAAAGGATATAATGCCAATAACATTTTAGAAATTATCAGTTGTTATCGGGGGAAACCCACGCATCATCACACACCTCATTTAATTTCTCAGATTCAGGAAAACTACAGGTAGTTTTTCCTCACCGAACATAATACCCCTTTTTGGTGGTACTCGTATTATCAGAAATGTGTAAAACATTTTTCATTGCCTCAATCATGTAACGTGTGGCCCTACTGGAAGTCACATTTGTCTCTTCACCGTCGACACTGGAGTCAGTATCCGTGTCGGCGTCTATATCTGCCATCTGAGGTAACGGGCGCTTTAGAGCCCCTGACGGCCTATGAGACGTCTGGACAGGCACAAGCTGAGTAGCCGGCTGTCTCATGTCAACCACTGTCTTTTATACAGAGCTGACACTGTTACGTAATGCCTTCCAACAGTTCATCCACTCAGGTGTCGACCCCCTAGGGGGTGACATCACTATTACAGGCAATCTGCTCCGTCTCCACATCATTTTTCTCCTCATACATGTCGACACAAACGTACCGACACACAGCACACACACAGGGAATGCTCTGATAGAGGACAGGACCCCACTAGCCCTTTGGGGAGACAGAGGGAGAGTTTGCCAGCACACACCAGAGCGCTATATATATATATACAGGGATAACCTTATATAAGTGTTTTTCCCCTTATAGCTGCTGTAATTTTTAATACTGCGCGTAATTAGTGCCCCCCTCTCTTTTTTAACCCTTTCTGTAGTGTAGTGACTGCAGGGGAGAGCCAGGGAGCTTCCCTCCAACGGAGCTGTGAGGGAAAATGGCGCCAGTGTGCTGAGGAGATAGGCTCCGCCCCCTTCTCGGCGGCCTTATCTCCCGTTTTTCTGTGTATTCTGGCAGGGGTTAAATTCATCCATATAGCCCAGGAGCTATATGTGATGCATTTTTTGCCATCCAAGGTGTTTTTATTGCGTCTCAGGGCGCCCCCCCCCCCAGCGCCCTGCACCCTCAGTGACCGGAGTGTGAAGTGTGCTGAGAGCAATGGCGCACAGCTGCAGTGCTGTGCGCTACCTTGTTGAAGACAGGACGTCTTCTGCCGCCGATTTTCCGGACCTCTTCTGTCTTCTGGCTCTGTAAGGGGGCCGGCGGCGCGGCTCTGGGACCTATCCATGGCTGGGCCTGTGATCGGTCCCTCTGGAGCTAATGTCCAGTAGCCTAAGAAGCCCAATCCACTCTGCACGCAGGTGAGTTCGCTTCTTCTCCCCTTAGTCCCTCGATGCAGTGAGCCTGTTGCCAGCAGGTCTCACTGAACATAAAAAACCTAAAACTAAACTTTTCACTAAGCAGCTCAGGAGAGCCACCTAGTGTGCACCCTTCTCGTTCGGGCACAAAAATCTAACTGAGGCTTGGAGGAGGGTCATAGGGGGAGGAGCCAGTGCACACCAGGTAGTTCTAAAGCTTTACTTTTGTGCCCAGTCTCCTGCGGAGCCGCTAATCCCCATGGTCCTTACGGAGTCCCCAGCATCCACTTAGGACGTTAGAGAAAGCTTCATACTGCCGACTGTTAAGGCTTCACCGTCCTCGAGGTGCGTTGAAGAGGATGCGTCACTGGAAGGGGGCTCAGAGGACAAAAGAGAGGACCGCTTGGTCTGAGGAGAGGGGCCCACCACAGGGGTTCCAGCTTCTGGGGGTTTGTTACGGAAAAGAGAGGGTTTAAAAAAGGCGACTTGATTGACCTGTTTGGAGGCTTTATGCTTCTTTGGAGGCATGGCTTCTGTTTTCACAGAGAATTGACGAATGCGGTATAGGGGGGGTACAGCTTTCTTCAATCCAGCAGTATAACGACCCGGTGTAGGTATGTATTAGCTAAAATGGTTGCGGGGAGGTATTAGGAGGACATTATGAGCGAAAAAATCACATCTCAGCGCAGCACGGGCAGGGCAACTGCACTAGCTCAAGCAGCAATTTTCGCCCCTATCCGGGAGTTATCAGCCGTAAAGATCAGCTCCTTAGTCTCAGGTGTGCAGATATGTATTGTAATGCGGAGCTATCCCTAGGAGCACGGCTACGAATGGCCCAGTCAGCAGATTCACAGCAATGGACTACAGAGAGCCGTGGTTTCAGGGCTTCAGGGCCCCCACGCTGCCTCCGGGTTGGCACAGGGAGACTCAGGCAAGCAATCTGGGTTAGTAAATATAGTGCAGCTCCAGACACCAGCCCCAGGGTAAGGCTGCTAATGTGGTAGTATTGTCCCCCCCCCGGCATCTCACTTAGGGCCACCTGCTGCGGCCGTCCGCCGATGGTGAATGCGGGCTGCGGTGGAGGGGATCAGGCCAGGGAAGCCGCTCACCTAGTCAGACGTCGCCGGGCTTCACGTCCTGCGCGCTGCTCCGTGGGTCCCGAGACATAAGATGGCCGCCGCCCCGGGAGCTCCAGGCGTTCAGTGTTCGCGCTCCGTCCGTTGTCCCTTTCCCCCGCAGCGCAGCAGATCTCTGCAGCCCGGAGAGGGGGTCCAGTACCAGGGGATCCAAGCAGGGGCTCCTGGGTACGCTTCGGGAATCGGTGCGCCGCACGGCCCGCAGCGTGATGTTTAAAATTGAGGCCCCGGCTTCAGAGTGGTGGCTAGGCCGCAATCCGCGGGAGCCAGTATACCGGCTCCCCGATTCCGCAGCTCTAGACCACCGCAATGGGGGGTTCCCACCGTCACAGGGGCTGACTTTAGAGAGCACTTAAGGGGCAGGGAAGCGAATACAGGGGTTTAATTTCCACAAGTACAGAGGAGCTCCCTGTCCGTGCTTCCTCACAGTTCAGCCTCCAGGCCACGCCCCCCCATTTATCACTTCTTATGCATCTTAACTCTTGTTAAGGCTCAATACATTTGGGCCAAAGTGTGGTGTGGTGTAAGGCTGTTATTATAATATGGTTGTTAGTTTGGTGTGGTACAATAAAATGGCTGTCAGTGTGGTGTGCTACTGTAATACAGCTGTCAGTGTGTTGTGGCACTGTAATATGGCTGTCCTTGTGGTGTGGTACTGTAATATGGCCGGTAGTGTTATGTGGTACTGTAATAAAGCAGGAAGTGTGGTGTGGTGTAAGGCTGTTAATATAATATGGTTGTCAAATTGGTGTGGTACTATAAAATGGCTGTCAGTGTGGTTTGCTACTGTAATACAGCTGTCAGTGTGTTGTGGTACTGTAATATGGCTGTCCGTGGGGTGTGTTACTGTAATATGGCTGGCCATCAGTGTGGTGCAGGGAAGGACTGTGGCCTATTTCCGGCCCTGGCATTCGTGTGCACACGCCCCCCATATTGCTTAGCAATGGGGTACTACGGACAGTGGCTGCAGACATATCAGAGAGCCGGAAGCTGCGCTGCGCGCAATTTCCCGCCTCTCTGTGGACCGGACCAGCCCATCGGTCCTTCTGGCATTGACAGAAATGCCAGATGGGCAGTCTGGCCCTGGTGTGTTGTGGTACTGTAATGTAGTGGGAAGTTTAGTATGTTGTAAGGTTGTTACCATAATATAGCTGTCAGTATGTTGTGGTACTGTAATATGGCTGTCAGTTTGGTGTATTACTGTAATACAGCTGTCAGTGTGTTGTGGTACTGTAATATGGCTGTCCTTGAGGTGTGGCACTGTAATATGGCTGTCAGTGTAGTGTGGTACTGTAATATAGCAAGTAGTGGGGTGGTATTCATGTGACCGGCGGTCGGGAGACCGACAGTCACACGACCTCCTCCATCATCCCGACCGCTCACTATCCCGATGGTCGGCATGCCGACCAACAGGGACTATTCCCACTCGTGGGTGTCCACGACACCCATAGAGTGGGAATAGAACCCGTGGCGACTGCAGGTCGCCACCGAGCCCACAAGGGGCTTGCTGCACTCGCCCCTCCCCGCCGGGATCCCGGCGTTGGTAAGCTGACCGGCGGTCTCCTGACCGCTGGTCAGCCGTACTACACCCCAAGTAGTGTGGTGTGGTACTGTAATGTAACGGGAAGTGTAGTGTGGTGTAAGGCTGTTATTATAATATGGCTGTCAGATTGGTGTGGTACTATAAAATGGCTGTCAGTGTGGTGTGTTACTGTGATACAGCTGTCAATGTGTTGCCGTACTGTAATATGGCTGTCTGTGGGATGTGTTACTGTAATATGGCCGTCAGTGTGGTGCAGGGATGAACAGGGGCCTATTTCCGGCCCTGTCATCTGTGTGCATGCTTTGGCGCGCACGTGAAATGGGGTGCGCACGAGACACCCCCCCATATTGCTTAGCAACGGGGCACTACGGGTGGCAGCGGAGGCTGCAGACAAACCAGAGAGCTGGGAGCTGCGCGGCCTTCCTGCCTCTCTGTAGACCAGACCGGCCCACCAGCCCATCGGCCCTTCTGGCATTTGCCAGAAGTGCCAGATGGGCACTCCGGCCCTGGTGTGTTGTGGTACTGTAGTAATGTAGTAGGAAGTTTAGTATGGTGTAAGGCTGTAACTGTAATATAGCTGTCAGTATTTTGTGGTACTGTAATATGGCTATCAGTGTGGTGTGGTACTGTAATAAACTGGGAAGTGTAGTGTGGTGTAAGGCTATTACTGTAATATGGCTGTCAGTTTGGTATAGTACTATAAAATGTCTGGCAGTGTGGCATGCTAAGGTGATGTAACAAATGCCAGTACCAATGGTGATTAAATATGTGTGTGAGTGTGTGGGAAGGGGGCGCTGGAGGGGTCTCTCACACAGGGCACTAAAATGTCTAAAAACTGCTATATTGCAGCTGCAGCCGCTGGCCAGGACAATCAGCACGATGGGCAGTCATCGGCATGCAAAAGAAAGGATTACAGATTCATAAAAAGTGCATGTATAAAAGATATGTACAGCTTCAAGCGGTTACACACATACAGTAGAAACATAGAAATTGACGGTAGAAAAGAACCACTTGGCCCATCTAGTCTGCCCCCTTTTTTTATCCTTTAGGCAATCTCAACCCTTTTTGAACCTTAAATCTTTGTAAGGATATTCATATGCCTAGCCCAAGCATGTTTAAATTGCTCTACAGTTCTCTTGAACGCCCGATATATCGCGGGTCCGTCGGCCAGTGTGTACGGCCGATTCGTCGTTCACAGACGTATCGCGTGGTAGAGACTAAAGGTGTGTACCCACCTTTAGTCTCTACCACCTCTGATGGGAGGCTAGTCCACTTATCCACTACCCTTTCTGTGAAGTAATGTTTCCTTAAATTTCCCCTGAACTCCCCCCCCTCCAGTCTCAGTGTATGTCCTCGAGTTCTAATACTTCTCTTCCTTTGAAGAATGTTTCCCTCCTGAACTTTGTTAAGACCCTTGATAAATTTAGCACAGCTACGATCATTCACACTGACATGCGGGGAAAGACGCCCAGCACAGGGCTAGTCCGCACTGCATGTTAGTGCCGCCGATGGCGATGCCTTTGCACTTCAAGAGTAGCTCCCGACCAGCACAGCTTTAGCATGCTGGCCGGGAGCTACTCGTCGCTCCCCGGCCAGCAGCGGCTGCGTGTGACGTCACACAGCTGCCGCGGCCCGCCCCTCCAACGGTCTGGCCATGCCTGCATTGGCCTGACCACGCCCCCTAAACGCTGCCATCTAGCCCCCTCCCGCCCAGCGCCGCCTCTGCCTCAGAGGCGATCGCTAGGCAACGACGGCTGGCATGCGCCGGCGCACTGTGGCGCCGGCGTATGCGCAGATCCGAACCGAAACTGCAGCAAGCGATCGGGTCGGAATGACCCCCATGCTCTCCAGAGCTGGACACAGTATTCCAGATGGGGCCGTACCAATAACCTATAAAGTGGCATTATCACTTCTTTTTTACGAACCGAGTAAATCCAAACATGCACATCTCTACTAATAACCATTGCCTTAGTAAGCAGAAAGATTAACACTGAGCCTGAGCCAGAGGTGGAAGCCGTGACATTCACAACTGAGTTTTCACATACAACACAAGTGTCTGTTTAGAGATGCCACCACTGCAACTGAGAAGCCCACAGGCGGTATCTCTAATCTGGCGCTTGCATATAAAGACGCACCATTGGTCACACATCGATTGCTCAGAATGTCCATCACAACTAAGCCGCCTGAGCCATTACAACTACGTACAAAGGGGGTCATTCTGAGTTGATCACTCGCTGGCAATTTTCACAGCGCAGCGATCAGGTGAAAAAACTTAATTTATGCGCATGCGTATGGGTCGCAATGCGCACACGCGACGTACGGGTACAAAGCTCTTTGTGGTTGTGCTCAGGTTCTAGCGAAGTTTTCCTTCGCACTGACGGCTGCAAGAAGATTGACAGAAAGGGGGCGTTTCTGGGTGTCAACTGACCGTTTTCAGGGAGTGTTTGCAAAAACGCAGGTGTGTCTGAAAAAACGCAGGCGTGGCTGGGCGGATGTACGACGTCAAATCCGGACACAAATAGGCTGAAGTGATCACAAGCGCTGAGTAGGTTCAGAGCTACTCTGAAACTGCACAAATTGTTTTTGCAGAGCTCGGCTGCACATGCGTTCACACTTCTGCTAAGCTAAAATACACTCCCCAGTGGACGGCGGCATAGCGCTTGCATGGCTGCTAAAAACTGCTAGCGAGTGATCAACTTGGAATGACCCCCAAATACACAGTTGCTGGCACTCCCACAAAACACTTGTGACACACCCACAATTGACTAGCCACCCCCACCTTCCTCCCATAATCAATTTGCAACCAAATACTGTGTCAAAAGCATGCAAAGTACAAAGAAATTCACTAAACCATGCAAACACTGGCATTGCGTTCACTTGGGATGTAGTTATGTGATCGGCGGTCTTACAATACCACCCCCTACATCCCACCCCCTGAAAATCCCGACAGTCGACTAGCAGGGACTATTCTCACGACACCCATAGAGTGGGAATAGAACCTGTGGCGAGCGCAGTGTCGCCACTGAGCCCGCAAGGGGCTTGTTGTGCTCGCCCCCACCCCCGCCGGCCATCTCGATGCTGGGATCCCAGCATAGGTATGGTGACCGGCGGTCTCCTGACCGCCAGTCATGCATACCCAACCTGTTCACTTAGTGTCCACCTCTGAATCTTCAGCAAGAGAAGTTACATCTCCCATATGCTACTGTAAAAAGGGGTCGGAGCCTAATAGGTCTGTCTGTCTGGAGACTGGGAAACCTCAGAACAGAGAAGCCAGCATCCTGAGAGAGACTGAGCTGTGCGACAATCCCAGAGCAGAGCAGCGGTACATAGATGATGTGCGCATGGGCACAGCGTCTGTTACCCGGCAGAGAGGGACAGGAGGCATGGCCAGCAGCTCACTGAGCGCTGTCCATACCCCCATAGTGACAAAAATGGGGGCGGGGACAGCGATGCCATGCCCCTAATCGCTAGGCCCTGCCCCTGGTCAGAGGCCATGCATCTGGCCAGAGGCCACACCCCCTAATATCGACCACGTGCCGAAGGTGCGCGAAGATGTCCCTCTTTAAGGGACAAAGAAGTTAGAAAGTATGCATACATCCTCAGAGCACATGCTACAGAAGGGGGTGTTATATTTATGCATATGCCAACAGGGAAAAAAATACTCAAGTTATTTTTATTCCTGAGTGATATAACTATTTCTGGCCCTGAATATAAGACACATGGGGTATCAGAAGAATTAGCAGATTCAATTCTGTAATCATATTTTTGAGCTGTACTAACTAGAGATGTGCGGCAGGCACTTTTCGTGTTTTGTGTTTTGGTTCTGGTTCCATGCTCGTGTTTTGGATCTGGATTGGTTTTGCCAAAACCACCCTTTCGAGTTTTGGTTTTGGATCTGGATGATTTTTGAAAAAACCATAAAAACAGCTAAAATCACAGAATTTTGGGGTAATTTTGATCCTACGGTATTATTAACCTCAATAACATTCATTTCCACTCATTTCCAGTCTATTCTGAACACCTCACACCTCACATTATTGTTTTTAGGCCAAAAGGTTGCACCGAGGTAGCTGTATGACTAAGCTAAGTGGCACAAGTGTGCGGCACAAACACCTAGCCCATCTAAGAGTGGCACTGCAGTGTCAGACAGGATGGCAGATTTAAAAACCAGGCCCCAAACAGCACATCATGTAAAGAAGTAAAAGAGGTGCAATGAGGTAGATATATGACTAAGCAAGCAACATAAGTGTGAGTCACAAACACCTGGCCCATCTAGGAGTGGCACTACAGTGTCAGACAGGATGGCACTTTTAAAAATAGGCCCCAAACAGCACATCATGCAAAGAAGTAAAAGAGGTGCAAGGAGGTAGCTGTATGACTAAGCTAAGCTACACAA
Source organism: Pseudophryne corroboree (assembly GCF_028390025.1). NCBI lineage: Eukaryota > Metazoa > Chordata > Amphibia > Anura > Myobatrachidae > Pseudophryne > Pseudophryne corroboree. Next base: position 539,537,856 of record NC_086445.1, read on the forward strand.
GTGTGCGGCACAGACACCTGGCCCATCTTGGAGTGGCACTACAGTGTCAGACAGGATGGCACTTTTAAAACTAGGCCCCAAACAGCACATCATGCAAAGAAGTAAAAGAGGTGCAAGGAGGTAACTGTATGACTAAGCTAAGCTACACAAGTGTGCGGCACAAACACCTGGCCCATCTAGGAGTGGCACTGCAGTGGCAGACGGGATGGCACTTAAAAGAAAAATAGTCCCCAAACAGCACATCATGCAAAGAAGTAAAAGAGGTGCAATGAGGTAGCTGTACGGCTAAGCTAAGCGACACAAGTGTGCGGCACAAACACCTGGCCCATCTAGGGTTGGCACTGCAGTCCCACTGCACTAATGGCGGATACCGGACGCACGTCTAACACCAACATAGCTGTCAAGGCCTCAGTTATCCGCTTTGCAATAGGTTGACTGCTGTCATATTTCATCTTCCTCGCAAAGGATTGTTGGACAGTCATTTGCTTAGTTGAAGTAGTACAAGTGGTCTTCCGATTTCCCCTCTGAGTTGACGATCGACTCCCAGCAGCAACAACAGCAACAGCAGCAGTAGGAGGGGGTGGCCTTCAGTTTGCCGGCTGTAGGGATCCCGGCGCACAGTATAGCGGCGCAGGAATCCCGACATCCGGCATACCGACACTTTTTCTCCCTCTTGTGGGTCCACGACGCTCCAGGAGGGAGAATAGATAGCTGGCGCAACCATGCCCGCAAGGGGCTCATTTGCGCTCGCCCAGCTGTCGGTATGCCGGCGGTCGGGATTCCGGCGCCGGTATGCTCGTCGCCGGGTACCCGGCCGCCGGCATACCGTACTACACCCGTAGGAGGAAGTGGTTCTTAATCTTTCCCTATTTTATCCTACAAATTTTTGTTCCTCTACACCACACAGGGCAAACTCTGTAAAAATTATTTGGATTAAATATTAATAACCCCTTTATTTGGAGTAAATAATATACAGCACAGGACAGCACTACTGAACTTATATGGCAGCACTACTGAACTGGACTTATACGGCTGTACCACTGGACTGGATTTATACAGCAGTACCACTGGACATATATGGCAGTATCACTGGAATTATATGGCTGTACCACTGGACATATACGGCAGTATTACTGGACTGGACTTATATGGCAGTATCACTGAACTTATACTCCAGTACCACTGGAATGATACGGAATTATATGGCAGTATCACTGGAATTACACGGCAGTATCACTGGAATAATACGGCAGTACCACTGGACTGGATTTATACGGCAGTATCACTGGATTTATACGCCAGTACCACTGCAATTATACGGCAGTATCACTGGATTTATACGCCAGTACCACTGGATTTATATGATAGTACCACTGGACATGTACGGCAGTATCACTGGAATTATATGGCAAAACCACTGGACATATACGGCAGTACCACTGGATTGGATTTATACGGCAGTGTCACTGGAATTATACACCCGTGCCACTGGAATTATATGACAGTATCACTGGAATTATAAGGCAGTACCACTGGACTTATATGGCAGTACCACTGGACTGGATTTATACGGCCGTATCACTGGATTTATACACAAGTACCACTGGAATTATACGGCAGTATCACCGGAATTATATGGCAGTACCACTGGATTTATTCGGCAGTTCCACTGGACATATACGGCAGTATCACTGGAATTATACGGCAGTACCACTGGACATATACAGCAGTATCAATGGATTTATACGGCAGTATCGCTAGACATATACAGCAGTATCACTGGACATATACGGCAGTATCACTGGACATATATGGCAGTACCACTGGACATATACAGCAGCACAGGGACACCACCACTGGACTGATGCAGGATAACACAGCACCACTGCAATGGACTGGACTTATACACCACCACTGTGACTGGAGTGATGCAGCACAAGATACCACCACTGGACTAATGCAGCACAACACAGCACTACTGGACTGGACTTATACAGCAGCACTGGACATATGGCAGCAGAGGACACCACCACTGTGACTGGACTGATGCAGCACAAGACACCACCACTGGACTGATGCAGGACACTGACGACGGAGACACGTCCTCTAGCTACACTCTCCAATGCCGGAGTGAAAATGGCGGTGATGTGCGGCTCCTTATATGGAATCCAAACACCGCAAGAATCCGACAGCAGGATGATGACGTTTGCCTTGTTCTGGTTACCGAGTCAGGCGGGAAAACCCGAGCCGGGCTCGGATCCGGGCTCGGGTAGTGAAGTCTGGTAGGGTTTGGTTCTCAGGGAACCGAACCCGCTCATCTCTAGTACTAACAGGGTTACTAGGATAAAATGCATGCTTACTGTATAACATAATACAGTAATGATTTAAAACTCCATTGGGTGGACTGAGAAGTAGTTACTTCAAGGGTTAAGATGGGTACTTACACACTATGCAATATATAATTTGTATAGCTGACAAAAGATATATCGTTAAGTGGATACACCTTATATATCTGCGAATGGCGTTGTTCACAGCCAAATAGCGATGGCCTTGCAGTTGTGATGTCTGGCCAGGCTAATCGTGTGGTCGATCATTAAGTGTATATGCTAACCATAATTGGCTGCTAGTAGGTACCTTGTTTGTGCACCCAGCCTTAGATGCATCATGTATTAATACCAGTGTGTATAAAATGCATACATAATGTAAAACCAGCTTTAATTGTTGTGATTTTTGTGTAGAATGTCAGCACAAAAGTGTATGAATCATATCAACAGGGTCGTAAATAGGTGTGTGTGAATGGTGCCTTGCCCACCACGCATTTGCAGTGTGGGCGCACCGCTCGCAATACCACCAAGTGACCACCGGTATATGTGCCTGCGCTGTAGATATTATAAGCAGCGCATGGCACACTGTCTATCCTGTGAGCTCTGCCCCCGCTCCCTTCTCTCTTGTAGAGTGGTTCCTGTGTCTGTCTGCCATCTACTCCTGCTTCCCTTATTTATGTTTTGCTCCTGCTCTTTCTTTCTCTGTCAGACTGGTAATCTAATACAAATGGGTGACAGGGAAGGAAATTTTAAAATATATCATCCTATCCTATTAGATTTTTAGAACCCGGCCAATGTCTACAAGAACTAAAGAATTGTCAATACTTTCATACATAATACAATAATACTGTAATGCAGGGGAAGTTATCTCAGTGGAAAGCCGGAAGATTGACAGAGAAGTGAAGGGGACGCTGATGCTCTGGACTGCCCTGGTGCTCTATAGTACATTTTTGGTGTCATGAGTCAGACGGTGACGTCTACTCCTTAGCCTGTAACGTGTGGTCGCTGCCTGCATAACCTGCTGGAGCACGGGGACTGGCTTTGCCACCAATGCTGGTACTCACCGACGCCAGCCGGGCTCCATAATGCCGGGGTCTCCACCCGTCACATCGTTCATGTGTAATCAATGCTCCCGTTGGTCCTCTATGACCCTGACCCATACCTCCCAACTTTGTCCTGGCTTGAAGAGGGACACCCGCGCGGCGAAGGCGTGTGCGCTCCTGAAAAGGGGATGTGGCCTTTGAAAAGAGGGCATGGCTTTGCAGGAGGACCCACGGTCGCGAGCCATGCCCATATCCTAAGTAAGTAACATGCACACACAATATAGGGGCTGTACCTGGCATAATGCATATAAGGGGCTCTAGCTGGTGTAATGTGAATAACTGGCTGTACCTAACATAATGTGTATAAGGCACTGTGCCTGGCATAACGTGTATAAGGGGCTTTATTCTGTAATGTAATGTGTATAAGGGACTCTACTGCGCAGTGTTACGTGAATAACAAACACTACTGTGGGGTGTAATGTGAATTGACACTATTCTGTGATCACGCCCCTTCCCCATAAAGCCACACCTCTGTATTTTAGTAGCACACTGTCCTTATGTTAAAAAAATGGGGGGGGGGGGGGGGGAGGCCGGGGCACCAATTCTCTTTCTGGCACAGAGCACCAAAATGTCTAGTTACGGCACTGCATATCATAACAAAATGTTCACTGATTTTTAAGAAACGTGTGCCTTTATAGAAATAATATTCTTTGAGGTCCATTATTGATTTGACCCCTTTGTAGATGATGTAGAGCTTTTGTCACTAAACGCTGTGTTAACTAATATGAAGAACAGTGAATCAGTAACTATAGGCCTAATTCAGGTTGCATCGCAAACGCAATTTCTGAGAAGCCCCCGACCTGCATGATTGACAAGCAGAGGCATTCACAGGACAGACGGGGGCCTTCCATAGTTTTTGCTACCATTCTCTAATTACAGCGCGATCGCAATTGAAGCATGATCGCAGTTGGTAGGCGGTGGTAGCATGCTGGGCGGCTTTGCCCTGTGATGGGCAGCCCCCAGCATGTGACTGCAAGAGTAGCAGATTCTGCTAAAAAAGCAGAATCTGCTACTCTAATGGGCACCATAACTGAATAAGGTCCTATATCTGTGTGGGCCCTATTGCAAAATTTTGCTATGTAGTCTGACCCATCCCCCCCAACCCTTGCCACTAGAGAGTCACCTCTCTACACAGCATTCCCCCCATAGCAAGCAAACCTTCCAGCCGGGCTCCCTGCTGAGCACTTACCTCTTGGGAGGGCGTGTGGTGGCTTCTTGGAGGAGTTAGGCTGCGTGCTCCTCTCATACTGGTGTAGTCCATTTTGACTCTTTGCCCCCTCTAATGCTGGGAGGCAGGGCGTGTCCACTGAGGCCCATGGTTGGTATTCTCAGGCATTCTGCAGTGTTACTGGATGCAGGGAGAGAGGCGGGCCCTAGGAGGACTGGTTGGACTCTATAGTGGCTGCACTTCCTGCACCCATGATAGCTACACTTAGGATATGCACTCTGATGAGTATTCAACTTCTGTCAGCTGTTCAGTACATTTACAAACTGGAGAAGAAAAATGTATTAAAGTTGGACATACACTTGCAGATAAAATGCCTGTCAGACCGACAGGCATTTTATCTGGCAGCCTGCCACCCTACAGTTACAGACTCTCCAACATGACCCGGCCCACTTGGTACAAAATGCTCTGTTCCTGGACTTCCCTCTTAATTTATGATTTCCATCACCTGTGTTGAACTAGTTAAATGATAAGAAAGCTGTTTCTTCACAGGTGATGGCAATCATAAATTAAGAGGGAAGTCCAGAAACAGAGCATTTTGTACCTAGTGGGGCGGGTCATGTTGGAGGGTATGCAGTTATTGTGGCCATAGACTGTGAGATCCCTCACAGAGTATTGCACCCGATATCTGCGCTCCTCCCTTTAAGGAGGAGACATTTCCATGTAACCTTCTGTGATACCCACGTTTGGGGTACCCATGCTGCATACCATTGCAGCCCTAAAATGGCAGCCAATGCTGCCTGAATGACTGATTAAGGGAAGCACTGTAAGGGCTAAGTCCCTTACCTGGTTGCCTAGCAGCGGCCCGGGGAGGGAGAAGAGCAGTGTGGCATTAGGACCCAGGACAGTCCGTAGGTTTTCCTGAGAGCGGGAATCCCAGGAAGCAGTATGATTGGAGGAGCAGAGGCGCAAAAGAGGAGGAGGAGGAGCTCACCGGGAGGAGGAGAACAGACAGGACCCGTGGCTGGAGCTGAGCCGCCGCGTGTAGAGAGAGAGTGCCGCGGCTAGACGGAAGTGCAGTGCGGCCAGCGGCAGCCGTAGATACTGAGCAGCATCACGTGGGAGCGGGGAGACGCGGCTGGGAGTATCGGGACCTGTGTGGCTGAGGAGAGCGGCATTGTGTAAGAAGAGGGAGCCGCTGCGTGAGTAAAGGGAAGAGATGCGGCTGGCCACAGCGGGAAGCAGCCAGCTACTGCTGTACGAGTAGACAGTAGAGCTGAAGTTCCCCCAGCAGCCCTGAGGTAAAGACACTGCAGCAGTGCCGTAACTAGCTATTTTGGCGCTCTGTGCAAGAAACAGCATCAGCGCCCCCCCACGAAATATAAAACATGACCAATCCTCGCCGTAGGTGGACGCCAAAATTATAGGGGCGTGGCTTCATGGGGAAGGTGTATGACCACATAGCTCCCTTTTACACAGTACGTCAGGTAGAGTCCCTTTATACACATTAGGCAGGTAGAGTCCCCCCTTTGACTCCTTATGTCAGGTAGAGTCCCCCTTTTACACAGTACAGCAGGCAGAGTCCCCTTTTTACACATTAGGCGGCAGAGTCCCCCTTTTTACACATCAGGCAGCAGAGTCCTCCTTTATGACATATTACAGAGAGAGAGTGTGTGTGTGTGTGTTTCGCACACCTGTTCAGGCGATATGGCATCCAGAACTACCAGGCGCAGTACAATCAGTCCCTCTCCACAGCTGACGCGGCGCAGACCATCATGTACAGGCGCTCCACTGTTGACGCGGCGGCGGGGCTTATAGGCGGCATCACTACACGCAGCGGCTGCTCCTGTACGGGTGCACGCTGCTGAAGGACCGCTTACTCTCCATATCAACGGTGGCAGCGGGGTTCACAGGCGGCATCACTACACGTACACGCAGCGGATGCTCCTGTACGGGTGAACGCTACTGAAGGGCCGCTCACCCTCCATATCAACGGCAGCGGGGCTCACAGGCAGCATCACTACATGCAGCGGCTACTCGTGTACGGGTGCACGCTGCTGAAGGACCGCTCACTCTCCATATCAAGGGTGGCGGGACTCACTGGCGACATCACTACACGCAGTGGCTGCTCGTGTACGGGTGCACGCTGGTGAAGGACGGCTCACTCTCCAGGGATCACAGGTGGAATTACAGCACAACGGGCTGTGTGGCCACCGCTCCACTTCCCATACACAGGCAGCGGCTGGCCACAGGCATCGGCGTACAGCCGAAATTTCAATACTCTCTCACTGAATACATGGCCGTACAAGGGGATGTGCAGCCAGATGGTGCGCCTCCACTGCAGTTGCGCTGTGGGCAAGGCACCATCGGCACACACCTAGTTACGGCTTTGCACTGCAGAGACCACAGAGAGAGAGAGAGGGGATTAGAGAAGAGGGCTTCCGGCAGTTGGTACCCTTGGGAAGCTGTGACTGCAGCCACGCGAACGAAGCTACCAGCTCCTACTTCACCCTTGTCCCCAGTGCCCTATGTGGTGGGGTCTGTTACTACCAGAGTCCCCTTTGCGTGGAGAGACAGCCTTATCCCTTGATACCCCAATCAGAGACTGTTTAGATGCAGAGTGGCCACAAAAGAAAAGGATTCTGATGGGAACTGTGCAATTGGGCCTGAGTGTGCCTTAATTAGTGTCTCTGCTGTGACATTCTACCTAATTTCTAGCCGGATGCTTGCCATGCGAGACCACATGTTTGGTTGGATACCGCATCCAGAGTAGCTTTACCTCGTCTGATTTCTTTATGAACATAAAGGCACGTGGCTCTGTTAATTGACTTACCGTTTCCGTGGATACAAATACCGTTAGCTCCCAGTTATTCTGTGTTATATTTCAAATTACCCTACTGCACGCCTTCCTACAAATACTCATCTGGTGTTCATTGATATTATCCTAGGAATTCACTGTTAAGGTGCAAGTTTGTTCCCAATCATAAACGCTGATATTAAACGGATATCAAAGCGCAGGAACTGAACGTTATTATTTAGTGCACAGCACTAACCTGTAGACAGTTCAGATATTGTGCCAGTTTAGTGCCAAGACACAACTTGCCGTAGAATTACCAGGAGCAGACAATTGTACTTTAGCATTTAAATGTTTTGCTGTTGCACATGACTTATGCAAATAGCTGAGGCTATGCGACTGATGTTTGCCATTTATTGAATGCCTTATTACTGAGATTTGTTGTGCTGGTATTTGCTGGGTGTGCTTCACTTAAATCACAATTGGCCTTTTAGCAGTGACCCACTATCTCTTTCACAAAAAAACTTGTTGTCACCATCAATTTGTGTTTTCCTTTATCTGGGTGGTCCTTCTTGGGGTGTCCATCCTTCTGCCACAGGCTCCTGCGGAAGAAGCCGCGAGAGGTCCTGAACCAGCAAGCGTCATCTGGAGAAAACAGGTACCCCATCATCGGGGTGACATTACAACTAAAAATGTAAAACCTTGCTGGCCTGGTACTAGGTATATATAACTGCAGTCACTGTGTATGGTGCATCCAGTGCCGTAACTAGACATTTTAGCGCTGTGTGCAAGAAACAGCCTCGGCGCCCCCTCTATGCAAAACGGGCGCGTGGCTTCATGGGGAAGGGGTGTGGCCACAAAATAATACCAATTCATATTACTGTGCACAGTAGTCTCTATTATTCAAATTACGCCACACAGTAGCGCCACTACACCAGGTAGAGCCCCTTTTACATATTATGGCAGACAGATTCACCTTTTAACACATTACGGCAGACAGCGTTCCCTTTTTACATAATACGGCAGACTGCGTCCCCATATTACACATTACGGCAGACTGCGTCCTCTTTTTACACATTACGGCAGACAGCGTCCCCTTATTACACATTACGGCATATTGCGTCCCCTTATTACACATTACGGCAGACAGCGTCCCCATATTACACATTACGGCAGACAGCATCCCCCTTTTTACACATAACGGCAGACAGCGTCCCCTGTTTTACACATTACGGCAGACAGCGTCCCGTTTTACACATTACGGCTGACAGCGTCCCGTTTTACACATTACGGCAGACAGCGTCCCCTGTTTTACACATTACGGCAGACAGCTTCCCCATATTACACATTATGGCAGTCCCTACACACACACGCACAGCCTGTCACCTACAGTCACACCACACACACACACACACACACACACGCACACAGAACTCCCCCCCCCCCCCTCCCCTCGTGCCAACTTTACCTCAAGGAGAGGCGCTGTAGCAGAGATGGATGCAGAGTCAGACAGACCAAACAGTAAAGTCGGGGGCGTGGCCTAATCGCGGAGCCGTGGCCACGCCCCCTTTCAGCACAGACAGACGGCCTGGGAGACAAGGAGGCACAGGACTACGAGGCTGAAGTTAGCTTCACAGGACCGGACATACGGCAATCACACCCAGTGTCCTGCTCCGCCGCTGCAGCTACAGTGCTTCTGCAGACGAGCACTAAGCAGCGGGAGCCCACAGGTGTTGCCGGCGGTCCTGCGCCCTCGGTGCACATGCGCTGTGTGCCAGGCACCGCCGGCACATACCTAGTTACGGCACTGGGTGCATCACACTTACTCTCCTCCGACTGGTCATGGGTAAGGCACAGGTACCAGTGGGTCCCCTGAATAATCAGGTGTTTAATTACAGTTGCATTGTGGGAGAAGACTACAGGTGCCAGTGCAGCACAGAAAGAATTGGGCACCAGGCCATCTCATAAAACAGCATAAACAGTTTATTAAACATAAAAGCAGGGACATTGCAGGAATAACTTCTGAACACTCTCCTCCAGCACAAAGCATAATGGTTACATCAGGTCACATATCACGCCAACTCCTCCAGGACATTCTGGGACCAGTAGTGCTACACATCACAGGTTACAGTCTCTCTCATCCATAACGAGGACTCTTGTCAATGGGGGGTTCCTAAACATGCTGCGTGGCTTCCAACCACTCACCCAGATAAGTCCTCTCCTGAGACCCACACCTGGCACACTCTTCTAGGGCACCCCTAAAAATGGGCATCACCCCCTCACTGGACCCTGGGTACTGCTGCTCTCACACTGCGGTCTCACCCTCTGTCTGGTGCCCTGCTGTGACTGGCAGCACTCCCCACATGTTCTGTGCAGGGCTCTCACTGAGGCTGCATTCTCCTCAGATTACCCTGCAGGAATGGGCTCCATTCACAGCAACCCACAGGTGCTGCTGCTCTCTCCATATAAAGGATGCAGCTCATGGCAGCTGTTCCCAAAGCCGGGGACCACGGGAACGACGCTTGTCCGTCCCATGGCCCCAGCAATTCTCCTGCTTCTCCTAGTTTCCACACAACTCTTTTGCTCTTTTCTAGCTTTCACTTCCTGTCCCCCCTCCTGCATGAGGCTTGCTGTGAAAACTGGCTGAGCTCCAAACCTCCCCCAATCAGTGCACAGGACATAGCCCTTGCTATGCATGATAAAGCTAAATAACTATTAACTCTTGCATTACCTGTTAACCCTTGCAGTTCCAGGGTATTATACTTCACTGTGAAGGAACAGGGGAAATGTCCGTTGGTTGGCCCTGGCAGTGCATACACTGCCCAATGCGACAAACTTTTGACTTAAATATTGAATCGTACAGACTTGCTGGACAATCCGGCATGCCCAACCAATGGATATTTTTTGGATCGTTTGCTCGGATATACTGTACAATTATCTGGTGGCTCCGACAATTTTAGAAAATTGTAGCATGTGTGCCTAGTGTAAGTATACTCACTCTTCAATGCCTGCAAGTTCTCAGTCACAATGCTCACTGAGTATAAGTACGACTTCTGCTGTTTCCTTTATAAAGGCAACTGATTAGAATATTAGACATGGAAAAAAGGTGACATGAATCTTGAAAGCATGTATCTTTAGCAGACACCTTCTGAAAACGAAAGATGATATTCCAATATATGACCTTACCTATAGTTGTACAAGATACAAAAATAAAACAGTGATTGCAAATAATGCAAACTCATTTCTCACTTCTGTGTTTCTCTCAGATGATCTCACGGTATGATTTACAGGATCCACTGGTTTCATATATGTCACAAGCTCCTCCCAGTTCTCCTCTGCATGGTAAGGAAAAAGACAACTGGAAACATAACCTTAACATTATTATGCTGAGCTTTTAAACCCAATGAAATTGTGCCAGTAATTTCTTTCTGAGTAATGCGGTAAGCAGGGGTGAATTGGAAACTTAAGAGTGGTTCTGGAATATAAAAAATTATAAATGTGGCCTCATGTAGGCAGGACAAAATCAACAATAGGCAGTGATGACACAGAAGTAGGCTGGGTTAAAATAAAATGTACATTGAAGCAGTGCTCGAGGTTTCCTGTTATACAACGGTATGGCAAACCAGCACTTCAAGAACTGAATCCTTTTTTTTTTCTATTCAAGAGCCAGCAGTATTTCAAATTTAGCACTGTCTGACAGCCAATCTGAGCTCATGGACCGGCAGCCAATCAGGAGCTACCGCTTGTCTAAACTTGAAATACCGCCGTGCCCATGATTCTGGCTTGATTATTATTCCTTGTGCCTCTTCTTGTATTAGATGCTTGCCTGATCCCTAGGTTGCCATCCCTAGGTTGCTACCTGTTGGAAGACAGCAAGCCCAATTTGCTGCAGCTAGCTGTGCACCGTGTACCGGCGGGGCACCATCCAGAGGCGTAAGCTCTGAAGGAAGGGCACCTCTCCTCCCATTCTGTGACACCATGTGCCGCTATCTCTTCAGTGGCCAAATTCATCACTAGTCCCTGCACCTTACAAATCACACCCTTTTTATTATACTGTTGATACACATTTTACAAGTGTCACACCCAGGATTAGAAACCACAACATATTACATTGGAAGCAGACACCTTACTGATGAAGCTGTTTGCTCCTGTATAGGAAGTATGAGAATTCTAACTATATGAAGATACTTCTTTGACAATTACACATAACTTCATATAGTTAGTATTCTCATGCTTCCTCTACAGGAGCAAATAACTCCATCAGTAAAGTGTATGCTGTCAGTGTAACAGGTCATGGGTTCTAATTCCGGGCATGACTGCTAAGAAATGTGTGATTTAAAATAAAAGACAATGACATGTATATATACAGTATAAACATTTCTTTTTCTTCAGAACACTCCATAAAACACACACACACACACACACACACACACACACACACACACACACACACACACACACACACACACACACACACACACATATAAATAAGGGGGGGGGGCACCAATATTTATCTTGCCTCTGGGCAACTGAGGCGAACTTACACCACTGGTACCATCAGCTGCTGCTCTGTGCTTTGGAGCTGCACACTGAACTACTGGAGACTGGCAGGAAGCTTTGAGAGACCAGCGGCTGGGGCCCCTCCCGCAACTGGCATCTCCAACCCCAGCACCAGACAGCTGAGTGAGTGATAGGGGGCGCGCTGCCTGTATGTGACATCAGCTTGCTATTGTGTGCATTTCATTTATTTATTGCGGCAACCTTCTCTGTGTCAACACACTGCCTTGTCTGTGAATCCAAGTAAATTGCAGGGAATCATTACTGATCTGCCCGGATAGACGCAATGCTGCTTGCCTTCCCATTATGCCACATGTACAGTGTTTGTCATGTTAGTATTAGGTGTATACACAGTATGTCCACTGGCAGTGGTTACTAAGTGTAGAGTATGAAGGACACGCCCACTTTTGAGTGGCCATGGACACTTTTGCAAAGCAGCCACACAACAGTACACCCTTTACATTTTCCATACCCTCACTTCAGAGTTTCGACTTCGGCGACTGCATAGAAATGTAGAGAAAAAAAATCACATTGCGATGGCCTACCTCTACCCATAACTTAGAGCTTTCTAGTGACATTCAGTACAGTGAGCATTTCATTGACCAGCATAAAATACAGAAAGCATCATAGTGACTGCCACACAATACAGCATTCTAGTGACACACAATATAAAGAGCATCCAAGTGACCAATATACAAAACATGGATCATTCTAGCAAGTAGCAACTGAAATATAACATAGAAAGCATACTAGTGGATGATATGGGATGTTGTTAAATTGACGGGTGTCGTTGAGCGAAGTGAGCCCACAAGGGGAATTGCTAATGGGATTACGGCAGGTGGGCTGCCGCTGTCACTATACTGACAGCCGGCATCCTGTCTGCCGGTATATCATACCGGATCCCTGACATATAATACAGACAGCACCCTAATGGTTACCATACAATACAGACAGCATTCTAGTGTAAAGTACAGACTGCATCCATACTGACTGATATGCAATGCATACAGAGAGCATTTTAGTGTAAAATATGAGCAGCTTCCTAGTGACCACCTTAAAATTAGAGATAAGCGGGTTCGGTTCGTCGAGATCCGAACCCCCCGAACTTCACGTGGTTTATACGGGTCCGAGGCAGCCTCGGTTCTTCCCGCCTAACACGCAAAACCCGAACGGGGGGAAAAACGTCATCATCCCGCTGTCGGATTCTCGCGAGATTCAGATTCCATATAAAGAGCCGCCATTTTCACTTGTGCATTGTCGATTGAGCAGAGAGGACGTGGCTACGTTCTCTGCCTGGAAATCTTAATATCTGTGCTCAGTGTGGTGCATTGTGGTGACCACCAGTACTATATAGTAGTACAGTACAGTAGGCCATTGCTGTATCTTGCAGCTCTGTGTCAGACTCAGTTCTAGTATCCTGATCAGTGCTCAATATCTGTGCTGCATTGTGGTAACCAGTATATAGTAGTCAGGGCCGGTTCAAGGGCGCAGAGCGCCCCGGGCAGGAAAGGGGCGTGGCCTAATACAGGGGGGCGTGGTGAATCACGCCCCCTGTACATTGAAGCGCCGCTTGAATGCTGAGCGGTGCGCGATGACGTCATCGCGCACCGCACAGCAAAAGGTCCTCTCCACGAAGAGAAACTAGACGCTATGCGTCTAGTTCCCTTCGTGGAGAGGACCTTTGCTGTGCGGTGCGCGATGACGTCATCGCGCACCGCTCAGCAGTTACTCTCCACGAAGGGAAACTAGACGCATAGCGTCTAGTTCCCTTCACAGGAGGCGCCGAGGACGGGGACGGCAGCGGAGGCGGACGGGGGACACAGCGGGCAGCAGTGGCGGATCTTGCCACGGTGCGGCGCCCTCCGGATGGCGCCAGCGCCCTCCGGAAGGCGGCGCCCCGGGCAAAAGTCCTGCTTGCCCGTGGCAAGAACCGCCACTGATAGTAGTACAGTGCTGCATTGTGGTGATCACCAGTATATAGTAGTACAGTACATTAGGCCATTGCTGTATTTTGCAGCTCTGTGTCAGACTCAGTTCTAGTATCCTGATCAGTTCTCAATATCTGTGCTGCATTGTGGTGACTAGTATATAGTAGTACAGTGCTGCATTGTGGTGACCACCAGTATATAGTCGTACAGTACAGTTGGCCATTGCTGTATCTTGCAGCTCCATGCCAGACTCAGTTTTAGTATCCTGATCAGTGCTCAATATCTGTGCTGCATTGTGGTGACCAGTATATAGTAGTACAGTGCTGCATTGTGGTGACCACCAGTATATATTAGTACAGTACAGTAGTCCATTGCTGTATCTTGCAGCTCCATGTCAGACTCAGTTCTATTCTCCTGATCAGTGCTCAATATCTGTGCTGCATTGTGGTGACCAGTATATAGTAGTACAGTGCTGCATTGTGGTGACCACCAGTATATAGTAGTACAGTACAGTAGTCCATTGCTGTATCTTGCAGCTCCATGTCAGACTCAGTTCTATTCTCCTGATCAGTGCTCAATATCTGTGCTGCATTGAGGTGACCAGTATATAGTAGTACTGTGCTGCATTGTGGTGACCACCAGTGTATAACAGTACAGTACAGTAGTCCATTGCTGTATCTTCCAGCTCCGTGTCACTTCTAGTATCCTGAACAGTGCTTAATATCTGTGCTCAGTGTCAGTGCTGCATTGTGGTGACTAAAAGTCCAGTGTCTTGTGCTGCATCTTGCTGCTGTAGGGTGCTGTGGTAGTGTCCTGTCACTGTGCATAGGTCATCATGGAATAACTGCTGGTAATTCCATCTTCTACACTCCTGCAGAACATTGCACTCAAATAACTGCTGGTGAATATATACTTGTCTAGGTTTATTGAAAATGTGAGCTGTCGATTATCACTACTGATTGCACTGAAAGACTAATTGGCAAATTTGGTGTTAAGAATTACAGCATTGCTATAGGCATAAGGCATCTGCTTTTATATTAGATTGCTTATGCACATGATGGGTTGCTATTGATAAATTGGAATGTTATCTCCTGAGTATAGGCATGAGGGCATGACTGTTAAATCTCAGTTAGTTGGTTTTTAAGCTTGTTTTCTTTAAATTGTTTTATTACTGTCCATTGCTGGGGGAGGGTTCAGTGGAGTTTGGGTGTAATCAGTGTATTCACATGCTTGGCCCATTACTTAAAGAGCATCAGAAAGGCTTGGGCCGTAGGCTTGCTGGCCATTACTTCAAAGGACATTATTCAAAGGATAATTACAAGTTTAAACATAATTTTGACGTTAAACCGAAGGTAAACAGAAGGACAACAATCTATCCACAATCTGAACCACGAAAGGACAGCTTTCAAACATATTGTGTCCAATTCCTCTACACATCCAACTACTCCAGCCTGAGTAACCCATACTTATAACTTAAATCTGTGATAGGAACGCAACAAGATCTTTAAGAGCAACTACTCAAATTTATGTCTATAGCTTACCAAAAAATCTGAATTCTCAACTGTACCAATGTTATCTGACTTTTTACACTATGAAAAGACATCCCCAAACTGCTCACTACAGCTCTCTCTTATGCAGACTCATGTATGTCTTTTGATGTAATGATTGCCTTGTAATTGGCATTGCATGTGTGGGGAAGTTGCACAGTGAAACCTAGTTTATTATTTCATGTTCACTGGTGTTTACCACCTTTGATCATTTGACCATTGTGGTCAGGTGTACTATATCTTTACATTTAGTGAGGTGTAGTCATGGTGTACAGGACACAGTGTGATTCCTGATTAGTAATAAAAAAAATAAAAAAAAAAACCAAACACTGAGCAACATCCCCAAAAAGGTAATTTCAACTTTAAACTTGTCATTTATTTTGTACGGTCTGGACATGGCTACTAATAACAAATGCACAGACAAAATTCTTAAAGCTATGAGTGCAAATGCTAGGAGCTTGGGAGACAAAATTCCAGAACTAATTGCGATAATGACAAGGGATAACCTGGATTTTGTCACAATTACAGAGTCATGGTGCAATGAGAATCATGACTGGGACATAGCTATACCAGGATACAATTTATTTAGGAAGGATAGAATAGGAAGAATAGGAGGATGGGTAGCAATGTATGTGAAAAAAAGCATAAATGCTACTTCAATACAAAATATTGAAGACAAAACTGAGGCCCTTTGGGTCACCATAGAAACTGGGGAGAAGGAAATTATTCGCATTGGGGTGATCTATAGACCACCGGACATCACTAAAATGGCTTTAAAGGGAGAAGTCATAATCATGGGAGACTTTAATTTACCTGATGTAAATTGGGAGGGGTCTTTTGCAAGTTCAGCTACAAGTGGCAAATTTCTAAATTCCTTACAGGGAGCATCTCTCAAGCAATTGTAGAGGGAGCCCACTCGCAAAGACTCAATATTAGATTTAATTCTTACAAATGGTGATAGGATATCCGACATATATGTGGGTGAGCACCTGGGATCCAGTGATCATCAAGCAGTATGGTTTAGTATAAAGACAGGATCCAACTCCTGTCACACAAAAATAAAGGTGTTGGATTTTAGAAATGCTGACTTTGCAAAAAATGGGGAGATGTTTAAGTGATTCATTGGTGGACTGGAGGAACATGGAAGGACTGCAGGAGAGGTGGCAAAAACTGAAAAGTGCAATACTAAGGGCAACAGACCTTTGTATCAAAAGGGTTGGGAAAAACACCAGGAAGAGAAAGTCAGTGTGGTTCACAAAAGAAGTAGCAACTAGTGTGAAAGCAAAAAAGATGGCTTTTAGGAAATACAAACAGACTCAAAATAATAACGACAAAGAGGTGTATCTTGACAGACGGAAGGATGCTAAGAAAGTGATCAGACGTGCAAAGGCAGAAGCTGAGGAGAAAATGGCCCAGTCAGTAGATAAAGGGGGCAAAACTTTTTTTTAAGTATATAAGCAAAAGGAGAAAATCAAATGGAGGAATAATAAGACTTAAGACAGAGAGTGAGCATTTGGTGGAGGGAGACAAGGCAATAGCAGATCACCTAAATAATTATTTTTGCTCAGTATTTACTACAGAGGAAGGGATGGGCCACAGTTAAGTTGCAAGGACATTCATAAAAATAAGGCAGATGAAAGTACATTTACAGAGGAGAAGGTCCTAACAGAACTTTCAAAACTAAAAGTGGATAAATCAATGGGACCAGATGGGATACACCCAAGGATACTCAAAGAGCTAAAAGATGTGCTAGTTACACCTTTAACAGAATTATTTAACCAGTCACTAAATACAAGTGCTATTCCAGAGGATTGGAAAAGAGCAAATGTAGTTCCACTGCACAAAAGTGGAAGCAAGGAAGAAGCAAGTAACTACAGACCAGTAAGCCTTACATCAGTAGTAGGGAAAGTAATGGATAAACTATTAAAAGAAAGAGTTGTTGAATATCTTAAATCAAACAACTTACATGATCCAAAATAGCATGGATTTACTGGTGGGAGATCATGCCAAACAAATCTTATTGACTTTTTTGACTTTGTGACGAAAATAATAGATCAAGCGGGAGCTGTAGATGTAGCATATCTAGACTTTAGTAAGGCATTTGACACTGTCCCACATCACAGACTGCTAAATAAACTTGAAAGCGTGGGGGTGGATTATAAGGGTGTAGTACTGGTGACCGGCGGTCTCCTGACCGCCTGTCACCTTACCGACGCCGGGATCCTGGCAGCATACCGACGCCGGGATCCCGGCGGGGAGGGGCGAGTGCAGCAAGCCCCTTGCGGGCTCGGTGGCGACCTGCAGTCGCCACGGTTTCTATTCCCACTCTATGGGTGTCGTGGACATAGTCCCTGTTGGTCGGCATGCCGACCATCGGGATAGTGAGCCGTCGGGCTCACGGAGGAGGTCATGTGACTGTCGGTCAGCTGACCGGCGGTCACATGAATACCACCCGATTATAAAACGGTTAAATGGATAAGAACCTGGTTGCAGGATAGGAAACAGACAGTTGTAGTGAATGGAGTTCAATCTATGGAGGGAAATGTTACCAGTGGAGTACCCCAGGGATCTGTACTTGGTCCAGTTCTCTTTAATATCTTTGTTGGTGACATTGCAGATGGTATTGAAGGGAAGGTATGCCTTTTTGCAGATGATACAAAGATATGCAACAGGGTAGACACACCGGGAGGTGTAAAACAAATGATTGATGACCTAGGTAGGCTTGAGAAATGGTCAAGAACGTGGCAACTACAGTTTAATGCTAAAAAAATGCAAAATCATGCACTTTGGTCTCAAAAACCCAAAGGCTAAATATAGTATCAAGGGTACTATAATGAAAACTACTGAGGAGGAATGGGATTTAGGAGTCACTATTTCAAGTGACTTGAAGGCAGGAAAGCAATGCAACAAAGCAATGAGGAAGGCAAGTCAGATGCTTGGTTGCATAGGGAGAGGAATCAGTAGTAGGAAAAAAGAAGTGATAATGCCACTGTATAGGTCATTGGTGCGGCCCCATCTGGAATACTGTGTCCAGTTCTGGAGACCATGGGGGTCATTCCGAGTTGTTCGCTCATTGTCGATTTTTGTTATACTGCGATTAGTCGCTAACTGCGCATCCGCATGGTACGCAGAGCGCATGCGCTTAGTTATTTTACTATAAACTTAGCTGTTTTGCTGTAGCATCTGCAGTGCTTTTCAGTCGCACTGGTGTTCGGTAAATGATTGACAGGAAAGTGGCATTTCTGGGCGGCAACTCAGCGTTTTCCCGGCGTTTGCTAAAAAACGCAGGCGTGTCAGGAAAAAAACGCGGGAGTGTCTGGAGAAACGGGGGAGTAGCTGGCCGAACGTAGGGCGTGTTTGTGACGTCAAACCAGGAACGAAATGGACCGAGCTGATCACAGTGTAGGAGTAAGTCTCGAGCTACTCAGAAACTGCTAAAAAATTTCTATTCGCAATTCTGCTAACCTTTCGTTCTCAATTCTGCTAAGCTAAGATACACTCCCAGAGGGCGGCGGCCTAGCGTGTGCAATGCTGCTAAAATCAGCTAGCAAGCGAACAACTCGGAATGACCCCCTATATCTCCAGAAAGATATAAATACATTAGAGAGTGTACAAAGAAGGGCAACTAAAATGGTGCATGGACTACATCACAAAACTTACCTGGAAAGACTGAAAGATCTTAACATGTATAGTTTGGAGGAGAGAAGGGAAAGGGGGGACATGATAGAAACTTTCAAATATATCAAGGGTCTTAACAAAGTTCAGGAGGGAAACATTCTTCAAAGGAAGAGAAGTATTAGAACTCGAGGACATACACTGAGACTGGAGGGGGGGAGGTTCAGGGGAAATTTAAGGAAAAATTACTTCACGGAAAGGATAGTGGATAAGTGGAATAGCCTCCCATCAGAGGTGGTAGAGGCTAAGACTGTAGAGCAATTTAAACATGCTTGGGATAGGCATATGAATATCCTTACAAAGAATTAAGGTTCAAAAAGGGTTGAGATTGCCTAAAGGATAAAAAAAAAAAAGGGGCAGACTAGATGGGCCAAGTGGTTCTTATCTGCCATCAAATTCTATGTTTCTATGTTTCTATCATCATTCCAGTCACAGTGGTATCTGGTATCTATCTAGTGGTATCTAATTCCAGACATTACTGCCGTCTAATTCCAGATATATTACTGACATATAATTCTACACATTAAAAAATGGAGAACAAAAATGTGGAGGGTAAAATAGGGAAAGGTCAAGATCCACTTCCACCTAGTGCTGAAGCTGCTGCCACTAGTCATGGCAGAGACGATGAAATGCCATCAACGTCTTCTGCCAAGGTCGATGCCCAATGTCATAGTAGAGAGCACGTAAAATCCAAAAAACAAAAGTTCAGTAAAATGACCCAAAAATCTAAATGAAAAGCGTCTGAGGAGAAGCGTAAACTTACCATTATGCCATTTATGACACGGAGTGGCAAGGAACGGCTAAGGCCCTCTCCTATGTTCCTCATGACTAGTGGGTCAGCTTCACATGAGGATGGAAGCACTCATCCTCCCGCTAGAAAAATGAAAAGAGTTAAGCTGGCAAAAGCACAGCAAATAATTGTGTTTTTCTAAATTACAAATCCCCAAGGAGAGTCCAATTGTGTCGGTTGCGATGCCTGACCTTCCCAACACTGGATGGGAAGAGGTGCTTGCTTCATTTTCTCCCGCCACTGGAGCTGCCAGGAAAAGGATAACATTTCCAAAACCACCCGCTGGCGGTGATGCAGGGCAGTCAGGAGCGATAGCTGACATCTGGTCCGGACTGAAGTACCTGCCAACGATTACTGACATGTCGTCTACTGTCACTGCATATGATTCTGTCATCATTGAAAGAATGGTGGAGTATTATATGAGTGACAGCATCACTGTAGGCATGTCAGACAGTCTGTACGTATACTGGCAGGAAAAAGAGGCAATTTGGAGGCCCTTGCACAAACTGGCTTTATTTTACCTAAGTTGCCCCCCCTCCAGTGTGTACTCCAAAAGAGTGTTTAGTGCAGCCGGTAACCTTGTCAGCGATCGGCGTAGGAGATTACTTCCAGAAAATGTGGAGAAGATGATGTTCATCAAAATGAATTATAATCAATTCCTCCGTGGAGACATTCACCAGCAATTGCCTCCAGAAAGCACACAGGGAGCTGTGATGGTGGATTCCAGTGGAGACGATTTAATAATCTGTGAGGAGGGGGATGTACAAAGTGAAAGGGGTGAGGAATCGGACGATGAGGAGGAGGTGGACATCTTGCCTCTGTAGAGCCTGTTTGTGCAAGGAGAGATTGATTGCTTCTTTTTTGGTGGGGGCCCAAACCAACCAGTCATTTCAGTCACAGTCGTGTGGCAGACCCTGTCGCTGAAATGATGGGTTTGTTAAAGTGTGCATGTCCTGTTTATACAACATAAGGGTGGGTGGGAGGGCCCAAGGACAATTCCATCATACACCTCTTTTTTTTTTTTATTATTATCTTTGCATCATGTGTTGTTTGGGGCCAATTTTTTTAAGTGCCATCCTGGCTGACACTGCAGTGCCACTCCTAGATGGGCCAGGTGTTTGTGCCGGCCACTTGGGTCGCTAAGCTTAGTCATCCAATGACCTCGGTGCAAATTTTAGGACTAAAAATAATATTGTGAGGTGTGAGGTGTTCAGAATAGACTGGAAATGAGTGGAAATTATGGTTATTGAGCTTAATAATACTATGGGATCAAAATTACCCCGAAATTCTATGATATAAGCTGTTTTTGAGGGGTTTTTGAAAAAAAACACCCGAATCCAAAACACACCCGAATCCGACAAAAAATTTTAAGGGAGGATTTGCCAAAATGCGACCGAATCCAAAACACGGCAGCGGAACCAAATCCAAAACCAAAACACAATACCCGAAAAATGTCCGGTGCACATCACTACTTAAAATACAAGGATCATCCTAGTCAGGCCCGGCGGTAGCCGCTCAGCAAAGTGATGCAGTGCAGGTAGACGCTAGGTGGGAGAGGTGCTCTTCCTGCTCTGCATCCCTGTGCTGAGCTGCTGCTGATGTCCCTGCTACTGCTGCCGGCTGCTGCTGTCACACTCTATGACATGCAGCGGCGCCGGCAGCACAAGGTATGGGAGGGCGCAAATTTATAGTTTGCAGGGGGGCGCCAAACACCCTTGCACCGGCCCTGATCCTAGTGAACCATATACAATAAAAGTGAACCAGATACAATACAGAGAGCATTCTATTGTCCTATATAAACTACAGACGGCACCTTAGTTATATATAATGCAAATAGCATCCTAGTGACCAATATATAATAAATAGTGCTTTCTTGTGACTGGGATATGATTCAGAGAGCATTCTTGTGACTACATTACAATACAGAGAACATTTCATTGACTGAGACACAATAAATAGGGTGTCCCAGTGACTACAATCTGTATCTTCTATGCTGTGCTGCTGCCACACAGCGCAGTCATGGTGTGGGGGAAGTAGGTCCCACCACTATCATGGCCGCTAGGAGGAAAAGCTACCAGAAAGGAGAATGGAAAGTAACAAGGTACTTTGGGTAGACATGGCCTGCCCACTTGTCCATCTACTCTCTTGCTCCTCACACCCTAGTAAAAAAACAAATAGATCTCCATTTAAAAAACAAAAAAGAAAAAAAAAAGAAAACATAGAAGTGCAAAAAAAAGAAACCCCAATAATGCCAACTGTCTAGCGGAAAAGACCTGGTAAAGAGCGTAGCCATTCCAGCCATGCCTGTAACCAACATGTTGGTCATGTGAACTAAATTTTATACAGGACTACAGATTCCTACTCTTAGCCATGAATACTAATTTTTACAGTGTGTGTTAGCTTGCCTCTATTCCTTTCCCTAAAGACTGTCCTATGCAGTCTTGTCCGCTATAACATTTGTGCTCTTCCTGTTTCCATTTTAACACTTGTGAGATGAGCAGAGTCATCACTACCAATTGTTTTCGCATCTATGAAAGTATGGATTTTGAAATACTCTGTGCTGGTGTGACCATAGATAATCTAATTGGCTACAATTGTTCTTTCCCACATCTTATTAACACTGGGGTCACAAGGATATGCAGGAAATTATGAGTGACAATGAGATTTTAAACCTACCGGTAAATCTTTTTCTCGTAGTCCGTAGAGGATGCTGGGGACTCCGTAAGGACCATGGGGATAGACGGGCTCCGCAGGAGACATGGGCACTTTAAGAATGACTTTAGGTATGGGTGTGCACTGGCTCCTCCCTCTATGCCCCTCCTCCAGACCTCAGTTAGAGAAATTGTGCCCAGAGGAGACGGACAGTACGAGGAAAGGATTTTTGTTAATCCAAGGGCAAGATTCATACCAGCCCACACCATCCACACCGTATAACTTGTGATATACTAACCAGTTAACAGTATGAAAACAACATAGCATCAGTCCAAGACCGATGAAACTATAACATAACCCTTATGTAAGCAAAACTATATACAAGTCTTGCAGAAGTAGTCCGCACTTGGGACGGACGCCCAGCATCCTCTACGGACTACGAGAAAAAGATTAACCGGTAGGTTTAAAATCTTATTTTCTCTTACGTCCTAGAGGATGCTGGGGACTCCGTAAGGACCATGGGGATTATACCAAAGCTCCCAAACGGGCGGGAGAGTGCGGATGACTCTGCAGCACCGATCGAGCAAACAGGAGGTCCTCCTCAGCCAGGGTATCAAACTTATAGAACTTTGCAAAGGTGTTTGAACCCTACCAAGTAGCAGCTCGGCATAGTTGTAGTGCCGAGACCCCTCGGGCAGCCGCCCAAGACGAGCCCACCTTCCTAGTGGAATGGGCCTTGACCAATTTTGGTAACGGGAATCCAGCCATGGAATGAGCCTGCTGAATCGTGTTACAGATCCAGCGAGCAATAGTCTGTTTTGAAGCAGGGGCGCCAACCTTGTTGGCTGCATATAGGACAAACAGTGCTTCTGTTTTTCTGACACTAGCCGTTCTGGCCACGTAAATTTTCAAAGCCCTGACTACATCAAGGGACTCGGAATCCTCCAAGTCTCGCGTAGCCACAGGCACCACAATAGGTTGGTTCATATGAAAAGATGACACCACCTTAGGCAAGAATGGAGTATGGGTCCTCAATTCCGCTCTATTCATATGGAAAACCAGATAGGGGCTTTTATGAGACAAAGCCGCCAATTCCGACACTCGCATAGCCGAAGCCAAGGCTAATAACATGACCACCTTCCAAGTGAGATATTTTAACTCCACCGTTTGAAGTGGTTCAAAACAGTGCAACTTAAGGAAACTCAACACCACGTTAAGGTCCCAAGGCGCCACCGGAGGTATAAAAGGAGGCTGAATATGCAGCACTCACTGCACAAAAGTCTGTACTTCTGGGAGAGAAGTCAATTCTTTTTGAAAGAAAATGGATAAGGCCGAAATCTGAATCTTAATGGAGCCTAATTTTAGGCCCAAATTCACTCCAGTCTGTAGGAAGTGAAGGAAACGGCCCAGATGGAATTCTTCCGTAGGAGCATTCCTGGCCTCACACCAAGAAACATATTTTCGTCATATACGGTGATAATGTTTAGCTGTCACGTCCTTCCTAGCCTTTATCAGCGTAGGAATGACCTCATCCGGAATGCTTTTTTCCGCTAGGATCCTGCGTTCAACCGCCATGCCGTCAAACGCAGCCGCGGTAAGTCTTGGAACAGACAGAGCCCCTGTTGCAACAGGTCCTGTCGTAGAGGAAGAGGCCACGGATCTTCTGTGAGCATTTCCAGCAGATCCGGAAACCAGGTCCTTCGTGGCCAATCTGGAACAATGAGAATTGTACTCACTCCTCTTTTTCTTATTATTCTCAACACCTTGGGTATGAGAGGAAGAGGAGGAAACACATAGACCGACTGGAACACCCACGGTGTCACTAGGGAGTCTACAGCTACCGCCTGAGGGTCTTTTGATCTGGCGTAATACCTCTGTAGCTTTTTGTTGAGGCGGGACGCCATCATGTCTATCTGGGGCAGTCCCCACTGACTTGCAATCTGTGCGAAGACTTCCTGATGAAGTCTCCACTCTCCTGGCAGCAGGTCGTGTCTGCTGAGGAAGTCTGCTTCCCAGTTGTCCACTCCCGGAATGAACACTGCTGTCAGTGCGCTTACATGATTTTCCGCCCAGCGAAGAATCCTGGCGGCTTCCGCCATTGCCACTCTGCTCCTTGTGCTGCCTTGGCGGTTTACATGAGACACTGCGGCGATGTTGTCTGACAATTTCAGAACTGGTTGGTCGTGAAGTAAGGTCTCCGCTTGACGTAGGGTGTTGTATATGGCCCTCAGTTCCAGGATGTTGATGTGAAGACAAGTCTCTTGACTTGACCAAAGACCTTGGAAGTTTCTTCTCTGTGTGACTGCTCCCCAACCTCGGAGGCTCGCGTCCGTGGTCACCAGGATCCAGTCCTGAATGCCGAACCTGCGGCCTTCTAAAAGGTGAGCACTCTGCAGCCACCACAGAAGAGATACCCTGGCTCTGGGGGACAGGGTGATCAATTGATGAATTTGTAGATGTGACTTGGCCCACTTGTCCAGTAGGTCCCATTGGAAAGTCCTCGCATGGAACCTGCCGAAGGAAATGGCTTCGTATGATGCCACCATCTTTCCCAGGACTCGAGTGCATTGATGCACTGACACCTGTTTTGGCTTCAATAGGTGCCTGACCAGAGTCATGAGTTCCTGAGCTTTTTCTATCGGAAGATAAACCCTTTTCTGGTCTGTATCCAGAATCGTGCCCAAGAAGGTCAGACGAGTCGTAGGAACCAACTGCGACTTCGGGATATTGAGAATCCAGCCGTGTTGCTGTAACACCTTCAGTGAAAGTGAGACGCTGTTCAGCAACTGCTCTCTTGATCTCGCTTTTATGAGGAGATCGTCCATCTCGCGGCCGTGGAAAGCTCAAACGGCAACGTCTGAAATTGGTAATGACAATCCTGTACCGCAAATCTCAGGTACGCCTGATGAGGTGGATACATGGGAACATGAAGGTACGCATCCTTTATGTCCAGAGATACCATAAAATCCCCCTGCAGGCTGGCGATGACCGCCCTGAGCGATTCCATCTTGAACTTGAACCTTTTCAAGTATAGGTTCAGGGATTTTAAATTTAAAATGGGTCTGACCGAACCGTCCGGTTTCGGGACTACAAACAGGGTTGAGTAATATCCCCTCCCTTGTTGAAGTAGGGGAACCTTGACCACCACCTGTTGAAGATACAATTTGTGAATTGTATTTACCATTATCTCCCTTTCTGGGGAAGAAGTCAGCAGGGCCGATTTGAAAAACCGGCGAGGAGGCACCTCTTCGAATTCCAGCTTATAACCCTGAGAAACAATTTCTATTGCCCAGGGATCCACCTGTGAGTGAACCCAGATGTGGCTGAAAATTCGAAGACGTGCCCCCACTGGGGCGGACTCCCTTCGCGGAACCCCAGCGTCATGCGGTGGATTTTGTAGAGGCCGGGGAGGATTTCTGTTCCTGGGAACTAGCTGTGTTGTGCAGCTTCTTTCCTCTGCCCTTACCTCTGGCACCTCGTACTTTCTTGTTTCTCTGTGACCGAAAGGACTGCATCTGATAATGTGGTGCTTTCTTAGGCTGTGAGGGAATATAAGGCAAAAATTTTGATTTACCAGCTGTAGCTGTGGAGACCAGGCCCGTGAGACCTTCCCCAAACAATTCCTCCCCCTTGTAAGGTAAAACCGCCATATGCCTCTTTGAGTCGGCATCACCTGTCCATTGCCGGGTCCATAGGACTCGTCTAGCAGAAATCGACATATATAAGACAGCATCGTTAATATGACCCCGGGTCAATAAAATGGTACCCTTATCCAGGGTATTCATTTCCGTCGATAAGGTACCTATCCACGCTGCTACAGCGCTACAAACTCCAGCCGACACTATTGCCGGTCTGAGTAAGGTACTAGAATGTGTGTAAATGGACTTTAAGGTAGCCTGCTGTTTGCGATCAGCAGGATCCCTGAGGGTAGCCATATCTTGGGATGGCAGCTTTACTCTTTTGGGTAAGCGTGTCCACGCTTTTTCCCTCCTTGGGGAAGATTCTCACCGTATCCTGTCCTTAGCGGGAAAGGATACACCCTAAGAATCCTTTTGGGAATCTGCAGTTTCTTGTCTGGAGATTCCTAAGCCTTTTCAATAACTCGTTCATGAGATGGGGGAAAGGTTACCTCAGGTTTCTTTACCCTATACATGTGTACCCTCGTGTCAGAGACAGGGGGTTTCTCTGTGATATGCAAAACATCTTTTATTACAATAATCATATATTGAATACTATTTGCCAATTCTGGCTGCAACTTTGCATCATCGTAGACGACACTGGAGTCAGAATCCGTGTCGGCGTCAGTGTCTACTATTCTGGATAGTGGGCGCTTTTGAGACCTCGGAGGTCCCTGTGACATAGAGGAAAGGCAGGGTTTGACGCCTGTACATTCCCTAGACTCAGTGCAATAAATTTACATTAGCACTAAAACATTCCACATATCCAACCAGTCAGGTGTCGGTGTTGCCGTCGGAGACACCACAGTCATTAACTCCACCTCCTCCCTATGAGAGCCTTTTACCTCAGACATGCCGACACACGTGTACCGACACACCACACACTCAGGGAATCCTCTTATCTGAAGACAGTTCCCCCACAAGGCCCTTTGGAGAGGCAGAGAGAGAGTATGCCAGCACACACCCAGCGCTATATGACCCAGGAAAAAAACACACACAATATGTTTACCCAGATAGCGCTGTAATCTTTATTTTTCTGCCAAATTATGTCCCCCCCCCCTTCTTTAAAACCCTCTTTCACTGTGGATAAGCAGGGGAGAGTCCGGGGAGCTTCCGCTCAGCGCTGTGCTGTGGAGAAAATGGCGCTGGTGAGTGCTGAGGAAGAAGCCCCACCCCCCCCAGCGGCGGGCTTCTGTCCCGCTAAAATATATAAAAACTGGCGGGAGCCCTTTATATATACAGTGCCTATCTGTATATATCAACCTATTGCCAGAAATTGAGGTTATATTGCTGCCCGGGGCGCCCCCCCTGCGCCCTGCACCCTTACAGTGACTGACGTTTGTGTGTGCTGTGTGGGAGCAATGGCGCACAGCTTTACTGCTGTGCGTTACCTCAGTGAAGATCTGAAGTCTTCTGCCGCCTCTGAAGTTTTATTTTCTTCTCATACTCACCCGGCTTCTATCTTCCGGCTCTGTGAGGAGGACGGCGGCGCGGCTCCGGGACGAACTCCAGGGTGAGAACTGTGTTCTGACTCCCTCTGGAGCTAATGGTGTCCAGTAGCCTAAGAAGCAGAGCCTTGAAACTCACAGAAGTAGGTCTGCTTCTCTCCCCTCAGTCCCTCGATGCAGGGAGTCTGTTGCCAGCAGTGCTCCCTGAAAATAAAAAAACCTAACAAAATACTTTCTGACAGGAAACTCAGGAGAGCTCCCTGTAATGCACCCAGTCTCCTCTGGGCACAGTATCAAACTGAGGTCTGGAGGAGGGGCATAGAGGGAGGAGCCAGTGCACACCCATACCTAAAGTCTTTCTTAAAGTGCCCATGTCTCCTGCGGAGTTCGTCTATCCCCATGGTTCTTACGGAGTCCCCAGCATCCTCTAGGACGTAAGAGAAATATAATTTGTTCTCCAAACCAACTGACATCCACCCAGTGGTGGTTGCCCATGGCATTTTGGTAAAACATGCAGGGCCTTTTCTAATGAATTTACTCTCCAAAAAGGGTGTGTTGCCTTGCTGCAAGGACGTGGGCTCACTGCAAGGGATGTGGCCTTGCAGGAAAACACTACCTTATACCACAGTTTTGCAACCTGCACGCCCAGACATTAGCCACCAAAGAAAAATCCTGATTCATTCCCCTTACATTATTTGTCTTTTTTTTCATCATAGCAAGACACATTATGCCACACACCGTATTGCCCCTTACACATTATGCCACACACCGTAATGCCCATTACACATTATGCCACACACTGTAATGCCCATTATTCAATATGTTACACACCGTAATGCCCCTTATACATTATGCCACACACTGTAATGTCCCTTACACATTATGTCACACACCGTAATGCCCATTACACGTTATGCTGCACCCCGTAATGCTAGTTACACATTATGCTACGCACCGTAATGCCCCTTACACATTATGCCACACACCGTAATGCCCATTACACAATATGCTACACACCGTAATGCCCCTTACACATTATGCCACACACCGTAATGCCCATTACACAATATGCTACACACCGTAATGCCTAAGCTTGTCGGTAGGAGACAACCTTAATTTCTATTATGAAGCAGAAATTGCGATGCAATCGCAATTTCTGCTTCATCAAAGGGGCGAGGTGGTAGTCAGCATGCTGGGCGGCCTTGCCCTGCAGTGGGCGGACCCAGCATGCGTTCAGAAGGATTGCAAATTCTGCTAATTAGCAGAATTTGCAATCTTTACTGAATTAGGCCCTATGTCCTAAGATGTAGCATCAGATCATCTGCAAGACCACCTGAGAAACCCAGAGACTACTCAGATTGGCCCTCGCAGATCCCTAGCACTTCCACTTTCGGGAACGCTGCCCAGCGTATATGCATATATAGGGCCTAGTTTGTAACTGAACCGATGAAACTATTGCTGTAAAGCAGTGGTTCTCAAAGGTCCTCAGGACCCCAAACAGTTCACGTTTTCCAGGTCACCTTGAAGGTGCATAGGTGTATTCATTACTCACTGACCCATTTTAAAAGATCCACATGTGGAGCTAATTATTTCACTAGTGATTATGTGAGAAGACCTTGAAAACATGCACTGTGTGGGGTACTGAGAACCGGGTTTGAGCACCTATGCTGTAAAGGAAATAAAGTATTTAATTTCCCCTTTTGCATTCCTCCCAACATGACATTCTCCAGGAGGGACAGAATGCTCTGCTCCTGGACTTTTCTCTTCATTTATGATTGCCATCACCTGTGCTGAAAAACCTTTCTTATCCATTACCCTGTTCAACACAGGTTCCAGCAATCACAAATGAAGAGAAAAGTCCAGGAGCAGAGCATTGTGTCCCTCCTGGAGAGGGTCATGTTGGGAGTTATGCTTTTGAGATAGTATCATTTAGGGCTATTAAAACACATGTTGGGGTACTAACTATATAGTGTTCAAAGAACTAGCTGAGAGCATAGTTTCGATAATTTCCTGTGTGAATTGAGATATTTTGAGTATGAGACAGTTACAATGAAATTTATGATGATAAATGAAAATTAATGAACTTTAGCAAGAATATAATAAATAGTCATCAAAGGAAATATTAGGCCTTTGCAGTAGGAAAGTAAACACACTAATCCTGAGCTGCTGAGACTGCTTTAGTGTCTTTTGCCGTAGTCGCACTTGGGACTACATGCTAATGCTAGTAAAAGCCTTTCCCTGGTGCACAATCATGCCTCTTACTGTGAAAGGACTGAGACTCCCACTTTGAGCGTCATTAGATGCTGTAGTACAGATTTATTACCAGTTATTTATATAGAGCACACATATTCCACAGCGCTATGGTGGCCAATCCCAGGATCGGCGGGATCCCGGGATTTAGGCCCAAAAATGGCCGGGATTCAATCCCGGGATTGGAAGCTCCAATCCCGGTGATTGAGGGATCAGCGTTGAGCGTCCACAGGACGTTCAAACGCTGCCCGGCTTCCTGCTTCCGGGTCCCCAGCGCAGCGTGAGAGGTCACGCTGCGCTGTTAGCTGCTGCTGCGAGACGCCAGCAGCGTTCACACGATGTTCCCCGCCTGCCCCCGGTATGGTGAGCTATATGTGCGGGGCGGGTGGGGCGGGGTGGGGCGAGAGGGCGGCCACCTACGTAAAAGCCAATCCCGGGTATCCAGGGATTGGCCATTTTTCAATCCCGATACCTGGGATTAAAAAAATGGCCCGGGATTGGCTTCCCTACACAGCGCTTTACAAAAAAATAATTGGCCATTCACATCAATCCCTGCCCCACTTGAGCTTGGGCCTGATTCTGATTGGGACGTCTTTAGACACCACCATCAAAACTTGCACAAGCCCTATGATAGGAGCAGATTTGCTATCTGAGTGTGACCTCCAATGTGAGTGACTAAGCATCTGTGTATGCAGCATTTCAGTGACACACCTACGGCACTACCAATGACTATAAGAGAGATATAAGTGAGATTTTCTGGGAGTACGGCAGGAGAGATGAGACTGGAAGTTTTACAAGTAAATGGTACAATGCTAACTAAAGGAGAATTAAACTACTAAGTGAGACTCAACATCTGAAATCTTGGCCGGTCATTAAGGGATAGCTACAAAGCAAATGAACCATATTGATGAGTGTGGCATAGGGAAATTTAAGCAACACCAGGGGCAATATGTAATAGCCTATGAGGTGCAAGTTGTTCTGGAATTCCTGCGAGTCTGAAGGGGCAATCATTTACAAGGCAAAACTGACCTAGTGTTTCCTTGTAAATAATTGCCACTTTAAAAATACGGGCAGACTGGCAGAAATACTCAAACAGCTACACCTTACAGGCTATTACATATTGCCCCTGGTGTTAATTAGCTGTTCCCAGTTAATATGACTTCATGCAATGCCTATGTCACGTAGTTAAGCGATTATTTGCAACTGTGCATGCCTAAAAGTTCTAAAAACATCTACGACGCATGTGTTACCCTGAGTGTACGCACAAAGGTGCTGTTGCGATCAGTAAAGACGGTATCAGAAAGGTGGTGGAAAAAGTGATTGGCGATCCTGCGCGGTGACTGGGTGGTGGTTTGAAGTGAACACAAAATGATCTCATGTGCATATTATGGGAGTCAAAGCCGGCCCTAACCAATATGATGCCCTAGGCAAGATTTTGGCTGGTGCCCCCTAGCACCACCGCTAGTTCCGCCTCTGACCGTGCACCCCTTTCCCAGCACCGTCATCCCCCACCCAAAGCAGTCCTTTTTTTTTCCCCTACCCCCTGTAATTTAAATGAGAACAGTGTGCACATTTGGCGCACAGCCCAAAAAGGTAGGTATTTTTGCTGGCAAGGGGCATGGCCACACAATAGTACTTATTAATGCCCTTATACACATAATTCAAATTATGCCTCACAGTAGTGCAACTTTATTCACAATTTATCATGCGATAGTGTCCCTTATTCACACTACATCACACAGTAGTACCACTTTTCTTTATATATGTTACTCCTCACAGTAGTGCCTTCATTCACATAACATCATACTGAATTGCTCCTTATTCACATTACACCACACCATATTGCTCTTTATTCTCATTACACCACACCATGTTGCTCCTTATTCACATTACACCTCACCATATTGCTCTTTATTCACATTAGACCACACAGTAGTGCCCTTTCTATACGTTACGCCGAGGCCACACAGTAGAGCACCTTACAGACATAATGCCACACATTGGTAATGCATTTATACACATAATACCACACAGTAATGCCCCTTACACATATGACACACATTATTAATGTCCTTATAAACATAGTGCGCCTTACACATTATGCCAACCCTTATTAATGCCCTTATACACATAATTTCCCTTACACATATGCCGCACATTGGGGGTAATTCCAAGTTGATCGCAGCAGGAAATTTTTTAGCAGTTGGGCAAAACCATGTGCACTGCAGGGGGGGCAGATATAACATGTGCAGAGAGAGTTAGATTTGGGTGTGGTGTGTTCAATCTGCAATCTAATTTGCAGTGTAAAAATAAAGCAGCCAGTATTTAACCTGCACAGAAACAAAATAACCCACCCAAATCTAACTCTCTCTGCAAATGTTATATCTGCCCCCCCTGCAGTGCACATGGTTTTGCCCAACTGCTAAAAAATTTCCTGCTGCGATCAACTTGGAATAACCCCCATTGTTAATGCCCTTATACACATAATGACACACATAATGTCCCTTACACATATGCCGCACATTATTAGTGCCCTTATACAAATAATGACACACATAGTGCCCCTTACACATGTTATACATTATTAATGCCCTTATACACATAATGACACATATAGTTCCTGGCGTGAGTCAACTGGCAGCTCTGCTAACGTCGGGTGCCTATTTTTTATGAAAATGCATTGCTATGTGGCTAGGATGCACAAGCAGCTTCTGCTGATTAAAATAATATGCGGCATGCCTATATACTGTGTGCGACTGTGGCTGTATCTGCATACGAAATGCTAAACACAGAATATAGGCATGCTGCATATCATTTTAATCAGCAGAAGCTGCTTGTGCCCCTAGGCTTACCAGATGCCCTAGGCAATTGCCTAGTTTGCCTATGCCTAGGGCCAGCTCTGATGGGAGTGTCGTGGGATTGTCAATGCAAGTGGCTGCGTTCTTAGAAGCATAGCCACAAGCATAGAAGGCAGTGGCCAGAGAAACTGCCATAGGGCTGGTGCAATTTTCAGTGGTGCTGCTGCTGATGGTGGTGTATAAGGGACACACCAATCGGTATTGCAATGTGTACATATACTGAAAGTGGGCATCTCAGTCCTCCCACATTTGACCACATGCATGTACACAAGCGAAGGAGATTGTATGCCCTTAAATTCACAGATGGGCAACGCATTCGTTTTGTTGGCAACTCAGAATCAGGCTCTTTCAGTGAAATAATATAAAAAATGACTTTAGCCTAGTTTTATTTCTCTCTTGGTAACATCATTTTGTTTCTACTTTTGTGAATTTAGCCCATAGTTTAGATGTCCTTTTGCTTACATTGCAATTATTTATATTGTGTTATACTTATATAAATATATTGATATAATCATTTTTAGCTACAATGCTAAAACATTTGTATAGTAATTTGTTTGTTTAGATATATTTATCTCTGTTACAGTATGTTACATGCTATAAATATGTAATATATGCAATATCATATTACATTATTGTCTGTTGTCTGCATTATAAATATTATACTTTCTTTTTTGTTATTTTAAAAATATGTCTACAATAACTTATTACCATTTTCATGGTTCATAGTATTTTGCCTGACACATATTATTAATGTATATGCTTCATTATTCCACAGATAAACAAGTAGTGACCTTGTATAGTTATGAACCTGTACATGATGGAGATCTTGGTTTTGAGGCTGGGGAGAACCTACAGATATTGGAATCGTAAGTATAAATGCTAAGCCTATGTATACCAGCTGGGCAGCTAGAGTGCTTGAAGCACTGATGATTGTGCCTACTGAAACACTTTTGGCAATATTAATCAGACCACATCCAATGTCTGTTATTACTCTGCTATTTTGCAGAATGCCATTCTACTCTGTCTTTATAAAATGACCTTTCATGGGGCAGATTCAGTTAGCTACGGGTTGTGTTGTGTGGTCTCTTTTCCAGGGTAATGTGCAGAGCTATTCAATTAAAGACCTGTGATCAACTTGCGTGTAGCAGCTTACACATTTCTGCTTGAACCTTCATAGGATATGAGCAGAAATAAGTGTTTACTGTTGCAATGCGGGTGCTCACTAATTGTACCTATAGGTACCATCTGCTTTGTGCTGGAATTCTTAAAACATGACAGGGTGGTGGTTGTGGCTCTCCCTTGCCTCAAGTGGCATATAAAGAGAGCAGACAGCTCTCAACTAAGCCATGTGGAAACAAATGGAGCAAACAACAGTTAAGGAGCAATGACATTGCTGGTGCAAATGAGTATGGAGTCAGCACCTCTTGCACATCCTTCATCCTAAATGATTCACTATTTGGCAAAGACACAACAGCACTAGTGAAAGCCTCACAACTGAGAGACCTCATGTTCCGTGCCCCTACCAGCATA
The DNA here is from genome assembly GCF_028390025.1 of Pseudophryne corroboree. Classification (NCBI taxonomy): domain Eukaryota; kingdom Metazoa; phylum Chordata; class Amphibia; order Anura; family Myobatrachidae; genus Pseudophryne; species Pseudophryne corroboree. The sequence continues at coordinate 539,572,154 of NC_086445.1, forward strand.
CTCTGGGGTCAATGCAATTAGGTACAAGTTGCATTTTGCAAGGTTGCCATTTTCTCGGAAAATACCTGGGTCCCACAACACTGTTGCTTTTCCTTTTTGATCACTCCTTTGATCACGAAGTGCCGCTGTACAGAGAAATACACACAGTGCTGACGTCAGTAAATAGACAGGGACCACGGAGAACACTCACATTCCCCCTTCCTCCTATGCTATAAAACGCTGGCAGGACCAGTAGGAGTGATCAAAGAGGAAAAGCAACAGTGTTGTGGGACGCAGGTAATCATTCACAGAAAGACTGTGGGACCATTAGACTTTTCTAATACCTGACAAAAGGTCATTTATTCAGCTGTTCTGACACAATTTACTGCGGCACCTGTGGAGAAATAGAACTAAAGAGTATTTATTATTATCATTTCATCATATCATCATTTTTTTATTGCACACATAGACCTATTTTTTTCTGGCCATCATATGCTGATCATCCGGATTACTCTATGCATTATGTTATGAAAGAGGCGAATTCTGTTTTATGATTGGAGCCTAAAGGAAAATGGACTATATTGAGTGAAATCTCATATAATTATTTCCCCCCCTCGCATTTTATATTGTGTTTTATTCTTATTATTTTAACTGTTTTGATTTTATGATGTGATTAAAAATAATTTTTACTAATGAATACCGCTAATTGAGTATCAATTAACTATATAAGATTAAGATCTGTCTCAAAGTATACCAGTAGCGCTCCCATTTCTTTTCTGTTTTTGTATTCTATATATTTAGGGGTGTGCAAATACCCCTTTTTGGGAAGCAGTAGCAGGATTACTCTTGAGACAGAAAGATTGTGGTGATATATTTCCACCAGGAGGTCAGCGCAAAACCTTTATTTTTTTACATAGGCTAAATATCTGCTTTTCCATAACATATACTCATGTTCATTTGAAAACAAAGCAAGCTTCCCTTTAATATTGGGAATATGAGGCACCTTATATGCATATGTCTGTTGTTAAAACCATTATGGCTGGGCAATGATACCCATTTTTTAGTATATTATCCTTCCTTGTATATTTTAGTATATTATCCTTCATCTTTTTGCTTGCAGAACTGGCGAGTGGTGGAAAGCTAAATCACTGCGCACAGGAGAAGTGGGACTTGTGCCATTTAACTTTGTAGCAGCGGTAAATGGACTAGTAAAAGAACCGTGAGTATCATGTTAGAGACAAATCGCAAAACCATATTATGCACAGTGCAGCTGATTCTGAGCTTCATGCAAAGTGGCTGAAGGTGGGGCAGACACAAAAGTCTTATTTACTAGCTCATACTGATGCCGGTATCCGTTCAGGTAACGCTGGGGTTCATGTGCGTGTAAGCGGAAATGTGATGCCCATTTATTTCACGCTGGTCACTGCAGCTGTTAACAGTATCTGGACTTGCACAAGCCCCATACGTCAGAAAGAGGCTTTCCTTTCCCTGTACGCAGAACTCACTGAGCTTTTGATACACACTCAGTGGCAAACGTAGGATTTGCATGGGGGGGTTTCCAGAACTGGGCGGAGCCAATCACGGGGGTGGGGACTGAGGTGACCCAGCATATGCTGGGTCCGTAAAACTAGTGTACATATATACATACACACACACACACACACACACACACACACACACACACACACACACACATATCTACACACATATATATATATATATACATACACACAGCATATTAAACATGCATATATATATATATGTGTGTGTACACACATACAGTATATATATATATACATACATACATACATACATACATACACACACACATATATATATATATATATATATCATGTGTGTGTGTGTGTTTATATGTATGTATGTATATACAAGTGTATATATGTATGCACATGGATATATTATTATTATTATCCTTTATTTATATGGCGCCACAAGGGTTCCGCAGCGCCCAATTACAGAGTACATGAATAATCAAACAGGAAAACAGCAACTTACAGTTGATGACAGTATAGGACAAGTACAGGGTAAATACACATAGTTACATCAGAAGATGACACTGAAATAAGTATCAGGTGGCCGAAGACTGCTGGAGTTGATGCAGTTGAAGATTATTAAAGTAAGAATGGATAAGCACATGAGGGAATGTACTATAATTAAAATAAACTTTTATTGCTCTTACAAGTGCCACCAGGAAGACAGCAGGCTGCAGAGGACGCTAGACAGCCATTAATAATACTCATGCAGCTAAAAAAAAAAAAAAAAAAAAAAAATTTTTTTTTTTTAGTGGAGGGGGGTTTCTGGGTGCTCGGAAACCCCCCCTGGGTGCGCCACTGACACTCATGACCCTCCCATTACATGCTCTCAAGTCAGGGTGGTTCCTGTGCCATTGTATTTTTACCTCCAAGTTCCTGACCCAAAAAGCTTTATTTTATGGAAAGAAAGATCCAGCCAAGATCCGTGCAATGGAGAGACCTACGAAAATGTGTAAAAATGCAACTGTATTCAAAAACTCGCAAATCTGCATCTGTACTTGTCAAACTGCTCTATGTATACTGTTAGAACTCTGTCACCTACAAAGCCCTGGGTGGTATTCATGTGACCGGCGGTCAGCTGACTGACAGTCACATGACCGCCTCCACCATCCCGACGGCTCACTATCCCGATGGTCGGCATGCCGACCAACAGGGACTATTTCCACTAGTGGGTGTCCACGACACCCATAGAGTGGGAATAGAACCCGTGGCGACCACAGGTCGCCACCGAGCCCGCAGCGTGGCGAGCGCAGCGAGCCCGCAAGGGGCTTGCTGCACTCGCCCCTCCCCGCCGGGATCCTGGCGGCGGTATGCTGCCGGGATCCCGGCGGCGGTAAGCTGACCGGCGGTCTCCTGACCGCCGGTCAGCCATACTACACCCCAAAGCCCTCAATCATTCCTCTCCACTTTAATTTCCAGCCTAATTCCCCCACACACCCTATCGCCACCATCTTTCACTGTTCCAATTACAGAATCCCATTTTCCTCTATCCTTAACCTGTCCCAATGTAGTCTTCAGGATTTCTACCATCCTGCTACCATCCTCTGAAGTGCACTTCTATACCTAGTTAAACTATCACCCAACCTTCCAGCCTTTAAATTTATCCTTAAAACATATTATTTTGGAATGAATATTATAAATTGAGCTTATCTACGAAAAAATAAATTGCATTAAAAAAGTATTTTTTCAAAATGACCACCCCCACTGGGGCTGCAGCTACATACATTGATCAACACATAACCAAACTCCACTATTTATTATATGCTAAGCTGTATGATATCAGTAATGCTAGAGATAGTGCACCTACAACACCCCCTTTTTTCTCTGTAGTTCCATCCAAGACATGACCCGCAAAACCATGCACGCATACCATGGCATACCTTTTTGGTATCCGAATTTAAACACTTGGATCTAAGCTGGGCACTCTGCTTAGATATCGCAAGGAGATTACACTTGCTTGATAAACCACTGATTGTTTGTAGTCTCTCCCCTATGGCTCCCGCACTTCATCCTGGACACCCTTCCCAAGCCAGACCCCGGTGTCCTGGCCGCTATTCTCTGCCTGACAGTCTTACTGATGCTGATGTAACATAGAAACATGGAATTTGACGGCAGGGAAGAACCAAATGCATGCCTCCCAACTGTCCCGATATCAGTGGGACAGCCCTGTATTTCTGGGACTGTCCCACTCGCGGGCCGCAGTGTCCCGCGGGTGGAGGATACACTCTGCTCTCATAAGCAGCATTTAGAGTTAAGGGGGGTACACACGGAGCGATAATCTAAGCAATCTGACTAGATTGCTTAGATTTTCAGCAAGATCGCTCCGTGTGTAGCCCTAACAGCGATAGCGATGCGCAGCCCCGCGCATCGCTATCGCTGCTGCTAGATTGGCCTGCATGCAGGCCAATCTAGCGGGTCGCTCACTTCACCCGCTGGGTGAAGTGAGCGGCCCCCCCGTCTCCCCCCGCACGCTCAGCACAGATCGCGCTGTGCTGAGCGCCGGGAGAGATGTGTGCTGAGCGGTTCGCTCAGCACACATCTCTCCAGCATCGGGCCGTGAGTACTGGCCTTTAGATTCTAAGGTACAGTTCAATTCTGCACAACAGCCGTGATGTCTGGTCTGGAAAGGCACAGAGGCTAACATCAAAGATTTTGCCCCACACGCCATAGAGTTGCAAAGGAAACCAGCAATGTTGGACTACCATATACAGTATATCAGAGATACACACATAGAACTATATCACTGAAAGTCCTGTACAGATATACACATAGCACTGTCTCGCTGATCCCCTGTGCACTGATACACACATAGCATTTATTTTTTTTGCTGCTTCCCGATGGGCCAATCCGTCTCTGCTAGCTAATATGCCAGCAAGTAATAGATCTCTTTGAACTACTTATGACAGAGCTGCATAGAGACTAGAATCACTGTCCTCTTGCCCTGACATTACATCAAGTCATTCCATGTACAGAAATAGTTTCCTCACTGGATTGTAAACTGTTTATATTAAATGCTATATACGCTGAGTGGCAAATTATTATGATCGCTAGATGATTTTATGCAAAGTACCTATTCCACAGATAATGTTGAAGTAGGAAGTCTGTATCTGAAGAAATGAACGGCAAATGTATACAGACACTAATGAAGTATATAATTCATGAGAGAATTGGTAAACAACACAAACGAATGGAATTGTTGGCGCTTGCAGCAGTGGTACAAGCATTAACCAAATGGCTGCAGTGGTGTATTGTTGGAGGGTGTCAGTAAACACAGAGTGGTCCGTAGTCTTTCCTCCCCTCTGGTATCCTCATCCCACTCCCAAATCCAAGGTTTCTTTCCTACCCCACACCACTGGAATGATCTTCCTTGTTCTCTCAGACCGTTTGTAAATGCATGCTGTGCATCATGGGAGATGATGTCATGCCGAGGTGACTTACATTCTGTTTGCTCCTGTTACTTCCACTTGGTGTCTGGCTCATACTGAGTAAAGACCTGTATTACACTGATGCTGCAAGTGTCGTCCTGAGTTTGTTGTTACACATCTACATGGTGTCAGAACTGGGATGCCATGGCACAGGGTCTGAGGAGAATGGATCCGCTGATATTTGGTGAAAACGTGGCTGACAACTGGCTTAGGTTTAAAAAGTAATGGCACGTATACTCCATAGCAGGCCTTTCAGACAAATAAAAAAAGTCCAGGCATACACGCTGCTGAACCTCGCAGGCACCGATGCTGTGGACAAATCACATGCTTTTGTATACGCTGACAGAGAAGACAGAGAGGATCCTGACATCCTAATTGCAAAGTTTGAAGACATCTGCATGCCAGTAAAGAATGTAATTATGGACAGGCATGTTTTCAACAGCACAAACCAAAAGGGTGATGGCACTACACAGTCCTACGTCTCAACGCTAAAGCTGCTGGCAAAGAAGTGCAATTTTGGTATCCTCACAGAGGAGCTCATCCGTGACAGAATCGTATGCGGCATATGCAGCAACAAGCTGCTGCGGGAGAAGGGCCTCACATTAGAAACTGCCATAAGTATCTGTATGTTAGATGAGCAGTCTGAAAAGGTCACAAGGGTACTGTTATGAACCACAAGCAGTAGTTCATTCCTGTTTGCTTTCCGTTTATGTATTTTGTATTATAGTTCTGTTCGCATGCCAGGATTTCCATTACACTGGTTTAGAAGACTCTTGTTGGCCGCCGGTGGTGAGTCTGTGTAATTGCAGCCTGTTTCTATGTGTTTAGCCTCACCTGTCAGAGAATTGATCATTATGTGGTGAGTCTCTGTACTGCAATCTGGCTCTTGTCTGTGTTACTCTCACCTGCAGGTATTTGGCCATTACAGTGTGCCTGGTCTCCAGCCATCCTGATTGGGGCGTGTTCCCTTATTACCCAGCTAGCTCTGCAGTTCTGGGCTGGTGATAGACATTTGTTGTTATACCTGGATGTGCCTGATTAGTGTCTACTCCAGTATTGCATCTGTGTCCCGGCCCTGTCTGATACTGGAATCCTGTGTACTCAGCTCTGTCAGAGTCCGGAGCTTCTTGTGAGCTGCTTCCTGTCCTGAAACCCAGTGATTCTGTCAACCTTTGATCCATAAGTCCTGTGGTATTGTCTGTTCCTGATCCAATTATCCTGTGTCTTGGTATCCTCTGGCCTGTTGTTGAAATCCTGCCTGCCCTCCGGTTCTGTGAGCCTGTGTCTGCGGCTTTGGGGGTTCTTGTCCGTCCGCCTGTATTCACACTGGTTTCGTGAGTAGCGGCTTTGCCGCATCTTACGGCCTTGGCCGTAGCTTCTTGTTATATTTGCTTTGGATTTTCTGCAGAGGGTTCTGCATATGCTGTCATCGCCGGTACACAACAGTATTGTGTCGGCGTGTGGACAGCATTGCCTTTATTGTAGTTTGTCTTGGCGGCTGAGCCGCACATACTTTTGTTTAGAGTTCTGGAGTTGCCCCTAACTCTGCTTCAGGTTTTAGTTAGAGGTTCCCCTTGTTATTGCCCCGTCTCAGTTTACGCCTTGTCTCCAACTAAGACCAGGGGGAATCGGAGTTGGGCAGACTTAATCCGCCCTTCAAACGCGGCTGCCGTGGGCCCAAGCAAACATAATCTCACAGGCGTAGACTGACCACGAGAGTGAGACAACGGAGTCAGGGCTTCTTAGGGGTAACTGCTGAACTTCGCCCTTATTACAGCATTACGTTCCTGTACTCAGAGCTTGTCCACCCTGTTCCCTGAGTACCGAGCACAGTGAACGTAACAGGAACTGAGAAAGGACGCTGAGGTGTATGTCATGGCGGCCGTTCCGTGCCAATCCTCCACGTGAGGGAATTGCGCGGCACAGCACCCTCCTGACAAACAACGCTGCCCTGCATATGATAAACAATGTAATACATGTGGCAAATGGAATAATTTTGCAAGGTGCTGCCGCTCCAAAGATCAAACTTCCATAAAGCGACAGTCTGAGTTGCGCTATAGCCGCTCACCCCGGCAGATCAACCAGGTTGAAACTGAGCCAAGGTGTGAATCATTTTGCATGACAGTTTGTGATAGTGTAGACCACTTGGATGAGAAGGGAGAAATATTTATCAAACTGAGAACAAAGCATATGAACAAGGTGGCCATAGTCAAAATAGACTCAGGAGCAAAGTGCAATGTCATATTTTACAAACAACTACGTGAAATAGATCCAACCGCACAGATAAACCCACGAGACAAGATCAACTTGATAGCTTATGGTGGCCAGGTCATCACTACTGTGGGTACCACAAAGCTAAAGTTTACCCGTGCTGATTTGCTATTCTACATTGTGGATCATAAGGTCAAACCATTGCTAGGCCTCCCTGACAGTATGAAGCTAGGCCTTCTCAAATTGGGACCTGAGGTACACGCAATACAGATGACCGTCCCGGAAATAAAAGACTTTCAGGATTTATTTGATTGCAGTTCACTTGGCAAGCTCCCTGTTGTGTACCATATGAGGCTGTATGACTCTATTGTACCTACTGTCTGTACCCCCCGGAAGGATCCTGTCGCAATGAAAGACAAAATCATTAAAGAGATCCACAGAATGACTCAATTGGGTGTCATTGCCCCCACAGAGGAAGCAACACAGTGGGTGTCCGCCTGTGTGGCCGCATCAAAAAAAGATGGGACTGTACGTCTTTGCATTGATCCAGTACACTTGAACAAAGCACTGCTGCGTCCATATCATCCTCTCCGCACCATCGAGCAAGTGATTCCTGACATGCCAGGTGACACAGTTTTCAGTACCCTGGATGCAAAGTGCGGATTCCGGCAAATCCCTTTGGACAGAGCTTCGTCCCTGCTCACCGCCTTCATGACCCCGATAGGGTGGCATGTCTTCCTTCGCATGCCCTATGGAATCACTACGGGCAGTGAGGTCTTCCAGCGTATGGAGCAACTGTTTGCAGGCTATCCCTGTGAAATCATCGTCGATGACACACGAACAGCGGCTGCACCAGGTACTTAAATGGGCCCGTGCATTGAACCTCAAGCTCAACCCAGACAAATGCAAGTTTAGAGTCACCGAAGTGGCGTACGTGGGCCACGTGCTCACCAGTCAAGGCATCAAACCGGACCTGAATAAAATCACTGCCATCCAGCAAATGCCGCTTCCGGCTGACCAACAGGCTCTGCAACGTTTCCTGGGGATGACCAACTACCTGTCTAAATTTGTTCTGCAATACAGTGAAACCACGGCACCTTTGCCGCAGCTACTCCACCAGGACTCAGAATGGTGCTGGTTGGACACACACACAGCTGCTGTTGATCGATTAAGACCATGCTGACGAATTCACCAGTCCTGCAATACTTCAACATGCGTGATCCGGTAGTCCCCTCTGCCGATGCTTCACAGAGTGGTCTACTAGCCGTGTGCCTCCAACACCGCAGACCGGTGGCTTTTGCTTCCAAGGCCCTCACTGACACTGAAACCAGGTATGCACAAATTGAGAAAGAACTGTTGGCGCTGGTGTTCGCCTGCAACCGCTTTCATGACTTCATCTATGGCCGTCCTGTCACGGTGGAAATCGACCATCAGCCTCTTATCACCGTACTGAAGAAGCCCATCCACTCTGCTTCTTCCCGTATTCAGGGCATGATGCTCAAGCTGCAGCGGTACAACCTGGATGTCGTATATAAGCGAGGCAAAGAAATATACGTTACTGATGCTCTGTCTCAAGCCTTCCTTCTGACTACTGACATGAACACTGCTGAGGATGACTATGAGGCTGTGGAGGTGCTCCCTACCAAGCGGCTGGAAGAGCTGCGTGCTGCTACACTTGCGGATGATCTTTGCCAGCGTCTCTCTGCTGTCATTATCAACGGCTGGCCATCCACTTCCAAGGAACTACCGCACTGCATTCGCCCCTTCTACTGTATGAGAGATGAGCTCACCGTATCTGATGGTGTCATCCTGCGGGGTCATCGCTTCGTGATTCCGGCTGCCCTTCAGACGTTTTACACCCAGCAGATGCACCAGGGCCATGCTGGCCTAGAGGCTACCAAGCGTAGGGCCCGTGAAACCACGTTCTGGCCCTCCATGTACGGTGACATTGACCGTGCTGTTTCGTTTTGCGCACCCTGCAATGCCTTGCGTCCACAACTGTCACGGGAGCCCATGCTGCTCCATGACATTCCTGATCTTCCATGGTCCATTCTTGCGGCTGATCTATTCGAATGTAGGGGGGAGGAGTACCTGGTACTAGTTGACTCCTATTCAGAATGGTTTGAGATAAACTACTTGCCCAGCACCCCAAGTCACATGGTCATCGCAAAGCTGAAGAGACACTTTGCAGAACATGGCACCCCACAGCAGCTGATCACTGATAATGCCATGCAATTCAAGAGTAGAGAGTTCAAGGACTTTGCGAGTACATGGGACTTCCAGCACATCACTAGTAGTCCACACTACCCACAGTCAAATGGATTGGCAGAGCGTGCAGTCCGCTCTGCAAAGCACCTAATGAAGAAGTGTGCACGAGATGGATCGGACATATACTTGGCACTGTTAAACTTGAGAAACATGCCCCGAGATGGACTTCCATCCCCTGCACAGTGCCTATTAGTATGGCGCACCCACACAGGCATCCCAATGGCAAAGCAGCTCCTGCAACACAGTGTAGAGCCACAGGTACAGGAGACCATCAGCATGCGCAGAATGGCTGCCAAAGCTTCTTATGACAGATCAGCATACCGCCTGCCACCACTGTCTCCAGGCCAGCCTATCCGCATGCAAACCAAGCAAGGATTTGACAGAATTGCAGTGGTTCAGCTTCCTGCAGGTCGGCCAAACAGCTACGCGGTACAGTCTGAAAATGCCCTCTATAAATGCAACCACCGCCATCTGTTAAGTGTACCTGAAGAAAGCTCTACACAGCCTGACTCATCAGTTTCTACCACAGCTGCAACCATTGTCAGTGATGATTCGCATTGCATTGACAGCCCTTCCTCAGAGACTACTTCTGAAGTAATAGAGCCCTCTGGTGTCACAGCGGACATGCCTATAGGTTCCCAGTGTACCATTACCAGATCGGGCTGTGTGTCCAAACCCAACCCAAAGTTCCAACACTTTATTGAATAATGTATTTTCTTTTGTTCACGCCTAACATTGTCACATTGTTGCATTTGTTTCATCTATGTTCTGCATCCTTCCAGTTTGAAAGGGGGATGTAAATGCATGCTGTGCATCATGGGAGATGATGTCATGCTGAGGTGACTCACTTCCTGTTTGTCTCCTGTTACTTCCACTTGGTGTCTGGCTCATACTCAGTAAAGACCTGTATTACACTGATGCTGCAAGTGTAGTCCTGAGTTTGTTGTTACACAGCTACACCGTTCCCTAGCCTGCCTAGCTTCAAATGGTCGTTGAAAACTCACCTGTTTTATTAAAAGCATACCAGTCTACCACTTCACAATAACACCATGCAGTTTACCCCACCCTCTTTCATCTTCATCTCTTTCAATCTTGCTTCCTTCCCTCAGCTCCCCTAACTATGGTTCACACCTTGTGTCAACCGTTTATCTGCCTCCTTCCTTTTCGTTTGAAAGCTCAAATGAGCAGGGGCCTTATTCCACCTTTCCTCACGCCCTATAGCTCTTGCTCTCCAGCTACACTCTACACCCTCTCCTTCGGCTCTCTGCCCCTGAACTCCACTCCTTTATTGACTTCAAATCTCTTTCAGTGGCTCTAAACCTGTTAGTTGCACCCACATTAATGGGTACAGATTTCAGCTTGCACTGAATACACCCATTACACTCCATTACCCATCCAAACTATCGCTGGCTGTGTTAAGGTTTGTAGTGCTATTTATTACTTTTTGGTGCTATTTGTTTACTTTACTGTATTATACCATGCACTGTCTTGTTGTTTGCCCTCTGTAGCAGACCATGTGTGGTACCCTATAAATAATGTTTAATAATAATAAATAATCAGCCGACAGAAGACTGGGTCTTAGTGCAAGGCCCGTAGTCATAAACGGCTACTGTATTCTTAAGTGGAACGGAGTGTGGGCAGACTTGTTCAGTCCCACAGACGGGCAACAGTGTATCTAATTATGTTTAATCTGAATCAGGAACAAAGTTAAATGCCCTCTCAAAAATCAGTATGTCGCACATTACATTGCATGGGCCACAGAAAGACTAGGCCTGTCCATACGCTATTGCTATATGCTGCAAACAGGGTGAAATGCTTACAGTTTGCTAAGGAATACAGGAATTGGGACAGTAAATGATGGAAATGGGTCATGTGGGAAAATAGTTGGGTAAGGATATGAAGACAACAGCACAAAAGCACATACCCACGTGCGTCATATCTGCTCAGGATGGTGGAGTTGAACATTATGAAGATGCAGTTCCTTGCATCTGGGCTAATATTCTCCAAAAAACATATCGACAGCTAGTAGAAGCCATGCCTAGAAGAATTAAAGCCTGCAGTCATAATAATTTGGCCAGACAGTGTATATAGTGATTGGGTGCCTTGGAACCAAACCTAAAAGTTGCCAGACATGAAGCTGGAACCAAAGGCTGTATTTGAGAGCTACGTCCAGTGACAGCATTGTGGTTATCAATGGTCATTTCTAACATATCCAAATTGGCAAGTGTTTAAAAATACATTGCTAACAACAGCTGAAATGTTTTTTAGTTAACATCCTTCTACCATAGTGTAGCAATGGTATTCATTGTCCATGATCACAAGTAGTTCACATGCCGCAAAGTACAGATGTTTGGTACTTTGTGCATGCGCTGGACCCGTACTGTGCATGTGTAGTACAGGCTTGGGACGTCGGTCGCACTATGACTGTCAGTGACTGATAGTCTGATGTCATTTGTTGATGGAGAGGGGGCGGCGATGGCCTCCGTTTCTCCAAACAGAGCCATATCACCACCATTGTGAGGGAGGGACGAGTGCTGGATCCCCGACATTGGTTGGAGATTTCCTGGCCTCTTGGAAGGTCTTGCAGCAGCCGGTTTGTGTGACCCCTTGTGTAACACAGCCGGCCGATGGTGTCCGAAATGATCTGATACTGTGTCCTAGGATGCAGCTCGGACCAGTAATGTCTGCAGGAGGCGTTACACCCCATGATGCATTACCCTATTAGAGCTATCACTGCTGCTTCCATGCAAGCGGAAGTGATAGCTACTACAACCACATCTGAATCAGGCCCTGTCTCAGTTCCTGCACTGGCACAGACTGAACCCATTTAGCTATAGGGCTTACCAAGGGGGCCAAAAATAAAATCTTACTTGGTGTCAGCTTTTAAATAAAGTATCATGAAGGCTTTCAGAAGTATGTCACCTTCTACATACAACAATATTGTATTCCAATATATTCTATAGTTGGTTCTTCAGTGATCTGGGTCGGAAAGATGCAGAGCGTCAGCTTCTAGCTCCAGGAAACCAGCAAGGATCTTTCCTGATACGAGAAAGTGAGACCAATAAAGGTATTGTATTCTTTATTATTTTGTCTACAGAAGTGTCATGCATTTACTTCTTTCTCTGCCTTTTCCTAATTTTATATTCTTTCCTTTCCATCTTTATGTACCTCACTTAATTCCAGTTTTTATTGTTTCCTCATTGTTACCATTCCAGGCTCCTACTCTTTATCTGTGCGTGATCTAGATGCGAATCAGGGAGAAGTGGTGAAACATTATAAGATTCGCAATATGGATAATGGAGGATATTATATTTCACCCCGGATAACATTTAACGATCTTCAGGAAATTGTGCAACATTATTCTGGTGAGCAGTATGGCTTTTAAGGAAATAGAGATAGAACACTCTCATGTTATCCAGCAATGGAAACGTGCCCTATAGACACAAAACCTAACTGGCACTACTTACTGACTAAGGTGGTTAGGCAAGGACAGGCTTGGTGCTACATTTATTTAATGCTGCCTTGCCATCCATACATAAGTGTGTCATGCAATGTATTGTAAGTACATTGGTTAGCATTAGGGGTTGGGTAGGGGAGACCGGCAGTGGTGATCCCGGCAATCAGCATACTGACCCCGGGATCCCGAAACAGAATGCCGGCGAGGGGAGGGGATCTGCGTGCACAACGGAGCCCCTTGTGGGTAGGAATAGTCCCTGTTAGTTGGCATGCCGACAATCGGGCTCATGAACGCTCGGGAACCTGGCATCAGCATGGCGACTGCCGGGATCCCGAGTGTCGGTTTTTATTATCAGTTAACCTAACAGTGTATTTTTGGACTGTGGGAAACCACAGCATCGCTGATGCAACATATACTGAATCGGGCCCTATATGGAGAATATTGGAGTAAAAGCAGTGCTTTGTGAAGAGAGAATAGGGCCCATCTTAAATGTTGCTACAAGGCCCTTTTGTTTCTAGCTATGCACCTTCACGACTGAGTATGAAACTCTGTAAACCTTAATCATGTGTGTCCATGTGATATGATATATATATATATATATATATATATATATCTATCATATGTGTGTGTGTGTATGTATGTATGTATATATATATATATATATATATATTGTACTTGAATGCTCCACTAACTGATGTAAATACATATTCTCTGTATAGAGAGGATTCGGTCAGGATTCCGGCGGTTGGGATTCTGTCAAAAGGCCGACACTGGAATCCCGACACTGATCAGAATGTCGCCACCAGCAGCCTGAATAGGATCACAATGCCGACACCGGCATCCCGACAGCCGGTATCCTGATCGAGTGAATGCTGGGATGTCGGAGAGATAACCCGCGGGGTGGCGGGAGGGGTTTAGGTTGAGGCTGCGGGGGGAGGGTTAGACTGTGGGAAGGGAGGGTTAGGTTTAGGCTGCGTGGAGGGGAGGTTAGGGTTAGGAATTTACGGGAAGGATTAGGCTTAGGCTGTGGGGGAGGAGTTAGGTTTAGGCTGGAGTGAGGGGGGAGTTAGGGTTAGGCACCACTGGGGAGAGTTAGGCTGTGGGGAGGAGGGTTAGTGTTAGGCTGCAGTAAGGGAGGATTAGGCTACAGTAAGAAAGGGCTAAGGGAGTAAGGGGGTGAGGGATAGCTTTCTGTCCAACCCGTTGGGATTCTAAACAGCGTGATGCCACGGTCGGTATTCTGACCACCGGCATACCACCTGCTGGCATTTCAGCCCCAACCTATATATAGAGCTGTATGATATGTAAGCGCTATAAAATAACTATAAACAATAAAAATATGTGGCCATAAAAATAAGAATTTACTTACCGGTAATTCTATTTCTCGTAGTCCGTAGTGGATGCTGGGGACTCCGTAAGGACCATGGGGAATAGCGGGCTCCGCAGGAGACTGGGCACTCTAAAGAAAGATTTAGTACTATCTGGTGTGCACTGGCTCCTCGATCTATGCCCCTCCTCCAGACCTCAGTTAAGGAAACTGTGCCCAGAAGAGCTGACATTACAAGGAAAGGATTTTGGAATCCAGGGTAAGACTCATACCAGCCACACCAATCACACCGTATAACTTGTGATAAACATACCCAGTTAACAGTATGAACAAACAATAAAGCATCAACCAATGGATGCCAACATAACATAACCCTTTATTAAGCAATAACTATATACACGTATTGCAGAAAGTCCGCACTAGGGACGGGCGCCCAGCATCCACTACGGACTACGAGAAATAGAATTACCGGTAAGCAAATTCTTATTTTTTTTCTTAACGTCCTAGTGGATGCTGGGGACTCCGTAAGGACCATGGGGATTATACCAAAGCTCCCAAACGGGCGGGAGAGTGCGGATGACTCTGCAGCACCGAATGGGCAAACACCAGGTCCTCCTCAGCCAGGGTATCAAACTTGTAGAACTTTGCAAATGTGTTTGAACCAGACCAAGTAGCAGCTCGGCAAAGCTGTAATGCCGAGACCCCTCGGGCAGCCGCCCAAGTAGAGCCCACCTTCCTTGTGGAATGGGCTTTTACTGATTTTGGATGCGGCAATCCAGCCGCAGAATGAGCCTGCTGAATCATGTTACAGATCCAGCGAGCAATGGTTTGCTTTGAAGCAGGAGCACCCAGCTTGTTGGATGCATACAGGATAAACAGCGAGTCAGTCTTCCTGACTCCAGCCGTCCTGGCAACATAGATCTTCAAAGCCCTGACTACATCAAGCAACTTGGAATTCTCCAAGTCACGAGTAGCCGCAGGCACCACAATGGGTTGGTTCAGATGAAAAGATGACACCACCTTTGGCAGAAACTGCGGACGAGTTCGCAATTCTGCCCTGTCCATATGGAAAACCAGATAGGGGCTTTTACATGACAAAGCCGCTAATTCTGACACACGCCTAGCTGAAGCTAGGGCCAACAGCATGACCACTTTCCACGTGAGATACTTTAGCTCCACAGTCTTAAGTGGCTCAAACCAATGGGATTTCAGGAAAGCCAAAACCACGTTAAGATCCCAAGGTGCCACTGGTGGCACAAAAGGAGGCTGAATATGCAGCACTCCCTTAACAAATGTCTGAACCTCAGGCAGTGAAGCCAGTTCTTTTTGAAAGAAAATAGATAGGGCCGAAATCTGGACTTTTATGGACCCTAATTTCAGGCCCATAGTCACACCCGACTGTAGGAAGTGCAGGAATCGACCCAGTTGGAATTCCTCTGTAGGGGCCTTCCTGGCCTCACACCAAGCAACATATTTTCGCCATATACGGTGATAATGTTTCGCTGTCACGTCCTTCCTAGCCTTTATCAGCGTAGGAATAACTGCTTCCGGAATGCCCTTTTCTGCTAGGATCCGGTGTTCAACCGCCATGCCGTCAAACGCAGCCGCGGTAAGTCTTGGAACAGACAGGGTACCTGTTGTAACAGGTCCTGTCTGAGAGGCAGAGGCCATGGGTCCTCTGTGAGCATTTCTTGCAATTCCGGGTACCAAGTCCGTCTTGGCCAATCCGGAACAATGAGTATTGTTCTCACTCCTCTTTTTCTTACAATTCTCAGCACCCTTGGTATGTTACCAGTGCGTCCACAGCTATCGCCTGAGGGTCCCTGGACCTGGCGCAATATCTTTTTAGCTTTTTGTTGAGACGGGACGCCATCATGTCCACCTGTGGCAGTTCCCATCGATTTGCAATCTGCGTGAAGACTTCTTGATGAAGTCCCCAGACTCCCCACTCTCCCGGGTGGAGGTCGTGTCTGCTGAGGAAGTCTGCTTCCCAGTTGTCCACTCCCGGAATGAACACTGCTGACAGTGCTAGTACGTGATTCTCCGCCCACCGAAGAATCCTGGTGGCTTCTGCCATTGCCACCCTGCTTCTTGTGCCGCCCTGGCGGTTTACATGGGCCACTGCCGTGATGTTGTCTGACTGAATCAGCACCGGTTGGTTTCAAAGCAGAGGCTCCGCTTGACTCAGGGCGTTGAATATGGCCCTTAGTTCCAGGATATTGATGTGCAGACAAGTCTCCTGACTTGACCACAACCCTTGGAAGTTTCTTCCTTGAGTGACTGCCCCCCACCCTCGGAGGCTTGCATCCGTGGTCACCAGGACCCAGTCCTGTATGCCGAATCTGCGGCCCTCGAGGAGATGAGCACCTTGTAGCCACCACAGAAGAGACACCCTGGCCCTGGGGGACAGGGTGATCATCCGATGCATCTGAAGATGCGATCCGGACCACTTGTCCAGCAGATCCCACTGAAAGATCCTCGCATGGAACCTGCCGAAGGGAATGGCTTCGTAAGACGCCACCATCTTTCCCAGGACTCATGTGCAGTGATGCACCGACACCTGTTTTGGCTTTAGGAGGTCTCTGACCAGAGTCACGAGCTCCTGAGCCTTCTCCTCCGGGAGAAACACCTTCTTCTGGTCTGTGTCCAGAATCATGCCCAGGAAGGGCAGACGCGTCGCAGGAATCAGCTGCGACTTTGGAATGTTCAGAATCCAGCCGTGCTGACGCAACACTTCCTGAGAGTGTGCTACACTGATCAGCAACTGCTCCCTGGACCTCGCCTTTATGAGGAGATCGTCCAAGTATGGGATAATTGTAACCCCTTGCTTCCGAAGGAGCACCATCATCTCCGCCATCACCTTGGTAAAAACTCTCGGTGCCGTGGACAGGCCAAACGGCAACGTCTGGAATTGGTAATGACAGTCCCGTATCACAAACCTGAGGTACTCCTGATGAGGCGGATAAATGGGGACATGCAAGTAAGCGTCCTTGATGTCCAGAGACACCATAAAATCCCCTTCCTCCAGGCTTGCAATGACCGCTCTGTGCGATTCCATTTTGAACTTGAATGTCTTCAGATAAAAGTTCAGGGATTTTAAATTTAAAATGGGTCTGACCGAACCGTCCGGTTTCGGTACCACAAACATAGTGGAATAGTAGCCCCTTCCCCGTTGAAGGGGGGGGACCTCTACCACCACTTTCTGGAGAAAAAGTTTGTGAATTGCCTCCACCACTATCTCCCTTTTCATGGGGGAAGTTGGTAAGGCCGATTTTAGGTAACGGTGAGGGGGCATCACCTCGAATTCCAGCTTGTATCCCTGAAACACAATTTGTATAGCCCAAGGATCCACCTGTGAGCGAACCCACTGGTGGCTGAAATGTCGGAGACGCGCCCCCACAGCTCCTGGCTCCGCCTGTGGAGCCCCAGCGTCATGCGGTGGATTTAGTGGAAGCCGGGGAAGACTTTTGTTCCTGGGAACTAGCTGCGTGGTGCAGCTTTTTTCCTCTACCCCTGCCTCTGGCAAGAAAGGACGCACCTCTGACCTTCTTGCTCCTCTGAGAACAAAAGGACTGCATTTGATAATACGGTGCTTTCTTAGGTTGTGGAGGGACATAAGGCAAGAAATTTGACTTCCCAGCCGTAGCTGTGGAAACTAGGTCCGAGAGACCGTCCCCAAACAATTCCTCACCCTTATAAGGTAAAACCTCCATGTGTTTTTTAGAGTCAGTATCCCCTGTCCATAAGACCCTTCTGGCAGAAATGGACATAGCGTTTACTCTAGAGCCCAGCAGGCAAATGTCCCTCTGGGCATCCCGCATATATAGGACCGCGTCCTTGATATGTGCCAGGGTCAGTAGAACAGTGTCCCTGTCCAGGGTATCCAACTCCTCAGACAGAGAATCCGTCCATGCAGCTACCGCACTACACATCCAGGCCGAAGCAATTGCTGGCCTCAGCAGTGTGCCAGAATGTGTATAAACTGACTTCAGGATAGCTTCCTGCTTTCTATCCGCAGGATCCTTTAGGGAGGCCGTATCCGGAGACGGCAGGGCCACCTTCTTAGACAAGCGTGTCAACGCCTTGTCTACCCTAGGGGAGGATTCCCAGCGTAACCTGTCCGTTGGCGGGAAAGGATACGCCATAAGTAATCTCTTGGAAACTATCACCTTCCTGTCAGGGGAATCCCACGCTTTTTCACATAATTCATTTAATTCATGTGAAGGGGGAAAAGTCACTTCATGCTTTTTCTCCCCATACATATAAATCCTCTTGTCAGGGACAGGATTTTCCTCAGAAATGTGTAATACATCCTTCATAGCTACAATCATGTAGCGTATGGCTTTAGTCATTTTAGGCTGCAACTTTGCCTCATCGTCATCGACACTGGAGTCAGATTCCGTGTCGACATCTGTGTCAACTATCTGGTATAGTGTGCGCTTTTGGGACCCTGACGGCCTCTGCGCTGTAGGATCAGGCACGGGTTGAGACCCTGCCTGTCCCCCGGTTACAGTTTTATCCAATCTGTTATGCAAGGAGTTTACATTATCATTTAACACCTTCCACATATCCATCCAATCAGGTGTCGGCACCGTCGGCGGCGACACCACACTCAGCTGCACTTGTTCTGCCTCCACGTATCCTTCCTCATCAAACATGTCGACACAGGCGTACCGACACACAGCACACACACAGGGAATGCTCTGACTGAGAACAGGACCCCACAAAGGCTTTTGGGGAGACAGAGAGAGAGTATGCCAGCACACACCCCAGCGCTATATAACCCAGGGATTACACTGTAACTTCGTGTTTACCCTGTAGCTGCTGTTAATATATATACTGCGCCTAAATTTATGTGCCCCCCCCCCTCTCTTTTTAACCCTCTATTGCACCTGTATACTGCAGGGGAGAGCCTGGGGAGCGTCCTTCCAGCGGAGCTGTGAAGAGAAAATGGCGCTGGTGTGCTGAGGAAGAAGGCCCCGCCCCCTCAGCGGCGGGCTTCTGTCCCGCTTTAATGTGCAAAAAATGGCGGGGGCTCTGGCATATATACAGTCCCAGACTGTATATATGTCTCTTTTTGCCAAAAAAGGTATTTAATTGCTGCCCAGGGCGCCCCCCCCTGCGCCCTGCACCCTACAGTGACCGGAGTGTGCGGTGTGCTGTGGGAGCAATGGCGCACAGCTGCAGTGCTGTGCGCTACCTTAAGTGAAGACCGGAGTCTTCAGCCGCCGATTTCGATGTCTTCGTGCTTCTGCTGCTTCTGTTCTTCTGGCTCTGCGAGGGGGACGGCGGCGCGGGTCCGGGAACGGTTGATCAAGGTTAGGTACCTGTGTTCGATCCCTCTGGAGCTAATGGTGTCCAGTAGCCTAAGAAGCGCTACCTAGCTGCCGTGAGTAGGTTTGCTTCTCTCCCCTCAGTCCCTCGTAGCAGAGAGTCTGTTGCCAGCAGAAGCTTTCTGAAAACAAAAAACCTAACAAAATACTTTCTAATCTAGCAAGCTCAGGAGAGCCCACTAGGAGCACCCAGCTCGGCCGGGCACAGATTCTAACTGAGGTCTGGAGGAGGGGCATAGAGGGAGGAGCCAGTGCACACCAGATAGTACTAAATCTTTCTTTAGAGTGCCCAGTCTCCTGCGGAGCCTGCTATTCCCCATGGTCCTTACGGAGTCCCCAGCATCCACTAGGACGTTAGAGAAAGAACAGGTATGCTCATTAACAAGCCACACAGCGGATTAGCCATCGGTCCAAGTCCATAGATCAGATGTCATATGCTGTCCTGCTATAAAATATGAGGCCATATGTTGCATTCCACCTAGTGTCCTTGGATGGGTTATGTACTAAGCTGAAGGATCCATGCCAGACTCACCGACCAAAAAAACCCTGGTGGGCTGATGAATGGGAGATCCCACGCAACAAGCTGCAACTAGTGAAGAAGCTAGGTGCTGGACAGTTTGGAGAGGTGTGGATGGGTGAGTAGATCGGTTTCTAATTGATTGACTTCTATAATTCCTATCTACCTAGAATGTTCTACTTAGCCATTAATCTGAATATTAAGCAATTACTATGAACTGTCACGGTCAGTTAGAAGCTGATTAGTTAGTAATTTAGCGCTCTTCACTTTAGCTCTCTCTAAGCTTCGATAAATCTCCCCCTATTTGTTTTGTGCCAAAAAGAAGGTGACATGAGGGAATGTCTATAGATGCTTAGAAAGTACTTTCCTGAATAAAATTCAAGTTGAAATGAAATTACTTTGTGCACTTTTGTGCCATTTACAACATGTACAGTATACTGTATAATATAAAGGGAATGTAAAGGATGCTACTTACATTGTTCTATAGCTCGAAGACACAAAGTTGGAATGTGTGTGTGTGTGTGTGTGTGTGTGTGTGTGTGTGTGTGTGTGTGTGTGTGTGTGTGTGTGTGTGTGTAAGCATTTCAAAGTTTGTTTTTTAAATAAATAAAAAATCCTTTATGTTGCAGCAATACACTGCAAATAAATATGGAAAAGATGATTGTACTGAAGTTTGCAAGTGTTAGCTCCTTCATTGCCACCAGTCAACTGCATTACTTGAAATTGAACAACAAAAAAACAGTTTACTGTATCTTGAAATTATACTGTATACCAAAAGTATTAGAAAAAAATCATTATATCAACTGAATTTAAAAAAAAAAAAAATTGGCAAGGGCTTTGCTGCAATTTACAACCCAAAGGGAAAAAATCTGTGCCCCCCCCACTCAATGCTTTTTCTGTGGGGAAAAAAATCACGACTGACCCATTATTGCTCAACAACCTGACCACTTATCAAAATACTGCGACCTTATTGGTTATCTGGATACTTTCTACGGGGTTGCTTAGATATTATCATTCAGAGCATGAACACAAGAGTCAATTTGCCTTTGCTTTGATCATGCCCAAAACAATAGCTAGTCTGTGAAGACACTCAGATTTCCTGTATTTGGCTTAGTATTTCTACCATCAATCCCCACCATTCCACTTCAGCTGTGAAAGTATACCATCCAGTGTGAAATGGACAATGAAAAGAAAGGCTGGAGGATCAGGAACAGAGAAAGAAAGAGACCGAAAGTGCAATATACAGAAAGGACAGGACAAGATAATAGAAAATAGGGGGGGGGGGAAGACAGAATCGGCTGCAAATTTGAAGCCGCTGTCCATCGCCGCTTCAGGTCCGATGCAGGGTACACAGTCTCTGCACTGGACACCTGCCACTGCTGCACAACCAACGCTGGGGACAGACAAGCTGCCCCAGCGGTGTCTCCAACCTGGAACTGCAGGGGACACCGATCCCCTGCACTCTGCCGGAAGCCTGACGCTGGGAGTGGACACACCGCCCCAGCGCCTACACACATCTCCACACTTCTACAGCATTTGAAGAAGCTGTGCAATACTGACCCCATTAGTGCTTTACATTTTGGTGTTTAGTTCTGTTTTAAAAGGATCAGGAAAAAGCAAATTCCTGCAGACAAATAGCATCAGAAATAGAGGGCTACCAGCTGAGAAATAAATATTTTTTTCCCATCTAAACGGGACTGTTTAGATGCCCACTCAATTGTCAAGACTCAATAGTGTTTGGGTGCCCATGCACATACCACATGTTGCGTCCAAAAAGACAGGGTTTATTCATATAAAACGGCTAAACTCCCATTTGGATGCCTAAAGTGCCGAGTGTGCACATATTTCTTCTTGCACCTCAGGTGGCTGCGAGAAGAAATGTCACCCCTGCGGCTACCAAAATTGCTCCATTTGTACCCTCTAGTGGTAGCCGCGGGGGGAAACAATTGGATTGGCCACACAGTTTCTACATTGAGGATCAGCAATATAATATAGAATCAAGAGTGATGATAACTTTTTTCTTCTCTTTGTATTAGTTTATCATTGAACATATATTTTCTCTTCAGTAGTATAAGCAATCTCTATTGTACTTATGCAGATGACGTGTACCGCAATTACTTCCATGGTTTTAGATTCTTACTGTATCTCTACATTAAAATTTGTCTTCGTGAGCAGGATACTACAACGGGCACACCAGGGTTGCCATAAAGAACCTTAAACAGGGAACTATGTCCCCAGCAGCATTCCTTGCAGAAGCCAACCTAATGAAGCAGCTGCAGCATACACGACTGGTCCGCTTACATGCGGTAGTAACCCAGGAACCTATATATATTGTGACAGAATACATGGAAAATGGTGAGTCAGGGAAAGGGAAATTATAATCATGCCTGGGTCTAATAACAAACATGCTGTCCTGTGTAATAAAATAATGAAGCTAGCCCACACTCGCTGTCAGTTTAATATTTTTTATTTTTTTTACTTCGCTTACATTCCTGTAAATCCCTTACCTACAAGAATTATTTAATGCATACTTTATTTTGCACTGCAGTCCTCACCTACAGTTGTTGGAATTGGGGACTACTGTTAAGGAAATCGAAATTGAAATACAAGTTGCCTTATACAAAAGAGCTACCTATGGCAGTCAAATATATATAGCAAATATTACTACTAGCCTAACAAAACTTCATATG
The DNA here is from genome assembly GCF_028390025.1 of Pseudophryne corroboree. Taxonomy (NCBI): domain Eukaryota; kingdom Metazoa; phylum Chordata; class Amphibia; order Anura; family Myobatrachidae; genus Pseudophryne; species Pseudophryne corroboree. Next base: position 539,594,914 of record NC_086445.1, read on the forward strand.
CATTGCTCTGTGGTTGAGTACAAACTGTTGTTCTCTATTATCATCTATTTTCTGAGAAAGGTAACTAAGTGTTATGGATACAATGAGAAGGTGAAGCACTTACAACTTTTTTCACCCAAAGAGCTAATCCCATCTGCAATACATGTTCAATTAGTACCTCCTTCCTTACTGCATAGACAGGACTATCACTTCTACCCAGAGGCGGATTGGCCATAGGGTTTACAGGGAAGATTCCCGGTGGGCCGACGCACCCGTGGGGCCTGTTTTGTTTGAGGACATGTGGTCTTTTTTATGGACATAATGAATAAGATGCAAAATAATTTGCATATATGAAAATGACTTTGCCACTTAGCCTGTGATTGCAGATGATCTAGTGTATGCTCTGTCTGCCTGCTTGGCTGACATATAAGATTGAGTGAATAGTGATTGGGATACGGTTGGTGTAATAAGCAAGAAAATATATCTTTCTAAAGAATGATATAGTTTCCTAAATTCTGAAGGTGTATCATATAATGTGCTCATAATATTTAATTTTATTTCTTTTTAACTTCCCCCTTGATGCTGGACATGCCCACTATCTGGACAGTCTTGGGGGGAGGGTGCTGCTGCTATGGCCCATGGCTAGACCATATACCTCTGGAGCTGCCCATGCGGGCGACTAGTGCAAATTTTTCCAGGGCCGCTTTTTGTTCCCAATCCGCCCCTGCTTCTACCCAACCACAGGTTTCAAATATCCATCCATCTGACGGGAGGCCCACCTACTGTATCACTCTTGTAATCTTTCAATAAACATTGCTTGCTTCCTCTGCATGACTCACTTTAAGCAGGGTTGTAGAACTTAAATAATGTAAAGCATGCAGGGCCAGCAACAGAAATCTTGGTGCCCAGCATACTCATTTTCCCTGTGTCTCTCAGCATCACCTCCCCCCCCCCCATCTTTCAGCATCATTACCTCCTGTTCTCCTCAGAATACCCCCATGTGTCTCTCTAGCACACACCCCTGTGTCTCTCCAACATATCCCCCACTGCCTCTCCAGCAGATTCCCGTTTCTCCAGTACCTCCCCCTCTATCTATCCAGCACATCCATCCGTATCTCCCCAAACCCATGCCTTGAGCACCATCCGCCCACGTGTCTCTGCATCTCCAGCCCCCCTCCCCACAACTTTCCCTCACATTCTGCTGCGTGCTCTTCTTTGTAGTTCATCTACCATCTAGCAGCATGGTGTCATGACATCATTCGCGCTGCACTGGGAAGACATAAAAAACTTTATTGCTCCTGCCTGACAGCAACCTGATTGGTCCAGGTTCAGTAACTGGATTCCCAAGATTCTTGAGGGGCTGGGGTCCAGTGTCCCCTTTGTACTCCCTGTTGCTGGGCCTGAAAGCATGTGGGGCTAAACTTTATCATTGTAAAGTCTGTGGACCTGCTTCTGTTGGCAGACATACCTTTAGTATTATATACTTGTAAACAAGAACAATAATAATTATGTTCATGGATAGTGATGTATAGGAAGCAATATGGATAATGTATTTACACACTATTGCTGATGCCTCCAGATTAAATGTATTAAGAAATTCCTTTATTCTGCAGGGTGCCTGGTAGATTATTTGAAAACAGCAGAAGGCCTCAGACTTACTGTCTATAAACTTATAGACATGTCAGCTCAGGTAAGGGAGAACCAGCTCAGTCATGAAACTAATGAAGTATCAAACCCAAGCGCTCTAGAGTGATGCAGCGTTCATATACAAAGAGATCAGACAGAAACCCTCCACAAATGTAGTTATGCCAAAAAAAATGTAATAATAAAAAATAAATTTCACAATCAATAAAATAGAGACATGTACAAAATTACAACCAAATGAATGTTTGTATTTTAATTGATGTTGAAATGCTGTTTTCTACATCATTTGTGCCTAGTGACAGAACAGGTGCAGGACTGAATAGATTTATCCTCATGTATCAAATGCCTATTTCTCTAAATGCATGTAAGCTTGCGAGCAGGGCCCTCTTCCCCTGTCCGTTATTAATTAGTCTTGTTTCATTACAGTTTTGTTTCTAATTGTACAGTGCAATAGAATATGCTAGTCCTACTGTATATACATAGAGGTATATTCAATTGAAGTCAGATCCATTCCGACATTCATTTGTCGGAATGGATCCGACCTGGCCTATTCAATGAACATCTCAAGTCGAATTGAGATGTGGGGGGGGGGGGGGGGAGACGCGGGCAGACGGGGGAGAGCAGCAGCTATATAGCCGCTGCTGTAGCGCTGCTCTTCCCCGTCTGCCCGCGGCTCTCCCCCGTCCCTCCTGTCTCACAGCCGTGCTCCGTCCCCCCTGTCACAGCCGCCGCTCCGTCCCCCCTGTCACAGCCGCCGCTCACGGCAGCATCCATCCGGCTCCAGCAAGCAAGGTCTCGCTTGCTGGCGCCGGGTGGACGCTGCTGTGAGCGGCGGCTGTCCTCCAGCGCTGCTCACTCCGTCCACGCCTCGGCTCTCCCTGTCTCCGGTGCTGCTGTCCCTATCTCATTCAACTTTTTTTAAAGTCGAACTGAGATGGTCGAAAAGGGGGCCATTTTCGACACAAGCATGTGGATCGGCAGCTATTCCGCCGATCCACGTGCTTTTCAACAAGTCAAATTCATTGACTTGTCAACAATTTTTGGGTTATATTGAATAGGTCGAATCACGATTCGACCTTAAAAAGTCGAAAACTGCCGTCTTTTCGACAGACAGCAGCTTTCGACTTCAGTTGAATATAACGCATAAATGGGAATAAATAAATGGCTCAGCATAGATGGTTAAATCAAAGTGACTGAGGTACTAATTAAGTTAACTTTGGCCAAGCATGGATATACTGGACCATTAGGGTGCTTTGAGGACCAAGTTTGAGAACGTCTGTAATAAGAAATAAATAGAAAAAAATAACTGGAACCAAGAAAGGAATGTCACATCAGACTAAGTTAATGTTTTATATTGAATAAAAATCTAACAATATGGGGTATATTTACTAAGATTCGTAATTTCCGAAAATAGGTCAAAGTTCAATCACGAATGACATCGGCAGTGTAAAACTGCAACTTTTTGAATTGATTACGACTAATTTACTAAGCTGTCGTATTCGTATTTTTCTTTGCTTCCGATGTCGATGTCATTCGTGTTTTTTTACCTAATTTGACGGCAGTGATTAGCAAAACACTGCCGTTTTTTTTTACAATCAATCTCGGCTGGATCTGTGTGATCCGTGCTGGGGTTCTTTTTTTTTTTTTTTTTAAATTAAACAAAGTAAAATCCTAAAAAAAATTGCGTGGGGTCCCCCCTCCTAAGCATAACCAGCCTCGGGCTCTTTGAGCCGATCCTGGTTGCAGAAATATGGGAAAAAAAATGACAGGGGTTCCCCCATATTTAAGCAACCAGCATCGGGCTCTGCGCCTGGTCCTGGTCCCAAAAATACGGGGGACAAAAAGAGTAGGGGTCCCCCGTATTTTTAAAACCAGCACCGGGCTCCACTAGCTGGACAGATAATGCCACAGCCGGGGGTCACTTTTATATAGCGCCCTGCGGCCGTGGCATCAAAAATCCAACTAGTCACCCCTGGCCGGGGTACCCTGGGGGAGTGGGGACCCCTTCAATCAAGGGGTCCCCCCCCCCAGCCACCCAAGGGCCAGGGGTGAAGCCCGAGGCTGTCCCCCCCCATCCAATGGGCTGCGGATGGGAGGGCTGATAGCCTTTGTTGTAAAATAAAAGATATTGTTTTTAGTAGCAGTACTACAAGTCCCAGCAAGCCTCCCCCGCATGCTTGTACTTGGAGAACCACAAGTACCAGCATGCGGCGGAAAAACGGGCCCGCTGGTACCTGTAGTACTACCACTAAAAAAATACCCAAAAAAACACAAGACACACACACCGTGAAAGTATAATTTTATTACATACATACACACATACATACATACTTACCTTATGTTCCCACGCAGGTCGGTCCTCTTCTCCAGTAGAATCCAAGGGGTACCTGTTGAAGAAATTCTACTCACCAGATCCAGTGGTCCAGGCTCCTCGGCAAATCCAGGGATAATCCACGTACTTGAATAAAACAAAAAAACGGTTGCCCGACCACGAACTGAAAGGTGACCCATGTTTGCACATGGGTCACCTTTCCACGAATGCCAGAAACCCACTTTGCCTTCTGGCTAAGTGGGTTTCTTCAGCCAATCAGGGAGTGCCACGTTGTAGCACTCTCCTGATCAGCTGTGTGCTCCTGTCCTCACTGACAGGCGGCACACGGCAGTGTTACAATGTAGCGCCTATGCGCTACATTGTAACCAATGATGGGAACTTTCTGCCCTGCTGTTGACCTAAAGTGACGTCACCGCTGAGCAGAAAGTTCCCATCATTGGTTACAATGTAGCGCATAGGCGCTACATTGTAACACTGCCGCGTGCTGCCTGTCAGTGAGGACAGCAGCACACAGCTGATCAGGAGAGTGCTACAACGTGGCACTCCCTGATTGGCTGAAGAAACCCACTTAGCCAGAAGGCAAAGTGGGTTTCTGGCATTCGTGGAAAGGTGACCCATGTGCAAACATGGGTCACCTTTCAGTTCGTGGTCGGGCAACCGTTTTTTTGTTTTATTCAAGTACGTGGATTATCCCTGGATTTGCCGAGGAGCCTGGACCACTGGATCTGGTGAGTAGAATTTCTTCAACAGGTACCCCTTGGATTCTACTGGAGAAGAGGACCGACCTGCGTGGGAACATAAGGTAAGTATGTATGTATGTGTGTATGTATGTAATAAAATTATACTTTCACGGTGTGTGTGTCTTGTGTTTTTTTGGGTATTTTTTTAGTGGTAGTACTACAGGTACCAGCGGGCCCGTTTTTCCGCCGCATGCTGGTACTTGTGGTTCTCCAAGTACAAGCATGCGGGGGAGGCTTGCTGGGACTTGTAGTACTGCTACTAAAAACAATATCTTTTATTTTACAACAAAGGCTATCAGCCCTCCCATCCGCAGCCCATTGGATGGGGGGGGACAGCCTCGGGCTTCACCCCTGGCCCTTGGGTGGCTGGGGGGGGGACCCCTTGATTGAAGGGGTCCCCACTCCCCCAGGGTACCCCGGCCAGGGGTGACTAGTTGGATTTTTGATGCCACGGCCGCAGGGCGCTGTATAAAAGTGACCCCCGGCTGTGGCATTATCTGTCCAGCTAGTGGAGCCCGGTGCTGGTTTTAAAAATACGGGGGACCCCTACTCTTTTTGTCCCCCGTATTTTTGGGACCAGGACCAGGCGCAGAGCCCGATGCTGGTTGCTTAAATATGGGGGAACCCCTGTCATTTTTTTCCCCATATTTCTGCAACCAGGATCGGCTCAAAGAGCCCGAGGCTGGTTATGCTTAGGAGGGGGGACCCCACGCAATTTTTTTTGGCAAAAAAAAGCACTTTCCAACCCCTTCCCACTGATATACATGCACGGATCTCATGGATCCCTGCATGCATCTCAAATCACGAATAAAAAAAGCAGGTCTGTTTTTTTTTAGGACTTTTTTACGAATTGTAATTTTTCACGGCAGTGTTTTGGGTTTTTTTGCTTTGCACTTCTTAGTAAATGACCGAGATTCATACTTAAACAGGCGTAATTTGACCGATGGTGTATTCATTCGTAATTTTTTACCTGAACTAGAAAAAAATTACGAATGCCCTCATCACTGCCGTGATTAGTGTTTAGTAAATGACCGAGATTGACCGAGATGACACTTTGATGAAAAAACGGCATCTCGGTCAAAATCGGGAGCTTAGTAAATATACCCCTATGTGTATTATCTTTCTTTTGTATAACTACTATCTATAGGTAGCAGAAGGAATGGCGTACTTGGAGCGAAAAAATTACATCCATCGGGACTTACGAGCTGCTAACATCCTGGTGTCGGAAACCATTTGCTGCAAAATAGCAGATTTTGGGCTGGCACGTGTGATAGAGAACAATGAGTACACAGCGCGAGAAGGTACCTGGCTGCATAATTCAAGAGACAAAGGTCCTATATATTTATGTAACATGGCAAAAACACCTGGTGCCGGTTGCCGCCCAAATGCCACAAATGTTAATTATCTTGCAGCTAAGGGGGGGCTGCCCAGATCCACAAATAACAGATTTGTATGTAAACCAAAAGGGTTTGTGTACAAATCCAAATCAGACCTAGTGTTCTGTAGTTAGCAGCAACACAGGGAGCGCTACTTGTGTATTAGCTTAAGGCATCCAGAACCCTTAATAAGGCTCGGTTAATCACTGACCTACATTAGCTCATAACTTGATGTGAGCTCCAATCTCCATAATACTATCACCAGCTGTAGCATTGATTATATACAGTAAAATAGGATTTTGGTAGCTACCGGTAAATCCTTTTCTCTTAGTCCGTAGAGGATGCTGGGGACTCCAAAAGGACCATGGGGTATAGACGGATCCGCAGGCAGGAGCTTGGGCACACTATAAAGACTTAAGACTGGGTGTGAACTGGCTCCTCCCTCTATGCCCCTCCTCCAGACCTCAGTTAGAAAACTGTGCCCAGGAGAGATGGACATTTCGAGGAAATAATTTATTGTTATAAACACGGTGCGTGTCATACCAGCTCACACGTCAAACACACCGTAGAGCGTGGCATTCAGTAGAATACCAGCCAACGGCATGAACACAACACAGCCACATGCTGAGAGAATATGTAACACAAACCATGTGTCCACAAAAGCAAAAATTAAACCCCGCATATCATGGCATGAACAATAGTAGCAACCACCTGACAGAGAAGACACACCACCAGGGTGTAACCAAAAACAATAACTGCAGACACGGTACGCACTGGGACGGGCGCCAAGCATCCTCTACGAACTAAGAGAAAAGGATTTACCGGTAGGTACTAAAATCCTATTTTCTCATACGTCCTAGAGGATGCTGGGGACTCCAAAAGGACCATGGGGATTATACCAAAGCTCCAAAACGGGCGGGAGAGTGCGGACGACTCTGCAGCACCGAATAAGCAAACAAAGGGTCCCCAAAAACAGGGTATCAAACTTGTAGAGCATAGCAAAAGCGTTTGATACTGACCAAGAATCCGCTCGGCAAAGTTGAACCGCCGAGACCCCTCGGGCATCCGCCCAAGAAAAACCCATCTTCCCAAAAGAATGGACCTCCACCGATTTCGGTGACGGCAATCCAGCCGTAGAACAAACATGGCAAACCACATCACAGATTCAGCGTGTAACAGACAGCATAACGCAGTCTCCCAAACCATGCTGGGAACATACCAGACAAACATAGCCTCTGTTCCTCCAAACTGAGCCAAACTGGCGACCTACATACTCAAAATCCTGGCTCGATCGAAGGAATTTGAATCAGCTAATGCCTAAGTAACCACCGACATCAAAATAGGCCGATTTCTGCGAAACCCAGAAACCACTCTTGGTAGAACTACCAACCGAGTACTCAATTCCTCTCTATCCACCTGAAAGATCAAACAAGGCTCTTGTGAGACAAAACCACGAATACCGACACCCGCCTTGCGGACGTCAAAGCTTATAGCATGACCACTTTCCAAGAGAGAAAATTTGTAAAGAAACTTATTAGGCTTGCATCCACACCAGCTTGTAAAGTATGGATAAGCACGACCTAGCTGAAAACTTCCATAGGAGTCTCCCTGGATACACACCGAGACACATAATTACTCCAACTATGGTGGTAACGTCTTGCCGTTAGTTCTTTCCTAGCCTGAAGAATTGAGGAAACGACTTCACTGGGAACCCCCGTTCGGCCTAGGATATGACATTCAACCGCCCCGCCGTCAGACGCATCCGCGGTAAGTCATGATACACGCCCTGAACTTGTTGTAACATTACCTCACTTAGAGGAAGAGGGCAGTAATCTTCTATGAGTAAACCATGAAACCTGGATAGCCAACCCTCGCTGGCTAGACCGGAATCAAGAGGACCACCGGAACCTTTGATTATCTTACACTTACCACCGTCAGAAAAGTGAAAGCGGAGAGGCCTTTTAGAGCGACTAAAAACACCCATGGTGTCACAAGGATGTCGACTGCTATATCTTGAGTGTCCCCTGACCTTGAACAATCTCCCTGAGGCCTCTCGATGAGGCGAGACGCCAACATGTCCAATTGCGACACTCCTCAAAGACTTGTCACGTTTGGGAAAGCTTCTTGATGAAGACTGAAATTTTTTTTTCCCCGGCTGGATATCGCGTCCGCAGAGGAAATCTATTTCTCCGTCGTTTACCTCCGGAACAAAGACTGCTAATATAGCGTTTACCAGACTTCCCACTCAACTGCAAACTGTGCATCTTCCGCCATTGCCGCTTTGCTCCTTGTTCCGCCATATCAGCTTACTTACGCCACTGCTGACAAGTCGTCTGGCAGAACCAACACGGGTAGACACGAAGAATACGTTCGTCGAAAACAGCTCTTAATTCAAGAAAGCTTATATCAGACAAGTTTCCCAACTTGTACTTATTTGCAGGAAATACGTCCCCTGCAAAGGACTGCTCCCCAGCTTCGGAGATCTGTATGCACGGACACCAGGATCTAAACCTGTATCCCGAACCTTCATTCCTCTAGAAGGAGAAAACAGAGTAGACACCACAGGAGCGATGTGCTGGCCGTTAGGATTATATTCCGCTGCATGCGCAGGTGAGACCTGGACCACATTTCCCACTGGTCCCTTGAAAACCACTCTGGTATAAGACCTGCTCACCGAAAAAGACCTCTTAGATCGCACCCATCTGTTTTATTAACGGAACATATTGATGAGGTGACACAGCAAAGCCGATCCAACTCTGGATCCTCAGACACACCGAACCTTAACCGGTCAGCATCTACTCTGAAAACCACTTTCGACATTTGCGTCGTTGGGGACAACAGCCAAACCCTGTGTCGAAGAACAGTCAGAGAGAAACAACGATTTGCACCTTTAAACAAGGACAACCATACAATGTCCTGAACCTGACACACCTCCATATGGCATCGCGTACGACCTCCCCTTCCAGAGGGGAACGGCAAGATCTATTAGAAAAAACAGTAAGGGGAAACAACCGTAACCCAGAATGTCCCCCTTTTGATTCTATAAATAACTCACAGGTCCTAGTCTATTCCTGGACTAACTGAAAATTAGTAGACCAGTGGTCACCGGAGTTGGGACCAGCCAGATAGACTCGGCGACAAGTGGTGGATGTAGTGGAAACAGAAAACGACATCCACTTCTGCGAACCAAACAAGGCTGCAGAACACTTACCTTTTCACCTTCCACTGTCTGCACAGAAAAAGGAAAAAAGAACGGTATCGAACCGGAAAAAACGACTGCATCCCACAAACGAATGCATCACCAACCATCGTGAAGGAGGCTAACTCACGAAATTAGACTTACCAGAGGAATCCGCCGAGATTGACTGAACAGAGGGCACACCCACAGTTGTACACCTCCCTCCAGCTTTTCCCTGGTACCTCCTCCGCATGTTTCCGGTCACACCTCCCGCTGTCACGAGGCAGCCTGCTGTATTGGTACAAGGTAGAACAAACATAGGCAAGGCTACCCACTCTGAGTAGGGTAATACCATCGGCTGCTTACCCTAAAACAACACTTTCTCAAGTGCAAACAGAGCAAATAAGGTTAAAATATAGAAATACAAATTTCACTTAGCTGCCTGTGTATGCTCTTTTGCGACCGGGCTCTGCGTCGACCAGGAGTTGACTGTCATAATTTTCTCTCTGCGTTGCGAAGAGATTAATATTCGGACTCCTCGAGAGGATCGAAAACCAAGTCGTCACGGCCCATCTAGAGCTTAATCAACAGAGCGATCAGCACATGATAAGAATACCATTATTTCAGCATTCATGGATATACATCATGTAATACACAATAAAACACATACCTCGTACCCATGCGTATATAAAATATAGCTACATATACACACATATAGATATAACCTATACGCAAGTGGATTGCCCAGACCTATCAGGTCCCTAGTGAGAGTAATGTGTTGTTAACGTGTATGACCATATACCGACATGCCCCTGATGTGGATCTAGCAGGAACGTTAAGGTCGACCGAAACCTACTAAATGTCGACCGCAGGAATATAAGCGGGTAAACTTAATAAGAATACTCTTGGAACTCCCGAGGGGTCTGAGGGAAACATACCAAACCATTTTGATACCACTCCCCCTACATATACCTATAAATATACATATACCTACAGGTACCAGGCAATAACAACCAGATTAAAAAAAAAGGCATCCACCCACGACAGTATCTTCCTTATCGTGTTTACTGTTTCAGGCATACAAACACCACTCTGCTAAAACTTAATCTCCCCAATCAAGCATCGCCATGCACCGGCGAAGCCGACAGTTTACCCCACAGCAGTTCGACAAAGCCCCCACATCTGCCGACATATGTCGACCAAGCGATAGCGGGTAAATGAGCAGGGAAACTGGGAAATCATGTCTTACTACAAGGAATATGCGACCATTCTCAAACTTAATGCTATATGACACCTTGTCCCCCCTCCATCTTACTGCACTGCAAGTCCTGGCGGGGATTTTTAAGAAAATGGCGCCGACTCCCTTGAGGAGACTAAGCTCCGCCCCTTCCCGGTGCTCCCCAGACCCTTAACAACAATACTAGCTCCAATATACCGTACTGTGCATATACACAACCGCCCCCACACTGAAGGGTGTATGGACAGGTGTGTATACCCTCCGGCGCCAGTACCTACCAAAAAGATGGAGATTAAATAATAGTGCGGTCTGCTGCTCCTAATTATAAGGATAATTGCATTCCTTATATTGAACAAAAAAACACACTAACTGCAGGGATATAACCCCCTGTAGAAAATCAGGAGCGCTGTCCGCACTAATTAAAGGAGACAATTAGAAATGTTCACGGTAAAAATTATGTAAAATGATAATATAATTTATTAACATGAAATGCTGCAGCATGAATGACACTTAATCAATACATGATGTGTATATTTATAAGCCATAATACAATCGATCCACATTTAACTGATAAAATTATCTATAACTCACTATAGTTCAGAGGCTTGGACTTTGATATTACTAAATTTCGCAATGTTCTCTGATTTAATTATGAAGTGGCTAAAAATAGCTTTTCAAACACTCAATGTGTTCATATGTCCTTGATTCGTTAGTGTTCCAAATGAACATGTGTGCACACATATATTGATTTAAAATAGGTAATTACCATACATTATTAGCCTTTGCGTCACCTCCAAAATTAGTTTTGTTGAGACAATCCCGGTTTTTATGCTCCCTCTGCTGGTGCTCATCCGTTTACTGCAGAATATCTGGAGAAAATGTCCACAGGGACTGAACTATAGTGAGTTATAGATAATTTTATCAGTTAGAAAAGTGTCTTTCAGGGCGCCCCTTGCGCCCTGCACCCAGGTAACACGGTGGTGTGTGGGAGCATCTGCGCCGGGACCGCCGCTATGACTGGCGGTATCGGCGGCGGGGAGAAAAGTGCGCACAGTGCACTAACGCGCACTGACGGGGGTCCGGGGCACGGAACCCCCCGGCCGCGCCAACCTTATTGCCCGCAATAAATGTCAGTGTTCTTTCCCCCCCCCCGCGTGCCCCGTAGCCGCAGGGACAAGCGGCGGGGAAGAGAAGGCGTGCCGAGCACTAACATGCGTCGGTGGGGGTCCGGGACACGGAGCCCCCGGCAGCGCCTCTCATGTTTAATGTGCCGCTCAGGACGCTCCCTCCCCGGCGCACTGCACCTGCGGGAGCCAGCGGCGGGGGAGAGAAGCACACAGTGCGCTAACACGCGCTGACGGGGGTCCGGGACACGGAGCCCCCGGCAGCGCCAAACCAAACCCCTTGTAAGGAAATTTGCTGCTCAGGGTGTTCCCCCCCCCCCCCAGCGCCCTGCACCCGTGAATGCCGGCGACGGGGGAGTCAATGGCGCGTAGCGCGCACTACCAAGCTGGCGGGGGAATGCCCTGCACCCTGTGAGTGCTGTTGCGTGGGAGCATGGAGCACAGCGCGACCGCTGTACCTCCGTTACTGAAGTCTTCTGCCGTCACTGAAGTCTTCTATTCTTCTAATACTCACCCGGCTTCTTTCTTCTGGCTTCTGTGAGGGGTTGACGGCGTGGCTCCGGGAACAAGCAGCTAGGCGAACCAAGTGATCGAACCCTCTGGAGCTAATGGTGTCCAGTAGCCGAGAAGCAGAGCCTTGAAACTCACAGAAGTAGGTCCTGCTTCTCTCCCCTCACTCCCACGCTGCAGGGAGCCTGTAGCCAGCAGGTCTCCCTGAAAATAAAAAACCTAACATAAAGTCTTTTAGAGAAACTCAGTAGAGCTCCCCTAGTGTGTGACCCATCACTCCTGGGCACAAAGTCTAACTGAGGTCTGGAGGAGGGGCATAGAGGGAGGAGCCAGTTCACACCCAGTCTTAAGTCTTTATAGTGTGCCCAAGCTCCTGCCTGCGGATCCGTCTATACCCCATGGTCCTTTTGGAGTCCCCAGCATCCTCTAGGACGTACGAGAAAATTAGAGACATTATTTTTTTACATGAGAATCACCATTGTATCAAAAATAAACTTTTAGCATGGCAACCATTGCTCCACATTGTGGAGCATTTTCATAATGTTTAACAATTGTTTTACTTACTTTTGCTATAAAATACTTCTACTAAAGCACAAGGCCGTACACTAAGATACATCTCTTCATCTAACTCAAAATATCTCCAAATTCAATCCCTCCACATTACATCATATCCCTGTCCCACATCCACTCTTATTATCTGCTCCTAATTCCTGTCACAGGATTTGTAGGGCTGCACGTCTGTGGAATGCTCTCGCACAATAAGACTTTACTTTAGCCTCCTAAACTTCAAGTATTCCCTGATAACTCACCCCTTCAGACAGGTTTATCAAATTCTTGTAGCAACCACTTAACCTTCCTAGCTTTACCCGATTACATCACATCTTTACTTTTCTACTCAATTACAACCACTCCACACAAAACTTACGTGTGTTCTTTTTCTACACTCAATCAACCAATATTGCTGGGTGATAGGCTGACACAGCTCTCTAAGCACCTTTTACCCATATGTGGCACTTATACCTCATGTATCAAACTCTTGCTGGTGCTATAGAAATAAGTGTTAATAAATAACACATAAAAATGTATGCTTCTGTGTGGCTACTGCTAATCATTGTATTCACCATGCTTCACAAAGTAGAAGTACTGTCATGAGTGAAAGCTATGACCCTATATATGCAGCTCCAAGAACTGTAATCCATACATTACCATACGTTACCAGTTCTCTACAGAGGGCAACTACTCGCTATCAATACTTACTGTGATAGAAGCACTGGTAAAGTGATAAACAGGAGAGATGTTTGTCCCAGGTTTCTGGCCTATGTATTTTAAACCCCCAGGAAATGCCTAAACAGACTTGATTAGAATTTGGGCTTTCAGTAAAAGCCAGAAATGGGTCCTGGGGGTATGGATGTGAAAGAGAACGGAGGGCCCCATTTCGGGTCTTTAGTGCCTGAACCTGTAAGAGGCTGATAAAAGCTGTGTCAGTGCTTGTTCTGGAATTCAGGGACTATACAAATCTATTAATGTTGCTGTTTTATTACATTAACAATTCTTCCTCAATTGCAGGTGCCAAGTTTCCTATAAAATGGACAGCTCCTGAAGCAATAAATTATGGAACATTTACCATTAAATCTGATGTATGGTCATTTGGTGTCCTCCTGACTGAAATTATCACATATGGGCGGATCCCATACCCAGGCGAGTTGTAGTAAAGATTGAAGATGGTTTGTGATTAAATGTGTGAATAGAAAAAACTATAGGGGGAGATTTATCAAAGTTTGGAAAGAGATAAAGTGTAGAGAGATCAGCAGCGAGATGTAATGGAGTCCAAGATCACCAAAGCTGCAGGATTCTGGCCGATCTCAGACTTTTTTTAAAGGGGCAATCACTTACAAGGCATGGTTTTGTCATGTGTTTGCCCCTTTAAAACAGTCTGAGATTGGCCAGCATCCCGCACCTCTGGAGATCTCAGACTCCATTATATCCCGCCGTTAGACTTATAGAGCTAATATAGCTCTTCCTGCTTTGCCCATTATCGAGGTGAAGCAGGAAGCAATAACGTTGAGATATATTAACATCTCTGCCGCAGAGTGGGTGTGAGAAACTCCACCCTCTGGCGATTCCTGCCAGACCCACAGGGCATCATCCAAGTGCTGATGCGCCATGTCATACCTCCCAGCCAGCCCCACTTTGCATGCGTGAAATCTTGCAAACATTGCAAGATCTGATGTACAGCCTGATACCCCCACAGAAGCTGTTCAGCTGCTGCAGGTTTGTACACATACCAGCAAGTAATCTTGCTGATATGTGAAGGAATGATAAGCCACAAAAGTGCGTTAATAGTTTTATTTATAACATCTGAATGACTTTCCGTCCCCATAGAGTTCATAAGTATGCAGACAGTGAATCGTTAAATGTTTGCAGCTAATGTAGAGAAAGGTGATTTTTCTATATGTCATCTGCTTTCATACATATCAAAGTTCAATGTAAGTGTCAAACATTTGGCACTTAACCATCTCTTCTTAGTTCTTACATCTCCCCTAATAGTAATTTTAGTATACTGTGCAGACAGTCAAAAGAAAGTAGTGTGTGTATGTGTGTGTGTGTGGTTCTGTGACCCCGTTGCCCATGAGACAGCATTTTCTTTATGCTGTAGACTGACTCTCAGGCCAGCTTACGCCAGTGATCTCAGCAGCTGTGAGGTGTGGAGGAAGATGTCCAGGAGCACGCTCTCATACACTGATAGTATAACTAAGCATTCAGGACATTGGGGGGTATTCCAAGTTGATCGCAGCAGGATTTTTGATAACAATTGGGCAAAACCATGTGCACAGCAGGGGAGGCAGATATAACATGTGCAGAGAGAGTTAGATTTGGGTGGGTTATTATATTTCTGTGCAGGGTAAATACTGGCTGCTTTATTTTTACACTGCAAATTAGATTGCAGATTGAACACACCCCACCCAAATCTAACTCTCTCTGCACATGTTATATCTGCCTCCCCTGCAGTGCACATGGGGGGTAATTCTGAGTTGATCGCAGCAGGAACTTTGTTAGCAGTTGGGCAAAACCATGTGCACTGGAGGGGAGGCAGATATAACATGTGCAGAGAGAGATAGATTTGGGTGGGGTGAGTTCAATCTGCAATCTAAATTGCAGTGTTAAAATAAAGCAGCCAGTATTTACCCTGCACAGAAACAAAATAACCCACCCAAATCTAACTCTCTGCAAATGTTATATCTACCCCCCGTGCAGTGCTCATGGTTTTTCCCAACTGCTAAAAAATTTCCTGCTGCGATCAACTTGGAATTACCCCCATGGTTTTGCCCAATTGCTAACAAAAATCCTGCTGCGATCAACTTGGAATTACCCCCCTTGTTCAGCTTCATTAGTGTTTTTGCTAAGATTGCAAAACTACTATTGAAAACAATCGCAAGCTGGGGGCCACCCAGCACAGGGCAAGGCCGCCCAGCATGCAAGTGGCTGACAGCGATGCGATCGTAATTCGATTTGCGATCACATAGCTGAATTGTGGATGCCCTGTGCTTGCACAGCCTGGCTGCGAAGACAGACGCAGAGCATCCATTTTACAGGTCGCAGCGGCCACATGTGACTTCACTCGACCGTCCCAAAAATGGCACCGCCCCACCCCCATTTTACCCACACCAAGCCCGCAACACCGCCCTGGCCCATCCGGCGAACGACTCTGCCTGTCAATCAGGCAGAGATGTTCGCATCACTTAGATGCAATCGCATGTCCCCAGCGCATGCACACGCAGTGTGGGTCCTGCGCATGTGCACTGCCGGTAGGACAGGGTAAAATGCTATTCTGAACCCTTTTGGAAAGCATGGTGCATAAAAAGCCTGACGCTGAATTTAATGTACTAGTGTCCAAATTCACAGACCTAAAATGCATTCACTAAAAAAAATAATGGATATGTAACCAAGTTGCAAAAATGACAAAATGCATAAGGTGTATAGTGCATGTCCCAATGTCAGTCATACAGAAATACACTTACGCTCTTGTTTCACCTAAAACCCTTCCACAGGTACTGTACAACGCTCTTTCTTGTGCACAAATAAAAAAAACTTGCAAAATACGCTCACAGTCATCTAATATATACATACATACATACAGTACATGAGCATTAAAGAAAGCACTTATCAGCTTTAGCAGTAAATATGCCATCACAACCTGCTAGCTAGCACTGACAACAGTCGTCATGGTTAGTAGCATGTCTTTGTACCTGCCCTCAGGCATCTGACAGGGGTATATGTGTCTGTTCGCAATCACATGATTACACCTTTTCACCCTGCCGGCTGACTGGGCTATCTGTAGATCATCGTTATGTGTTTCTCCTGGCATTCCTGGTACCTAGATGTAGATTAAATAAATTATCTAGGCAAACAGTGGGTGAAAAAAGGAGTGTTATGGTAGACTTACCATGGTTAACACACTTTCTGCGAGGTACACTGGGTTCCACAGGGAAAACATCAGGGTGTAGAGTGGATCTTGATCCAGAGGCACCAACAGGCTAAAGCTTTAGGCTGTCCAAGGATGCACTGGGGCCTCCTCTATAACCCCGCCTCTAGGTACTGAGAGCTCCTCAGCATAGTATGGATAACCACCTCGGAGAATCCTTTGGCCCTCAAGAGTGAAGCTTTGAAATCCACGCCGTCAAAGCCAGTCTGGCCAGGTCTGTGTAGAGACAAGGGCTCTGTACAAAGAGGTCTGGGCACTGAGGAAATAGAAGTGGATGCTCTGTCGACAGACCCTGCAGGTCTGAGAACCATTGCCGTCTGAGCCACGTTGGAGTGACTTGAAGTAGTGATCCTCCTTCTTGTTTGAACTTCCGTAGGACCATGGGCAGGAGTGACACTGGAGGAAACGCATTGGGCAGCTGAAAGGTCCATGGAACCGCCAGTGCGTCCACGAACACTGCTGAGGATACCTGGTCCTTGATCCGGAACCTTGTGATTGTGTCAAAACGCTATGAGGTCTACGACCGGTAGGCCCCACCTGTCCACTAGGAGTTGAAAGACTTCTGGATGAAGACTCCACTCGCCGGCGTGCACGTCCTGCGACTGAGGAAGTCCGCTTCCCAGTTCAGGACACCCGGAATTAACACTGCCGATATGACTAGCAGATGGCGTTCTGCCCAACAAAGGATTTTTGACACTTCCATTATTGCCATGCGTCTTCGAGTGGCACTTTGATGGTTTATGTATGCCACCGTGGTGGTGTTGTCTGATCATACTTAAACAGGCCTGTTCTGTACTAGAGGCAGGGTGAGAGATAGTGCATTGAACACTGCCCTTAGCTCCAGAATATTTAATGGCAGGAGTGATTCCTCCTTGGTCCAACGACCTTGAAAAGAGTGTTGCTTCAACACCACTCCCCATCCCGCAGACTAGCGTCTGTTGTCAGCAGGACCCAGTCAGGGACCCAGAAGGAACGGCCCCTGCTCAGTTGCTGGTCCTGGAGCCACCAAGTCAGTGACAGATGAAACTCTGGAGTCAAAGAGATCGTGTAAGATCTGATCCGATGAGACAGGCCGTCCCATTTGGAAAATATTAACCTCTGTAGTGGGCGGGAATGAAATTGAGCATACTCTAACATGTCGAAGGCCGACACCATCAGGCCAAGTACTTGCATTGCCGAGTGTTATCCTGTCATGAAGCTTCAGGACTATTTCTGGAGACAGAAACAGTCTCTGACTGTGTGTGTCCAGGAGTGCCCCCAGGTGCACCATGCTCTGAGCTGGGACCAGTGAGTACTTCTTCCAATTGATAAGCCACCCGTGGGCTTGCAGGAAGGTTACCGTCAGTTGCAGATGAGGAGGACTTTGTAGGAATTTGCCAGAATCAACAGGTCGTCTAAGTACGGCAGATTTCTGACTCCCTGGCGAAGGGGATGAGCCATCATCACGGCCATGACCTTGGTGAAGATCCGAGGAGCCGTAGCCATCCTGTATATCCAGGGATACCATATAGTCTCAGGTTTCCATAGCCAGCACAACTGAGCGCAGCGTTTCCATTCGAAACTTGGACACTCTCACAAACTTGTTCAGCGATTTGAAGTTGAGTATAGGACAAAAAGGCCCACTGGGTTTCAGTCTAGAAACAGGGTTGAGTAGTATCCTCTGCCTCTAAGGGACTGAGGTACCGGCACAACCCCTCCTAAACTCAAGAGAGAAATCACAACCGTTTGTGTAGTTTGCACTTTTAACTGATCCAAAAGGAGAGCCATAGTGCAGAATTGGCGTGGGGGATGTTTCTTGAAGGAGACAGAGTACCCGTGAGAGACAACTTCCAGTACCCATACGTCTGAAGTGGTCTTTATCCAGACCTGTGTGAACTGTAGAAGTTGGCCTCCACTCTGGGGTCCCCCAGGGGGAGGCCCGCCCTGTCATGCAGCAGGAATGTCATGTTTTGAAGCAGGCTGACGGGCAGCCCAGTATTGTTTCGCCTTGGGGTTGGTGGTTTTTTGAACACGAGATTGTCTCGGGTATGCCTGACCTTTTGCTTTCCCTTAAGGCCAAAAAGAATGAAATACGTAGTTATGGTAGACATACCGTTAATAACTCTATTTCTCCTAAGTCCACAGTATCCACAGTATCCACAGGATATACATTGGGATATGAGGTAGTGACTGCGGATTGGCACCAACGATCAAAAGCTTTCGGCCTCCCAGAATGCAACGGGCCAGTCCCCTATATCCCTGTCTCCTGGCTCAGGCAATTCAGTTCTTTTCCAAAGCTCAAGGCAGGAGCATCATATGAGCCCTAATCAGGCGAGAAGAACACACTAACACTGACCTGAGTTGAGGGTGTTGTGAACTCGGGGGTTCTTCCGGTGACCGGGAAGAGGAACCACAGCTGGGTCGAAGTAGAGATGGCCGAATGTAGGTTTTCTTCATGCAGGATTTTTGCGACAGGCAAGATTCGTGACGGATACTGGAATCCACCTGAAAAACAAGGACTTGAGAACGGTGCTGGTGAATACTGTGAGTGATGCTGAAGGATCGCAGTGAGTGATGCTGAGGAACACCGAGGTTGCGGCTGATAAACCCAGAGACAGGAATTTAAGGGCGATGCTGACCGCACAGTGGCCCTCATTCCGAGTTGTTCGCTCGGTATTTTTCATCGCATCGCAGTGAGAATTCTCTTAGTGCGCATGCGTAATGTTCGCACTGCGCATGCGCCAAGTAACTTTACTATGAAGAAAGTAATTTTACTCACGGCTTTTTCATCGCTCCGGCGATCGCATTGTGATTGACAGGAAATGGGTGTTACTGGGCGGATGTATGGCGTTTTATGGGCGTGTGGCTGAAAACGCTACCGTTTCCGGAAAAAACGCAGGCGTGTCTGGAGAAACGGTGGGAGTGCTTGGCCGAACGCTGGGTGTGTTTCTGACGTCAGCCGGGACCGAAAAGCACTGAACTGATCGCACAGGCAGAGTAAGTCTGGAGTTACTCAGAAACTGCTAACTCGTTTTTGATCGCAAAAATGCGCATACATCGGTCGCACATTTAAGAAGTTTAGATTCACTCCCAGTAGGCGGCGGCTTAGCGTGTGTAACTCTGCTGAAATCGCCTTGCGAGCGAACAACTCGGAATGAGGGCCAGTGATTCAGAGGATTCGTGAGTGATGCTGAAGCACACGGTGACTGATGCTGGTGAGCGTAGCAGAAGCACACAGTGACTGACGCTTGTGAGCGTTGCAGAAGCACACGGTGACGGACGCTTGTGAGCGCTGCAGAAACACACAGTGACAGATGCTTGTGAGCGTTGCAGAAACACACGGTGCTGGGAGCACAGAAGTCCGTGCAGCAGAGAGGCACGCTGAATGCTGAAGCACAGGAATCCGTGCAGCAGAGAGGCACGCTAAATGCTGGAGCACAGGAAGCTGGAAGCACAGAAGTCCATGCAGCAGAGGTAGAACGCTGAATGCTGAAGCACAGGAAGCTGGGAGCACAGAAGTCCATGCAGCAGAGGTAGGAAATACTTTAGAGAACAGGAGCGCTGGAGTTTCACTCTTCTAGGAGAGAGAAGATACTCAGGCGCCGGAGCTCTGCCCGGCATTTGAATTTGAACTTCCCGCCTCTATCTGATTGGCGGAGAGCGCCGATGACGTCACCCGCCCATCCGACCTCCCTGGACGCCGGGCGTACCCGCGGCGCCCTCCCCCTGAACGTCCGCCGGGACCAGCGCCAACGGAGCACCAGGAGCCGGGGACCACCAGCGGGGATGGCCGCCAGGAAGCTCAGCGCACCCGGAGGGGTAAGCGCGGCGGCCGCGGCGGCATGACAGTACCCCCTCCTCTAGGAGTGGCCTCAGGACACTTTCCTGGTTTTGTTGGGTGTCTAGAATGAAAGATCTGAATTAGTCGGGGAGCGGTGACCTCAGAAGCCTTTATCCAACTTCTTTCTTCAGGTCCATAACCCTTCCATTCCACCAAATATTGTAAATTCTTGTGATAGTAACGAGAGTCCAGAATAGTTTTGATCTCAAATTCTGTTCCAGTTTCAGTCTCTACTGAGGTTGAACTAGAAGGCTCTGAATGGAAACGATTTAGTATGAGGGGACGAAGGAGAGAGACATGGAAAGAATTTGGTATACGAAAGTGAGGAGGCAAACCCAATTTGCAGACCACAGGATTCAGGACTTGTAAAACAGGGTAAGGACCGATGAACCTTGGAGCAAATTTCATAGTGGGTACTTTTAGACGGAGGTTGCGGGTGGAGAGCCATACCCTATCGCCAACTTTGTATTGAGGAGCGGTCCGCCGTTTCTTGTCCGCAAAGAATTTGTATTGGACGGAGATTTTCTTGAGGCTAGCATGAACCCTACTCCAAATTTGACTGAAATGTTGTAACGTGGAAGTTACAGCCGGAACCTCCTCCGACGGAAGGATTGGTAATTCTGGAACCCGTGGATGGAACCCGTAATTGATGAAGAACGGAGATTCGCCAGTGGAGGAATGAAACAAATGGTTATGAGCAAACTCTGCCCAGGGTAACAGTTCAACCCAGTCATCCTGTGAAGGAGAGAGATAAACGCGGAGAAAAGTCTCCAAATCCTGGTTGACTCGTTCGGTTTGCCCATTTGTTTGGGGATGATAGGCAGACGAGAATTTGAGTTTAATTCGTAAGGCAGAACAGAGAGCTCTCCAAAACCTGGCGGTGAACTGTACCCCTCGATCTGAGACCACCTCCAGAGGTAAGCCATGTAACCGAAAGTGCTCCCGGATAAATAGCAGAGCCAGTTTGGGAGCTGTCGGTAGACCGGTCAACGGAACGAAGTGTGCCATCTTCGAAAAACGGTCGACAATCACCCAGATGGTATTGTAACCTTTGGAGTGGGGCAACTCGGTAATGAAGTCCATAGAAATATGGGTCCAGGGTTTCCTTGGGATAGACAAAGGATGAAGCAATCTGGCAGGAGGCAGACGAGGAATTTTGTGCTGTGTGCATTGAGGACAGGAACTAACATAATCCTGTATATCCCTCCTCATGGTATTCCACCAGTAAGACCTTCGCAGGAATATGAAAATTTTTTGGACCCCCGGGTGACCGGAGAACTTGGAGATATGGGCCCACTGTAGTATTCTTGGTCGGAATTCAACTGGCACTAACATTCTTCCAGGAGGAGGATCTAGAGAAGTGGAAGCAGCGGAAATGGAGATTGGATTGAGGATTAAACTCCTTTCAAAGGAATTC